>NC_139225.1:8677828-9877828 GCF_055691185.1 Crinia signifera | reverse complement strand
TATTACTGGCTTAGGATTCTCATTGGTGCCCAGTGGTTCCAGAAATATATAGATTGCTGGCATGTGCCAGCAATCTATATATGACTGGCTTAGGATTGTCATTGGTGCCCAGTGGTTCCAGAAATATATAGATTGCTGGCATGTGCCAGCAATCTATATATTACTGGCTTAGGATTCTCATTGGTGCCCAGTGGTTCCAGAAATATATAGATTGCTGGCATGTGCCAGCAATCTATATATTACTGGCTTACAAAATAAAACATTGGTGGCCAGTGCTGCTCCGTGTGGAGCAGGACGGAGGGAGGCGGGGCATGTGGCCGGACCCGGCCAGCGTCGCTAACGGCATCCAGCCGCAGCAGCAGCCAGCCGGACACAGCGGGGCAGCGTGGACAAGTGAGTATAACAGGAGGGGGGGGGGGGGCGGGAGGTGGCAGCGGGGCGTACCGCCGGGCTGAAAGTGGTTAATCTTTCAGCCCGGCAGCGTACACACACGGAGATGATGGCTGAAAAAATCAGCCATCATCTCTACCGTTTAAGAGGCATTCCCATTGCCTCTTAAACGATAGATTACCGTGTAAAACCCTGCTCTGAAAACGGGTTGAAATACCGTTTAACTTTAAACGGTATTTCAACTCTGGCGCTTTCCCACTGCAGCCTTAAACGGTATTTTGCCCTCAAAAATCGGCAAAATATCGTTTTAAGGCTGCAGTAGGAAAGGGGCATAAGTCACCTGTGCTGAATATCCTTCAAATCTAGATTGTAGTGATGGCATTTGAGAACATCTGGCTTTTGGTCTTTGTGTCTGCTAGTGTGTGATGTTCTAGGTTTGGAGTTGGTGACATACTTACCCTCCCCGAATTTTCCTCTCTGGAAAGGATGTCCAGAAAACAGAAGCAAGTGTGCGATGATGGGGCAAAATTGCAAGATTGGATCCTATTTGTATAGGGGTGGGACTAAAAAGACACTATTAGCATAGAATTGTGTAACTAGGCCCCACCCCTAGGAAGTTGGGAGAATGCCAGAGGGATGCACACTCTACCGGGGTGGGGGAGGGATACCTAATAAATAAGGTGTGCATACCGCCCAAATTCTCAGCCAACAAAAGCGGCACAGCTGCACGCGGCAAAGGCGCGTATCTGAAATTAGACCCCTTTTCACCAGTCTGTAAGCTGCTGGCCACTTGATGACAGGGGGGACTACCGACCGCCACCACCCTTCGTCGTTGGACACTGCCCTGCGCAACACGGGTACTTCCCCAAAAACCGGGACGTTCCCGCGGAAAGTGGGACAGTTGGAAGGTATGAGTGTGACCGGCAGGAACCGGTAGAGCAGGTTAGTATGTTTTGAATTGAAAGTTTGTTTGTGAGGGAGGTTTCAGAGAGCAGCAGAACGTGAGTTTTTGTTGTCGCTTTGTCGTTTATGTCAAACATCCACATTGAAGGAAGAGTAAGACGATAAACAATACAAAGCTTCAGGGTAAATAGAGATACATAGGGAAGCGGCATTGGGAGGATTTGCGAAGGTCACAGTTCTGCTGCGGGAGCTGAAAAATTGTCTTCATTGAATAGAAGCTTGATTCAATTTTGTTTATTAGTTTCCTGTATTGCTAAGGTCATCTCATATGTTGTAGCGACAGCTGTTTCTTTGATAGTTTTTTTTTAGTTTACTGTATACTCATGTATCAAACTATGCTTGTCAAATAGCTGTTTTTTATAGCATTAGCTGTTAACCGTTTCTGCAATGCAAAGCTAACTTCCATTACTGTAAGGAATATTATCTATTGCAGATTCTCAACGCCGTTAAGCGATAGTCAGAACATATATCCCCAATATCTGACAATTTTCAGTGGTTCCAAACAGCAGGGTTTTGTCGTAGTGCGTAGAAATCCTCACCAGGAGCGGCACTGTGCACTTGTCCCACTGCTCTGCAGCAGCTTACAGAGATGCATCTGCTCCCTTTCTTCAAGGACATTGCTAGGTCAGTTACAGAGGTAAGGATAGCAGAAAAAGCATTGGCTTCTTAATGATGCCTCTTTACTTAAACATCTTGAGCACAATAAAAAAAAACACAGATGAGTCAGCCTTACATTATAAGAGAACACAAAAGTATAAAGAGTCAAAATCTGGGCAAGGTTAAGTGAGCAATATTAATCATAATTAAGGTGAAAGGGAACTTTGAATGTCCATTGCATTTCCATTCAATTGTAACAATATGTCATGGTATAATAAAACAATAATGCAGTTACTGCAGGAGTTCTAGTTATATGTGCATTATATTGGAATATAATAGCCGGACGGAGCACGTAGTCGCAGTTTAATAGGAGAACAGGTGAGCAGCTTGCCGTAATAGGGTTTACGGTCTGTAAAGTCCTGGCAGGTGAGGCCAGCTCCATTATTGTGACACCTTGCTATCTTATGTAGCTTTCACATCACACTTTTAAAACGGTATATTGCCGTTTTTTTGCCTTTTAAAACGTTTAAGGCTGCAGTGTGAAAGTGTCATAGTTGAAATACCATTTAAAGTTAACCGGTATTTCAACACGTTTAAAAAGCAGAGTCCTACCCGTTTTAAAGCCAATTCAGAGCCGTTTTTTGTGCTGTCTGATTGGCACTGAAATGGTATTTAGTAAAAAATAAAGGTTAGAGCACTGTGATAGGCTGTCCCTTGTCTTGTGTCCCTTCCCTGAACCAGGAAATAAGCTGTGGGTAGAAACGTGTTCAGAGGTTAAACGGCTTGACTGGTGATGTGAATGGTACTTAAACGGTATTTTTAAATGGTAATCTGCTGCAATATGAACACTAGACCCGTTTAAAATACCATTTAAAATTACAGTTTCTCAAAACGTTTCAAAATGTTTTATGTGATGTGAAAGCTACTTTAGTGGTCTCGTTATGTGTTCCGTTTTAAAATGTGCAAATATCACATGTTAGGTTTTTTTTCCCCCCCAATGTGTGCACAAAAATATTTCAGACGCGTGTGGAGCTGTGAAAACCAATTGCCACCTTCTGTATAAAGAGAGTTGCTGTGTGACTTACAGAACGTGCGACATTATTGTGCTAATTAAACAAAATCCTATAATAGCTGGCAGGTCTAAAAAGGCAGTTATAACTTATAAGCAGCCTGTGATACCCCAAAATGGAATAAGTTTATATAGATTTATTCTTTTTTTTTTTATATACGATAAAGTGAAGTGTAAATGCACAGACTATGGGGGTTATTCTGATTCACTCTCTAATGGACAAACCCATATGCACTGCAGGTGGGGCTTATGTAACATGTGCAGAGAGAGTTAGATTTGGGTGGGGCTGTACTTTAAACTGATATCTATATTGCAGTGTAAAAATAAAGCAGCCAGTATTTACCCTGCACAGAAACAATAAAACACCCAAATCTAATTCTCTCTGCACATGTTACATCAGCCCCACCTGCAGTGCATATGGTTTGGGACATTAGGGAGATGGGACAGACCTTCTGAACCAGCTTCCAATGGGCGGTGAATACAAACTACCACACTATCACGATTCGAATGGTGCATACACACTGAGCGATTTATACTTGGCCCAGCGATTTTCACAGGGGTGAACCACTTTCCACGGTAGGAGACGGCAAAACAAGCCGACGGCCAGCGATGATGAGGGAGCGTTCACCGGTCAACGTACAGCCATAAACACTAGGAGATTTTGAGCTCAAGTAGCTCAAAACACCAAAATTTTGCTAATTTGTGCTCAAAATCGTGTGTTTGGGCCTTCCGTGAATTTTTCTGTTTATTAAGATCATAGCATAGTTGGATATGTCAGATCATTGGGTATATTTTTATTGATATTTTAATTTTTTATTTCATTTATTAGCACTGCTATTAATTATCAGTATCCTACTGTATATTTTACATTGCCCATTGTTTCCCATGACTTTATTTTGAATATTTATAGGGGCTCTGCCTCCTCCTATGGATCCAGCTGTTTTACGGTTTTTATCTTTTCATCATGAGTTATTTTTTTATGTTTTTTTTGTTTTATGTTATGTTTATGTTACTTAAAATTACACTGATTTCTAATCCCTACTATGCTCATTTCGGTCATCCTTACGTCATCCCCCATCCTTCCCTTTGGTTTAAAATAAGTTCATATATAATGCAACCAGCTGCTGTCAGTAGATTGGCTGTGCGTGTTGCATGACAGGAACTGCGAGATCATGTCCTCCATGATATTTGTCATTGAATGCACTACAGCTAGTGGAATAGTCAAGGCCGGAAACAAAAATCTTGGGGCCCAGTACACTGATATCTCTGGGGCCCTCACAGCCTCACAAATCAAACTGGTTTTGCAGTGTAAATGATTGCCAATTTAAAAAAAACTGGAGATTTCTTCCCAAATGTCTCACTTTCAGAGGGCTAGATTCTCTAAGCTTCAAAAGTGACAAAATGGAGAGTGATAAACAGCCAGCCAATCAGCTCCTACCTGCCATGTCACAGACTGTGTTTGAAAAATGTCAGACAGGAGCTGATTGGCTGGTTGTTTATCACTCTCCATTTTATCACTTTTGAAGCTTAGAGAATCTGGCCCAGAATCTCTTACCCTATTACATTTCACCCAATGTATTCAATGTCATAGCACCAGGGCCGGTGCCTGGTACGACAGCGCCCCAGGCGGGGGGAAGGGGGGAGAGCGCCTGACACTCACCTGCTCCGGGGGGGGGGGGGGGGGGGTAAGAGTGCCCGCCACCCACCAAACATTGCCGCTGACTAGCCGGGGGGTGGGGGGTGGGGTTCTGCTGCGGCCACCCGCCGAAGATTACCACAGACTCTTGCGGGGACGGCTGATGCAGGAGGGAGCCGCTGCCCAACTGCTGACTAATGATGACCAGCGGTGTGTGTGAATCCAATGACCAGCGGGGGAGGGGGGGTTTAGGTCGGAGGGGTCCGATGACCAGCCGGGGGTGGGTGAGTCCGATGACCAGCCGGGGGGGGGGGGGGGGGGGAGTGCGATGACCAACCAGGGGTGGAAGTGGGGGGAAGAGTGTCCGATGACCAGCCTGGGGGGGTTCACTCACCTCAATAACTTGGCAAGTTGGCAGGTGCGTTCAGATTCCTTCCTCCTGCTCTCCTCGGCGCTGGCGGTACCTTTCCTGCTGCTGCTCCTCCAGCAGCTCAGTACTGCCCTCCAGTGGCCGGTGCCCTAGGCAAATGCCTAAAGCTGCCTAATGGTGGCGCCGGCCCTGCATAGCACTCTAGAAGGCTGCATTGAAAATAAAATGAAAATTAACTTTTCTGGATCACAACTGTTCTGTCAACAATGACAATATTGGTAAAACTACGATCTAGCAGCATTTTCGTGCAGAAGGGATTCTAAAGCTTATTAATAATCTACACAGTAATACTTTGTTAGCACACTATAAATGCAAACCTAACTGATAAAGATATATATATATATATATTTATAGTCAATGTTACTCATGTACTTTTTATTTATTTGTATACATTTGGTCATGCCATCTTAAAAATGAAAAAAAAAAAAGAAATATTCAATAAACACAATTTTGCTAACGACCGTACAATATATTGCACTGCCTATAAATGACTGTAGAACCACTAAACGAGGGCCCAGTGCGCAGGTGGAGAAATCGGTGCTGCTTGGTTAGTATGCATTGGTGGCATTGAGGTTTACATTGCCTAAATATTACTACAGCATTGATAACAGCAAGAGAGGGCCTACTACAAAGCTTCCTTCTCTGCTGGAATGTTTGGGAGATTCATGATTTAGGGATCCTCTCCCTTGTCCCATGAGAGCAGGCAATCTTCCGGTATCCCACCGGTATCCCAGTATTCCTGGGCTTCCCTAGTAATGTATGATTGACAGCACCTGTGGTGACACCTTTCTTATCAGTTACCTAGCTCCCCACAGGTGCTGGCAATCCTACATTACCAGGGAAGTCCAGGAACAGAACATTGTGTCCCAGAAGGAGAGGGTCAGGTAGGCAAGTATGACTATGGCCCTTATTCTGGTTGGTGCGGTAATATCCGCGTGCGTTCGTGCCGCCGATGTTTTGTGTCTGCGCATGTGCAGAGGCGTCTCTGCGCATGTGCGAGCGGGGCATATGGCAAAATCCTGCATGAAATGTGAACACTCCGAACAGGGGGTGGAGAGGGGCGTGAAGGGCTAATTGGGCTCATTACCATATGCATACGCCCCGCGTTTCATGGGCGTTCCCATGCAAACGCTGGGCGTACGTATGGTAATGCGGCCGTGACGCACGTGTAGGGGACGGACATATGACATCGCCGGATGTAAGCTGCCCGCCCAGATCCCTGCTTTTGCACGGAAAAATGTCCGTGTGGTCTGAGGTTGCGGGAGCTGGTGGACCACTCGGTCCTGCATTCGATGGTCTGCGACCATCGAATGATGGGGGAGGTTCCCTGAGATGGTGGAGGCGTATTCTATGAAAAATACACGTGCGGTCCGTTCGGCCAGCTTCTTACCGCGTACTGACGGAGTTGGCGATCCGTATGGAAGGCGGGGTTTCGCATGCACGGTCCTGGCCGCATATTCGGATCCGGCCGCACCGATCAGAATAAGGCCCTATATTACATAGGTAATTACTCTAAAAACTAAACACTGAATACTTTTTAGTATTGCTTCCAAAAATATTACCATGTGTTTTGTTCACTGACGACTATTTGTGCAAATAAGTATTTCCGTATTATCGTGCCTTAGTCAATACAGCTATGAAGTGTGTTAGGCTACCTATATATCTGATTATCAAAATCTACGGGTATGGGTCATTAGGTCGAAATAGGCATTAAGTCAACAATGGCAAGGTCGACAGTCACAAGGTCAAGATGAGTTTTTGTCCTGGATGTTGACATAGTCAACATGGACACCATGAAAATGTCCATGGTGTTGCGCTCACCATACTTCGGGCACGGTGCCTCGCTGCGCTTGACACACTATTATATTCTCCCACCATGCCGTAGTAAATGGTAGGCCATGAAATTCCTCCTGTCGGCACATGTCGGGTCCCCCCCCCAAAAAATGTAAAAAGGAATATCCACCTTTTGACTGTCGATCTCGCTATTGTCACCCTAATGCTTGTGTCAACCTTCCAACCCTTTCGACCAGGTGCCAATCTAAGCCCTGTTGATCTTCAGTGATGTGCCAAATGAATGTTGACCTAAACAAGGTCAACCTAGTGACCTTTTTCCAAATCTACATGTAGAAGATAGCTATTGATCTCTATGTTAGCATTATTGGGCAGTATGGACGGTGTAATGGTTAGCATTACTGCCTCACAGCACTGAAGTCATGGGTTCTATTCCCACCATGTGTTATATATACGGGGCAGTATGGACGGTGTAATGGTCAGCATTACTGCCTCACAGCACTGAGGTCATGGGTTCTATCCCCACCATGTGTTATATATACGGGACAGTCCAGAGGGTGTAATGGTTATATTACTGCCTCACAGCACTGAGGTCATGGGTTCTATCCCCACCATGTGTTATATATACAGGGCAGTACGGATGGTGTAATGGTTATACTGCCTCACAGCGCTGAGGTCATGGGTTCTATCCCCACCATGTGTTATATATACGGGGCAGTACGGACGGTGTAATGGTTACATTACTGCCTCACAGCACTGAGGTCATGGGTTCTATTACCACCATTGCTCTAACATAGAAACATAGAAACATAGAATTTGACGGCAGATAAGAACCATTTGGCCCATCTAGTCTGCCCCTTTTTTACCCTTCAGGTAAACTCAACCCTTTTTAATCCTTATTTCTTTGTAAGGATATTCATATGCCTATCCCAAGCATGTTTAAGTTGTTCTACTGTCTTAGCCTCTACCACCTCTGATGGGAGGCTATTCCACTTATCCACTACCCTTTCTGTGAAGTAATTCTTTCTAACATTTCCCCTGAACCTACCTCCCTCCAGTTTCAGTGCATGTCCTCGTGTTTTATTACTTGTTTTCCTTTGAAGAAAATTTCCCACCTGTACTATGTTAAAACCCTTGATATATTTGAAGATTTCTATCATGTCCCCCCTTTCCCTTCTCTGCTCCAAACTATACATGTTAAGATCTTTTAGTGTATCAAGGTAAGTTTTGTGATGTAGGCCATGAACCATTTTAGTTGCCCTTCTTTGTACACTCTCCAATGTATTTATATCACAGTATTCCAGATGAGGTTGTACCAATGACCTATAAAGTGGCATTATTACGTCTTTTTTTCTGCTACTGATTCCTCTCCCTATGCAACCAAGCATCTGACTAGCCTTCCTCATTGCTTTGTTACATTGCCTCCCTGCCTTTAAGTCACTTGAAATAGTGACTCCTAGATCCCTTTCCTCCTCAGTAGTTTCCATTATAGTACCCTTGATACTATATTGAGCCTTTGGGTTTTTGAGTCCCAAGTGCATAATTTTGCATTTTTTAGCATTAAACTGTAGTTGCCATTCTCTTGACCAATTCTCAAGTTTACTTAGATCATCAGTCATTTGATTTACCCCTCCTGGTGTGTCTACTCTGTTGCATATCTTTGTATCATCTGCAAAAAGGCATACTTTCCCTTCAATACCATTTGCAATGTCACTAACAAAGATATTAAAGAGCACTGGTCCAAGTACAGATCCCTGGGGTACTCCACTGGTAACATGTCCCTCCATAGAATGCACTCCATTTACGACAACTGTCTGTTTCCTATCCTGCAACCAGGTTCTTATCCATTTAATTGTTTTATAATCCAATCCCACACTTTCAAGTTTATTTAGCAGCCTGCGATGTGGGACAGTGTCAAATGCCTTACTAAAGTCTAGATATGCCACATCTACAGCCCCCCCTTCATCTAGTATTTTGGTCACGGAGTCAAAAAAGTCAATGAGACTTGTTTGGCATGATCTCCCTGCAGGAAAACCATGCTGTTTTGGATCCTGTAAATTGTTTAATTTAAGATATTCCACTATTCTTTCTTTTAATAGTGTTTCCATTATTTTTCCTACTACTGATGTAAGGCTCACTGGTCTGTAGTTACTTGCTTCTTCTTTGCTTCCGCTTTTGTGCAGTGGAACTACATTTGCTTTTCTCCAGTCCTCTGGAACTGCACCTGTATCTAGTGACTGGTTGAATAAATCTGTTAATGGCGCTACCAACACATCTTTTAGTTCTTTTAGTATCCTTGGATGCACTCCGTCTGTGCAGAGTTTGTATATTCTCCCCGTGCTTGCGTGGGTTTCCTCCGGGTACTCCGGTTTCCTCTCACAATCCAAAAATATACTGGTAGGCTAATTGGCTCCCAACAAACTAACCCTAGAATGTCTGTGTGTGCGTGTACATGTGGTAGGGAATATAGATTGTAAGCTCCACTGGAGCAGGGCCTGATGTGATTGTTCAACTATTCTCTGTGCAGCGCTGCGGAATATGTGTGCGCTATATAAGAAACTATTGCTGCTGTAATACATGTAAATATCTTGATCACTATATGAGGTTTTACATTGTCACGTCGGGAAGCAGCCATGCTTAAATATTAATTACATTTCCAGGCTCCTGCGAAAGAGTGGAGCATGTGGATTCTATTAAGGTCTGATGAATAATAAGCTTAACCAATGTACCGCGAATACATTTAATCTTTGCTATATATGTGCTTATAATATAATATTCCCTTTTTCCAACTTTCCTTAGTAACTTGTACGTATAAGAGCTTTGTTATTTACTGCAATATTGGAAAGGCTTCTCGGATGATAACTCTGGGTGAATCTGCCTGTAACATGGCACCGAATGGGTCGTGTCTGTTCCTTCGTCAAAGTCAGGTGAATCTGTTTCTTTTTTGTTTTTACAATGATTCAATCTGTTGTAGAAGCAAATGTCCCAATAGTTCCCTTCCCCGGTGACCTGGTCCGTTCCCCAGTGTAAGGACTGCTGGTGTCTACTTCTGCTGAGCGCAGCCATCCAGCCGCAGAACGCAGACAGATAATAAGATGCTAGATCAGTATTCAGGTCAGGAATTCAAGGACATCTTTTACAAGTTCAAGTGTTTGTGCTTGAAGCACCATTAAAAAAAAATTCCAGATTTTTATAATCCGTATATTAGGGGAATGCGCAGCCGAAAGCATCAATTATTAAGGCTAATATTATGAAAATGCCATTTTCATGTCCCTTCCTAAAAGCTTAACCCAATTAAATATTTAAGTGGACACCGTAGCAAGATGTATCCGTGTGGACTTTATTATTTAAGATGCGAAATGGATGAGGGAGCAGTGTGTTACTCCAGACTGGTTAACAGATTCTTATATGGAGATGCTAAAAATAAACTATTGTTGGTTATTTGTCTTGTATATAACAGTTACAATGGGGGTCATTTACATTACAGTGCAAGATATTTTTATGCTGTTGTATCTGTTATGTATGTATTTGTATTATGCCAGAGGATCTCAGATGCGAACCGGGTTTTAGTTAAATCCAGTGGCATAACTACTGTAAGGCAGCCCCAGCAGCCGCTTGGGGGAGCAACACACTTTTTGGCAGGGGGGAGCAAAATTTATAGTTACGCCACTGGTTAAAACCATATATATATATCTATATATATATATATATATGTAGGAGAATGAACGTGTCACTCCAGGGGTCTTAGTTCAAAGATTTATTAGCAAATAAGCAAAAGCTGGTTACATGTCCAGGTCAACGTTTCGGTACTCGCAGGTACCGTTGTCAAGACCGCATGAACCAAGCATAACAGTATAAGCCCGCACGGCGGCGGGACCACATATATATAGCAAGAAAGATAACTTACTGATTCCATGTGTTTCAGACCAGAAGCCGGGTGCAGCGCGCACACCCCCTGTCACTGAGGCAGGAGCGCGCACCGCTGACGTCACCCCCGCCCTCTGCATGGCAACGCATCGGGGTTGGGGTAGCGTCCCCAGCAACCAGTCAGAAACCCCATAAGCCAGGACGGTCTCATGAACAGTAAAACGCTGCGTATACATCGCAACAGACCAGCGCTGATGGACCAAGCAATGCACGGGGAACACACGACAGGCACAATCACGAATCAATAAAGAAAACACTGCAGGAGGATAGTGCTGCGTGCGCAGAGTTAAATGTGTGCGAAGGGGAATCGCAGGTTACAGTCACAACGTAGGTGCAATATGCAACAGGTGGTCCTCGGGCACAAACATGAAGGTGATCAGTGGGAACTTGAATGGGAAAAAAGGGGGGTGTGGCCGGGTAAACAGGACAACTTGCAGGTTCCAGATGTAAGGTCCGTGTCGACTAGAGTGTCGACAAACGGGTGATGGTAATATCAGCAAACTAGAAAAACAAACTCCAATTCATCCTGTCGTTCAAGCCAAATGGCTTAACAGTGTTCAGTTTATGTATCCATTTAGCCTCAAGTTTCAATAGGAGACCATCCCTGTCACCCCCTCTAGTCAACGCAGGTACATGGTCAATTAAAATGAATTTGATATCTGCGACTGTATGACCAGCCTCAAGGCAGTGGCGAGCCACCGGTTGGTCGGCTTTGTTGGTGGAAATGGCATTGTTGATAGCCGAGCGGTGTAAAGCCATACGTTCACGTATGGTCCGTATGGTCTTCCCGACATAATGTTGTCGGCATGGACAGAACAACAAGTAAATCACGTGGGTGGTGAGACATGTCAGTACATGGTGGATACGGAAAGTCAAGTTCAGATGAGGATGTTGAAAAGTTTTACATACAATGAGATTGCGACAGGTAGTGCATTTGAGGCATCGGTAACAGCCAGGGGGTTTGTGTAAGAAATGGGTTTTGGTGGTCGTGGATTCGAATCCGGTGATATCGGCATGCATGACTTTGTCCTTAATGTTTTTGCCTCTGGTGTAGCAGGCCATGGGGCGTGCTTGATGGAAGCATGGTAAAGAACGATCCGATTTAACGATGGGCCACAAGGCCGTCGTGGCTCGCTGTACCACAGGGCTAGCAGTGGTGTAGCGTTGTTTCCACGGCAACGAGTTTTTATTGGTGCGTACAGTGGGCTGCAGAAGGTCGACACGGGGCATGTTGAGCACTTCTACTTGGGCTTTTTTAAGGTCATTCAGGTTGTAGCCTCGCTGGACGAATCTCGCCACTACCGCATCGGTGCTGTGTTGTGCCGCTTCGGGGGTGCTGGATATTCTCGCCACCCGCATGAGCTGTGACTTTGGGAGACCACGTTTAAGGCCTCGGGGGTGATGGCTAGATGATAGTAGTAACGTATTGCGATCAGTTGGTTTAGTGAATACTTCTGTGACGATCCTGTTGGAGCAGAGGCTGACCTTTACGTCCAGAAAGCTGATGGATTCAGATTGTACATTAATGGTGTATTTAATAGGGGATGAACTGGAATTGATGATGGAGATGTGCTGGATGAGGAGCTCGACAGGACCTGTCCACATGAGGAATAGGTCGTCGATGAACCTGACATACATGAGGATGTGTGGACTGAGAATAGGGTTATTGAGGAACTTGTCGTTTTCTTCGGTGAACATAAAGATGTTAGCTAGGCTTGGCGCCACCGGGCTGCCCATAGCGCACCCGCTTGTTTGTTGGTAAAAGGAGCCGTCAAAGTAGAAGTAGTTTCTCTCCAGAGTCAAAGTGAGGAGCTGGGTAAATAAGGACTGTTCGATGTCCATGATGTTATTAGTCCTCAAGAAAGCAGTCACAGCAGCCACCCCTGCCTTCTGGGGGATGGACGTATAAAGGCTGCTAACATCCAAAGTGATTAATACGGTGTTGTCTGGAATAGTGTCGAACTGTTGTAAGCGTAAAAGAAAAGCGGTAGTGTCCTTGATGAATGAGGGTTGGGATTGGATGTGAGGTTGCAGGATAACGTCTAGGAGTTTGGAGATGGGTTGGTAAAGTGAGTTATTAGCGGAGATGATGGGGCAAACGGGGGGGTTGGTGAGGTTCTTGTGGATTTTGGGTACGGTGTAGATGAGTGGAATGACCGGGTGCTGTTGTTGTAACGACGTACAGAGTTTAGGATCAATGGATTTGTTGAGGACGGCTTGACGCAGGATGGTGTCCAACTCGAGCTTGTAGGTGACCGTGGGATCTCCAGGCAATTTGACATAGGTATTGGCATCCGCCAGTTGTGTGTACAGCTCAGATTTGTAATCAGACAGATTCTGTACCACAATAGCTCCCCCCTTGTCAGCCGGTCGTATGATGATGTGGCGATATGCGGCCAGTTGTTTGAGAGCCAGATGTTCAGCCTTGGCTAGGTTGTAATGAGCTTTCGGTGCAGCAGCGTTGTATTTAATAACTGCCTCATCAACTAGGCGGGTGAAGGTGGGTACAGATTTGTTGGTCGACGGGGGGTCGAAGGACGACTTAGTGCGAGAACGGATGAATTGTTGGACTGGATTGGGGTTGTAGTTAGTGTCGACTTGGTGCTGGAAGTGTTCCTTCAAACGTAGGTTGCGTGCGAAGCGATGTTTATCGATCTCCCATTGCAATTCACTATGTGTATTAGTGGGGATGAACGACAAGCCTCTGTTAAGTACAGATATTTCAGCAGAAGACAAAGGGTGGTTTGATAAGTTATAAATCAGCTCCTCATGAGGGCCCTGAGCTCTCTGGATCCTCTGATTTTGGCCGGAACGGCGGGTGGTAGTCCTCTGCCTCTGCGGGTTTGGGTGTTGGGTAGATCTAAAGGGACATCGCTGGCGGTGTTGGGGTCATCGGAGTCTCTGATGTGAAAGTCACTATCTGAGTTTGATGTATGTACTTCACGGGTCTGGCGTTCACGCCGGCGGCGGTGCTGTTGCTGGCCTCCCCTGGTGTAATTCGGAGCACGAGTGTCACCCCCCATCAGCCATCTGTAAACGCGATTGTCTTCATAATCACGGGTTACTATTTCATATTTAGTAGCTTTAAATTTCAAAAGATCCCTTTTGTAGGTCTCAATCTTAGTATTGAGCTGTTGTGCCCAATCGGGGTTAGATGTTCTCATGAGGGGGATGTTGTGAGTCGTTTCCAGACTACTTATTTTTTGGCGGACCAACTCAAGCTCTCTGGTGGACTCCTCGATGACCAAGAGCATAAGGTCATTGCTGCATTTATTTAAAACCCAGATCCATTTTACACAGAAATCGGGGTTGTAACGCCCAATGGTAGGGGTGTTCCTCACCCTGAAGCCTCTGGGGATTAATTGCTGCCGAAAATATTTGGACAAGGAGGATCCGTGCAAAAAGTAGTCAGTTTCACGTTTTTTCAATTGAAGTAATTGGTGGGCGATGTCGTCAGGTGATGGGTCGACCGTGGTGATGTCCTCGGATGCATCGAATAGAATCCGTTGCGCCTCGGTATCGTTAACGCTATAAAGCACTCCCTTGGTGGAGGGCATAGTGCGACAGCCTTCAATGGAGCTGGTGTTCATGGTGTCCAGCGGGTAGGAGTCAGGGATAATTCTGACAGGTGCCTTGTTCCGGGTGGTCAATAAGACCGATAAACAGAATGTAGAAACGAGCCGGCACTCTGGTATCCGTAGTAGATGATGCCCCGGGTGCCAACGAGAAGGAGTTGGATATGTAGGAGAATGAACGTGTCACTCCAGGGGTCTTAGTTCAAAGATTTATTAGCAAATAAGCAAAAGCTGGTTACATGTCCAGGTCAACGTTTCGGTACTCGCAGGTACCGTTGTCAAGACAGCATGAACCAAGCATAACAGTATAAGCCCGCACGGCGGCGGGACCACATATATATAGCAAGAAAGATAACTTACTGATTCCATGTGTTTCAGACCAGAAGCCGGGTGCAGCGCGCACACCTCCTGTCACTGAGGCAGGAGCGCGCACCGCTGACGTCACCCCCGCCCTCTGCATGGCAACGCATCGGGGTTGGGGTAGCGTCCCCAGCAACCAGTCAGAAACCCCATAAGCCAGGACGGTCTCATGAACAGTAAAACGCTGCGTATACATCGCAACAGACCAGCGCTGATGGACCAAGCAATGCACGGGGAACACACGACAGGCACAATCACGAATCAATAAAGAAAACACTGCAGGAGGATAGTGCTGCGTGCGCAGAGTTAAATGTGTGCGAAGGGGAATCGCAGGTTACAGTCACAACGTAGGTGCAATATGCAACAGGTGGTCCTCGGGCACAAACATGAAGGTGATCAGTGGGAACTTGAATGGGAAAAAAGGGGGGTGTGGCCGGGTAAACAGGACAACTTGCAGGTTCCAGATGTAAGGTCCGTGTCGACTAGAGTGTCGACAAACGGGTGATGGTAATATCAGCAAACTAGAAAAACAAACTCCAATTCATCCTGTCGTTCAAGCCAAATGGCTTAACAGTGTTCAGTTTATGTATCCATTTAGCCTCAAGTTTCAATAGGAGACCATCCCTGTCACCCCCTCTAGTCAACGCAGGTACATGGTCAATTAAAATGAATTTGATATCTGCGACTGTATGACCAGCCTCAAGGCAGTGGCGAGCCACCGGTTGGTCGGCTTTGTTGGTGGAAATGGCATTGTTGATAGCCGAGCGGTGTAAAGCCATACGTTCACGTATGGTCCGTATGGTCTTCCCGACATAATGTTGTCGGCATGGACAGAACAACAAGTAAATCACGTGGGTGGTGAGACATGTCAGTACATGGTGGATACGGAAAGTCAAGTTCACACATTTAACTCTGCGCACGCAGCACTATCCTCCTGCAGTGTTTTCTTTATTGATTCGTGATTGTGCCTGTCGTGTGTTCCCCGTGCATTGCTTGGTCCATCAGCGCTGGTCTGTTGCGATGTATACGCAGCGTTTTACTGTTCATGAGACCGTCCTGGCTTATGGGGTTTCTGACTGGTTGCTGGGGACGCTACCCCAACCCCGATGCGTTGCCATGCAGAGGGCGGGGGTGACGTCAGCGGTGCGCGCTCCTGCCTCAGTGACAGGGGGTGTGCGCGCTGCACCCGGCTTCTGGTCTGAAACACATGGAATCAGTAAGTTATCTTTCTTGCTATATATATGTGGTCCCGCCGCCGTGCGGGCTTATACTGTTATGCTTGGTTCATGCTGTCTTGACAACGGTACCTGCGAGTACCGAAACGTTGACCTGGACATGTAACCAGCTTTTGCTTATTTGCTAATAAATCTTTGAACTAAGACCCCTGGAGTGACACGTTCATTCTCCTACATATCCAACTCCTTCTCGTTGGCACCCGGGGCATCATCTACTACGGATACCAGAGTGCCGGCTCGTTTCTACATTCTGTTTATCGGTCTTATTGACCACCCGGAACAAGGCACCTGTCAGAATTATCCCTGACTCCTACCCGCTGGACACCATGAACACCAGCTCCATTGAAGGCTGTCGCACTATGCCCTCCACCAAGGGAGTGCTTTATAGCGTTAACGATACCGAGGCGCAACGGATTCTATTCGATGCATCCGAGGACATCACCACGGTCGACCCATCACCTGACGACATCGCCCACCAATTACTTCAATTGAAAAAACGTGAAACTGACTACTTTTTGCACGGATCCTCCTTGTCCAAATATTTTCGGCAGCAATTAATCCCCAGAGGCTTCAGGGTGAGGAACACCCCTACCATTGGGCGTTACAACCCCGATTTCTGTGTAAAATGGATCGGGGTTTTAAATAAATGCAGCAATGACCTTATGCTCTTGGTCATCGAGGAGTCCACCAGAGAGCTTGAGTTGGTCCGCCAAAAAATAAGTAGTCTGGAAACGACTCACAACATCCCCCTCATGAGAACATCTAACCCCGATTGGGCACAACAGCTCAATACTAAGATTGAGACCTACAAAAGGGATCTTTTGAAATTTAAAGCTACTAAATATGAAATAGTAACCCGTGATTATGAAGACAATCGCGTTTACAGATGGCTGATGGGGGGTGACACTCGTGCTCCGAATTACACCAGGGGAGGCCAGCAACAGCACCGCCGCCGGCGTGAACGCCAGACCCGTGAAGTACATACATCAAACTCAGATAGTGACTTTCACATCAGAGACTCCGATGACCCCAACACCGCCAGCGATGTCCCTTTAGATCTACCCAACACCCAAACCCGCAGAGGCAGAGGACTACCACCCGCCGTTCCGGCCAAAATCAGAGGATCCAGAGAGCTCAGGGCCCTCATGAGGAGCTGATTTATAACTTATCAAACCACCCTTTGTCTTCTGCTGAAATATCTGTACTTAACAGAGGCTTGTCGTTCATCCCCACTAATACACATAGTGAATTGCAATGGGAGATCGATAAACATCGCTTCGCACGCAACCTACGTTTGAAGGAACACTTCCAGCACCAAGTCGACACTAACTACAACCCCAATCCAGTCCAACAATTCATCCGTTCTCGCACTAAGTCGTCCTTCGACCCCCCGTCGACCAACAAATCTGTACCCACCTTCACCCGCCTAGTTGATGAGGCAGTTATTAAATACAACGCTGCTGCACCGAAAGCTCATTACAACCTAGCCAAGGCTGAACATCTGGCTCTCAAACAACTGGCCGCATATCGCCACATCATCATACGACCGGCTGACAAGGGGGGAGCTATTGTGGTACAGAATCTGTCTGATTACAAATCTGAGCTGTACACACAACTGGCGGATGCCAATACCTATGTCAAATTGCCTGGAGATCCCACGGTCACCTACAAGCTCGAGTTGGACACCATCCTGCGTCAAGCCGTCCTCAACAAATCCATTGATCCTAAACTCTGTACGTCGTTACAACAACAGCACCCGGTCATTCCACTCATCTACACCGTACCCAAAATCCACAAGAACCTCACCAACCCCCCCGGACGCCCCATCATCTCCGCTAATAACTCACTTTACCAACCCATCTCCAAACTCCTAGACGTTATCCTGCAACCTCACATCCAATCCCAACCCTCATTCATCAAGGACACTACCGCTTTTCTTTTACGCTTACAACAGTTCGACACTATTCCAGACAACACCGTATTAATCACTTTGGATGTTAGCAGCCTTTATACGTCCATCCCCCAGAAGGCAGGGGTGGCTGCTGTGACTGCTTTCTTGAGGACTAATAACATCATGGACATCGAACAGTCCTTATTTACCCAGCTCCTCACTTTGACTCTGGAGAGAAACTACTTCTACTTTGACGGCTCCTTTTACCAACAAACAAGCGGGTGCGCTATGGGCAGCCCGGTGGCGCCAAGCCTAGCTAACATCTTTATGTTCACCGAAGAAAACGACAAGTTCCTCAATAACCCTATTCTCAGTCCACACATCCTCATGTATGTCAGGTTCATCGACGACCTATTCCTCATGTGGACAGGTCCTGTCGAGCTCCTCATCCAGCACATCTCCATCATCAATTCCAGTTCATCCCCTATTAAATACACCATTAATGTACAATCTGAATCCATCAGCTTTCTGGACGTAAAGGTCAGCCTCTGCTCCAACAGGATCGTCACAGAAGTATTCACTAAACCAACTGATCGCAATACGTTACTACTATCATCTAGCCATCACCCCCGAGGCCTTAAACGTGGTCTCCCAAAGTCACAGCTCATGCGGGTGGCGAGAATATCCAGCACCCCCGAAGCGGCACAACACAGCACCGATGCGGTAGTGGCGAGATTCGTCCAGCGAGGCTACAACCTGAATGACCTTAAAAAAGCCCAAGTAGAAGTGCTCAACATGCCCCGTGTCGACCTTCTGCAGCCCACTGTACGCACCAATAAAAACTCGTTGCCGTGGAAACAACGCTACACCACTGCTAGCCCTGTGGTACAGCGAGCCACCACGGCCTTGTGGCCCATCGTTAAATCGGATCGTTCTTTACCATGCTTCCATCAAGCACGCCCCATGGCCTGCTACACCAGAGGCAAAAACATTAAGGACAAAGTCATGCATGCCGATATCACCGGATTCTAATCCACGACCACCAAAACCCATTTCTTACACAAACCCCCTGGCTGTTACCGATGCCTCAAATGCACTACCTGTCGCAATCTCATTGTATGTAAAACTTTTCAACATCCTCATCTGAACTTGACTTTCCGTATCCACCATGTACTGACATGTCTCACCACCCACGTGATTTACTTGTTGTTCTGTCCATGCCGACAACATTATGTCGGGAAGACCATACGGACCATACGTGAACGTATGGCTTTACACCGCTCGGCTATCAACAATGCCATTTCCACCAACAAAGCCGACCAACCGGTGGCTCGCCACTGCCTTGAGGCTGGTCATACAGTCGCAGATATCAAATTCATTTTAATTGACCATGTACCTGCGTTGACTAGAGGGGGTGACAGGGATGGTCTCCTATTGAAACTTGAGGCTAAATGGATACATAAACTGAACACTGTTAAGCCATTTGGCTTGAACGACAGGATGAATTGGAGTTTGTTTTTCTAGTTTGCTGATATTACCATCACCCGTTTGTCGACACTCTAGTCGACACGGACCTTACATCTGGAACCTGCAAGTTGTCCTGTTTACCCGGCCACACCCCCCTTTTTTCCCATTCAAGTTCCCACTGATCACCTTCATGTTTGTGCCCGAGGACCACCTGTTGCATATTGCACCTACGTTGTGACTGTAACCTGCGATTTCCCTTCGCACACATTTAACTCTGCGCACGCAGCACTATCCTCCTGCAGTGTTTTCTTTATTGATTCGTGATTGTGCCTGTCGTGTGTTCCCCGTGCATTGCTTGGTCCATCAGCGCTGGTCTGTTGCGATGTATACGCAGCGTTTTACTGTTCATGAGACCGTCCTGGCTTATGGGGTTTCTGACTGGTTGCTGGGGACGCTACCCCAACCCCGATGCGTTGCCATGCAGAGGGCGGGGGTGACGTCAGCGGTGCGCGCTCCTGCCTCAGTGACAGGGGGTGTGCGCGCTGCACCCGGCTTCTGGTCTGAAACACATGGAATCAGTAAGTTATCTTTCTTGCTATATATATGTGGTCCCGCCGCCGTGCGGGCTTATACTGTTATGCTTGGTTCATGCTGTCTTGACAACGGTACCTGCGAGTACCGAAACGTTGACCTGGACATGTAACCAGCTTTTGCTTATTTGCTAATAAATCTTTGAACTAAGACCCCTGGAGTGACACGTTCATTCTCCTACATATCCAACTCCTTCTCGTTGGCACCCGGGGCATCATCTACTACGGATACCAGAGTGCCGGCTCGTTTCTACATTCTATATATATATATATATATATATATATATATATATATATATCTAGTGTCTGTGTGTCACCAAACCCTGCCATCTGTTGGCAGCAAGTGAAACTACATCTAGCTTTTGAAGCATTTGTTTGAGCAGGCTTAGTAGTGTGTGTGTATATATAGATAGTCTCCAGTTTTTGGAATCCAGCAGTGCACACTCTCCTCTGAGTCTATACAATTGACAGACATTTGGGTCACAGAATGACCTAAGCTAATTTGTGAGCATTTGTGAAACCAACAGTGGTGGTTTCCTCCTTATAAAAAGATTCTTCTCATTGGACCATCTCCCTTTTTGTGATGATCTGTTTTGATGATCTCCACCTCTGACAGCAAATTGGTGTAATCTTTCAATCGAGCCGATCTATTTCTGCCCCTGATGAAGTCATGCTATTGACGAAACGCGTTGGGCCACCTACACCTACACGATGATCACCACTGTTAATATCCTGATAGGATTTCTTATTATTGTACTTTTGATTTAATTGAAAGCTGTATACACAATCTTTTATTAAATACGTTTTATTACAGTTGTTTATTCTTTTAACTACTTCGTAGCGCTCTCTGAACCTTTCTTTCTGCCATTTCTACTGTTGGATTCCGCCTAACAGGGGATCAAACGGACACAGTAAAATGTGACCATGTTGACATTTCATCAGTGTTGACATGCTGTGGACATCACCATGTGGACAATTTCATGTCGACATAGGGGGTGAGATGTAATAGGGTGTGATTTTTTTTAGACAGCTAAAAATTGTCACATGACGATTTTCAGCCGATAATTGCACAGTTTTTGCTTTTTTTTTTTTAGAACGGGACAGAAACTACTGGGATTCTGGTGATTTTTTAGTAACGGGAGTGTTCGAATTTTTGTAATATAAAAAAAAATGGCGAGGGTTCCCCCAACCCGAGCATAACCAACCCCAGACCATATTTAAGAAACCAGCACTCACGCTCTTCGACCGGTCCTGGTTCCAAAAATAGGGGAGGACACAAATAGGGGGGGGGGGGGGCGTATTTTGGATTTAGGAGCCACAAGCAAGACATGCACATATTGGGCCTGATTCTGGTTCACTTGCAAAAGCAAATTCTCTCTCTACTGGACAAAACCATGTGCACTGTAGGTGGGGCAGATGTAACATGCGCAGAGAGAGTTACATTTGGGTGAGGCTTTTACTTATATCTATATTGCATCTATATTGCAGTGAAAAAATAAAACCGACAATATTTATTCTGCACAGAAACAAAATAACACACAAATCTAACTCTCTGCACATGTTACTCCACCGTGCACATGTTACTCCGCAGTGCACATGTGGGGGTATTTTGGTTCACTCCTTCTGGCAAATTCCTTATTAGATGGACAAAACCATGTGCACTGCAGGTGGGGTAGATGTTACTTGTGCAGAGAGAGTTAGATTTGGAAGGGGTTTTACTTTAAAGTGAGATCTATATTGCAGTGTAAAAATAAAGCAGCCAGTATTTTCCCTACACAGAAACAAAATAACTCACCCAAATCTAACTCTCTCTGCACAGGTTACATCTTCCCCACCTGCAGTGCACATGGTTTTGTCTATCTAAGAAGAAATTTGCCAGAAGGAGTGAACCAAAATAACCCCCATGGTTTTGTCCATTAGAGAGAGAATTTGATTTTGCGAGTGAACTAGAATCAGGCCCATTGTGTGATCTTACAGTATGGAAATTCACACAGTGATGCCAAAACAATGAATGTATGCCCAACTCTTAGGGGGGTATTCAATGTCAGGGGCACGGCTGTCGAGCTAGCGCGACAGCCGTGCCCCTGTCCCGTTCTCGGTTAGCTCGCCTGGAGCTCGGCAGTCGGGATTCAATGTCCCGGCCGCCGAGCGGCGAGAAGGGGGCGTGGCCGCGAGTTGCGGTCGGGAAGTGACGAGCTGCAGCCGGCAGCTCGTCACTTCCCGGCTGTTCTCGGCAGAACGAGCCCGACAGCTAGAGATGTCGGGCTCGTTCTGCCAGGAAACCCTGTTCAATGCTGTCGGGGAAGACAGCAATGAATAGGGCCCCGCAGCCATCTCCCCCGTCGGGAGATGGCTGCGGGAGCTCGAACGAGATTGCATACCCCCCTTAATGTGCGCAAAAACTGCTTATACTGTCACACCAGCTGTTTCAGACATTGTGTAATGTACCATTGCCTCATCTGTATTAGCCAACAGTAGTGTATGTACTATTTAAATAAAAAATGTGACAATATATAGTTCAAATACATGATATTATGAACGTAGCATGGTAAGATCCCCATTTATGGGATACTACTTTATTTTTTTGTACTTTGCACTTTACAGTTGTAGACAGTGATAGATTAAACTGGGTAACACAAGACAGACTTGGAGGTAGGAGGGCCCTGCTGCAAGCTTACAATACTTTTCAAATTTGAACTGAATTTGGATTCCATCATACTGGGGAAAAGGAAAAATGTTCAACTAATATTGGGAATGTATTGTATTGCGAAACAAATGTATATGGGAAGCTTATATTCTGTATGTTCTTCATTTATTGATGATTTTTTCCAATTGTTTCAACAGTGAGTTTAGTGCTGGGATTGCCAGCCAAATGCTTTATTATTATTATTACTATTATTATTATTATTACTACTATTATTATTATTATTATTATTATTATTATTATTATTATTAATATTATTATTATTATTATTATTTCTTAGCAGTTTTATATATAGCACAGCGTGGATCTCATTCAGGTGTCGGCACTGATGCCTCACATTTTAGGAACTTTGCACAGGACCCATTCTTTGAAGTAAGCAAATGATTATTCATATTTTTTAATTGTTCCAAAATGTCATTCAGTCCCTGGGTCGACAATGTCAGAGTCAACAATCACTAGGTGGTCACCTAAGAATTGTTGACAAACTCTAGGTCGCAATAAGATTAAGGTGAACATGACATGAGGTTTTTTTTAACGTTTTTTAAAAAAAAGGTGGTTTTTCATACTCGTGTAGACCATAATTATGTCGACCATGTCCATTTTGACCATAAAATGTGTCAACCTTCCGTCAAAGTCGACCTAGTCAATCTTGTTACTGTTGACCATTAGTGGTCGACATAGAGATCGTCTATCATCTATACCGTAACCCTCAAAATTGAGGCGCAAGGTTTGAGTTTAAAATAAAGTTTCAAAATGTTGTTAAAGTTTTAAACCACGTTCCTGTCTCCTGCAGATGCACCAATATGAGTCTCTCTGAACACCTTTTATTGTACAATCCTCTGACTGAGAAATCCTGGATCATTTATTTATTTATTATTAGTTTCTTATATAGCACACACATATTCCGCAGCGCTGTACAGAGAATATTTGACCATTCACATCAGTCCCTGCCCCAGCAGAGCTTACAATCTATATTCCCAACCACATGTACACGCACACACAGACATTCTAGGGTTAATTTGTTGGGAGCCAATTAACCTACCAGTATATTTTTTGATTGTGGGAGGAAACTGAAGCACCCGGAGGAAACCCACGCAAGTACAGGGAGAATATACAAACTACACACAGTTAGAGCCATGGTGGGGATAGAGCCCATGACCTCAGTGCTGCAGTGTAGGAATGCTAACCATTACACCGTCCGTACTGCCCAATCATCTGGGAGAGGGCTTGTAATAGATTTGCCGGTACTTGAGCTGGACCTGGCTCCTTAAGGAACAGTTATATTATAATGAAATAACTGCATGCAACATCTGCATAAACCTGTAAAACAAGCCTTCTCCTTTCTCCTATTCCAGTCCCCATTCCCATCAAATGTTATGTGCTCACAGTACACGATGCTGACCTCTGGACTGAGCAGTAGACGTTTGCATTCAGCTTGTGCAAACATCAAAGGTATCCTGTGTATATATATATATATATATATATATACACAATACACAACTGAACTGTGCAATACCAGTATATAAAAGAGAATGACGTTAGGTGACTAACAACAAAGTGACACAAGATAAAGTTATGGGGGCAGATGTATTAAGCCTGGCGAAGAGATAAACTGGAGATAAAGTGGAGAAAAAGTGGAAGGAGATAAAGCACAACCAATCAACTTCCAACTGTCATATTTCAAACACTGCTGATTGGCTGGTGCATTATCTCCTTCCACATTTTCTCCACTTTATCTCTAGTTTATATCTTCGCTAGGCTTAATACATCTGCCCCACTCTGTGCTAACCGTCCAGGTCAGTGCCGACAGGGAAATCAGTAACGATATGAGGTCAGGAGCGAACAGTCAAACACGTTGTGTCAATCAGGAGCACGGTAATAGCAAGAAGGAAGACCAAACTCTATAACCAGGATCCTGTTTCTAATCACCTTATAAAGCACTTCGACCCAATCACTGACAGGGAATCAGAAACACAATCACAGCAATGGCAGACAGCTGGCCCGGCCGGGAATTACCTCATTATAGCTTAATCCAGTGTTTCCCAAATCCAGTCCTCAGGGTACCTAACAGTGGAAGTTTTCAATGAGCTTGTTTAAA
The DNA here is from genome assembly GCF_055691185.1 of Crinia signifera. NCBI lineage: Eukaryota > Metazoa > Chordata > Amphibia > Anura > Myobatrachidae > Crinia > Crinia signifera. Next base: position 9,853,105 of record NC_139225.1, on the reverse strand, counting down.
AGATGGATTCAGTACTCCCAGAAGCTGCGTCAAAGGAGTACCAGATGGTAATAAAGAATTTACTTATGATTCTGTAATGTCGTGTTCACACTGCTCGTGTGAAATACCCAGATTTTAGCTGTTCAATTCCCAAATGAAGCAGTTGTACCCGGTAATTTGCCTTTTAACAGTGTGAATGGGTCAACCCGGGTAAAAAGCAATGTTGGAGACCTGGAAATTTTGACACGGGTTGATCCGTTCACACAGAAAAACCTGTTTTAAAATAACTGGGTCGTCACACTAGACCCGGGACTTTGCCTAGCAGTGAGAACGGGTTATTACAAGATCTGGAAATCATGCACTCCCAGTCAGAGTTCACATATATTGACCATTGCTATTCAATTCTCTTCATAATAGTCAGCCTCCTTGCTGTAAAATGATGTGATTTGCATATATTTCCATAAGGCGGGGATACGATGACACGATTGTCATCAAATAGTGTCACTAGGCCCAGGGCCGGTGCTAGGGTGTCCGGCGCCCTCCTGCAAACCATACATTTTGCGCCCTTTCACATTGCCATTGCAACAAGCTGCAGCCAGATTGTGGGAATGTATGCAACATGCGATCCTATGGAGGATCTCGGGTGCATGTACATGTATGCATACACCATCTCAGTGCTGTGTCCGCAAAATGTTGCAGGCACTAAAGGTGCCCATACACGCTGCGAGAATTGCATACGTTATGGGCTAGATCGCATCGTACGGCATGCATGCAATGTGTGTGCGATGCAATCTGAAAGCAGTACAAAAAATATGTGCAGCACTCATGACCGAGGTGCAAAGGAGGGGAGAAGGAGGAGATGGAAGAAGAGGGGAGGAGATAGAGGGGCCGGAGTGTTGAGGACTGGCAGTGGCACTGGCACAGCACACTGAGAAGAAGGAAGAGGAAGCAGCGCTTTGCCTGTTCGTCATTTGATTGACAGCTGACAAGCGCAGGGAGCAATGGGTAGGGGGCGGATCTGGACATGACATGTCATCCAGACATTCACAGACAGCGCTACATGCCTCAGCGCAAGTGTCCATGAGGAAGAGGGGGCAGGTCACAGGAGGAGGACAGTGTGTGGGTGGTGCAGGGAGCTGCTCAGCAACTCCATACTGCCGCCCACTGTCAGACAGGTGCTGCGGGCGGCATGCAGGAGGCAGTGACAGTGAGGGCTGAGGCAGCTTTAGCAGAGCAGGGAGGGAGACAGCGCCTTTTCAGCATGGCGCCTCCCTGCTTTGCAGGAGCTGCTGAGTGGGTAGCGCCGGCCCTGACTAGGCCCCCCCTTCTCCTGTGACAATACCATTATTAATCTCTCCAGTCTGCCACTTTCAGATCTTGAATTTCTGTACAATAGAGTAACAAATTATTATTTTGTTCATTAACAGGACACTTCTGTATATGTCTATAAAGAACCCAAAACATGTTTTTTTCATTAAAGGGCCACTTAGAGCAAGGAATGCTTTCTACAAATACAATAATATTGTGTGTGTGTGTTTCCAGCTGTGCACAGACCCCCATGCTGTCTGTCTGTATGTATAAAGCTGCAATTAAGTATTTGCTTTGTTTTGTTTTCTGAGTGGAGAAATTACTTTCCACTTATGTTTTAAATTCTTGGATCAACAAATCACCCTTGATCTTAGGGCAGTACTCCCATAAGTGGCTACTGTGCACGTAAAGCCCCATAATTCCACATATTCCGCTCTATACCATGGGATTTAGTTTTCTACAGTTCTAAAGGTGCCCATACACGCACCGATTTCACTGTGCTGTGGTTTTTGTACTTCAAGCTGCCAAGCAATTTTGGCACTTGAAGTGGATGCGATGCGATGCACTGTACTTTGTGGGTGCGATGCGATGCGATTTTAGCCACTTTTTTTTAAAGTTAATAGGTACTAATGGACATCGCATCGCATTTCATGTACTCCTGTACTGATGCGATGCAATGAAGCACAAAAATTACTGCCTGCAGATACTTTTTTGTGCTTTACAATATTGTACCTGCGGGGACGCGCATCGCATCGCATCCCTGCAGGTACACGGAGCGATAATTTTTTATTATTTATTATGGTACTTGTTTCCTAGCACTTCGCAATGTATGTCATCGCATCGCATGCAGGCATATGGCATGCGATGCGATTAAAAATTGTATAAGCCCCAATACGCTTTTAAATTGTATAAGCACCCTAATGGGTGATTATAATGAGAAATATACCCCCACGCCACCCTCAATATCAACGCCAACCTGATGCGTTGCGAGCGCTGCGAGCCCGCGAGGGGCGTCGGTACGCGTCCTCCGACCTTTTCATACCCCCACTACCCACGTCGGTGTGGAGTTGATTTCATACAGTGTGGCGAGCGCAGCGAGCCCTGCGAGGGGACGCGTATTACTTCACATGTATTCCGCGTCCCCTCGCCACGCTTCGGGCTCGGTGGCTCGCTGCGCTCGCCACACTATCTAAAATCAACTCCACGCCAACGTGGATAGTGGGGGGTATGAAAAGGTCAGAGGATGCGTACCGCCGCCCCTCGCGGGATCGCTGCGCTCGCCACGCTTCGGGTTGGCGTTGATAGTGGGGGTGTCGTGGCGGTGTTTTTAACATTGTAAGCAACCATTACGGTGGTTATACAATTATTAATCTTATAGGGGGGCCATTTCACATTGAAAGCACCCATTAGGGTGCTTATACAATTTAAAATCGTATACCATCGCATTGTATGGCATTGTATGCCATATACAATGGTATACAATTTTAACATTGTATGACATCGGGGGCCATCGTGTTGCATCGCATCGCATACCATTGTATGCCTTATGATATGCGATGCGATGGGCGCCGTGCTAGGAAACAAGTGCCTTTATTATTATTACTTTGAAAGTACAAAACGCATGCGATAATCGCATCGTGTATGGGCACCTTAAGATCTAAAAGTTCTTAGACAGTCAATTAGACTGAGGCAATTTAGAAAGTAAAAACTTGGAAAGAGTGATTTACAGAATGCCTGAATTAAGGGAAATATTTCTGTTGCTGCTACATGTCCTGTGTAATACGGACAGATTGCACCCACTCAAACCAAACTAATTCTCATGAAAGGCAGTAAACAGAAGCTGGTTTGATATATTTGAGGGGCGGGTTAATTTTTAACAGAATTTTCTGTTGCTTATACTGAAATTACCTGTTTATTTGTGAGCCCCTTTAGCATTCATCAAAGTCGCTTATATAAAACAACCAATGTTAATCTAACTTCCATATTATTGCACATTTCACAAAACAATGATATTTACTGTACAGAATGAACATGGCACCAGTGGTGCATAGAGGGGGGGGGGGCAAATACGGTCATTAGGTCAACAACCATTGAGTCGACACCATTAGGTCGACAGGCAGAAAGGTTGACATGAGTCTAGGTCGACATGGGTCTAGATCGACATGAGTCTAGGTTGACAGGTTTTTAATTTGACACAAGCATTAGGTGGACAGTCAAAAGGTTAACATGGGGCTTTTCACTGTTTTTTTGAGCCGACATGTGCCGACAGGCGGTATTTCATGCCCTACCATGTGTGGCGGGAGAATAAAATAGTGTGTCGAGCGCAGCGAGGCATCGTGCCCGAAGCATGGCGAACGCGGAAAGCCATGAGAGGGGACGCGGTGCTATGTTTCAGTGTCCATGTCGACGGTGTAGGCATTCGGGTCAAAAAACAGTGAAACACCCCATGCCAACCTAATGCGTGTGTCGTCCTAAGGACCTGTCGACCTAGACCCAGGTCGGCCTAGACCCATGTCGACCTTTCTGCATGTTGACCTAATGGTGTCAACCCAATGCTTGTCGACCAACTTCTTGTAGACCTAATGATCCATACCCGAGGTGGGGGGGGGGGGGTATGTTACATGTATCAAAAACTATAATACAGTGAATTGAAATAATGCTTTAACCCTCCTTTAAAAGTCATACAATGAAAAGCATTTGTCTCTCCCGGAGGCCGTTACTATTTCATAGAATAAAGCAAAGAATTCTGAAAACAGATATAGTATTGCTTATGCTCCAAAGATATTTACAAAGGGCAAGGACAGACTGTATAGTACCTCTCGGAAAGATAATAAACAATTCGATTATATAATTGCTTTTTTGAATTAGCATCACACATGTCTTTAATTATCTAATCAGTCAGAACACCAGCATCCGTTTCCTAGCAACCGTATATTAACATCACTTCAGCAGGAAACCGGAATTACATAAGACCGAGTCCTTCACAATTAAACATTAATGAAACTTCCGGAAATGGAGGCGCACACAAGCGCCACCGCCGGTGACCAACTATGCATTAATGCCATAGGGTAAAGAAAACTGATGACGGTGTCTGAGCAAATATTTGGTGAGAAATCTCCAGGTTTTTTTTTTAAAGCGGCAATCATTAGCAAAACCAGTTTGATTTTGCAGTGTAAATGATTGCCGCTTTAAAAAAACTGGAGATTTCTCACCAAATATTTCACTTTCTGAATCTCTCATCTTATAAAATTTCCCCCATATACCTCTCCAATTATATTATTTTAGCTAAGCACCGGACTGCCTCATGTTGGGACTAATTCTTCATTAGTTGCAACAATTAGTTGCACAAATTGATACCAATACTTCAGCAGATAGTGTATCCTATGTTTATACATTTATACATACATATTTATACATTTTTATACATTGTTGCTTTATTGTGTTTTGTAGCTTGTTATATTTCAATTAAAAAAAACCATTCCTTTCTTTATGGATTAATTTTACACCAGTCACAGTGACCTCTTTCTATTTCTGCTAAATTGGGATTTTTGGGCCCATACTCACTAGAAGATATTGGCATCAATATCATTCAGAAAGGGTATGCTCAGTCCAGATGTTCCGCCATCGGTGACTTCCTAACACATCGGTATTCTTCAGCTCCATCAATGTTCCGTCATCGGTATTTGCCATCGGCGATTATCCAACATCATTTATAATGCTTCAGCTTCATCGATGTTTAACCATCGGTATTCACCATCGATTCTTCTTCAGCATCATCTGTGATTTCTTCAGCTCCTTTGTTATTTATTCTTCATAGAACATCTGTGACCTTCCAGTTTTATCGGTGATCCTCAGCGTTATCAATATTCCACCATCAGTAATTTCCAATGCCAATTTCCGCACTTCTGTTGTGGGCTCTGAATCAGACCTTACATTGTTGACAATGCGCGCTCCCACAGGTTGATAACGACCCCCTCTGTCTTCTGTACATGCAGCAAAATCCTGACTATACTGCAGGAGCTCTCAAACTATTTGCTCCATCAGACACTAAAAATGATGAGAGGACGCCAACAAGTTACCGCAGAGTGGTCACCACAAATGTGCAACAGGACAAAGGATTTTTCAGTTGAAACACTGGATGAGAGATTAGAGAAGTCATCAGCTGGTCAGCAACATGGAGTCCCCATGCTGAGTCCCCATGCTGAGTCCCCATGCTGAGTCCCCATGCTGAGTCTCCATGCTGAAATGGATGCTACTGTGCATGTGTGTACGCACCTGGTATTTGTGCACGCACTTCACGTCACGCGTGTGCACAAATACAGATGTAGCGCCGCTCATCCTTGGCCGGCGCCCGCCAGATCCCTTTCACTGGCGAGCGTCAGCGATAGGGACGCATGCGTGCCCCAGTATCGCGGCGGCTGGGCAGCATCTCCCTGCCGTCTCCGCTTCAGGGAGACGCTGCAAAGTTCGGGGGGGGGGGGGGGGGGGTCGGGGCAGCAAGGGGGACCGGCGGCGACGGCAGGAGAGGTGGTGGGGACCGGTGGCAAGGACGGCAGCGGCTCCATCTGTACCAGGGCCGATTCAGTGGCACAGTCCGTCCCTGGCCAGGACCCACAATTTGAGAACTGATGCTATGGGTGAAATGTAATAGGATGAGAGATTCAGAAAGTGAGAGATTTACTAAGAAATCTCCAGTTTTTTTAAAGCCACGATCATTTACACTGCAAAACCAAATCTCTCACTTTCTGAATCTCTCATCCTATTAAATTTCACCCTATGGGCCAGATGTATCAAGCTTCAAAAAGTGATAAAATGGAGAGTGATAAACAGCCAGCCAATCAGCTCCTGCCTGCCATGTTACAGGCTGGGTTTGAAAAATGACAGTTAGGAGCTCGTTGGTTGGCTGTTTATCACTCTCCATTTTATCACTTTTGAAGCTTGATACATCTGGCCTTATATCATCAACAGCATGTTCCTGGACATGGCCACTGAACTATATTGTTTGCTAAATTGCTCAGTGTGTATGCACTGTGGCCATTATTCTGATTGAGTCAGACAAATAAGAATTTGGACGGATCGCGTTTTTCATCCCACTGCGCATGCGTACCGTTCGCAATGCGCATATGCGGCCACCCACCACCGTGCACGGACGAAACACAGCGAGGAAATAAAACAAAGCCGTGCACGGTCGGACACAGTGGGCGTAATGTGGGTGTATTACAGGGCGCGGCAGCAAAAGTGGGCAAAACTGGGCGTTAACAGGGGACGTGCTTGTGGGTGGTGACAACAAGTGCTGGGCGTTGGCCTCGCACGAATCTCTGAGCGATCGGAGCCTCTCACATCTAAAACACTCTTAAAAAAAAAGCAAGTCTCAAGCTTCGTTGACCAGCCAATCAGCAACCGCAGGATCGGCCATCGTTCGCCCAGGCAATCAACATGCACATGGCTAAAAGACGTTCAGCTGCGCGCAGTACACGCCCCAACAGCATACAGCTTTATCTAACCAATCAATTATCTACCTACATGCCAACAACACGGGAAGCACACTTTTACACTACCCTGCGTGCCTTCCTATCGATTGTATATTTACACACACATTTGTTTGCAATAAACAACATCCAGTTTGGGTAATTGGTTATTGAGCATGAGTTCCGTGCAGAATCGTGCTGGGTCGTGTTAAACACCAGCAGAGGGCGTTTGGTCGGCTGTCCGGCTGTCCGCACGCAGGAAGACCGTGCGAACTTTGTGAGTTCCATCGGCACACGGTGGCGTACGTGCATTATCACGCCACTCCCTCTTATGTGTTAGTCCGTCCGAACGTAGGCGTGTCTTCGCTCACCGTGTGGGTGCGCGGTTTGTTTGATCGGATGCGTATCCGAACGAATGACCCATAATTTGGCCCTATATCATTTGCCAATGAGTTCCAACCGGTTCAAGGGTAATGGATGATGACATTGCATCATTCGCGGTGTCCTCTAATGTGTACCCAGCATAACCATAGTGGTTGTATCTTGCGCCATTCCCCAAATTACCCTACGTAACCTGCTGGTTTCCTGTGATTGGCTCTGCTGGAGGGACAGAAACGTCTGAATAAAATGGCCGACCATCAGGGAAATGTTATGCCAGTGACAGCGGGTTGGGATCATTTGGTCTACAGCATGATGGTCGACAGTCATTAGGTCGACACCACTAGGTCGACATGGAAAAAGGTCGACATGGGTCTAGGTCGACATGGGAAAAGGTCGACATGGCTCTAGGTCCAAAGGTCATTAGTTCGACAGGTCGTTAGTTCGACAGGTCATTAGTTCGACAATGTCTATGTCGACAGTCAAAAGGTCGACATGGGGGTTTTCACTTTTATTTTACCTGAATGTCAACACAGTCGACATGGACACAGTTTCAAGTGCACCGCATCCCCTCGCATAGCTCGCTGTGTTCGCAATGCGTTGGGCACGGCACACTATTTTATTCTCCCACCACGCCCTAGTGGATGATAGGGCATGAAATAGCGCCTGTCGGCACATGTCAGTTTAAAAAACTGAAAAACCCCAATGTCGACCTTATGACTGTCGACCTAGACATTGTCGAACTAATGACCTGTTGAACTAATGACCTGTCGAACTGATGACCTTTCGACCTAGAACCATGTGGACTTTTTTCCTATGTCGACCTAGACCCATGTCGACTTTTTCCCATGTCGACCTAATGGTGTCGACCTAATGACTGTCAACCATCATGCTGTAGACCAAATGACCGCATCCCGTGGCCGCAGTAATCTGATAACGTGTCGACCATTAATCATTATACTGTATATACTGTATTTAGTAGACCAGGGTTATAATAAACCCAGTGGTGCAGTGAAAAAACTTCTGGAGACATTTAAAAAGGGCTAATAAGTAATATAACTCATTATACATACAATAGTGGTAATATGCGTCAGATCTGCAGCAGGTATGGCAAGAAGAAATTCCAGGCATGCTCAACCTTTATTTTCTGCATCCCAGGATCCTGCTCACCACAATGATGTTCTTGTCTCTGTCAGTGCAGACAAGAACAGAACCACAGGTGTTTCTGATGATGAGAGACCTGCTTGTTGTATCAGGAGATTTCTTGCCAATGTTAAACAAGAGAAAACATTGTCAATCTTATCTGACTGCAGCATTTTATTCTAACTGGAGCAGGTTCCAAATTCAAGGTGATAATCTCACCACCCCCTTGCTGGCAGGTGTATGTTGGCCAGGTTGAAGCCTGAAGGAATTTCATTTTTTGTTTACAAGGACTGACGAGAGAGTAGCTTATTCCTTCAATGTTCATTGTGTTCATCTTTGATATCTTTCTGTCTGGATGACTTCCATGCAAAACAAAACGAACATGACGAGTAAGCAGCATGAAGATACTGTCACGACATAATGTGAATTCGTATATTCATTGGTTAGTTTTATCTGTCAGAGATTTTTACATTGGAATCAATGTGAAATGGTCCCTGAGACCCAATTTTACATTTATTCCAATGTAAAAAGCCCCCAAAACCCCAATTTTAATTGCTAACCCCCCCTCATGGGTGAAATAAGATAAGATAAGATAATATTTATTGTCATTGCAACACAATAAAAAAATTGTAAAACAACGAAATTATAATCTTGGACACAGAAACAAGAACAGATTAACAATTTTGTTTAAAATCGGTAACTGCAGCTGGGAAGAAGCTTTTTTTCAAACGTTAGGTTCTGGATCTAATACACCTTAACCGTTTATTAGATGTTTGCTGGTACCAAGGGAGGTAAAAAGAGAAAAAGAAAAACCCTTTTTGGGGGCACTCTTCAATCACAGACCCATAGTGTATGGGTTGATACTAGATTTAAGACCAATTTTTAATAGATATGCATTAAAAGATATATGGAATCCAAGCAGCTTAGATGATTAACTTTAAAAGGCTATTTGCAAAAATATATAAAGTAATGTTTGGAAATAATGTTCCCTCAGTGTACCCAGATAGTGATCCTCATTTTTTGTTTTTATACCAATATATAGGTAATTTTGTTTTTTGTAAAATCATAGGTCACTTGGTACCATGGGGGAACCTTTTTCTCTCCACGCAGGTTTGGAAGGTAAGTATGAATGGCAGTAATTTAGAAAAAATCAGAAAATAGTATCGATAGGTAGCAAAAACAATGTATGAGCTGATATCTATACTGTCATGTTAACAATCAGGAGTATTCCTGTAGTTATAGCGCTGTTAAGGAATTGTGCAATAGGAATATCAGGAACGTCAGTGGCACCCCATGGTCGGGATAGCTAGTGCCATCAGACGGAAAACACAGTGCGGATTGGGTATAGATGATAAAGAAAGCCGCTGGACCAGTCCAGCGGTTACCTCAGCGGCGTGTGTAGAACGTCCTGGTAAGTAGCATGAATCCAGCCGTCTGTGTGTGAGTGCGCTGTAGCTCCTGCGTCTTCCTCGCCTGCTGGAAGCCGGCCACGTCGGTGCACCACGTGATCCGGTAGCCCCAACGTACGTTTCGCAAATAGCTTGGTCACGGGAGGATGCTTTCAATTACACATTTATAAAACCTAATCAAATTCTCCTGGGAGAAATTGGCTGCTCTAAGCTTTCGCAAAAAAACGCCACCCCACTATTGACGCCAACCCGAAGCGTGGCGAGCGCAGCGGTACGCGTCCTCCGACCTTTTCATACCCCCACTATCCACGTCGGCGTGGAGTTGATTTTATATAGTGTGGGGATGCGGAATACATGTGAAGTAGTCCGCGTCCCCTCGCGGGGCTCGCTGCGCTCGCCACGATTCGGGCTCGGTGGCTCGCTGCGCTCGCCACACTATATGAATTCAACTCCACACCGACGTGGATAGTGGGGGTATGAAAAGGTTGGAGGATGCGTACCACCATCCCTCACGGGCTCGCTGCGCTCTCCACGCTTCGGGTTGGCGTTGATAGTGTTGGTGGCGTTAACAGTGGTTATTGGGGGCTCACAAATTTTTTCTTATAGCATCTTATGGATCCCATGGATCTCATGCATCTTATGGATGCATAAGATCCATGAGATGCATAAGATGAGATCCATACAATTAAAATATTGTTTCAATTGTATTGATTGTATGCCTTAAGTAAGGCATACAATCAATGAGACGGGCGCCATGCTAGGAAATAAGTACCTTATTTTACTTTAATTCTTTTACACACAAGGCCAAAAACCAAACTAGAACAGACAAAAATACCAACAGACACCAAAATATGTCTTTTTTCTTATCTCAAATATCTCCTAACTCAACCTCTTCGATCTTCACAAGATCTACACCTCTCATTCACATACATTATTTGTTCCCATGTAGGATTGCAGGAATTTTCTCTGTGGAATACCCATGCACAATTAGACTCTCCTCTAGTCTTTAGCCTTTTAGCACTGCCTGAAAACTCACCTACTGTATTCAGGCAAATTTATCAAATTCCTGAACCGCCCACATAGCCTCCATTAAACCTTTCTTATCCAATTATCCGCACTGTATAGTAGTACAACATATCCTGACTTATTTTCTCTCTCATCTTTCCATCCCACACCAACATTCCTGGGTCCCCATATCATACAGCCCACCAAGAACCTATACAAGCTCTCTGTAGATTAGTAGCTGTGAACATGTCCTACCCTTTTTACTGTCTGTAACTACCCAGTTTATTTGATCCCTATATTTAATTGTAGAACTCAATGGAACTTGCTGCGCTGTATAAGAAAGTTAATAAATAAATAAATGACATCACCTCACAGCGACACATGTTAGCATACAGTATATAGAACAATGTCGGTAACCTAGAAAAATAATAACGATGTAACAATGAGCCCAGAACCAAAATGTAGCAGCGGTTTACAAATGTATACAATGTATACAAGTCACATATTTTTTTTTTTAAAACAAATCACTTAATCAAATAACTTCAGTACATACAAGCTGGAGTACAGATTAACAGTAATCACAAAAAGCAATTAAGGCTTAGATTTTTATTTAGACCAGCCGGTGTTAGCGTAGTTAAGCGGTGAGTCCACCTTGCTTCACTTTGCAGTAACGCATTTGCTTTATCCCTACCTCTTAGTCTTTTTGTTTCCTGGTCTGTTATTTTATACTTTAGAGATGATAAATTGGGTTTAAAGATTTTGAAGTTGCAATTAACAGATAACTTGGATTCCCTCCCTTCTAGGGCCCAGGGCCGGCAACAGAAATATTGGGGCCCTGTACAATGTTATTTCTGAGGACCCGGAATGGAAATCAGTCCCGGGCCCCTCAAATTCATAGTGGCAGCCCTGATAGCAATATGCTAAATATCTGTCATAAGGTATCGGTCAAGGTGGGTTGTAGGATGTTTATGGAAGATAGGAATTGAGGTGGACAATGGAGTACAAATACATGGAAAAATATATTTGGAAAATGTGCGATTATGTGTGAGGGATGAGGCGTGGATTATAAAATATATGGGTGAATGAATGACTGAGAAAAATAAATGATTAAATAAAGAAGATAAAAATGCAAATACAAATGCATGCGACTATAGGAGAAGTGTACCGGAAGAAAGGATGAAAATGGCGAAAGATCCGGCGAGTGAGAATGGGCGGGTTGGGATAATTTGGTCTACAGCATGATGGTCGACAGTCATTAGGCCGACACCATTAGGTCGACACGAAAAAAGGTGGACATGGGTCTAGGTCGACATGGGAAAAGGTCGACATGGTTCTAAGTTGAAAGGTCATTAGTTCGTCAGGTCGTCAGTTCGACAGGTCATTAGTTCGACAGTGTCTAGGTCGACAGTCAAAAGGTCGACATGGGGTTTTTCACTGTTTTTTTTAACCTGAATGTCAACACAGTCGACATGGACACAGTTTAAAGTGCACCACATCCCCTCGCATCGCTCGCTACGCTTGGCACACTGCTTTATTCTCCCCCCACGCCCTAGTGGATGGCAGGGCATGAAATACCGCCTGTCGGCACATGTCGGCTCAAACAATAGTGAAAAACCCCATGTCGACCTTTTCACTGTCGACCTAGACTATGTCGAACTAATGACCTGTCGAACTAACGACCTGTCGAACTTATGACCTTTCGACCTAGAACCATGTCGACCTTTCCCCATGTCGACCTTTTCCCATGTCGACCTAATGGTGTCGACCTAATGACTGTCGGCCATCATGCTGTAGACCAAATGACCGCATCCCGAATGTGCCATGAAAAGTGTGTAGGAAAACAAGGGTGTGGAGTAAAAAACGGAGAAGCGTGAGGGGGGGAAGAGGGGAGGAAAAAGAAAAAAAGATGGGCATATAAGGAAAGATTAGCATGTATGCTAATAAAACTTCACTACCCTGCATTGCTGGATTCCCCAGCACCCGCTTCATCATCCTAGCCATAGACTTATTCACTGTCATGTCTTATGGACTAGTTTTATATTAAACCCGCCATCCTTGCTCCCGTTACCCCAGCCTACCGGCAGTTCGTCCTAGTCCGGGTTCACAAATAACCTTAGCCATGACACGCTATAACCATCATTTTTTTTCTTTCTGTTTTATTTAAAGAAAAATACTGTAGCTCATTTATTTTTAAGCAGTAACATTGTGACTTTTTTCGTTACATTAAGCTGCATCGAGTTTTGCTCTTAATGAATTCACCAGATAAGACAGAGGATCGTTTGGTTTACAGTACTCTAATTAATTTAGGCTGCAACAAGTCGAGTAATAACTGAACACTTCTTAATCAGCTTGTAAATGAAATATTAGTGTTCTGCTGGGGTTTAACAGTGAGTATAAGGCATCATTTAGAGGGAGTATAATTAGTTTTCAACACACCAGATTTTGATTTGTTCAACCCTTTTATCCTCATACATGACAGTTTAATCATGAGAAGCATTTATAGTGATAAAGTATCATGCATAAAATAGTTTAGCAGGTCAACGGGAGGCTTAACGATTTTCTTCCCAACAGAACTTCTGAGTCATGAAACCCATGGGTAAGGGATGGTTTAGGACTTTATGGTGAGTTTCAAGCCTCCGAGGAAGTGCCATTGCAGGGGCAAAAGTAACCAGACCTCAGCTGGTATGATAACTCCATTTTTAAGAAGGTTTATCCAAGCACAGAGAGAGAGATAAAGTAGAGAGTTAAAGTACAGACCAATCAGCCCCATTCTAGAAGATCTGCTCGAAAAATAACAATTACAAGCAAATGCGCTTTGCGAAGCAGTCGGCGGAGGGTGAGCGGGTCTCCGGCGTCTCCCCACTCCTCTTACCCGGCTGCTGTGGTGCGGGCTCCACCTCCTCCTCCCTGCTCCCGGAAGAGGATGTACGTGCCTAGGGAGGAGGAGGTCACTGGTCTGGGCAGCAAAGCAGGAGGCTGCCTGGACACAGGTGAGGGGGGTCGGCGGGGGTCCATGCAGGGCGGTGGCAGGTCGCATTACGAAGCCCATAGGCTTCTATAGGAGATCACCAGCTTTTGCTGGGGATACCCCCCTGCACCGAAAACTCAGCGTGCGGGTTTTCCTGCATACTAAAATGCGATAAACGCACAATAATGGGGTTTTTAACGCATTTTTCCATCCCGCCCACTGTGAGATCTATCACAAAGCGTACGTTCACAGTAGGGCATACACTTTAATATAGTGCATCATGGGTGATTTGGCATTTCCGACCGATCAATATTTTCAGATCAGTCACACAGTACAATGATGTGGGCAAATCGGCCAATATCAGACGGATTGCCCAGATAATTATATAACGTGTACCCAGAATTAAACGTGGTAAATCTTCCCCTTTATCCTTGAAACTTGTTTGCTATCAAACCTATTAAAAAACATGAATATTACACACAACATAGGCAATCATGAATTATATTTATGAGAGAATAAAGGTCAGAGATTGGACAACTTGCCACATTCAACCTTGTTGTACAATTCGGACTGCCTAAATACGGTATGTAGCCATCAAGACAGGAAGCAAAGAAAAGGGTCACTACATTTACATGACTGTAATATACTGGGATAACATCCCAGTATATACAGATATTCAAGGAAAAGAGAATCATGCTGGGATTTGGTCTCATTCTACAATATAACATTCATTTTTTCAATCAAGTGATTTCTTTAATGACTAAATCCATTTATTTTCTGCTTCTTGGTGGCCTATTTGATGCCCAGCAGTCTTTGTAAAGATTTTTATAACCGGACTAAAACTCTGTCTGTTGTAGATATCTCTACTCGTGTTCTGCAAACTTAGATTTACTAGCAAAAAAAATAAAAGTATGCAAATAATGAATTCCCCACTATTTCAAAATAGAACAATCAAATAGACATGCCGGTGAGCTGTGTGTTGTGCACATATCTGGGTGAGGCGTGTAGTGCTTCTATGTGTTACACGTAATGAAATGGTCAAATACAAAATCATCATCAACCAGCTTTGTGTCTATGAGCTGGGTGTGGCACTGTGGGGGTCCCTCCGTATTACTAGTAACAAGCAGCTCAAACACAGTTATATCAATCTCTGCCTACAGTGGTTGCACTCGCAACACAACTAAAGACAACGACATAGACCATCACAAAACAGCGAAATACAATTCCTAGATGATCCATCTGTAAGAGAAACTCCCACTCAACCCAGCAATGCCCAGCGTGATTAATCTTTACCAAACATAGGCCCTTATTCTTATTGAGTCGGATGGCTCCAAGAGCGGATGGACGGCCGATGGTTGGTGTTTGCGCATGTGCAGAGGTGTATCTGCGCATGTGCGAACGCCTCACACGTACGAACACGGCGTGAGGTCCGTGCAGAAAATTATCGTACGGAACTATTCGTGGGGGGGGGGGGTGAAGGTCTGTTTGGGCTCATTACCATATGCGTATGCCCCGTGTTTCATGGGCGTTCCCATGAAAACGCTGGGCGATTGTATGGTAATCCGGCCGTGATGCACATGTAGGGGCGGACAGCTGACATAGCCGGATGTCAGCTGCCCGCCCATATCCCGGCTTTCATACGGAGAAATGTCCGAGTGGTCTGGAGCACTCGGTGCTGTCTGACCACTCGGTCCATCATTCGATGGTCGGCGACCATCGGAGGATGGTGGAGGTTCCCACAGATGTAGGAGGTGTTCACATGAAACATCCACTCGCGGTCCGTTCAGTCGGCGTTTTACCGCATTCGGACGGTGTGAGCGATCCGTACAATAGGCGGGGCTAAAAACACTCGGTTCCTGTCCGAAATGCGCATCCGTCCATCAGAATAAGGGCCATAGTTCTGCTCAACAACACTAGTAACCAAGCAATTTGTTGTTGACCACACCATGATCTCTCCCATTCCCCAACACCACCCCAACACCACTTCTTGGGTGTCATTGTTGACTCCTCCCCCTCCTTTTGCCACCCGCATTCAATCTCTGTCTCATTCCTCTTGGTTCCAGCTACATAACATTGCTCACATCAGCCCATTTTTATCCTAGAGTGTGACTGAACTGATTATCCGCTCACTGGTCTTCCCACAACTCGACTACTGCAACATTCTCCTCACTGGCCTCCTAGAGTCCCAGCTCACTCCCCACCAATCTGTCCTCAACTTTGCAGCTAGAGTAATCCTCCTCTTTCACCGCTCTACTTCTGCCAAACCCCTTCAAGAAAATCTGCAGTGGCTCCCATTCCCCTACAGAATTCACTTCAAACTCTTCACCCTCACACATAAGGCCATCTTTAACTCCACTGCTCCCTACATCTCCAACCTCGTTTTTCTACATACTCCCTACCACCCTCTCCGGTTGGCCAGTGACCATCACCTCTCTTCTACCCATGCGTGTATCCAAGATTTTATCCGTGCTGCCACTTTTGATTGGAATGAGCACCCTCACATTATTAGACTCTCTCTGACATTGCAAAGCTTCAAATGGGAACTTATAGCCCCATCTGTTCATCAAAGCGTAACTTTCTTCATAAAATGGACAAAGAAAAGCAGCACTGACATTTACCAATTAAATCAGTAAATTATTTGGTACTCTTTACCTAGAAGGGCGGCCATCACGGGCATTGAATGCACTAAAAAAATCGGGTGCGATGCGACCGACGCGATGCCCGCGATTTCCCATAGGGAACAATGTTAAATGTCCCAATTGACCCCATTTTCCTGTTCAATGCCTCAATTGACCCGATTTTTCCATAGGAAACAATGTTAAATGGCCCACAGAGGCCAAATAGGCACCCTGAAGTGTGAAATGGCCCCCACAATTGTTAATGCCACCCCATGATCAACGTCAACCCGAAGCGTGGCGAGCGCAGCGAGCCCGCGAGGGGCGGCGGTACGCGTCCTACGACCTTTTCATACCCCCACTATCCACGTCGGCGTGGAGTTGAGAATAGAAAGTGTGGCGAGCGCAGCGAGCCATCAAGCCCGAAGCGTGGCGAGGAGATGCGGATACCTTCACAGGTATACGCGTCCCCTCGCGGGCTTCACAGCTGTCCGCGTCCCCTCGCGGGGCGCGCTGCGCTCGCCACGCTTCGGGCTCGGTGGCTCTCTGCGCTCGCCACACTTTCTATTCTCAACTCCACGCCGACGTGGATAGTGGGGGTATGAAAAGGTCGTAGGACGCGTACCGCCGCCCCTCGCGGGCTCGCTACGCTCGCCACGCTTCGGGTTCACGTTGATCGTGGGGTGGCGTTAACAATTGTGGGGGCCATTTCACACTTCAGGGTGCCTATTAACATTGTTCCCTATGGGAAATCGCGGGCATCGCGTCGGTCGCATCGCACCCGATTTTTTAGTGCATTCAATGCCCGCGATGGCCACGATTTTTTACTAACGATGCCCACAATCAAAATCGTGGGCGCCCTTCTAGGTAAAGAGTACCAATTATTTAATGACAATTAAATATATTAAACTACATAAACACTTAAAAAAAAGAAATAAGTTGATAATGGACCCAATTTATATAGTCACCAATTTTAGGATAATTTGACCTGCACTGATCCTGGTAGATGAATGGAATAGAGTCCTTATTAGCCACTTTATGGTGGCGGGGAAACGCGTTAGTTCCTGATTGTTACAGCACTCATCCAATGCCGGCCGGCACACGGGAGTCTGGAATACAAACCAAGTGACGGTCCCTGATTGTCAAGGTACTCTGGCACTCAGTACTCCACTTTAGCCACTACTCAAGTTACTGCAACTCAAATGTACTAATTACCAACTACTGGCTTACCACCTATTGAACAGTTGGTTATCAGTGGACCATTATTCAGGCGTTTTGGCCAAAAAATTATACTTTACACGTTCTATATTTTTCTTTTTTTTATAATTTTTATCTTATTTTTCATATATATTTTTTTTATCTTTAAATCGATGTTTAATTACTCTTTTGTGTATCGGCCGGTACATATTTTGTACTTATTAAATAGAATGCCATTGTGATTTTTATGTATATCTATTTTATTTTAATTAATATAAATGCTATATTGATTATAATCCATTCACTGGCCTTTTCTCATTATTAATGTTTGTTCATAGCGCTATCTATATATTTTTCTCTGTTTTTGTTTATTGGGATTGGTAATCCCCTTAGTTAGCAGCTGGTACACATTATATTTAGGGTTGTTTTAGCGCTCACTTTCTGTTGTTGTTTGTTTGGAGCCAATTAGCCTACCAGTATATTTTTGGATTGTGGGAGGGTACCCGGAGGAAACCCACGCAAGCACGGGGAGTATATACAAACTCTGCACAGTTAGGTCCATGGTGGGAATCAAACCCATGAATTCAGTGCTGTGAGGCAGTAATGCTAACCAATACAACGTCCGTACTGCCACGTATGTATTTTACATAGATTGCAAGCTCTTTGGGCAAGAGTCATTTATTCTACTGTGATAATTTAGCACTCAACTGTGTTCATGGTAATGATTGGTAATGATTACAATTTCTATGACAAATTCTTCAATTGACTCATCGTTTGGTATCCGTGGGTGTTATGCACAGAAGGTGTATTGTGCTTGTGTATTACAAGGAGACTCACACTTACACTACAGACAGCATGTGTTCCTAGTTACAGATGATTTGACTTCTGCATACCATGGTAATAGGAGGTGATGACAAGTGACTACTGCTCCATGTCACCACTGGTGGGATAACTTGACCTCCTTCAAACATAATGTGAGCGTTACAAGTTACTGTATGTCTTTGAAGCATACAGGCATTCATTAAATATCATTCCTTCTGAATTTGCTAATGCACCATTGCCTGGGGCCTATCTCTGCGCTTTCATTTCTTGCGTTACTAATATTAGGTGAAATATATATTATTTAAAGTATGGCTTAGATTTCCTTCATTTATTAATACATGTGCTGTGAAAGGTAATTGGAAGGTGTCCAGTGTTATTCTGGGGCATAATTCATGTTTGCGTGCACTTCCCTATGGAATGACGGATCTTTATGCTATGGAAATGCTCCTCAACGTAGGTGACGCCCAGAAATAGACGCCCAACAACAAAGCCACTAACAGCAACTGCCTACACATGCGCAAAATTCAGCATCAAGTTGTATGGTCCCTTCCTGTTAATCACTCGGTAACACTTTTCACCCGATTCCGATGGATAGGGCCGAGAAATTGGGGGAAATGTGGCCAAATTGGATCTGATCTGACTAGCAAGCCCATGAGCGTTGGATCGGATAGATGCACATCTGACGTCTGACTCAGACATCCTCCCGTCAACGTCGGACAGAGTCGCATACACGCATCACATGTAAAAGTACCGCATGCGATAC
Organism: Crinia signifera; assembly: GCF_055691185.1. Taxonomy (NCBI): domain Eukaryota; kingdom Metazoa; phylum Chordata; class Amphibia; order Anura; family Myobatrachidae; genus Crinia; species Crinia signifera. The sequence continues at coordinate 9,834,050 of NC_139225.1, read as the reverse complement.
GTCCCGGGCGACTCAAGGGGTATTGGATGGCCATACACTTCTGTGCCTCCTCGCAGCAGTGTACGGCCACCTTAACAGTAGAACAAAGGACGGACTTAGACATTTGCTTTCTCACTTATTATTTAATTGATAATAGATAGGATCATTTTTCAAGGTCTACACCTTGAAAAAGGATCCAGATAGGATCCGAAACGCGTTGGTGACAGTGACACGGAGCGGACCCTGGAGGGAACTGACCAACAGACCTGTTTTTCCATATGTGACCCCGGATCCATAGCTGCAATATTCATGTCTGTTTGAACTGGTTTTTTTTTCTTGACAGTTCATTACCATCCGGTAATTACCCCCCTTGAGCTCCTGCATATCGTCACTTAATCATGTGCCAATTGTTCTCACTCTGATGATTTTTAACTACATGATTGTTTTACTTTGTTTGTGAAAATTAAATACAGTTTATATGCTTATCAGAATCAGCTTTATTGGCCATGTATATTTGCGTATACTTGGATTTTTTTGCGGTAAAAGTGCAGCATCAAGCAAAGAACACATGGGGGGTGAGGAGTTTAAGTTAGGATTTGGGGCGATCAGAGTTTAGTTGTTGGACAGCTATTGGGAAGAAGTTTTTCCTTGTTCTTGCCGTCCTTGCTGGGATGGACCTATAGCGCCTGCCTGACGGAAGGGGTTCAAACAGGCTGTGGCCAGGGTGTCGCTTGTCCGCCAAGATCTTTCCTGCACGCTTCTTGACCCTGGCTAGGTATAGTTCTTGGACCGTGGGGAGGTCCGCCCGATGATCTTTTCTGCCGTCCTCACCACCCTTTGCAACCTTCGTCTATCGTTCTCCTTTGCTCCTCCTTTTTACATGCTTGGCTGTGTCAATACCGAGGAAAAGATCAAAGAATCTGTAACCCTACTGAGGAAACAGAAACTACTTGGAAATCCTGTTAAGGGAAGTAACTAAGGATCTGTTTGCACTTTGTTTTACCATTTGTATTTCTGGGGGATTGAAGAAAACCCCCTTTTGAACATATCTTACCTAGCTGCTTGTTTGCACACTGTGGTGAACACCCCAAATTGTACTAATACAAATAAGTCACCCCAGTGGTAATAACTTAGACAGTCTGATCTTTCTTACAATAGCATGTACTTGGCTGGCCTTTACCAGACTTAATGCAGAAATCAATGAGTTTATTTTCAGTGTACTGGGGTCCCCTATCCATGTACAGTGTATAAATGTATAATATATATACTGTATTTATATATATATATATATATATATATATATATATATAAAAAGTACTCAGCATAGAAACAACTGCAGCACTCCACAAGTTAAATATTAGTGTATTGAATAACCAACGTTTCGGGGCATAAAAAGCCCCTGATAGCAAAACTGTGGCAAGGCATGATGGGAGTTGTAGTTTCACAACAGCTGGAGGGCCATAGTTTGGACACCCCTGGGTTACTGACTTAGTACTAACAGATGGTAAATCACAAACCTATAGTGGTTTAAGACATGAACAAATGGATTAACCCTCATTGATAAAAACATATGACTAATATGTGTTTGAAAATTCCCTGGTTCTCTTTTGGGTGAACAGAATAGCTATTACTTATTGCTAACGAACATCTTACTGTGAACTATGTTTTTGACATCAAGATGAATACAGGTATTCATGTATAACTGTTTTTTATTAAAGCATACCACAGCCGGCAGACAATCATTTAATGTGTTTATTATATTTATTTATTGTAATAAATGTAATTTTTCTTATTGGCTGTAGGGGAAGGCGTGGCTAGTTTTTACAAAAACACAGATATTCAAATATCTCAAAAATCTTTCATGACAACCAAACAGACGAATGTACACGCAAAACAGTATTCTGTCTTCTGTTTATATTTATTTATCCAAAGGCAATAGTGTTTTCTCAGCGCCCAATTCTCAGGATAGAATTATTCCTTGATCATACACATACAGAAATGCAATTATTTGAATATAAAATATTTATTAAAAGTCCAATAAAAATTCTTTACATGGCTCCTCGTAGCTGGAGTAATTCACGATGTTTAACAGTTGTTTGCAATCACAAATGTAGCATAGCCAACGCGTTTCGTTTCAACAAGAAACTTCATCAGGGGCAAAAATAGATCTACAATTGTAGAATATAACAATAAATGCCATGACAACAATTTTACAGAAAGCAAAATTATCGAAATCATATTATTAGAATCGAATGGAGGAAAAGAATGAAGGAGACATATATACTGTATTTGCTGGTGTATAAGACTACTTTTTTCCCCTGAAAAACATGCCTCCAAGTGGGAGGGTCGTCTTATACGCCTGGTGCATTATATAACAAACTCTATATTTTTTTTTTTTTTGCAAATAGTTTTTATTAGGATTTTCAAACAGGAACAAAGCACATCAGAAACAGAGTAAGCAAGTATTAAGCGATTCAGAACGTTTCATACTCTCTGTTATAGGATAAAACAAAGAACAAGTATATCTTAAATAGTCTAAATGTTGTTAGCTATTGAGAAAGCGAAAATCTCCTTGTTCCTCATTACCGGGAGAAGAAGAAGGAAAGTTGTAGAGTTATATAAGGGAAGAAAGAAGAAGTGGGGGAAGGAAGGTTTGGGTGTCGGTGCGACTCTCATGTTTTGTATTGTGTAGTTTGGGAGATATTTTTGTTATTAAGATTTTTTTTTTTTTATTATTTTTTTTTTTTTTTTCCCCTAATTTAAAAATTTAAAAAGGCCACAGCGTATCTCATTTTAATGTTTTGTAATGATCTGATTCCTTGTATGTTAACCATGGGAGCCAAATCGCATTGAATGTTTGGTCATTGGAGTTTATAGAGTATACAAGGTCGTCCATTGCCATATATTGATCTATTCGGTTGCACCAGTCTGCCATTGAGGGGATAGTAGTGGACTTCCAATGTACTGGGATCACCGCTTTTGATGCGCTAAGAATATGTCGTACTAGGGATTTTTTATAATTGGATTGGGGTCTGTGTATAAGGTTGAGTAGCCAGAAGCTAGGGGTGGCGGGGAAATCATCTTGCAGGACAATGTTTGCAGTTTCAATTACCTTTTTCCAATATGTCTGGATGAGCGGACAGTCCCACCAAATGTGTAGCATTGTACCTGGGTGTGCCTTACATCTCCAGCATAAATTGGAGATTCCAGGGTAAATTTTTGCCAGAAAGGTCGGGCAGCGATACCATCTAGTAAGGACTTTATAGTGGGTTTCCGTTGTTAGGACATTTAGTGACGAGGAGAAAGTGTTTCTAAAAATTTCTGGCCAATCATAATCTCCTTTCAAGTCGTGAAGATCTCTTTCCCAATCCGCCATAAATTTCGTCTTGGATGGAAAGATCTCCTCAATGATCAGTTTGTAAATATATGAAAGGAGGTGTCTGGGGTATGCTTTAGCACTACATAGTTTTTCAAATGGGGTATTGGACCTCAGCTTTTTTGTTGAGGGGCTTAGGAGAAAATGTTTGATCTGTAGGTATCTCCAAATCTCCCCACCTGGCAGGTCCCATTTCTCTTGAATTTCCGGGAACGGCAGAACCCCCGTCACGGTTATTAATTGATCTATTCGGGATATCCCTCTAGATCTCCATGTGGTAAATGAGTTTTCAACCATACCCGGAGGGAATTCCGGATTCCCAAACAGAGGCATTAGAGGGGACCCGGGGGGGGGGGAGATCATGGGAGAAGAGCGGAGTCGAGCCCAACATTCAAACATGGGGGATGCTAGGGGGTGTGTGATTTTTGGGGGCTTTTTGCACCAGGGGAGGTCGGGGTGTGCTTTTGGAATGGTAGCTAATTCTAGGTCTACCCACTGTTTTTTACCTGATTGAGAGGACCACTCCATTATTCTTGTCAGTAAGACTGCATTGTAGTATGAAGAGAAATGAGGGAGTTGGAGACCCCCCGCATGTTTCCTCTTAAACAGGATCTCATGCTTGAATCTCGGTTTCCGACCCGCCCAGATATAATCCCGCAATTTACGTTGTAACGATAAAAACCATGAATTAGGAATTCTGACTGGCAGTGTCTGTAAGAAATACAGGATCCTGGGTAGGATATTCATCTTGATGACATTAATTCGTCCTAGCCACGAGATCTTTTTCGCTCCCCACGAAGAGAGGTCAGCCTGTATCCTATTTAATAGCGGTGGGAAATTGATGGTATATATATCGGAGATGTTTCTAGTAAGGTTTACCCCTAGGTATTTAAGTTGTGTAGGGTGCCATGCGAATGGGGATACCTGTTTCAGGGCTTGTAAACTTGTCTGATCTAGTGTTAGGTTCAATGCAACTGATTTGGATAGGTTCACTTTGAAATTGGAGAGCTCGCCGTAACGACGGAATTCGTCTAATAAATTGGGGATCGAGGTTAAAGGGTTTGAGATTATCGCCAGTAAATCATCTGCGAATAAGGCCAGCTTGTATTCTCTACTCGCTATCTTGAGTCCTTGTATATTGGTGTTTTTCCTAATTGCCCTCGCTAGTGCCTCCATACAGAGAACAAAAATCACTGGGGACAGGGGGCACCCTTGCCGAGTGCCGTTAGCTATCTGGAACGTTTCGGAGAGGTCTCCGTTAACTCTGACTTGTGCAGCAGGGGTGGAGTATAGGGCTTTGATTCTTTGGTATCCCCTGGGGCCTACCCCTATATGGGTCAGTATCCCAAGTAGAAAGTCCCAGTCTACCCTATCGAATGCTTTCTCAGCATCTGTTGAAAGCATGATAGCTGGAGTGGAGCCGCCTGTAGCGGCGTGGATTAAATCCAGAACTTTTGCTGTGTTGTCTCTGGCCTCACGGCCAGGTACAAAGCCAACCTGGTCTGAGTGGATCAAACCTGGAAGAAGCAACTTGAAGCGGTTAGCTATCAGCTTAGCGTACAGTTTCAGATCCACATTCAACAGGGAGATCGGTCTATAGCTGGCACATTGTGTTGGGTCCTTCCCCTCTTTGGGGATAACGGAGATATGGGCAAGCAAAGACTGGTTTGGGAATGGGGTATCGTCAGCGATCTGATTAAAAGAGGCGAGCATCAAGGGGGATAGGACATCTCCAAATGTCTTGTAATACTCTATGGGAAAGCCATCTGGGCCGGGGCTTTTACCATTCGGGGTGGTTTTTATAGCAATTTCTAATTCTTCAGGGGAAAAGGGGAGGTCAAGGGCTTCAATTTCTTTAGTTGACAATTTCGGAAACTCAATTTCTGTCAAATAGTTCTCTATAGCTGCTCTCTTGAGTGTCTCTGAGTCTAGTCCTTGCTTCTCAGTAAGGTTATATAAATGAGAGTAGAAGGCATTGAAAGCTGCGGCAATGTCCCTAGTTGAATTAAGTGTATGGCCGTCTTGGGATTTGATGTTGGGGATAAATGTTGTGGAGCGTTGTGCACGTAATGCTCTTGCTAGTAGTTTACCAGGTTTATTTCCAAACAGGAAAAAACGATTACGGCATTTGCGTGCCTCCATTTTAAGTTTCTCAGACATAAAGGAGTTTAATTCCTTCCGGGCTTCTGCTAGCTCATTTAGGGTGTTGGCCGAGAGAGAGGATTTATGTAAGAGTTCCAGTGAGTTTATTTTTTGGACTAGCATCTCTCGTCTAGCTTGTCTTTGTCTTTTTAATTGGGCCCCTAGTTGAATTAGTTTGCCTCTAATTACGCATTTGTGCGCTTCCCATATCATAGCTTTGGAAGTATCTGGAGTGTCATTAGTTACTATGTAGTCTTGTATAGTTGTTCTAATTTGCTGTTGGTATTGCGGGTTTTGTATAAGTGACGTGTTTAGTTTCCAGGTATATTTCCTATACGTTTGAGAGGGGCAATTAAGGGTTAGAGATACTGGAGCATGGTCCGACCAAGAAATCTGGCCAATGCTAGTTTTGTGGATGAGGTGTAAAAATCTGTGTGATATCAGGATGTAATCTATTCTGGTGTATACATTATGGGGGTGCGAATAAAAGGAATAGTCTTTTGACGAGGGATGTTGGATACGCCATGGGTCTGCTAGTTGGAAGGAGTGCAGGGTCTTACGTACTCTACGGTGGAGTTTGTCTGAGTAGCGCATGGAAGACTGTGATGAATCAATTCTAGGGTCGATCATCCAGTTAAGGTCTCCTCCACACAACAATACCCCCTGTAGATGAGGTTGAGCCAGAGATAATGTTTTTTCCAAAAAGGCCGGTTGGTTCTTATTGGGAGCATAAATATTAAGCAGAGAGAATTCATTATTATAGATTTTGCATGTTATTAGTAGGGCTCTTCCTGGAATCAGGTGGTAGGGTATTACGTCAGTTACATTTATGTGGCGAGAGAATAAAATAGCCACCCCTAAAGTTTTCCCCAGTGGGTTATTGGAGAAAAAACCAACCGGGAAGTCTCTATTTCCGAAAGGAGGGGCAGCTCCTTCCTTAAAGTGTGTTTCTTGTAAGAACGTTATGTCTGCTTTTTCTATTTTCAATTCTCTTAGCACTCTGGACCTTTTCTCAGGCACATTGAGACCTCTGGCATTAACAGTTAGGAGTTTAAAATCAGTCATATTGGTTGTACTACCGGGCATGTGCTATTTGGTGTGTTCTGAGAGTCGCAGTGTGGGGGATGGAAAAGGGGACAGGAGGAGGAGAGTGGGGAAAGAACAGGAAGAAAGTCAAGAATACATGGTACATATTTATCAAACATTACGTGAGTTAGAGATAAGGAGAACAAAAACAACAACACTGCTCTCAGTCCACTAGGCGAAAGCAAAAGCGCTCCCAACCCTGTGGCTGAGACTGTAAATTGCAGTGTATCAGGGGGCAACAGGGGGTTGGGCTAGGGCCCATCCCAAATACATCAGGAACATAAATACTAAACTGAAGCATGCACAATTACATTTATCGCTCATGAGTTAGGGGATACCTGGTCCCCGGGTCACTCAAAAGAGAGTGGACTAAACTTCGGTTATATGGAACCAATAAGACAAACAATACTTGCCTCTATGAGGCTGCTTAGCTATAACATTGTAACTTGACTATGTATAAGGTTAACTAAGACCTCTGACCTCTACGTGGTCTTCAGACAAATGGAGTCCCGGCAGCATAACATTTATAAGTCAGGTTATTGGTTGTGCAAAGGAGGGGGAGTTTGGAGATCTCGAGGACTGTGACCTGTTGTAGGATTTCGGTGACTTTTCTACGGTCTGAAATGGAGGGTTCATCACGGGGGGCAAAGGAGGAGAGATCTGGGAACGAAGAGAGCGCCATTCAGGAGCTGTTACTGGTGGGATGCCAAGGGTAGCACAAAAAGAGTCCAGCTCTTCAGGGTTGCGGAGTGTTGCGGTTTTCCCTCCCTGGGATGCTGTAATACTGAAAGGGTATCCCCATCTGTATTTGATGTTTAATTTACTCAGAGTGTCTGTCAGAGGCTTAGCCTGTCGCCTGGACTGAAGTGTGAGCCAGGAGAGATCCTGGAATATCTGGATTGGGTGTCCATCGAGTTCTAGGCCCGTTAAGGAGCGTGTTTTCCTAAGGATTTCATCCTTCTGGGAGAAATAGTGGAGCCTGCAGATTACATCTCTAGGGCGTTCAGACTGTGGGCCTCTAGGACGCAGCGCTCTATGGGCTCTATCGAAGATTATAGTATCATTGGGGTCATTTTCCAATATTCCATTAAAGATTTTTGTGAGGACATCACTGAGGCCTTGTGAGGGAATGTCTTCTGGGATACCTCTTACTCTCAGATTATTTCTTCTCCCTCTGTTGTCGATGTCATCTAAGTGTTCACGAAGTGATTGGATTTCTTCTGCTTGGGATCTGATTGTATCTACCAGGGATTTATTGAAGGCATCAGATTTTTCTCCTGCAGCTTCCAAAGATTCGACTCGTGAGCCGAGGTGGAGCAGATCTTGTTTAAGGCTGGATACTTCTGTGTGGACTACTTCTCGTAACTTGGTCTCTAAGGAGATAAAGTCCTCCTTCGTAGGGACATCTGCTTTGGTGGGCAGTGTTTGTAGAAGTTTGAAAATTTTTTGCAGATCTTGGTTGTCTGTTCGTGACGAGGGTAAGGTTGAATCCCCTGTGTCTGGTGAGCCCTCTGATACCTCTGAGTGTGTTGGGGAAGCAGGGTTCAATGGAGTCGCCATCACTTTGTCTCTCTGGGAGCTCAAGTATTTTCGGAGGTCAACGGTAGGTTGAGTTTGTGAAGAGCGAGCGCTTCCCCCTTTTCCCCTACGTCTCTTGGAACTCATGTATGCCCACTCATGGGGTGAAGTAACTGTATAGAGTACAATGTAGTGGTTAGGTTCAGAGACACCAACTGCGGGAGGGAGATAATAGGAGCACCGACAGCGATGGGTTAGAGTTTTGAAATTTTATTGTTGAGGTTCACAGTCCATTTTAAAGTATGTTCCTTATCTCATGCTATTTGTTGCATATATAGATCTGATGCAGTGGGACTTCGCCGCCATCCCCCCTGAGTGGGATCACACAGCCATCATGGGGTTTGTGGGGCCGTTTCGGGTACTGATGCACACATATGCCAAGTCAGTGGCCTGGGCTGGGGAATGAAGGTGAATGTGTCAGTAGATTGTACTTGCTGAAGAAGAGTATTGTGGGCAAGCTTACGTGTAGGAGGTCACTGCCCGGAAATGTTGTCTAGTTGGAGAGGCGTGCTTCACTGTAAAAGAGCTGGTGCTAGCCTTTTGGAAATTGGGACCTCCAGCATGAGATTGGGGGGGGGGGGAGGGTCTGTTCTTCCAGTAGGTCGGGGACAGACTGCCGTTGTAGTGTACAGGCTGTGTTTATAACCAGATTCAGTCTAGACTGGATTGAAAAGTCTATTGTATGGCACCTAGTGTTGGGCAGGGGGGATTGATCGCTGTCAAACCTGACTGTCTGGGTGTTTACTTCAGGAATGAAGCTGCAGAGGGGTCACCAGGTCTGCCAGTCTGCCCCAGGTACAGGAAGTGGCAAAGGGGGGTGATCAGCTCACGGAGAGCTACCTACCCCTGAGCCAGTGCGTTTTTACTGTGGCCCCAAAATGGCGGCCGCGGGTCCCGTCAGGTACTCTAAGGGGGCAGCCAAGGGGTGGGGGGTCTCCTAAGATAATGTCCAGAGGCTCTAAGCATGAGCCGGAGATAAGGAGGTAGACTGAGCCCCAGGGACGGCACCAGCCGCGGGGGGAGAGAGGGGGGCGTCCGGAAGATGGCCGCCGCAGCTTCAGGCAGCCGAAGCTGACATGTGTGAGGCGTCTCCTACCTCAGATCCCCGCGTCGTGGGATCTCAGCTGCGCATCTCGTCCGGAGCAGGAGGGGGGCCGGAGGCAGCGGGTGAAGACGCCGCGACTCTGCTCGCCGCCGCGTCCGTTCGGCCGACCCGGAGCTCAGTCCGCGGCTGGGAGCCAAAATTGAGGTCCCGGCGTCTGGGGAAGGCTAGGCCGCGCCCTGCAGGGAAGCTTTCCTGCGTCTCCCGGACCCGCGAGTCGTCTCTTTCGGTGCCCCTCTCCAAGTGCAGATGGGGGAAGTCAGTTAGGAGGGTGAGTGGTGCTTGTTTGCAGAGCAACGCGGCCCCGATTTTGGCTGGGTATGGGAGCTCTATTAAGAAGCAGCCTCTCCGTTCCTTGGCCAGGCCACGCCCCCCACAAACTCTATATTTTGAGTGGAAATGTTGGGAGGGTCGTCTTATACGCCCAGTCGTCTTATACGCCGGCAAATACGGTACATATCTAGAAAGGTAAGAACAAGAAATAGAATTCAAGATGAGATACAGAATAGGAGGAGTGTGGTTTTAATATAAGAAAGAATTGGCCTTTCAAGTAAGTTGAATACAAGGTACATACCTCTTGGCAGGTTTTTATTGAGGCCAAAGTTATAATTATCCTTAACTTTTTTGATCAAAGTTTTGGGACTCTGGTAAAGACATACCGAATAAAAGGAACCATTGTCCAATACTACCAACCAGGATAATAATTGTGTAACTTAATTATCCTTACATATAAGGTAGAACGTATTTCTCTTCTTTATAGAACAATTATGATTTTTAGATTTTTTTTATGGGCACCTATAAAATCATATTTTAAATACATTTATTGGACTTTTAATACATATTTTATATTCACATAATTGCAATTCTGTATGTGTATGAATAAGGAATAATACTATCCTGGGAATTAGGCGCTAAGAAAACACTACTGCCCTTGGAGATTGTTTTTGTAAGTTCCTACTAGTGGAGAACTTTGTGTATTAGTGGCCGAACACGTCTATATAAACCTAGCGAGGTGGAAACGGTGAGTGTAGAGGGGTCGTACTCTATTTGTGTATGTTGTCTGTAATTGGGCGCTGCAGATCCCTTGTGGCACCATATAAATAAAGGATGATAATAAGTATAACATGATAGCTGTATTTTCAATACACAGCAGCACTTTTGACATTTCTAAAAAACCTCCAGTGACCTTTATTCCTGTAGCACAGCTTCCACAAAATACAAAGGGCAGAATGTCTTACTCTATAACGCAGTCAGCCCTCCGCAATCACCATAGCAGTCAGCCCTCCGCAATCACCATATGTATAAAGCTACGGAAAGCTTCACTTCCAAGACCTTGGGCCAGATTCTAGTTTGCTTTGTAAGCTGCAAGGAGACGCCACCTTGCCAAATACATGCCCCCCCCACCGCCGAGTCTCCTTGCTACCATGCGAGGGGGCAGTGGCAAAACTAGAATTTTTGCCCCCCCCCCGTCGATAACGGCAGTGCCGCCCCTCCCCCTAGCCCTCCCACCCACCTTCCCAAGTAAAGTTAAACCCCTCCTTACCCCTCCGCATGCCGCCACCGCCGAATTCAGGGTTCCGCAGCACAGATCTTCTCCCGGCTCCGTCTCCTCCTGCAGTTCTAAAAAGAGCATCACAAAATGGCTGCCCCATAACAGCAGACAGTTTTTAAAGATGCTAGAGGAGGCCCGCGCCTCCTCTAGCATCCCAAAAAACTGTCTGCTGTATGGGGGCAGCCATTTTCTGATAGTTATTTTTCATTAGAACTGCAGGAGGAGACGGAGCCAGGACAAGATCTGCGCTGCGGGACCCTGAATGCGGCATGCGGAGGGGTAAGGGGTGTGTGTAAGTTTACTTGGGTGGGAGGGCTAGGGGGAGTGGGGGCGGCGCTGCCGATATGCCCCGCTCCCGGCCACAGACGTATACTACGGTAGTTACGCCACTGCGAGGGGGATGTGTAACGAAAACACAACATCCCAACTGCCATCCACCCCCTGCCCACCCCGTTCCTTGCGAACGGCTCGGCGACGTTCACAAAGGGGAGCTGCACATGTGCATAATATACCGAGCACATGCGCGGAGCCCCAGACATCGGAACTGTTCTGGTTTTGCCCCATTCCAAATGAATCAGAATGAGGGCCCTTGTGCCCCATAGGCAATACCATCTATAGATAGTGTTGCCTATAGAAGTCTATGAGATTCTTTGAGACCCCAGAAATAGATCCAAAGGTAAGTCTCTGCACCCCTTCGGCTTCCACGTGAGTTTTCCGGCTACCTCCGCTACTCGATAGGGCTCTCAGGTCCAGGGCCGGACTAAGGTCTGTGGGTGCTCTGGATAACAAAATTGCCACCCCACCTGATACCTGGGCAGCGGGGATCCAAGCAGCAGGGATCTGAGCAGCGCATCAGCGGGGTCTATGCAGTGCTGGGGAGGCAGCAGGGTCCCTGCGGCGGATAGTAGTGCTACTAGTTCCCATCTGCCACAGGGACCCCGATGCTGATTGCAGTGCCCAGCTACCGCAGGGACCTCCTGCCCCCCCCCCCGCTGCCCTTTCCGCTTCCTGACATGCACCTGCCACTGCCGCAGTACTGCCAGTGTGGGAGCCTCTGATGTGTGGGGCCCCAGGGGCGACCACCCCTGTCGCCCCTTGCTTAATCCGGCATGGCTCAGGTCATATAACTGGAAATCATCACATTGCCTCTTATGGAAAAATCCGCACCATGGCCCTTATTCTGATCTGATCGCAGTAAAAAAAAATTGGAAAATGGGCAAATCCATGTGCACTGCAGGTGGGGTAGATGTAACATGTGCAGAGAGAGTTAAATTTGGGTGGGGTGTGTTAAAACTGAAATCTAAATTGCAGTGCAAAAATAATGCAGCCAGTATTTACCCTGCACAGAAACAAAATAACTCACCCAAATCTAACTCTCTCTATACATGTTACATCTGCCCCACCTGCAGTGCACATGGTTTTGCCCATTTTCCAAACAAATTTGTACTGCGATCAGATCTGAATAAGGGCCCATGTGACATTTTATGCATACAGTGTTAATAATCCCTGATAAGTGATTGGCCAACTAACACTAATTACTACGAATGAGAGCACAGTTGCTGAAGACATGTTCTCAGACAATGTTCTTACATTTCCTATTTAAAGTAACGAAAACTGCTTTCAGATGCCTCCATTATTTTGCAAAACCCTACAAAACAAGCCCAGAATCTAAAAAAAAAACGGTCTAATTAGTATAGTAATTAGTGTGCTGTTATTCTTTTTGACCAACAATTCAATTTAAAGTATAACTTTACCAACGCAAAAACTTTTAGGACTAACCACATTATTCCATGTTTTCTATCCTACGCATATTAATCAGCTTTTTATGAAAATGGTTTGTGTACGTTTTTTGTGCATTTGTCTGGGCTACTGTGAGATCTTTTAGGCTTCAGTACTAGGTGGTTTGGTCGAACCCAGCCGAACCTCCCCCCATAACATGCGTAACGAGAACACGCCCCCTTGCGCGCCTCCACCGCTCCCCTTCTCCATCGAATGATTTCTCCAGCTTTTGTAAATAGAAGAAAACTGACTTTTATTTGTGTGCGTCTAGATGAAGACTGCGTGGGCGGCTGGCATTGTGCGTTCGCATGGGTACGTCCAGCATTTTCCTGGTCACACTCACACTGCCCCCCCGTCTACCCCGATGCTTGTGTATAGCTTGGTGACTATGCCGAGTCGCTGAAGCGATTTGCAAATGTGTCTTGCACTTGCACATAATAGACCATGCTCAAGCGCAGTCCCCAAAACCTCGCAGTGTAAACTGTACAGTCCACACATATCCTCTCCTATCCAATCACATCCCCACTGTACAGTCCACATATACAGTATCCATTCTTTCTTTTTCACATTTCCCATCCTCCTGACCCCTGGCCAAACTGCAGGGTCACCATATCTTGCAGCACACCAGGAACCTCAGCATTCTGGTGAACTTTATGCAATAAAGAATATCTATCATTATATATCAATGCCTATTTCCCTATAGATTGTTAGCTTGCGAGCAGGGCCCTCATACCTTTGACAGTCTGTAAATTCCCAGTTTGTTGTATCACTGTCTCCTATTGTAAAGCGCAATGGAATATGCTGCACTATTTAAGAATCTATTAATAAATAAACTAGGCATCTGTACTACTTCTATACATCCGCTTGTGAAAGTAGTTGTTATCATTATCAGCATACATTGACACCAGCCCTATTTTTAGTGCGAGAGATCCGGAGAGACTTGACTCAGACACATACACGTTAAGTCAAATTGCTAATTTGTGCGCTGTTTATGTGACTATGAATTAGCCCTATTTAATGCAAATGGCAAATCAAATCCAGTATTTTAGTTCCTCTTAAATGTTTTCTGAAGTTTGATAACACAGGCCTAAACAAATAATTTCACTGAGAATTGTCTCTGCAATTCCCTGCCTGTTCCCCCCCCCCCCCCAAAAAAAAAATGCATGGTTTGCTTTATTGGATCTGGCATATAGGCCCTTATTCAGATCTGATCGCAGTACAAATTTGTTCTCAAACTGGGCAAAACCATGTGCACTGCAGGTGGGGCAGATGTAACATGTGCAGAGAGAGTAGAGTTGGGTGGGGTGTGTTGAAACTGAAATCTAAATTGAAGTGTAAAAATAATGCAGCCAGTATTTACCCTGCACAGAAACAAAATAACTCACCCAAATCTAACTCTCACTATACATGTTACATCTGCCCCACCTGAAGTGCACATGGTTTTGCCCATTTTGAGAACAAATTTGTACTGCGGTCGGATCTGAATAAAGGCCATAATCCCTTGGATGCTGTTTATTTGCTCCCTGGCATTTGGTGGTGCAAGTGGAAAATAAATAAATAAATAAATAAATAATAATAACAATAATAATAATAACAACAATAATAATGATAATAATAACAACAACAAAAACCATTATAATAATAATAGCAACAACAATGATAATAATAACAACAACGATAATAATAACAATAATAACAATGATAATAATAACGATAATAACAACGATAATAATAACGATAATAACAACGATAATAACAATAATAACAATGATAATGATAACAATAATAACAATGATAATAATGACAATAATAACAATTATAATAATAATAATTATAATAATAATAATAAGTACGTTATTGTTTTAGGATATGCTCAGGCTTATTTCAAGATGAAATGTTCTATGTCATTCTTTTTTTTTTGCAAGCAGGTAATTATAACAGCAAGGTCACTTCTAGCACCACTAAGCTTAAGTACCGAAAACAAGAGATCAATAACAGAAAACAGCCTTGAAGGAGGTAAAGTGTTGGTTAACCACAACACAACAAAGAGACCAGAAATAGAAACAGTCCGAGCTGTCATTACTCTTCCAGGAAAGAGATATAAAACTACGTGTACCAAAAGCAAGTCATAAACAAGGCCCGGCGGAAAAAAAATATCTATTTACATTTCTTAGTAGCCAACGGCACCAATAGTTAATGTGTTGTGTTACTGGCTGACAACATTCTTCCTGACTAATTCTGGAATTCTCTATGACGCCTCTTCTGCTACCAGCCATAGGAAGCAAATACGGTGTCGGAAAGAAATATTATTCTTGAAATGGTCATTTATTCATGTTCAACAACAACTTCTCTGCCAATTAAGGGATTCGTTGTCTTAAAATATCAACTGGTACACTTGTCATTAGTGAGCTACAGACTGCAGGAACTGCCTGAGCGTATTGGGCCTGATTCATAGCTGTACACTAATTCTGCCCCAGATTGGATTTTTGAACTATTTATTTATTTACAGCGTCTTATATAGCGCAGCAGATTCCGTTACAGTGTCTTATATAGCGCAGCAGATTCCGTTACAGCGTCTTCTATAGCGCAGCAGATTCTGTTACAGTGTCTTATATAGCGCAGCGGATTCCATTACAGCGTCTTATATAGCGCAGCAGATTCCGTTACAGCGTCTTATATAGCGCAGCAGATTCCGTTACAGCGTCTTATATAGCGCAGCAGATTCCGTTACAGTGTCTTATATAGCGCAGCAGATCCCGTTACAGCGTCTTATATAGCGCAGCAGATTCCGTTACAGCGTCTTATATAGCGCAGCAGATTCCGTTACAGTGTCTTATATAGCGCAGCAGATTCCGTTACAGTGTCTTATATAGCGCAGCAGATTCCATTACAGTTTCTTATATAGCGCAGCAGATTCCGTTACAGTGACTTATATAGCGCAGCAGATTCCGTTACAGTTTCTTATATAGCGCAGCAGATTCCGTTACAGTGTCTTATATAGCGCAGCAGATTACGTTACAGTGTCTTATATAACGCAGCAGATTACGTTACAGTGTCTTATATAGCGCAGCAGATTCCGTTACAGCGTCTTATATAGCGCAGCAGATTCTGTTACTGTGTCTTATATAGCGCAGCGGATTCCGTTACAGTTTCTTATATAGCGCAGCAGATTCTGTTACAGTTTCTTATATAGCGCAGCAGATTCCATTACAGCGTCTTATATAGCTCAGCAGATTCTGTTACAGCGTCTTATATAGCGCAGCAGATTCCGTTACAGTGTCTTATATAGCGCAGCAGATTCCGTTACAGTTTCTTATATAGCGCAGCGGATTCCGTTACAGTGTCTTATATAGTGCAGCAGATTCCGTTACAGTGTCTTATATAGCGCAGCAGATTCCGTTACAGCGTCTTATATAGCGCAGCAGATTCTGTTACTGTGTCTTATATAGCGCAGCGGATTCCGTTACAGTTTCTTATATAGCGCAGCAGATTCCGTTACAGTTTCTTATATAGCGCAGCAGATTCCATTACAGCGTCTTATATAGCTCAGCAGATTCCGTTACAGCGTCTTATATAGCGCAGCAGATTCCGTTACAGTGTCTTATATAGCGCAGCAGATTCCGTTACAGTTTCTTATATAGTGCAGCATATTCTGTTACAGTGTCTTATATAGCGCAGCAGATTCCGTTACAGTGACTTATATAGCGCAGCAGATTCCGTTACAGTTTCTTATATAGCGCAGCAGATTCCGTTACAGTGTCTTATATAGCGCAGCAGATTCCGTTACAGTGTCTTATATAGCGCAGCAGATTACGTTACAGTGTCTTATATAGCGCAGCAGATTCCGTTACAGCGTCTTATATAGCGCAGCAGATTCTGTTACTGTGTCTTATATAGCGCAGCGGATTCCGTTACAGTTTCTTATATAGCGCAGCAGATTCCGTTACAGTTTCTTATATAGCGCAGCAGATTCCATTACAGCGTCTTATATAGCAGCAGATTCCGTTACAGTCATAGGCGAATCTAGAATTGTGGTAATGGGTGGTCCCAGATCTAGACATAACAGCAGGGGGACCTTTGCGCGGCGTAGCCGCGCGACAAAAGGGGGCGTGGCCTCATGGGAAGGAGGCGTGGCATCACAAAAAGGGGTGTGGTATTACACTTTAGACCATACACAGTAATGTCCATTACACATTTTAGCAAACTCCGTAATACCCATTACACATAAAGCCACACGCCGTAATACCAATTACACATAAGGCCACACACCATAATGCCCATTACACATTGTGCCACATATCATGATGCCCATTACATGCTATATAACAAACCGTAATGCCCATTACATATTTGCCACATAAGTGCTGCTTACCGACGTGCTCATTGCTAGGGGGTTCTTGCTTGATGGCACCATAGTACCCATTACACATGATGCCGCACACCATAGTACCCATTACACATGATGCCGCACACCATAGTACCCATTACACATGATGCCGCACACCATAGTACCCATTACACATGATGCCGCACACCATAGTACCCATTACACATGATGCCGCATACCATAGTACCCATTACACATGATGCCGCACACCATAGTACCCATTACACATGATGCTGCACACATAATGTCCCTTACACATGATGCTGCACACATAATGCCCCTTACACATGATGCTGCACACATAATGCCGCTTACACATGATGCTGCACACCGTAATGCCCCTTTGAAATAATACCCCTTTCACAACAGAAAATGCAGGGATTTACCCGGGAATATGGTCCCAGGATCATGCAGGGACATTCCCAGGCTGACCCTTTATACACCAGCCTAGTCCCTGCATTTTCTGGTGTGAGGGGGAGAGACAACCACTCTCCCTACCCCCCTTTAACAAACCAACTATATCTTTGGAACCAACTGACCCATTTACATGAGACCAGTATCATATTGAAGAACTTTTGAGTTGGCTTCGAATGATTTTGGTCCCGTGAAACTGGGCTGTTTGGTTCCAGAGAAATCTGCCCTCAAAGAACATAAACAGTCATGAAATTACATTTAAGAAATGAAACAAAAAAAAAAAAAACAGTTTAACCACAATATCCCTGGAACCAATTACCCATATAGATCCAGCCTGGTATCAGATTAAAGGCCCAGCGATTTGGGTTCGACTGAGATCAACCTTGAGCTTCAGTGATGCCGAAGGGGGAACTGGCAGCCATTGAACTGGGTGGGGGTCCCATGTTATCCTATAGGGAACGTTCCAGCTTTGCCTGGCTATATCTCCGGTTCCCAGAGGGCTAGAGACACGGGGCTGGGCTCGTTGGAAAGCCCCATCCCTCAGCTACAAAATGGGCTAATGGCTGGTCCTGTGCACCCCCGGACCACCCCCTAGATTCGCCTATGGTTACAGTGTCTTATATAGCGCAGCAGATTCCGTTACAGTGTCTTATATAGCGCAGCAGATTCCGTTACAGTTACTTATATAGCGCAGCGGATTCCGTTGCGCTTTACAAATGTAAACAGACATAGAACAATCTGAGTAAGAACAGACAGACTTAGAGGTAGAAGGGCCCTGCTGCAAGCTTGCAATATATAGGGACAACCTCATGGAATGTGGGAAAATATGTACAGAGAGAGTTAGATTTGGGTGGGATGTGTTCAAACTGAAATCTAAATTGCAGTGTAAAAATAAAGCAGCCAGTATTTACCCTGCACAGAAGCAAAAAGGGTAAGAATCAGCACTAGCTTTAATTTTGTTGGCTGAAGATCCTTTCCCCTGTGTAAGGAATAAAGGCCCTTATACAGATCTGATCGCAGGACATATTTGTTCTCAAAATGGGCAAAAACCTGCAGGTGGGGCAGATGTAACATGTATAGAGAGAGTTTGAGGTACTCTTCACCTAGCACGGCGCCCACGATTTTGATCGTGGGCTTCGCAGGTAAAAAAATCGCGGGCATCGCGGCCATTGAATGCACTAAAAATCGGGTGCGACGCGACCGACGCGATGACCGCGATTTCCCATAGGGATCAATGTTAAATTTCTCAATTGACCCGATTTTACTGTTCAATGCCTCAATGGACCCGATTTTTCCATAGGAAACAATGTTAAATGGCCCACAGAGGCCAAATAGCCACCCTGAAGTGTGAAATGGCCCCCACAATTGTTAACGCCACCCCACGATCAACGTCAACCCGAAGCGTGGCGAGCGCAGCGAGCCCGCGAGGGGCGGCGGTACACGTCCTACGACCTTTTCATACCCCCACTATCCACGTCGGCGTGGAGTTGAGAATAGTATAGTGTGGCGAGCGCAGCGAGCCCCGCGAGGGGACGCGGATACCTTCACAGGTAAACGCGTCCCTTCGCGGGCTTCACAGGTATCCGCGTCCCCTCGCGGGGCTCGCTGCGCTCGCCACGCTTCGGGCTCGGTGGCTTGCTGCGCTCGCCACACTATTCTATTCTCAACTCCACGCCGACGTGGATAGTGGGGGTATGAAAAGGTCATAGGACGCGTACCGCCGCCCCTCGCGGGCTCGCTGCGCTCGCCACGCTTCGGGTTGACGTTGATCGTGGGGTGGCGTTAACAATTGGGGTGGCCATTTCACACTTCAGGGTGCCTATTTGGCCTCTGTGGGCCATTTAACATTGTTTCCTATGGAAAAATCGGGTCAATTGAGGCATTGAACAGAAAAATCGGGTCAATTGAGAAATTTAACATTGTTCCCTATGGGAAATCGCGGGCATCGCGTCGGTCGCGTCGCACCCGATTTTTAAGTGCATTCAATGCCCGCGATGGCCGCGATGGGCTCCGTGCTAGGTAAAGAGTACCGAGTTAGATTTGTGGGAGTTATTTGGTTTCTGTGCAGGGTAAATACTGGCTGCATTATTTTTACACTGCAATTAGATTTCAGTTTCAACACACCCCACCCAAATTTAACTCTCTCTGCACATGTTACATCTGCCCCACCTGCAGTGCACATGGTTTTGCCCATTTTGAGAACAAATTTGTACTGCGATCAGATCTGAATAAGGGCCCAAGTGTATCATAATCCGTGGCTAGAAATAAATTGTGTGTCCCTAAAATGTTTGCCTGTCAATCCCAAGCTAAATTTCATTGACACAATTTTATCTAGAACTTTCCTTAAAACTCATTCGCTTAATCAAATTTTACAATTTCCGAAATACTTTTGGAGTCACTAATTTCCCCTTTTTGGTGTAATCTTTTCACAACCTACTCTACTTTACTGTATGTTATCACAGGATGAATAGTGCAGGAAACGTAGACCAGAATTCTTATTGCAGCTACCACAATAATCTAACTAATGATATTAATGTGGGTATGGCTTCTAAATGGGAAATACGCCTTTGAAATAGTGACTGCCATGGCAGATTTTACCTAGGGGCTGCAGGGCTGCAGCACTGCCCCCCCCCCCCCTTCTCAGTAAAATCCAACACCACCAGTGAGGCAGTTGAAGTTCATGCAGTGACTTCACTGACAGTGGCTTCCTATTGGACGTACCACCACCTGCCAATCACAAACACAGGACAGACAGTCTGAAAGAGAGGTGTTTTCACCCCCTGGGACTGCAGGTCATAGCATGAGATTAACAGTGCAATCCCTATGAATCCAATGCCCTGCCTTTCAGTCAGCCTTACCAAGCTTCTAGGGGCTGCAGTAGGTGCAGTGCCGCTAAGCCAGTGTTTGCACACATGCCCCAGCCAGTCTTAACATGTGGTACATCTTCACAATGGACCTGCCTGACACAGCAACTCTTGAAGTCCAACTGTCCCTTGACATCAGGAGAACCCCTCCCCCCACCCCCCTCATCCAAGAGAGTAGACTTGGGACTAGAGCGCAATCACAACAATCACATTTTGGCCTTTTCATGTCCCACCCTTATATAACTCCAGGTTGCAGGGGATTGGCTATTGCCAGGAAGTCTACGCAGAGTGAGCAAATACATGATGTTAATTAAATTAAAAACCGGAGCCTAGAAAACCCTGCTCTGGCTCATTTGACATTTGAACACGCCAACTTGTCCAATATGTGGCCCTCCAGCTGTTGCGGAACTACACATCCCAGCATGCCTTGCCGTAGTTTTAGCATTCCCTAATACCAAAACTGTGGCAAAGCATGATGGGAATTGTAGTTTCACAACAGCTGGAGGGCCATAGTTTGGACAGGTCTGATCTATAGCAATATAGGAATATGTGAATGACATTAGTAGATTGTAGGATCTTCTTAGTCTGCAGAAAGTTCTATCTCAGCCTCGGTCTTGGTTGGAACATGAGGCCCTCTGCTTCTTTGTACCCCCTATCCAATAACATTATATTGCCATTGTTTGCCTTCTCTAAAGCTAATTAGATACAGTCCATGGTTTTGTTAATGCCACAACGGAACTTTATAAATTACACATCATTAAATTGCATGCCATGTTAGAAAAGTAAAGAAATGGTCATGTTCGGAAAGAATAGAGAATGATGATACAACGTCTACATTAGTTAATAAAGGACAACACAATATGTTTCTATATAATTACAAGAGTAAATAATATTTAATAGGCTTCACCGTAACACTGTATTGCTATGCATCAAAGGCATTTTTAAGAACATGTTCTTCCATAAAACACCTCATTACCGATGCATTGTTATAAGCTTTTGCAAATAGTTTATTTTTGGATGAATCAAGAAATCTAGGAGTAAGCAGACATTGACATTAATTTTGAAAACTGCAGCATAAAAATGGCTTCCTGTAACTGTGCCAGTAATATCGATTGTAAAACATTACAAGGTCACTTTTAAAACTGAAACAAAGGCACATTAAACTGCTTGCACGGCTTCTGACCACACTGCAGGGCATTTCTACTCTTTTGGTAAATGGGATTCCAGGGGTGCTGGTAAATATTCGGGAATAACAAATTAACCTGGACTATTTTTAATTTTTTTTTAATTTTCATAAATGTAATCTACGGTTGGTCCTTGAGTTAAGGATATTTAATAGTCCATCATCAATGCTTTTAATAGACCTGAATTACCAGGAGGGGATTACTAGTTAACACATTTCCTCAGATGATCTGGAAAGGGTCGCAATGTAAATGTGGTGATTTATTATTTATAACCAGTTATTTATGTAGAACATGCATATTCCACAGTTGTGTCTCCAACCACACACACACACACACACACACACACACACACACACACACACATACACACACACACACACACACACACACACACACACACACACACACTCAATAGGGTTATGTATTTATTGTTTTTGGAGTAACCTACCAGTACATTTGTTGAAGTGTGGGAGGAAACCAGGGCTAGGCGGTGTGTGTGTGTGTGCGTGTGTGTTCGTGCGTAGGGGGGTGTAGGGTTAGGCTGCAGAAAGAGAGGGTTAGATTTAGGGCTAGGGAAGGAATAGGGTTAGCATACTTGTCCATGAAGTGTCGGGATTCTTAGAGTCTGATGGTCAAAATCCCAAATTGGTCATAATACCGACAAGGACAAAATCCCGACAAGGACGAAATTCCGACATTTAAAATCCCGACAAGGACAAAATCCCGACATTTAAAATCCCGACAATGTCAAAATACCGACATATAGAATGTACAGGTGAAACAGTCAACATGACTTTCTGTTGACAGGTCACAAGGTCGACATGGGTTTTTTCACTGTTTTTTTACCCGAATGTCGACACAGTCGACATGGACACAGTTGGAAGTGAACTGCAGCCCCTCGCATCAATCGCTTTGCTTACGATGCTTCGGACACTGTGCATCGCTGCGCTCGGCACACTATTTTATTCTCCTATTCTCCCACCACGTCATAGTGGATGGTGGGGCATGAAATACCACCTGTCGGCACATGTCGGGTCAAAAAACAGTGGTAAACCCCATGACCACCTTGCGGCCTGTCGACGGAAAGTCATGTTGATTGTTTCACCTGTACATTCTATATGTCGGTATTTTGACCTTGTCGGGATTTTAAATGTCGGGATTTTGTCCTTGTCGGTATTATGACCCATTCGGGATTTTGACTGCATCCCGTTGTGAAGTTGTGTTGGTATTGTACTGTACTGAACTCCATGTATGTTCCTTTTGTTTATTAACATTTATTTATATAGCACCAGCATATTTTGTTCAGCTGTACAATTGATATAGCATGTGTTGTTTGAATGGGCTCTTAACATTCATAAAGAGAAGTTGGTATTCCATAAATACAGTAGCTGAGAAATGAAGTTTCCAACATGACTGAGTAGCATCTTTTAGCCCAATGGGTCAGTTGGTACTGCCAGTAGCATCGGCAAATGCAGGGCAACCTGGGTCTGACCCACAATGGACCCGTGTTTCAAATTATGAGGTATAACCGTTATTCTCTCCATGATCTCAGGAAATGCATCTCACACCAGTTTATGAAGAGTACAAGGCAAAGCAGAGTGAAACAGGGTGCATCTACTGACTATCCCAGCTGTACATAACCTAGACGCTAGGCCCAGCAGCCCAAAATGTGAATGGCGCTGAGAACAGGGAATGTTACTTTTAATTGTTGCAACCATTTGCTAAGCTGGCTTTTTAAGGTAAAACCATGCGTATCATCTATAAAAAAAAAAACCTAGTAAATGTCAGCACGCTTGCAGCCCTTCAGTACGCTGGAGACGGGTATTCGTTTATTTTATTTTTTTATTCCTGGATGTAACAAAGAGGATGCAATCTACACCAGTTGCGATGTGAGTATGAATTTTATTCACAGGTACCCTATGGATTTTACTGGAGAAGAAGACAGGCCTATGGTGGACCCTATAGGAAACAGGAAATAATGGTGGATGGTGTAATTTTGTGGGTGGTGCAATTTACAGAAAAAGGCTTTGCTGACTATTGTTGTCTGGTAGAGGGTTAATAAGGAAACTGTAGCAGAACAATTTGTGTGCTATTGAGCAGTAGGCACATATGCTGGAGAATGAATAGCCAGGCAGTCACCTTCCAAGATCTGATTCCCTTTAATATAAGATTCCCTTTGACAATCTTTCTGATTTGATGAGTGGTGACAACAATGCCACAGAACTTGTTGAGCTAAGAGCTGTCTAACTTTCCTTCACAATGGGTGATAAAGCACAGGGGTAGCCCCAACCTCCTCTGCATTGTTTTGACAATGCATCTACCTTTCCATTTTTAGAAACTGGTCTGTAAGTCACTACAAAATAACATAAAGAATAGGGCTTAATTGACTTGTAAGTAGAGCCGGCGCCACCTTTAGGCAGCTTTAGGCATTTGCATGTGGGCGCCCGCCCTGGAGGGCAGCAGTTTGTAGCAAGGCAGCGGCGTGGACCGAGTCAGAGGCGAATTTACCCCCATGGAGCAGGTCGGCGGCGGCCACATCCACCCCCCCTCCGTGTAGCGGGTGAGCGGTGGGGTCAATGCCCCACAACCCCCCCATGGAGCCAGACGATCGGCATCCGCACCACCCCCTGTGTACTGGGTCGGAGGCGGTCTTAGACCTCCCTTGGACCAGTGGGAGCGGGTGAGCAGAGACGGTCAAGTGAGCGGAGGGGGCGGGGCAAGTTGTCCTCTGGAGCACTGACATGGCTTGCACCGGCCCTGCTTGTATGGCATTCACTCATTCAGCTGACTTAATATTTCCAAATTATAGTATTCAGTTGATACAGACTGAATGCCCCCTCAAGTCATTAAAAGTGAAATAATGGCTAATAGTTCACAGTTTTTTCCCCACTGGATTGAGCCTCTCGGAGATGAAACAGAAGCCAACTGCAGTTTCAGATGCAATTTTTAGAACAAATGGTAAGTGAGGGTCATACTGACTACCGGTGATGATCGTAATCCCTCTTTTAACTGCTACAAGGCTTTTCATTGGGATTTTGACTATAGAAATTGACTCCATTCATGAGTTAAAAAAGGTTGAATGGTGGGGAAGAAACCCATAGTAACCATCTGTTGCCCTTACACCTTGAGGATCTGGCCAACTTTTAATTGTCTGTATTTTGGCATTATCTGTTTTTATTTCTTTATTAGAAATTATAGGACACAAGAATTCAATAAGTTCTGTTCCAAGAGTAGAATTCTCCACCGTAGGGGTATATTCAATTATTCCTGAAAATTTTTTAGGTGAAAAAAAAAAAAACAGGCTCTTACCACGATTTTTGCCCAATTCTACAGATGGAGCTATTCAATTGTAGTCCATTTCGTTCATATAAATAAAATACACATTTAAAAATCTGCACTGTTTTTAGGCCAAATTTCCATTCGGCCTATTCAATTAAAGTGCAAATTTTTCAGCTATGCGAAAACGTTGTCATGGCCGAAAAACACATGGATCGGCAAGTTACAGTATGTTATGTCCTACATCCTTGCTGGCGGGTCGCCAGAACGTACGCGCTGGCGACCCGCCAGCAGCCTCGCCAGCGAGGAGACTGAGACGCGCGTGCGTCTCACGCGCACGCGCGTCTCAGTCTCCGTCGCTAGCGCGACGGAAACCCTGTCCGTCTCCGCCTCAGGGAGACGGACAGGGTTAGGGGGGGTTAGTGGGGGGTGCGGGCAGGCGGCGGGGACCCCGGGTTACCGCCGGCAAGCCGGCGGGGACCCGGGGAACTGATGGAAGCGCCGTCGGAAGGGGACGCGCGCAACCCCTTCTCACGATCGCCATGGCGCTGGCGGGGGATGGCGGCTGGCGACGCCAGCGCCATCCCCTGCAAAGATGGGACCTGACCCATCTGTACTTGGCAATTCTTGTGTTTTTGGCAAAATTGCGGGTGTTTTTGCCCATTTATTTCGTCATTTTTCGCCAATACCTTTTCCAACCAAAAAAGTTGAAATGGTATTGGTGAAAAATTACAGAAATACGGTTGAAAATAAAATTGAACAGTTCAGCATCGAAAACATCCTATTTTTTTTTTATTGAATTAAATACCACCCTAAGGAGTAAATTTACTAAGATAGGAGTTCTATGGAAGATGGAAAGGTTCCAACAGCAACTAACCAAACTCTACTTCTCATTGATTTAGCACCTTCTAGAAGATTATAGATAGACTCTGGTTGCTATGGTTCTCTGATAATTTTTCCTGGGCTATCCGATTAAAGTTCCCCCCCCCCCCCCCAACCCCAAAAAATAAAAAATACATTTACTTCTGGAAACACAGAAGTTCAATAAATCCCGTGTGTTCCATTTTTGCTTAAAAACTAGGCTGCTTTTGGGGATTTTGCTTTGCCTGCATAAAGCAGGTGAAACAAAATCCCTGATAACAGATGAGATATAATTCTTCCCTCTTCATTGAGTTTAGGCAAAGACATTTCCTGACCACTTATTTTCTTTATATGGACAGTTGGCTAGTAAGTAAGACTGGCACAACGTAGGAACAAATGCGTCTCCTTGCATGGGTTGTTGGACCTGACATCAGAAGCCCATGAGCACTTTACTCTGTCATTAAAGGAAGCTCTCACAAGAAAAACAAAAAACATTCACTGTGAAAATACACTCACATCGGCTAATACACTAGGGATACGCGCTTCCATGTTGACAATATCCCATATAACGACTCGTGGGAATTCATTGGAGCTATTATGTAGCTGCTGTATAATTCACGTGACAAAGAAGTAGCAAGCTAATGTTGTTAATGGCTAAATATAGTAGTTGATATCTTATATGTTGGATTCATGTACTAACAAAATGTTATCTTTGGTGCTGCCTCTCTCTCTCTTAACTCCTACCTATTGTCAGCACTCCCAACTACCTCTTTTTTACTCCCCCCCCCCTTACTCCATTTCTCTTTTCCACCACATACATCTATTTTTTTTCTTTATACCTTTAGTATTATACATTTCGTAATGCCCTCACCTTTTCTCCTCTGCATTGTTTTTATTTTCTTCTGTGTGGCCTTTGCATTCCTGTGTGCCCTTTTCTTTTCTTCTAAACCAGTGGTTCCCAAACATCTTTGAATCACGGCACCCTAGAGCATTAAAAAATGTGCAAGGTACCCCTAAGCCAAGAGTTTCTTTTTTTTTAAATTTTTATTTATTGACAGGAAAAACTTTACAATACAGAAATACAGCGATCGCAAATACATTAAATTCCATTCAAGACAGTAACAGTAGTTATAACAGGACAGTAAATTCAACTGTAATAACAAAGTGCAGGTACAAAAATATAGCACGAGTTAGACAAAATCAGGCAGTATCAATAAAGTACTAAAATGGAGGTTCATTATTCAATGATTCCAGAAGGTACCATGAGGTATGTGAAAAATAATTCTTAAGGGCCAATTTCAGGGGGGGGGGGGGGGGACGGGGGGAGGGACGGACGGACGACACAGGGTTCGAACATATGGCAACCATGTATCAAAAAACTTTGAATTGATGTTTCTGTCCAGTCCATCGAGCCAAGAGTTTCTTATGCAGTAATTCAGAAACAAATATTGCATTAAATACATAGGCCCTTATTCAGATCTGATCGCAGGACAAATTTGTTCTCAAATGGGCAAAACCACGTGCACTGCAGGTGGGGCAGATGTAACATGTGCAGAGAGAGTTAGATTTGGGTGGGATGTGTTGAATTCTGAATTCTAAATTGCAGTGTAAAATAATACAGTCAGTATTTACCCTGCACAGAAACAAAATAACTCACACAAATCTAACTCTCTCTGCACACGTTACATCTGCCCCACCTGAAGTGCACATGGTTTTGCCCATTTTGAGAACAAATTTGTACTGCAATCAGATGGTGAGGGACAGGATTTGCTTCTATTTGTCCATATAGGTTATGATTGATGGCCACCAGCACTGGTTTTACCTCTTTTCCTGGTGAAAACCACCTTTGGGTTAGACTTCGCACCTCTGCCAGAGTATTCCTGTGCCCTCCGTGTTCCTGTACTCATCTCTTGCTTATGTACCATTACATCAAGTCTCCCCAGTTCCATTATCCATCAGTGTCTATATACCCACTCCGGGAACACAGCCCCCCCCAAGACCTGACACCCTAACTATGGGAAATAACAGAAACCATGCCCCATCACTAAGGGGGTATGTCCTGCATTTTTTGAGATGCTGGCATGCCCCCACACCCTCTGTCTGCAGTGATTAAAGTGAATGCCCACCATGGGGCACTGTTGCCCATGAGTGGGACAGCAAGACAGTCATAAAACAAAATTGTGACTGTCTCGCAAAGATCGGGACAGTTGGGAGGTAAGATGTTAATGGTAAAACTATTTTTATGGGCTGAAGAATTTTTGACCAGCATTCAATGACCACACATTATTTTGCAGAAGGGTTGGTAACAAGTTGAAGGCTTCAGACATTTTTTTGTCTCTCTATTAGGTTATCGTAGTCAAAGCTGTCTGACATTTGTATAAACAAAGTAGTACACAAATGCACTGAGAGGAGAAAAAGTCAATATTTTCATACCCCTCTGAAGGAATTAGCTCTGTAATGCAATAAATAGCACTATATCACAGCAGAGAATACCTCTATATATATAGTATTATACCCATCAGTACAAAAGATCACATTTCTTTCTAGGTTTCTGTAATGCTGAAGAAGCATTTTTAAATAACACGAGCCCTTAATCACATTCCATGCATTATTTTGTCTTCCAGAATGTGTTCCATTATTCTTGGCTTTACTTTAAGTCCCAGTAGTAATATTTCCATATTTAAGAAAGGAATAACCTTTATAAATTACCAATAATGTTCTTACCATTACCATTCCCCAAAATTAGGCTAATTATTTTCTTTGCGACTCTGGCCATAAATTTGATTCCTAACATTAATTATGCAGAGACAGTTTGCAGATCTCTGGGTAATTTAGACTTTCTTTCCATGTTACTGTATAGTTGGTTTATGATTAATTATTTCAGAAATTGATGGCCCGAGGTTGGCTAATATGACAGCGAATAATCTTGCTTGCCTTCCTACTCCCTCATGCATCAGGGAAGGGGCTCTAACCATTAATACAGAACATAACATTTCCACTTTTGGCATTTCCAGACCGTGACAAACTGCGACTGAACCTACATTATCATTAGTTAGGCTGAAGAGGTCGGTCATATTAAATTAATCACAATGCAAGTGTCATGTATATTGGTTACATATCAAATATATATAACGTAGCCTAAAATCATATTCTGCATTGGAGTTAAAGTGTAGAGAGAAGTGGTACATACACCTGCTAACCAAAATAACACAATAACCTTTAAAGTATCAAATAGAATTCTGTGTAATTAACTGTATTAAATTCTTATAGCCTACCGATTAAAAAGACCAAGCTGGCCTTCGCTCTGGCCAGGCCCCTCCCATCCGTACTCTGTCTCATCTTGTATTTCCTGTATACCGTACCTAACAGGTTCCTGTGAAACAATGGTCCACTGTCCTCTACATCTGTTATTATAGAAGGTAGTCAATATACGGGGCAGTATGGATGGTGTAATGGTTAGCATTACTGCCTCACAGCAGTGAGCAGGGGCGGATTGGCTACAAAATCTGTCCCGGGAATTTTTTTAATCAAGCAGCCCACGGGTGTGTGTGTGTTGTCATGGTAAGGAGCGGGGGTGTGTGTGTGACACGGTAATAAGCCGGCGGGTGGGGGGTTGAGACAGTAATGAGCTGGCAGGGCGGGAGGTGGATGTGCACGTTAATGAGGGGGGGGCATGGCAATGAGCCAGTGGGGGGGGGGAAGCGCATCACTTACCAAGCTGGTGACACGCCGCTTGAGGCCACGCATTCCCACCGCCATCCACGCCGAAGATGCTCAGTCCCGGGTGACGTCACCAGAAATCGACTGCGGTCGCGGCCATATTGGCTGTGGGCACTGGGCAGTTGGTGGCTACGGCCACGGGCACTAACCACTGTGGTAGCGCAGTCCGAGGCCCACAGCCCAGCCAGGGGAAAGGACGGCAAATCAGTGGGCCAATCCGCCCCTGGCACTGAGGAATATGTGTGCGCGATATAAGAAACTGTTAATAATAATAATATTGGAAGTCCGACCTGCCAGTCACTCAAGGCAGTCCCATTGGGAGGTGTTCCCTCCCTCCAGGATGCCTCTCTATACGCAGCTGCGGGGCAGCCCCTAAACGCGGGTTCTGCGCATGTGCAGTACTGCAGATGATACTACGCATGTGCTGGACCTGGGACTGTCAATACAATTCTACGAGTCTTCTCCCAAAGCAGCCCCATAGAGGCTGGGGCCAGCGCATGCACAGTAATAAAGAGGCTTTTGCGAATGCGCCGGTTCTGCAACGGTGATCCGGACAAGAAGATGGCGGCAGCAGGAACCAGCGGGGACTAGCAGCGGCAGCAGCGGAGAGGGGCATCTCGGCAGCCCCTCTCCTCCGATGAGGTAAGAGCCACCACTGAATTTAATTTTAAATTTTTAGATGATAAAAGCCAGGTCGCACCCGGAATTTGAGTCTAAGGTGGGTGTGACCCAGCAGAGACCCCTTTTAAGACAACGCTGGCATTTGAAGATGAGATCATGCATGTATTATGTAGTCCAGTCAAAGGGAGTGCAGAGGTGGAGTCACTGACCAGGAGAAAGGAAATAGAGGTAGGGGCATCGCAGAAGTTATACCTGAAGTTGGCGCTTGGTGAACAGTGCTGTGCTGCTATGTAATAATATGGCCACGCACTGCCTAATTATGGCAATAGGCAGTGGTGGAACTTGTTATTACATTGTGCATACCAGTGGCCGAAAAACAGCCCAAGGAGCTGAAAATGGGATCCGTCCAGGAAGCATTTGGCACTCTGCCCCCCCCGGCCCATACACAACTGATTTCGCTGTGAGTCACGGTCAATAGTCTGAGGAGCAGAGAGGATGGTGAAGATATCTCCAAAGGGAAAGCTGTGTGACACAGTTCAAAGCGTGAAACTACCTAACATTATCGCTGCCAACTACAGCACAAGGGGACAGTAGAGGGACATGCTTGTGATTGGCCAATGAAAGTAAAGTAGTCCCATAGACTCCTTTGCTATGATCATTAGGTGTGAACAGTATTATTTATTTAATTTATTTATTAACAGTTCCTTATATAGCGCACACATATTCCACAGCACTTTACAGAGAATATTAGAATATTAGAACATTCACATCAGTCCCTTCCCCAGTGGAGCTTACAATCTATATTCCCTACCACTTGTACACACACACAGACATTCTAGAGTTAATTTTATTGGGAGCCAATTAACCTACCAGTATATTTTTGGAATGTGGGAGGAAACCGGAGAAACCCCACACAAGCACTGGATAATATACAAACTCCGCACAGTTAGGGCCATGTTGGGAATGAAAAAGTTTTTCAACCGTTCTCTTTAGCCCTGCACTGACCGGTATGGGGTTGGTTTCTGCTACAGCACGGGAACCCACATTTCCAATCTCCATTTCATTGTAGAAAACTACCCAGACTTTCAACTACAAGGGCAGGTAAAGGAATTTTTGGGTGCCGGACGGGGTCCCGAAAGTTAGGTTCCCGACAGGCATTTACCCGACGTCGGGATCCTGACTGTCAAAACACCAACAGGCGGGTTCCCGACACCCGCGGCTATTTTCCCTCGTGGGGGTCCATGACCCCCATAGAGGGAGAATAGAATAGGAGGCTCGCATAGCACGCCACCGTGCCTGCAGCGAGCCCGCAAGGGGCTTAGTTGCGCTCGCCATGCTGTCTGGGTCCGGCCAGTCGGGATCCCGACGCCGGGCTAATGACTGTCGGGATCCCAACTGTCGGACCCCAGTACCTCACCCAGAATTTTTGATGGTGGCTAGGAAGGGTCAGCTTTCCAATATATAATTTATATACCTATTACCTAAGGTTTACTGTTTAAATGGCTCACTCATTTTAATGGGGTTTCTTCAAGCACACACAACAAAGCCCATTTAAATGCATAGCTAATGTTGAGGCATTCTTGACTCATAGTGACCATACCTGATTTTTGATTACATACATACTGTACATACCCAATAACATTGCATGGCCCCCAAGTTAAATTGTTAAAAGTCTTTTGTTTTGAACAAATATGTTCCTGTTTATAAGGTATCTTTATTTCCGTGTCTTACAAGAATATTAAAAAAAAATGTTTCTACTGTACTTTTTGTTGTTGTTTTGCTCATTTTGTTTGTAAGTATCGTGTTTTATGTTACCTTGCTGTAGCCTACTCTACCGCGACCCTTTCATTTGTTAATCTTCCAGATACTGTAAAAACCGTAAAGCCTATTGTGTATCTGTAAAACCTAAACTGTTATTATTATCAGCATTGTTGGCTATTTCCTTAGGAATAAAATATTTACGTCAATCTGTGAAAGTTAAAAAAAAAAAGGCTCCTGATATTTCTTACAGCAATAGTGGGGTCATTAAATTTTCATGGATCATTAATTTTTAATAGATCCCGTTCACCAGGAATGTATGTGATGCCGTATAGATTGTCTGATTTCCACAATACAGTAGACCGAAATATGAAGCGTAAGAAAATAAATTTAGTGATATTATTTTACTTTACTATAATAAAGCAGCGAAGATATGTTTTTTATTTAAGAATATCTGACTGCACTAGGTGGAAGATTCAGAGAAACTACACAGACACAGGATCCTAGCTTTACGTTCCACCTGAGCTATGTTCCCGCAGCTGAATGCTTGATAAAAGACATCATTGATACTTACAGAAAGCACTTTGTTAGTATACACTAACACTTCCAAATGGTTGATGGACCAAGAACACAGCTTGTTCTGTTCTTGGGCTGTGGAGCATTTGGAAAGTGTCGGTGTATACTGACAGTGTGTTTCCTGTATGGATGAACTATCCGTATTCTAATAGCCAATCAAGCTGTGGTGAGCAGAGCCCAGATGGAATGAATACCAAACACACATAGCAATAGCCTGTTTGTTTGAGTCGTATGACCTTTAAGAAGTCTCCCATGAGGACAAACAGCAAAGACACTTTTGATAAATTGTACGCGAAAAGATAAACGATCCGACAAATGTGGTGGAACGATATTTAGTTTTGCCGCGGCTTAGTTTATGAACAATAGCATGATTTGGGCGTAGTGTTTTAAGGCCCTGTTTATTTATCGTTCACATATTTATATGTGGATGTTAGCATTCTGCATCACAGCCTATCTCTGCAATACAGAATCAAGTTATAAAATTGTGTGTCTCCATAACGCTGCCATCTGTTGGCAGCGAGTGAAACTGCATCTCTTTCTCTCTCACACATACACAAACACAGAAGCAATCACAAGGTAGCAGACTAGCTTTTGAAGCATTTGCTTTGAATGGGCGTACTAGTATAATAATAATAATAATAATAATAATAATAATAATAATAATAATAATAATATATGGTGTTTCCCTACAGCAGGACTCAAATTCCCTTTTCGAGCACCAAAATATGGCACAGAGGTTTAGTAACACAGCAATAGAAATGTAAACCAAACAAACTATGAACACAGTAAACATAACGGGCACAAATGCCTTAAATGTCGAATGGCAATTTCATTCATAATAATGCACTTACATGGTAAAAACATATAACAGTCTGTCAAATACTCTGCTGTTTTGTCTCTGGATTAGATGCTCCTTCCAGGCCCCAAAATATTTAACAGCTGGGCCGGGAAAGATGTGCAATCACACGGGGTGCCTGTGACCAGTGTCTGCACTATACTCCATGCTATCTGACCATCCGCACAGAGTACCATTGAAGAAGTGCCTCCCAAAATGGCCACTACTGTACATCAGAGAAGACAGTTCTTAAGGATCTAGGGGAGGTGGCTGCAAGTGGTGTAACAATAGCCCCGCAGACCCCGTGATGGCTGGAAGGCGCTGAGAAAGTGTGGGCTCCAGGGGTCTGTGGGGCTATTGTTACGCCGCTGCCTCCTGCCGGGACCTGCCGCATCTGTGGTTGCAGTCTTGGCTCTCCTCCTGGCTCCGACTTGCTGCTCATGAAAACAGACACTTACAAAATGGCTGCCCCCATACAGCAGACAGTTTTTTGAGGTTGCAGCTTTTTGAGGCGGTGGCCTCCTCTAGCGATTTGTAAGGGTCATGTGAGGCTTAATATGATGTCAGGAGCATATCTATGGCCCTGGTGTTAAGCCCCTGGTGTCAGCGGCATAACCGTGGGGCATAATATAGTGCAATAAGCATTACTGTGAGGGGTATAATTTGATGCAAGGGACAGTACTGTGTGTGACATAAAAGGGTGTCAGCGACATTACTGTTTTGGGCATAATATAGTGCAAAGGGTATTACTGTGTGGTGCATAATGTGTAAGGGGCATTACCATAAGGTCGAAAAATGACAAATCATTTAAGAGGCATGAATCAAGATTTGTTTCCTCTTCTGGCCAACATCCAGCCAATCAGCTTCTTACTGACAATTTTCAAACACAGCCTGAAACACAGCAGGTAGGAGCTCATTGGCTGGTCATTTATCACTCTCCACACCTATGGGCGGGTGCATTAGCAATGTCCCTGCTCACAGCACAGACCAACAAAGTCCCTGCCCGCCCCCCCCCCCCCCTCCCCCCCAAGTCACAGCTGAGGAAGCCATTTTTCTGAACCACTATTTAGCCAATTTAAAACCCCTACACACTATTTCCTAGTGAATAATGGTCTAAATTCTCATGAATCGTGAATCGTTTGTCAAACCAACAAAATAGCTAAGTTACTGTTTAAGTAACCTGTCTACGGAGAATGCCGATGGGCCCAAAGGAAATGTTTCAAAATTTAGAAGCTTGCTTGTGATGTGCCTATTGAAAGTTCTATTTTAGTCCAATGATTTACTTCCGTGCAGAGGGTTGTGAAATTTGCATTTGATCTTGTCACTTTTTCTATCTTTAAAATATGCAGGTTTTTTTTTTTGTAACAACACTGATGTAACCTTCTCGCTTTTGCAGTACCCATCAGTGACTACATTGTGGTTTTTAGGACTCTAACAGGACACACGGTTGTTTCAACCACAAAAATCTATCCATTTATTAATATAATCAAAAGCTCAAAATGGTCCTTGAGATTTATGACATGTAGTTTTCACTGTTGCATTTTAGAGGCTTCTTGAATAATATATAAGTGGTATCCTTTGAATGCTTTGTTTCGATAATGCTCTCAATCAATATGCCGTGGACTCTCAGTTCCAATTAGGAGACAATGTGGTGGAACACAAAAATGTACTCAAATATTACACAGACGGTTATCATGGACAATCTCCACACAAGAAAGAAGGATAAAAATATCCAAAAAAAAGGCGCTGGTGTATGAGTCTGCTTGGCTAATGGAGCAGCGGTCTAAAAAAAGGGGGAGTCAACCCCAATACAATGGTAAACAGAAAGAAAAGGTGGTCGACTGCGCTAAGTAAACATAAATTTTAGCTATACACAATGGATAGAAAGAGGTCAGGTGTATGGTGAAAAAAGGTTGTACAATTTATTAAAAAATTCTCACATATAATAAAGCAATAAAATGAGGATAAAATGACTTTTTTATCACTTTTTATCCTCATTTTATTGCTTTATTATATGTGAGAATTTTTTAATAAATTGTACAACCTTTTTTCACCATACACCTGACCTCTTTCTATCCATTGTGTATAGCTAAAATTTATGTTTACTTAGCGCAGTCGACCACCTTTTCTTCCAATCTCCACACAACAAGCAAACTTCAAACTCCATTCACATTGTTTTCTCCAATTTGGTCCCTTAAAATCAAAGCATGAAGATGTTTATCTACGCTGTACAAATTGTTGCTAGTTGTGGCCTTGCGTTCTTCATTGATTTACTCAAGTGCATGCTTTGGTAATCTGTGTACAGTATACGGCTCGTATTAGTGGGGAGGAAGGGAAAATGTATAATGCATATTGCCACCCTGGGTCAGCAGCACTGTTCCGTCACCCAGGCTCTTTTTGTCTGTTATATTGCTTAATGTAAAAATAATTACACCTAAGCTTAACGAGACTCTGTCAGGAAAAGCAAAACACTGGCCCTCATTAAGTATAGGTATAACATTTCAAGCACTTTTCCTTTTACTTAGTCTTTGACATTTAGCCATGTACAAAGGGGCAGAATTGTTCATATAAGAATTCTATTTAGAAATATTATGACAGTTAGAATTTGAATTTGAATTCTGTTTAGAATCTGTACTTGAGTTTGCACAACTGATTTTAAATGTATTGGTTGCTATAGGTAAATTACACACATGGCAAAAATTCCTTTTTAATAGAGATGTGTGGGTTCGGTTTTCAAATCGAGATCCGTATTGGCTATCCAAAACATGTGACAGCCGATAGCCAATACAATCCCCAAGTGGGTTGCCTTCAGCAGGTTAGTCATTAGATTAGTGTAATTTAGGATGGCCAATCCCGGGATCGGCGGGATCCCGGGATTTGGCCCCAAAATGTCCAGGATTTGAATTGGGGGATTGGAGTTTCCAATACCGGGATTTTGGGATTAGACTAGATTTGACTAGATTAGTCTAATGCCAGGCACAGCACCCGCTCAGATGCTGCCTGGCTTTTCTAACCCCGGTGTGTGGCCTTCGCAGTGTGACTAGGGCATAGGTCATGCTGAGCAGGTCGAACCGCTGTACCTCTGCCGCCAGAAACCTGTCGCTGCCCTGACCTCTGATCTGAGTCAGAGGTCAGTCCTGCATACAAGTCTGACCTCAGAATCGGACCCCACCGATTGGCTGTGGGGAGCAGGGGCGGCATGGAATACATCACATGTGAAAGGACCGCATGCGATCTAATGTATAGCCATTCCGGCGGCCAGGATGCCGGCAGTCACAATGCAAACATTCTGACTAGCACCAGGAGCCCGGCGCTGGAGTTCCACCATCAATCATAATGTTGGTATGCATGTAGCATTAGTGTAAGGCCGGGGGGGGGGGGATTAGATTTAGGCACTAATGTGGGACCTAGATTTAGGCTTTGGGGGGAAGGTTAGGGTTAGGCTGCAAGGAGAGGAAAGGTTAGAGTTAGGCAATTAGAAGCAGGATAAGGAATAGGCTGTGGGGCTGTGGCGGTGTATGGGGGTAGGCACTATCGGGGAGGGGTAGGCTGCAGTGGGGAGGATAGGTATACTTACCTGACCCCCATCAGGATTACCTCCATTCTCATGTGTTCTGTTTCCCGGCATCTCCACTTCTGACCATCCATATGTATCCCGCAGAGTCAGCCTATGTAATATGTACTTGGATGTATCTCAAATAAAATGTTCCGAAAAAATGTAACAAGTCTACATAATTAAATAGGCAACAAGAATCTAAATAAATCAAATCCACAAAATCATATCATCTATGTAGTGATTGAAGAAAAAAAAAAAGGGTGTACGAGCTGCACTGCTTAGTGTCTCAAACCCAATCTTCATTACAGCATTTTAGCAATAAATCTGCCAAACTCATCACGGGGAAGCCGCTGCTACTGCTTTGTGTTTACAGAACATAGAAGACAGCTTCATAATTAAAATAATTACTATTTCTAATAAAATCAATACATAGACTCAAAAATCTTAAGTGACATGCAGAGACGTCAGGAAACTGGTTAATGAAGCATTCAGCAGCTGTTATATTAGTGCTGATGTTTAATTATAAAGTGACTTAATATCACTGCTAGCAAGTATAATAAACATTTTCACATATGTTAGTATTAGTTGAGGCATCACCAAAGAGAGATATGATTTACATATACAGTGCGCATGTCACAGGTGTGGAACAAAAACCACTTTCCGGGACAATTTATGCCACCTGAAAATTTGTTACGCTTTACCTGTTCATTAAGGAATGGGGTTGGAGAGCCCCAATTCTTCCAGGACAGGGATATTTTTTCTCTAGGGGGTATGCATTTTTGTTGGGGGCTGCCCCAATTTCTTTAGGGAAGTATCACATGACTTTCTCTTGGAGAATCTGTTTACATTTTTTTTTTATATTTACTATTTTTAAATCCCTTCCCTCTGGTGTGTACACACAGTGAGATTACCTCGCTATTCGACTTAAGATTCGAGTGCTGTGCAATCTTTGCTATTGCTGTACTATTTACATACAATTCATGCTATCTGCATTCAATTTGCACTATATAGTCCTTGCTGCCCTGTTTCGATTTGTTCTGTCCTGGCAGCGTGCATCGGGATCGCAAGGTAAAAAACCTGTGCGATCTGCATGCGATTTTGACTATATAGTCAAAATCTAATGTCAAATCTAATGTCAAAGAGACGGATTTTAAGGTAAAACAATTTAATGCAAAAAGTTAAACAGATCTATAGAGCAACGTTTCGGGGTCCCATGCGCCCCGTTTTCAATATAAAGATTAGAATGCAAAGAGCTTATGGACTAGTTTGAAAGGTTGTCATTTTTTTCAAATGGACAAAACCATGTGCACTGCAGATGGGGCAGATGTAACGTGCAGAGAGAGTTAGATTTGGGTGGGGTGTGTTCAACCTGAAATCTAAATCGCAATGTAAGCATAAAGCAAACAATATTTACCCTGAACAAGAAACAAAATGACTCCCCCCAAATCTAACTCTCTCTACCCATGTTACGTTTGTCTCACCTGAAGTATACATGGTTTTGTCTATCTGCAAAAAAATGCAGCATGCAAACAGGTCCCTATATCCCAACATTAGTAGTGCCCTTTATACATTTGGCCTGCACAGTAATAGTAGAGCCCCTTACACATTATGCCACATGATATTAGTAGTAGTGCAATCACCCCCTGGACAAAAATAGCAAGGATGTCAGACACAGCCTTATTATCATTATCCAGTGGGTGAGTGCACTACTAATAATAGCCTTAATGGTCGCTAGTCCCATTTTGAGGCACTACCTAAATGGTGTATTTATGGTTGTTGCTAGCATCCATTACGGTATGAAAGATTTTTTAACACAACCAATAAGAGGCAGGGACCAGAATCAGTTCCTGCTAAAGTGTGAGGCAAGATAAATTCATGGCTGCCATGCACAGGCATAATATGGGACAAGAGTCATTACTGTGTGAGGCAAAATATGGTGTAATATGTAAGTGTAAGGTAGTCTTTTCCTGCAAGGCCAGGCCCATTACAGCAAGGTCACACCCTTTGAGTGAGGCTCATTTTAAAAGTAAAAATATTTTGAATATTTTGTAAATATTTTGTGGGGGGGCTTGGTGCTGCTCTCATATTCAACATAATTACACTGAAATTCAGAAACATAGCTTTATGTGTAAGTGGTTTAACAACAGAATTGTACCAATTCACATTATGCCACACAGTAGTGTCCATTATTCACATTATGCCCACACATTAGTAGATCCCCTTACATGCATTATGCCCACAGAGTAATAGTGCCCATTGCACACATTATTCTCACAGTGTACTGACCCTTACTCGTGTTATGCCCACACAGCAGTAGAGCCACTTGCACAGATTATGTCCAAAGAGCATTGTGCCCCTTACACACATTATGCCCACAGAGTAATAGTGCCCATTGCACACATTATTCTCACAGAGTACTGACCCTTACTCATGTTATGCCCACACAGCAGTAGAGCCCCCTTACACACATTATGTCCACATAGTAGTGCCTAAGCAGAAAGATCAACAATTTTTAATTATATACAATAGTTGAAGCATTTGTAGTCTAAACCCAATGTTGTAATTAAAAATGTAACAGGCCCACACACACACACACACACACACACACACACACACACACACACACACACACACACACACACACACACAAACTTATAAACACACATTTACATACAGTACATGCACACACATTTACACACAGAACACACATACATTTACATACAGCACACGCACACACATACACTTACAGATGGAGCTGCTTTCGTCCATCCAGCTTTTGGCGCACAGCTTGCGCAACGGAGCTCCTGTGACTGACTGTGACGAGACCTACCTTTGGCTGCTTTGCACCCCTGCTGGTTGTCCAGCTATTTGTAATGGTGTGACAGAGGAGCCAGCACTCAGCTAGCAGTAATGGCAGACAATAGTCCAACATGGCTGTGTGGGTGCCGTCAGCGGCTCTCCACCGACAAAGCATCCTCTTCTATCCCTTTAATAGGATTTAGTGAGCCAGAGCTGTCAGACTTAATCCTATGCTAATCCCCTACTGTATTGTTCTATGTATTGTATTGCAGCTGAGAACAATAGGCCTTAGTGAGCCATGACTCACCATGGCTATCTGGAGATGGCTAGCTGAAGAAGGCTCCATCTGTATGTACGGCATATGTACTGTTTGCCAGACCTTGCTACTTCTACTACTACTAATAATAACAATAATAATAATAATTATAATAAACAGGAACTACACTATACCAGTGATATTTACCCTAAATAAAATACATTATTAAAAGTTGTAAATGGTATCGCTTCCCTCTAAAATCGTACCTGCTTTTCTGCAGCATCACTGCAATATTTTGTTTTTAAAAGGCATTAAATAAAATGTCCCAGATAAACAATGCAAATCCTGAACCTGCGAAACATATGCATAGTGCTTAGCTATCATGCAGCATATGTAGTTCATACATGTAAGGATTTATATGTTTGCCCTAGTAACCCTAAGAAAAGGTCACGGAGCCCTGTTGTCTAGCTGTCAGCATTATTATAATGGGAACCCTGGCTGCTATCTGTGCACTCATTAGAACCAAATAACAAGCAGACATTGAAAACAAGTTTAATTCCAGCATAATAAACACGAACAAATATATTTCTCAAATAACGTTGTTATCAGTTTGGTGGAACCAATTGAAAAATTATTTTTGGCGGAACAACGTTTTTTTTTTTTTTTTGCACCCTGCAGTAAACATGAAGACAGTAATCAATGCAGCCTGATTGTCAAAGTGATACATCAATACACAATGCATCACTGCAATTTACATAGTCTCATTATGTATTTGTTTCTAGCTGAAAGGCAAATTGCTCTAAAATACTACCTAATCAATATTTAGATTTTTATGGCTTTGTGTTAAAATAATGGAAACAGTCCTAAATAGCACACAAGGCAAAAATACAACCCTAGGTCCGGCTGCAGTCTCTCTTAAGCACCCTTTTATTTGGGCCATAACGCTTCTAGACAAAGGCTGACAACCATGGCTTTCTTCCTGCATATGGGACTGATAA
The DNA here is from genome assembly GCF_055691185.1 of Crinia signifera. NCBI lineage: Eukaryota > Metazoa > Chordata > Amphibia > Anura > Myobatrachidae > Crinia > Crinia signifera. Next base: position 9,793,351 of record NC_139225.1, on the reverse strand, counting down.
AGACAGACAGAAAAATGCTTTCAAAACACTTTGACTGAAGCTGAGTTTGAAGTGCTGCGTTCTTATCCTAGTACTGGGACATCACAGCATACTTGCCTACTTTTGAAAACTAGATTCAGGGAGATTATAGTTGGTAATTGAATTGTGCACAGGTTCCCATTGAGGGGTGTGTCATGCTCCTCCCAAAGGGCGTGTCTAGTTTCATGTATGGAGAGATTGTGAAAAAAAGATAGTGAACGTGGCACTTAAAAGCATGGGTGTGTACTGCTACATCTGAGAGGAGTCTTTTAAAATGACTTATATACAAATGTAGAACCCCAGAGCAGTTAGTAAGAGCTACTATACTTGGTTAAGTGCTGGGAAATGGTGCTGATGATTCAATGTAAATGTATCTGTCTCTCATTAATTTGGCTAGGTGACATGAGGGAGATTGCTAGACTAATGAGGAAGAGAGGGAGATTGCTGCTATGTCAGGGAGTCTCCTGCAGAATGCAGAAGGGGAGGTAACTATGATGTGACAGTGTAATGTAGGCTAGGTATGAGGGAGATTGCTAGACTAATGAGGGAGAGATGGAGATTTCTGCTACTGTACGTTATGGAGTCTCCTGCAGAATGCAGGGGGGGGGGGGGACTATGATGTAACAGTGTAATGTGGGCTAGGTGACATGAGGGAGATTGCTAGTCTAATGAGGGAGAGAGGGAGATTGCTGCTATGTCAGGGAGTCTCCTGCAGAATGCAGATGGGGAGGTAGCTATGATGTAACAGTGTAATGTGGGCTAGGTGACATGAGGGATGAGGGAGATTGCTAGACTAAAGAGGGAGAGAGGGAGATTGCTGCTATGTCAGGGAGTCTCCTGTAGAATGCAGGAGGGGAGGTAACTATGATGTAACAGTGTAATGTGGGCTAGGTGACATGAGGGAGATTGCTAGACTAATGAGGGAGAGAGGGAGATTGCTGCTATGTCAGGGAGTCTCCTGTAGAATGCAGGAGGGGAGGTAACTATGCATCACAGTGTTGTATATGCTTTTAAATATTGTCCTGGAAAATACTGGTTCTTAGATGTTTCCTTCCTGGTTTTCGTAATTTGCAATTGCACAGCAGGGGAGTGTGGTAAGGCTTTGAGGGCGTCACCATCTCTGCCCCACAGCTCATTTGGGGGAGTGTCCTGTAACAAGGGGGCGTGGTCTACAAATTGCTTCATCCTGAGAGCTCATGCCCCCATTTTGCCACTGTGGGGGCAAGGCCAGAGGCTCTGTGAGCTTCTACCAATACCCCCAGCCCCTCTGGCTGCGGGATTAGACGTTGTGTGCATGCACAGCGAGTAACAGGAGGGACAGTAGGTGTGCTATACCCAGGGGTTAAAGTGGGCCGGAACGCACCGGAACGGAGTTCCGGCAGTTCCAATTGAAGCCGGAACTCAGTTCAGCCTCCTTCAGCCAGCCTGCTGCTGCTGCCGCCCCGCCGAGAATCCTGTATCTGGATCTCAATGCGGGGACGATGTGGGTGCTGCCGTGAGACTGAGTGTCTATGTGCCCCGCTTGGCGCTCACAGTCACAGCCGCCTGTCACAATAGAGACTCTATTGAATGACAGGCGGCTGTGACTATGAGCGCCGAGCGGTACACAGTGCCGGGCGGGGACTGACCTGACTGCCTCCCCCTCCTGCTGTTGGGATTGGCCACCAAGGGGACAGAGGAGGGACCCGCGCTTATGCGCAGGCTGTCACTCAGATAGACAGACCGGGTCCGGCTGCAAGCTAGTGTGGACGCTGTGCAGCCTCCAGCTTACCACTCGCTGCCTCCGCCGGATGCTAATTCCAGTCGCCCCCGCCAGGAATCGGACAACCCAAGTGAGTCTGTGCTTCTGTGGCCTGTGGGGAGGTGGGGGGGGGGGGGGGGAGGGATTGAGTTAGGGAGGGAGGGAGGAGGGGGGGGGGTTGGCGTTGGCGGGCCTTTTCTCTGGCGCCATTTTCCATTTTACTGCGCACTCAGTCTGCTTCGCCTCCACCTCCTGCTCCAGCCTCAGGCTCTGTGACCATTACCATTTTGTTGGTGAGTTAGTGTACTACTGACTGCACTGCAGCTGTTATCTCAATGATGTGGGGCCTGGGGGAGCAGCAGTATGTTGTATAATGTTGTGTCATTGGTGCCAGGGGCTGGGCTGGGGGACTAGTCTAAAACTTGTAATTTGTCCAATTTTTTGGCATGTTACTGATGCTGGCTGGGAGTGAGATTACATAGATGGGGCTGGAAGTAGTGTCTATCACTGAGACTGGGGGGGGGGTAGCTCAGGTTGGTTACTGTAGGTTGCTGAGGGGGGGATGGTGGGGTAGTGTATGTCACTAGGGCTGAGGAGGGGTAGGGTGGGTCATGCTGTATCTCACGGGGGGGGGGGGTACTGCGTCTCACCGGGAGGGGGGGGTGTTTAGTATATATGATACAGATGGAGCCGGACTCGTTTATCACAGGCGCCCGCCAGATCCTCTCAGTGGCACTGTATGGATAGATCGGTGAGAGTGATGCTGTATGTACTGAATGTATGAGGGTGGTGGTGAACATATTTCTCTTTGTGTCTGACTGGTTCTGCCATTTTTTTTTTTTTTTTATCATTTTTTTTTTCTTACTGCAAGTTTGCTCTTAAGTGTGCCATATCTAGTGTTCAATCTAGCACCCGCCATATTTGAAAACCCATGCAGTTCCTCTTACCTGCCTGGGGTGTTGCTGTTTGCTGTAGTGCTTCTAGCACAGTGTGGTCTGTATATCAGCACTGATATGCAAACCTGTCCTGTGCTAGAAACACCACAGCAGATAGCGACACCCCAGACAGGGAAGAGGAACTGCAGGGGTTTTCAAATATGGCGGGTGCTAGAATAAACACTACATATCATTTAAGGGGTTCTGCCATGTGTGTTGTACAATTTCATGGATGCTGCAATGTGTGCTATATAATTTCAGGGGTGCTGAATGGGTAAACAATGAATATACTTAAAGGGGCGGGGATATGGGCGTGGCTTCTGCCAGGTGGGAGGTGCTAGGGGTGTGGTCCACAAGGGTGGGTGTAGAGGGGTGAGTTCCACCACCTCCCTTGGACCACTTTAAGCACTGGCTATACCTATATCTCTTCATTGAATCCTCCAGGTACCCTGCAGTTTGGGGTGCCGGATGACTCACCGACAGTCGTTTTATCACAACATTGGAATCCCGACCGTTGGAATCCCGACTTACACAGGCTATTTTCCCGTGTCCACAACCCTCATAGAGATAGAATAGAATAAGTGGCAACCGAGACCGCAAGGGGCTTGAATGTGCTCGCCTCCCCTGTCAGGCTTCTGACAGTCAGGATTACGATGCCAGAGAAATGACTGGAATTGATTGGAATCCCGTCTGTTGGTGAGTTACTGTATACCATATGCGCGGTTTGTATAAGCAAAAAATGTCCTTTCTAGCAAGGTTCTCCCAATTGAATAGTCAGGGTGCCCCAGACACTGTGACCAGGTCCCCTTTGTTATGATAACAGGCGCATAACCGACACAGGGTCCAGTACTGCCTTAGGGTGGCACTGTTGCACCACACCATTTCTTAGCGGGGGCACTGCAGATTTGGACACAAAACAAACTCTCAAACTGGGGTCCCCCGTATTTTGGAACCAGCACCGGGCTACAACAGCCCACAGTGTCATGCCACAGCCGGGGGGACACTTTTTACATAAGGTCCCCCGCCCGTACCGTGGCTGTTCAGCCCTGGACGGGGTACCTGGGGTAGTGAGGACCCCCCAATAAATGGGTCTCCCCTAGGCTTTACCTGTCTAGGGCTGAAGCCTGGGGCTGTCCCCAGCGTCCCTGGCCGGTGGACACCAGGCTGATACACATAAAATAAGAAATATAAATTGTTTTTTTACAGGTGAACTACAAGTCCCAGCAGGCTTCCCCTGCCTGCTGGGATTTGTCGAACCATAAATCCCGCTTGGACTTGTTGTCTAGCATCCCCCTCCCCAATTATTATGGGGAGGGGGATGCTAGAAAGTTTTTTTTCAGGGCGGTGCAAAATTTCTAGTTACACCACATATGCATGACTGATAGAAATGTACAGCATTGCGATACGGGTTCTCGCGCCAAATACTCATTTTTCAAGTCTAAATTGTGACTTTTGGCTCACTAACACTTGCGGATTCCTTAATGAGTTGCATGAATATGATCTTTGGCCTTATCTAAAATTATAGTATTTTTTTTTTAAATTTAGCTGGAGATGGTGTTTTTTGAGCAGATTAATATATTGTGTTTATTTTTATCAACTTTGTTTATCATCCTTTGAATTATTTTGAGCATTTTACTTCTCCGCTGCAATCTTGAATGTCTAACCGCATACAGCAGTATCTTTTTTATCATACAAATGACCACTTTTAAATCCTCAATTAGAGCAAAAATAATTAACAACGGTAAATTGCTACAGACTTTACAAAACTTGACAGCGCTAATGAAAATATTTTTTATTCCTGCTACTTGTTTTATGCATCAAAAGCGATGGTATTGTCACATACAGTATGTATTGTAATTAATTGTCGTGTTTCTATTATTTATGTATCATTTTTAGTTCTACAATCCAACATTTATTTCATTACAGTTCTTTAATTATAATACACACGGGCAGCAAGTGCATGGTCTGTAGACTATTGGATTTTCTCACGCCCTTCAATCTCCCAGAAAGTCACTGGCGGGCATCCACTAATTATTTATTTAACAGGAGACATACAAACCTAGGAACTAGAAAGCCAAGTTCCTCTTTAATGATATCACTAAAATGTTAATGCACTTAATGTTCTTTATAAGTAATAACAATGGAGGAAAAGCTCCCAATTTCTTCCCAAAATTACCCTTTGAGAAGCTATAAATACGTTTTGTAAGCAATCATAGCAGGAAGAATGGAAAACAGAGAATTTTGTGGCTGTTCATTCTTACAGTCCCTGTAATAAACACATTCATCATTATTTAAAGACCACTCGGAATATTTCTTGAGGCTGTTAACGATTAACCCGCTCTTGAAATTCTGCGAGACTACAACTTACATGAATTCTGAGTCAGTACGGTGTGATACAGAATTTTAAAAAAAAATTGTAATAATCAACCTTTTTCCTCTTCGCTAAGGCAAGTCAAGTGAAAGAGATCTCTTCTGATAGGTTGATTGTAAGGCTATGTGAGACCCAACACCAAGGATGTCCGAAATGATGGCGTTGACTTTATGGAAAGAAATGTTGATCTGATATGTTACTGATACGTGCCTGTCTTTGAGAACTGGAAAAAGATAGATATCTCGGGATATCCAATACTGTTTGTGATAAGTTGAGCAGCGTATACTGTTTTTCTTGAACAAATTGAACTGGGAGAAAGTATAAGCACATGTCAGATAATGTAGTTTATACATGCATTTGTGTACAATTGTGGTAAATCTCCTGGGGTTTGCAACGACTGGGAGAGTTATTCAGAGACTGTTAATAAATCTTCTCACAAAGTGGCACATATTTTACCCAACTTTCCCATGTAAGTAAATATAAACCATCCCATTTTGTTCTCATTTTACTAAAGGATATTTAACCCTTTAAATGATGCAATATGCATGGTACAGTAGCTTGGTAGGAGACACACTAGGTCAAGACACAGATCCCCCCTATTAAGTACACTTAGTACTGCAGCATGTGTTTCCATGGATACGCATAGTAGGCATAGTTACCCAATTACCTATGCTACAGACAACGGGCAAGATGTACTAAGCTTAAAAAGTGATAAAATGGAGAAACAGCCAATCAGCTCCTACCTGCCATGTCACAGGCTGGGTTTGAAAAATGACAGGTAGGAGCTGATTGGCTGGTTGTTTATCACTCTCCATTGTATCCCTTTTCAAGGCTTAGTACATCTGGCCCAATAAGACAAGTTTTAGCAATAAAAAAAGATCTAAATATATATAAGGCTAACAACTCACCTCAAGAAGGTGAAGTACGGCCACTGACCACTAGAACGCACTTGACGGGCCATATTTATCCTTTGTGTGCTAAACGAGGTCAGAAAGTAAAAGCAATTTAGCAGGGACAATGGTCGGTTTCATACTTGCTGTATATGGAGAAAGGGAGCTGTGAAGACAGAAGCCAGTATTCAATGCCTCTGATTCGCCACGCTTCAGGCTCGGTGGCTCGCTGCGCTCGCCACACTTTCTATTCTCAACTCCACGCCGACGTGGATAGTGGGGGTATGAAAAGGTCGTAGGACGCGTACGGCCCCCCTTCGCGGGCTCGCTGCGCTCGCCACGCTTCGGGTTGACGTTGATCGTGGGGTGGCGTTAACAATTGGGGGGCCCATTTCACACTTCAGGGTGCCTATTTGGCCTCTGTGGGCCATTTAACATTGTTCCCTATGGAAAATCGGGTCAATAGGGCCATTTAACATTGTTCCCTATGAAAAATCGGGTCAATTGGGACATTTAACATTGTTCCCTATGGGAAATTGCAGTCATCGCGTCGGTCGCATCGAATGCGATTTTTTGGTCGCATGCGATGCGACCAACGCGATTTTTTTTCCTTGCGATGCCCACGATCAAAATCGTGGGCGCCCTTCTAGGTAAAGAGTACCTCTTTTTTTTATGTCCAAAAAATCAGTTTTAATTTTATTTGAGGGGTCTATCTTTTTTTACGGCTTTACAAGCACATCTTTTTTTTATTTAAATTTTTTTTTTCCTCAGCGAACTGACAGCCAGCTGAGCAGTGGGGTGGGGGGTGGGGGGGGGGGGGGGGGGGGGGGTGGGGGGTGGGGGGGGTGGGGGGGTGGGGGGAAGATGCGGGGGACGTGAGCTGCTATTGGAAGGGACAGCCGGGACAGAACACTGCCACTGATCAGTAAAGGAGATGGGTCCAGCAGTAGCAGCAGACCTCCGGCTACAGCAGCCCCAGCGTGGTGATAGTAGATGTCAGCGCTAGGACTGCTGGAGCCGGAGGTCTGCTGCTACTGCTGTGCGTGGGACGTCTGCTGATGCGCAGCCAGGGGTAGTTCTCTGCCGGAGGGGTTATTACAGTATGCTCCCTGCCAAGGGAGTAGGAGCCGGAGGTCTGCGGGAAGGGGAGAGAGCCGGGACAGGACGCCACTGACCAGTAAGAAGATGGGTCCAGCAGTAGCAGTAGACCTCAGGCTCCAGCAGCCCCAGCGTGCTGATAGTAGATGTCAGCGCTGGGACTGCTGGAGCCTGTGGTCTGCTACTGCTAATGGACCTGTCCCCATCCTCAGGCTGTGCGGGGGCTCCTGGCGGCATCAGCGGGCTCCCCTGCCGTGACTCCGCTCCATCCCCTGCAGTGGCAGTATAGCCGCAGAAGCAGGGAGCGGTATTCGCTGAAGAGGTAATTTTCGCCGTAAGGGGTGGAGAGCCCCTGACGCGTTGAATAGGGCGGGCGGGTGGCTGAAGGGAGAATTGCGGCGAAAGTGCAGCTGCCGGTCGTGATCCCGGGCATTGAATACAGAGATTGGAGGTAGCAGCAGATAGGGGCTCAAAGCTGTCACAGCTCAAAGTGAAAGTAAAAACGCTCACAACTCAAAGTGCCACCAACTATTTCCCTTGAGTTTCTGGCGAATGGAATAGTGCATGCACGCTGAACGATATCGTTAACAATATCGTCATAATGTCCCCGCTACAGTACAGTACAGACGACGGAGGTTATCGTTAACGACCCATGGGTGCGCGCATCGTTAACGATATTGAGCATATTACAAATGATATCGCTCAGAAGGCCCAAATAAGCGATATGGTTTAAAACATTGCTTTGTATGTATGGGGCTTAAGACAGATACATAGATACACCCATTGATGTATTTGCAGTGCAGTGCAATATGTAAGTTTTTTCTAAAGCAGAATGTATAGATAATACAGTATATGCTATGTAGATTATGAATATTCTAATAAAATGTCGGAGTAAGAATTGTGATGTCAGGCTGATGTGCGATGATGTCAGTCATGGGTGGGGCTTAACACATAAACAGTGCAAAGCCCTAACAGCCAGAACTTTAGTCCCCCTCTCTGTTAGATTATGGGGCGTATTTATCGTAAGCCTAATGCTGATATTGATTTTGGAATTTGATCAGCCTAAAAAATGCACAAATATCATTGGCCATCATAACATATATGCAAAACGGGCAGCTGCCTAGGGTCTCACAATTCTAGAGGCGATTGAGCAAGGGTGGGTGGTCGCACAATCATAGCACCAAAACAGCATTCTCTTGCTAACCCCAGCCTGCAGCCAGATAGTAAATGCCTGTCAGCATGCTGATTGGTCCATGGCTATCCACTAATCAGAGTGCTCAAAACCATTCCCTGTATTGGATCACACAGAGAGATGCCCTAGGAGTGCAGGAGGAGCATGTTAAGATTTAATTTGAATTGATTCCCGTGAATGAGTGTGTGGGAGCCCAGGACAGTTAAAATTTCAAATAGGGGAGGCACGCTGACTGCCATCAACAACCATTCCAAACTGACTCGGTACTTCTGTACTTTCACGGCGCCACTAGAAATCGCGGGCATCGCGGCCATTGAATGCACTAAAAATCGGGTGCGACGCGATGCCCGCGATGCCCGTGATGCCCGCGATTTCCCATAGTGACCAATGTTAAATTTCTCAATTAACCCGATTTTACTGTTCAATGCCTCAATTGACACGATTTTTCCATAGGAAACAATGTAAAATGGCCCACAGAGGCCAAATAGCCACCCTGAAGTGTGAAATGGCCCCCACAATTGTTAACGCCACCCCACGATCAACGTGAACCCGAAGCGTGGCGAGCGCAGCGAGCCCGCGAGGGGCGGCGGTACGCGTCCTACGACCTTTTCATACCCCCACTATCCACGTCGGCGTGGAGTTGAGAATAGAATAGTGTGGCGAGCGCAGCGAGCCACCGAGCCCGAAGCGTGGCGAGCGCAGCGAGCCCCGCGAGGGGACGCGGATACCTTCACAGGTAAACGCGTCCCTTCGCGGGCTTCACAGGTATCCTCGTCCCCTTGCGGGGCTCGCTGCGCTCGCCACGCTTTGAGCTCGGTGGCTCGCTGCGCTCGCCACACTATTCTATTCTCAACTCCACGCCGACGTGGATAGTGGGGGTATGAAAAGGTCGTAGGACGCGTACCGCCGCCCCTCGCGGGCTCGCTGCACTCGCCACGCTTCGGGTTCACGTTGATCGTGGGGTGGCGTTAACAATTGTGGGGGCCATTTCACACTTCAGGGTGTCTATTTGGCCTCTGTGGCCCATTTAACATTGATTCCTATGGAAAAATCGTGTCAATTGAGGCATTGAACAGAAAAATCGTGTCAATTGAGAAATTTAACATTGGTCCCTATGGGAAATCGCGGGCATCGCGGGCATCGCGTCGCACCCGATTTTTTAGTGCATTCAATGCCCGCGATGACCGCGATATCCTATCTTTCCTAATCTAGTGGCGCCGTGAAAGTAAAGAAGTACCACTGACTCTATAGCAGTGGGTGTGGCTCTCCTCTTTGAATTTCGATCTGTGCTGCAGCCGTACCTCTGGAGCGGCTGCCAGACGGGATCCCGACAGTCGGGATCCTGACAGTCATTTACCCGACGTCGGGATCCCGACTGTTAAAACACAGACAGACGGGTTCCCGACGGCCACCGGCTATTCTTTCTCGTGGGGGTCCACAACCCCATAGAGGGAGAATAGAATAGGTGGCAAGCGTAGCGAGCCCGCTATTTGCCGCTTGCTGCTGGCTCTCAACAAATAAATAATCAGGAAAAAAAAACATTTAAAGGTACAGTACATTTTTATTGTGGGCGCGCTAAGTCTTTAAGGCACATGTGCATTGTAATTCCTTCTGGTCTTATATTTTGGTATGTGTACAAAACCAGCCTTCACAGTTACTGGGTCTCGGATTACTTGCTTGTTAATACCTCGCTGGCAAGGCTTTCAGGTAGCGTTAAGTGCACATGCCTGTAACCAGATTGTGCTTCAGATGCTAAATTTGATTATGTGTGAGATATGAGTTATTTCTGTAGTAAGTGCTTACAAGTGCATAACCATTGTAGATTGGCAAGCAAAAATAACCCGTCTATAAGACAGTAGAGCATTACCGGTGAATAATTTATAGGATGCTTTGTTATTTGCTCTCTTAAAAAAAGAGAAGGTAAATGAAAGGAGGCTCTGTTGCAAGGAAGCGGCTTTGATCAGTGAGCTGAAAAATGCAAAGTTAAAGAGCTGTGTTCCGGAATCTGCTGTGTTCTAAGGGCCTGCGTCTTTGGTAGCAGCGGATCTGAGAACATATGCAAATGCTGCAAACGGCATCTTCTGTAATCTGCTGCCATCGTTTGAAAACGCAGCATCGGATCAACGTCGAAGAGACTGGCTGGGCCATCGGGCATCTGGACAACCCTTATGTTACAAAACTAAGGACAGTGAAGCTGCATTCAAAGATGCAGAGGTTGGCTTTAGCAAGCCCACAATATTTATTTATTACCAGTTTCTTATAAAGCGCACACATGTTCTGCAGCGCTGTACAGAGAATATTAGAACATTCACATCAGTCCCTGCCCCAGTGGAGCTTACAATCTATGTTCCCTACCACATGTACACACACACACACACAGACATTCTAGGGTTAATTTTGTTGGGAGCGAATTAATCTTCCAGTATATTTTTGGATTGTGGGAGGAAACCGGATCACCCGGAGGAAACCCACGCAAGTACGGGGAGAATATACAAACTCCACACAGTGGAGGGAATGGAACCCATGACCTCAGCGCTGTGAGGCAGTAATGCTAACCATTACACCATCCATACTGCCCCGTATATATAACACATGGTGGGGATAGAACCCATGACCTCAGTGCTGTGAGGCAGTAATGTAACCATTACACCATCCGTACTGCCCCATATATATAACATATGGTGGGGATAGAACCCATGACCTCAGTGCTGTGAGGCAGTAATGCTAACCATTACACCATCCATGCTCCCCACAATATGGACATACCTCAGTTTTCTGCAATGCATGCTGACCCTGCATCCAAATGCTTGCAGTCTGTAAACCATGCTGTGGCTAACAGGGCACTACTGCAATACCACGGTGGCACATGTGCACTGCAGATCCGGGTCGTGCTAGAAAATAATATTAGTTAATTGCGACCGAAACCCCACTGTGTTTTTATTTTTATTTTATTAAATTAAATGATTCTTGTGAATTTCCCTCTGTATAAAAGCAAACGTGATCATTTTGATTAACAAATCCTGCTGGTAAATCTGGAATTACCCAGAACACCACTGGGGACTAGGGTTAGCCATTGACCATCTATAATGCTAACTATCAATAATCTGCTGGCAGTTCCATCAATGGAGGAAGTTTGATGACGTACAGCAGTGGTGGCAGGGGTAGGCCGAGGTTTGTGTATGTGTAATCTGCACATGTATGGCTGCGAACCTTCAATGATTTCTAGGTAATGGTTAAAACCATTCATTCGTATTTGGTAGAACTTTCGATGGACAAGACTAGGATGACCTCCGACATGCCAATCTCTCATTTTTGGTCCTCTTTATTGTCATCTTTCAAGCCTGTGACTGTCTATGACAAATATGACCCAATGTAACCATATTGTCACATATAGAAATCTCTCTGCACATGTTACATCTGCCCCCCCCCCCCCCGCAGTGCACATGGTTTAGTCCATTTGAGAAGGAATTTGCCTTTGCTCTCGTCCACTTCCACTATATCTTTCTATATTTTTTATAATGCTGGGTACATACTGTTAGCATCGGTGAGTTCTGTGTTCCTGGCTGTAAACTGGGTGGGCCAGTGGAGGGCGCTGGACATTAGAGACTTGATGAAGTATGAATACATACAGTGGTGCACCAGGTAACAGCTGTAGCAGAGGGTTGGCGGAGACCAGGAAAGGGGGCGGAATCTAACTCGCCAGTGGTTTTCACCAGGGAGCCCTGCAAGGAGCTTTGGGGTAAGTTGCGCTGGACGAGCAGGTCACGGCCCCCTGCCCTGGTCCTCTGGACTTAGCTAGCTGGTGAGAGTGCACACTGGGGAATGTATACTGGAGACCTTGAGAAATGACAAGACTATTGTACATGCAAAGTTTAGTGGGTATCAGTCAGCGGCGTAGCTTTGTTTGGGGCGCCCCCCGCCGTTAATGGGGGGCGCCCCCCCACCCCGCCCCCCCACCCTGCCCCCCGTCCGTCCGGCCCCCCTCCCCCCATTGCCGCATGCTTACCTGTCCGCGTGTCCCGGCTACCCTCCTGGCTTCAATAAATTCTATGCAGACGGACCACGATAAAATGGCCGCCCCCATACCGCAGACAGTTTCAGAGAACAGTCTGCTTTATGTGGCAGCCATTTTATCGTGGTCCGTCTCCATAGCATTGCTTGAAGCCAGGAGGGGAGCCGGGACGCATGGACAGGTAAGCATGCGGGGCATGGGGGCGGGGGGATTACTATAGCACCGCAGCCCCCCCGGCGCCCCCATATGCACAGCGCCCCCCCGCGACCGCGGGGGCTGCGGTGCTATAGTTACGCCACTGGTATCAGTCTGAGAACTGAGGGTGACAGTAATCGTCCTGGAAGCCAGTGATGACAGTAGACTGCCTGGGAGCCGGAGATGATAGTAGACCTGTGAGCCGGAGATGGGTAGTCAACGGCCTGGGAGACAGAAGGGTACAGTATATTGGCCTGTGTAGCTACTGGAGAGTCTGTCAGTCAGGGAACCCATAGTGCACTCTTTGCCTGGGAGCCGCAGATGGTTGCTGACTGCCTGGGCACCGGAGGTAAGTATCTACGGCCTGGGAGCCAGAGGTGAGTATTGTCGGCCTGGGAGCCGGAGAGGGATGTCGACGGTCCGGGAGCTGGAGATGCTTGTCGACGGCCTGGGAGCCAGATAGGGATGTAGACGGTCTGGGAGGTGATTGACGCCAGCCGATATTAGCTGCCCGTCTGCTTCACGCACAGGGCGCTCACAGATCAGAGACATAATAGAGTGGTCAAGGCTGCGAATGTGGGGAATTGCGGAGTGTGAGGGGGGTCGATCATCCCTGTGATTGGCGGGCGGCGTTTACTCCACTAGCAAAAACTAGCAGCGTTGCGTGTGGACCAGAAAAAGATCCAAAGTCTCCACACTAGGCCAATTTCTCTAGGTAACAGAGTCCCCTTACTTTGCAGCAGAGTATTATATATTCTCTACAAGTACCAAATGTTTGTTGCACGTTTACAAAATGTTTCACTAAAATATATATCAAAGTACATAAACAACCTGCGAGGTGGTACATAGTGAGCGATTTGCTTTACCAGTTCAGTAAAATATAATACAGAGAGAACGTAAACCCTCCCCTGGCTGTAGCTGGTGACTGGCAGAACCTTCACACAATCATAAACTTTCCATCCTGCCTTTGAAAATGTCGTACTTTGTGATTCTTTGAAGTATTAAAGATCAAACCATTTCCTCTTACAGTCTGAAGACCGGGCTTGTTCGCAGCATGGGACTCTTTTACTTATCATTCTCAAGCCAATGTAGGAAACAGATATAGCTCTCCGGTCCCGTAACCCCCCCCCCCCCTACACCTCCCACCCTCATGTCAGATCATGATCAGAAAAAAACATCATATGATAAAATGCTAATTACCTCTGTCTTTGTTCGCCCTTTGCTGGTGCATGTTACTTTCTGTAACCAATGCTTTGCCGGTGCTGGTACTTCCACAGAGCGCTGTCTAATTCTGCAATATGGATCTTAGTCTAATTTGTTTGCTCCCCTGCACGTGCGCACAGGGGAGCGATGTTTGCTTAATGCGCATGTGCTGGGTGCAAACGGGCTACAAGTTTGCCGTCCCATTTGCACCCGCCAGTGCGGGAGGGGGGCGCGGGGCGGCTGCGGATGGGCACTTCCAGTGGCGTAGCTTTGTTTGGGGCGCCCCCCCACCGTTAATGGGGGGGCGCCCCCCCGCTGTTAATAGGGGGGCGCCCCCCCTCTCCCCGCCCATCCGTCCGTGCCCCCCCGCCCGGCCGCCCGTGCCCCCGTGCCTCCTCCCCCCATTGCCGCATGCTTACTTGTCCGCGCGTCCCGGCTCCCCTCCTGGCTTCAATTAATTCTATGCAGACGGACCACGATAAAATGGCCGCCCCCATACCGCAGACAGTTTCAGAGAACAGTCTGCTTTATGGGGCGGCCATTTTATCGTGGTCCGTCTCCATAGCATTGATTGAAGCCAGGAGGGGAGCCGGGACGCGCGGACAGGTAAGCCTGCGGGGGATGGGGGGATTACTATAGCACCGCAGCCCCCCCGGTGCCCCCATATGCACAGCGCCCCCCCGCGACCACGGGGGCTGCGGTGCTATAGTTACGCCACTGGGCACGTCCATGAGAACACCCAGCATTTCATGGGTGTTCCCATGAAACCGCTGGGTGGTCCCATGGTGATGTGATGCGGCTGCCGGGGGGGCGGGTAGCTCACATTTGGCCCCTCCTGTCCTCGGACTTGAAAGTGCCTTCGTTTTGCATGTACACTACACATCATTCGATGGACGGCGAACATTAAATGATGTGGTCCTTGCCCCCTATATACTGCCGATTGCAGCATGCATTTACCTATCTTACTTACGTTAAGGACACAAGTGACAAATATCATTGTTAAAAATGAAGCATTGTTTTTTTGGGGGGAATTTTTTTGATTTTGCACCATATGTTTTTTTGGTACTTGTTTCCTAGCACGGCGCCCAATATTTTTATCGAAGTACATCTTATACAATTGCATCGCATGCAATATAGCGGCATGCGATGCGATTCGATTTTTAATTGTACAAGCACCCTGATGGGTGCTTTCAATGTTAAATGCACCCCCATTGGCAACGCCACCCCCACTATCAATGCCAACCCGAAGCGCGGCAAGCCCACTATCCACGTCGGCGTTGAGCTGATTTTAGATAGTGTGGCGAGCGCAGGGGACACGGATTACTTTACATGTATTCCGCGTCCCTGCGCTGTGCTTGCCACGCTTCGGGCTCGTATTCCACGTCACCTCACGGGGCTCGCCACGCTCGCCATGCGTCAGGCTCGGTGGCTTGCTGCGCTCGCCACACTATCTAGAATCAACTCCACGCCGACGTGGATAGTGGGGGTATGAAAAGGTCGGAGGACGCAGACCGCCGCCCCTCGCTGGCTCGCTGCGCTCGCCAAACTTCGGATTGGTGTTGATAGTGGGGGTGGCGTTGACAATGGGGGTGCATTTAACATTGTAAGCACCCATCAGGGTGCTTGTACAATTAAAAATCGCATTGCATCGCATGCCATTTGCTGCCATGCAATGCTATGCGATATTTCATTGTACAAGCACACCTGTTAATTTAACATGAATATCGCATCGCACGCATCACACACCACTAAGTACAGTACGCGATGGGCGCTGAGCTAGGAAACATGTACCGTTTTGTTTTTCAGCCCTACATCACTTGAGTTGTTACAAGCCTGAGATACTGTAGGTGCTGCTGGTATCGGGGGCTGCAGGATGAATGGGGTTCTCTACATCATAATACATAACATAAGCAAATCATCCCAACTGTCCTGATTTCAGCCAGCGGGACAGTCCCGGTATTGGGGCACTGTCCTGGTGCCCATTAAGGGCCCATTGTGGGGATGCAGTGGCAGGGAGAGGTCAGTCACCAGAGGCTTGTTAGCATCCCAGCGATTAGGAAGCTGGCAGTCAAAATACAGATGCTGGCATCCTGATAAGCTGGCAGAAAACTGATACAGGAACATCGACATCGAGGAGGATGGTGATGCCAGAATAATGACTGCCGGAGTGCGGGGCAGGTTAGCATTAGGCTGGCGGGGGGGGGGGGGGGATTTTTAGGTTTTGGCACAAGTGGGGTACTTAGAGTTAAGTTGTGAGGGGGGATGTTGGGTCAGGAATAGGCTGGGGAGGGAGGGTTAGGTTTAGTTGGCTGGGTAGTAGGGTGAAGTGGCTGGGTAGTAGGGTTAGGCATTAATGGGGAGGGTTAGGGGCAGGATGCATTGGGATAGGGGTGGGGTTAGGCTGCCGGGGAGATTGACTAGGATTGGAGGTGGTATTCTAGCCAATGGCATCACCCCCATTGGTCAACCGTGTGTACAGTATGCCATAGTAAAGGCTGCTAGTGTGCACATGATGATGTACCAGACTGAGAACAGCAATGCACTGTAGTGAATACACCTTAGTCCTGAAAATGCAGTATAATGTAATAAATGTATAATGTCTGCTATAGATGTATAGTAGAGTTGGGGGGGGGGGGGGGAGGTACTAATTACATGGGCTTGCTCTGGGAACGGTGGGATCTCATTCTAGCCCAGCACTTGCTGCTGTGGGGGCAGGGAGGTTGCCGTTACTGTGTGCTGCAATCTCTGCCTGAAGAGATCACACTCCCTCTTCCCCTGAACTTGAGGACTCTGGGTTTCTCTTGGTGTAGTTTCTAAAGAACTAAACCAAGCACTCATATTGGTCCTGCTTAGGGTTACCACCCATCTGGTATTATTTCGGACAGTCCAGTAATTAAGACCGGAGTCCAGAGGGAGTGGTTGTATAGTCCGAGAATCAGACAGCTTCTAGCTACCTACTTACAGACATTGTATTGTCTTGTCTTAATTATCAGAGTGGCCAGAGTAATCCTGGATGGCTGGTGGTAACCCAGTGGCCTAACAATAGCCCCGCAGACCCCGCGGTCGCGGGGAGGCGCTGTGTAAGTGCAGGCGCCAGGGATCTGCAGGGCTATTGTAATGCCACTGGGTTACCACCAGCGGCATTACACCACCGGTCCCAGCTCCCCTCCTGCCCTGGCTTCTGCTGAAATGGAAATGAACCAGAATAAAATGTCCGCCCCCATATAGCAGACAGTTCTCTGAAACTGTCTGCTATATGGGGGCGGACATTTTGTGATGATCTGTTTTCATACCAGCAGAAGCCAGGACAGGAGGGGAGCCAGGACCGCAGACAAAATCTGCGGGTCCTGGCCGCAGCACAGCGGAGGGTAAGGCATGGGGATATGGGGGTGGCAGGGGGTGTTGTTATCTTTACTGGGTGGGTTGCTGCCAAAAGGTACAGATAACAAAAATAAAATACATTGGCCCTTTACATGAAAAGAAGAGACCAGTAAATAACAGGTGAACTGGTGGTGGCTGTAAGCTGGTTTGGGCATCTCTAGATCTGGGGGCACACTTGGGAACAGTTTAAGGCACTCTAGTGTAACATGGCACGGTGGTTGAAAAACACTGATCTAATAGAATAACTAGGTATAATTTAAGTGCACAGTCTGCAACCTGTCCCCTAAGGGGGTGGTCGCTGTAGAATTTATGCCCACCAGTAATTGTACCACCGGGGGCCACGACAACCCTGGGTTGTCTCATAAAAACATAGCGTACAAGTGTATTATCGTTATATTAAAATAAGAAATAAGACAATAACAAGGGTGAATAACCGCACAACAAAATGTAATTATTTTCCCTTTCAGTGCTGCGTATTTCAGTATAAGAGCAGATTTATTGTACATGATTCCCTCACACTTGTCTCGTTAGCTTGTTAAATTAATCATTTGCTGTTTTCGCAGAGCACATGACTAGCAATCGCTGAGTTCTTAGGGGAATATAGGAAAGAATACACAAATCATTGTCCAGCCAGTGAATATCTTCTTCTGACTAAAATTAGTTTACAGAAGCCGCCTAACGCTCATGTGCGAGGAAACGTGTTACAGCAGGGAAGCGGCTCCTGTGCTACAGACAGATGGTGGCTCGCTAGGTTTCATGGGAAAATGATAAATGATGGTGTCAAAGAGAGAGGAGAAAGCGTGAATCTCTGGATACGTCCTTTCAGCTCTTGTGTTTGGTGTATGTTCTAAGCAGCACAAAGACCTGAGTGTATGGCGCACAGCAGATTATTGCAAACGGTTCTCCTTTACATGTTTGTGCTGGAAGATAACCTGATCTTTTATTCGAGATTGGAAGACAGATGTATATAAAGCATGCTTAGCAAAATCCAATTTATATAGACAGTAACCAGCGGGGTGCAGGTATAATAGCAACGCAGAAACGCCCACAATACTATATATATATATATCAGGGTTGTCTACCCCCCCCCCCCACACACACACACACATTTGCCCGGTGGTAGAGCTTTAAATTGCCACGATTTGTGACTTTTCGGCAGAGGGGACGGGGCTAAATAGGCAAATTGCACTGATTTAGCCCCGCCCCGTCACCGGAGACCGTGAATTGCGGGTCTTGCATTACTGGTGGCAGGGACTAATGATGTCTCCATCAGCCCCGCCCCCAGAAGTGCTGCTGACACACAGGGTTCTCCTGGAGAGGAGACTGTAAAAGTCGGCAACCCTGATATATATATACACTGTATATATATAAAACACTTCCCTTGGGGAAAAAACAGCACTCACCAGTCTAGAAGATAGTGTTCAACGAAGTACCTCCCGATGGGGGTCATGATGACGAGCACCTCCCTACAAAACATTGAACAGACTCTCAAGACCCACTTCTATATTAAAACCAGCCATCTCTCATCCTGACCTTCTGTTTACGCTCACTTCTTCCCCTTCTGTGTCACCCCTGTCTGTCTGCCCCTTCCCAAATATAATGTAAGCTTTCACAAGCAGGTCCCTCTCTCCTCATGTGCTTTTCTAGTAATACATATATCTCTGCCACTCTAATAATTGCTTCTGTGTCCTGTCTCCTAATGCAACTGTCTTTATTGACCATGGACTTGTCCTAAATCGCCTTGTATTGTAATTTGTTATTTAACCCTTTGAGTGCCAAAGTTGCTATCATAAATCATCAAAATATCCGATACAAATTCCAGCTCACAGCGACTCTTCTTTTAGTATAAATAAATACAACAACAGCCGAGTCAAGTCATTGTAGTTTAGTTAAATATTGCACCTGAAAGAAGGACAGTCGCTGTGAGCACTGCTGGCATTTTTTGGTGGATATTTTGTGGAACGCTAAGCAACGTTGGCATTTAAAGAGTTAATGTTTTTTTCTTCCGTTTGCTCATTTATGTATTGTTGAGCACTGCAGAACCCTTGTGGTACCTTATAAATAAATAATAATAATAATAATTATAATAAGTTTTGCTACATTATTTTGTGTTATTTTTTTCAGAACGCAATCTCTGATTTTTTTTGTTTGCTGTTTGGGGAACATATGCAACGAGAAAACACATTCATGTCTGTTTGACACAAGATTTAAACTGCGAATATGTCCCCAGCCTTAGGCCTCCGGATCCCTGCGATGTTCAGCACTTGACACAACAGTTTCTGACACATTGCTTTTTCAGCTAAACTCTCATGGTATCATAACGCGCCCTTTCTCGTCCTTGCCAGTTCTTCCCATTTTAAGTAGCGCTACATCTGTTACATGTCATATCTGCCGGCGACACGCAGACAATGCCTACTGTGCACTCTTCCGTCAGTTCATTTAATAACAATAACAACATTATGACAGGGTTTACTTTAATTACGATGCGTCAACCAGAAAATGTCAAACCCTAGCGATTTCACTCACATTTCCCAATGCTTTCTATGCAATCTGATCATCTGCTTCTACTACAGAACAATCAGTCCACACTTCTGTTCTCATGTTTGTCAGTGGATAGTGTCTCAAAACATTTTCCTTAATAACATGGTATTTACATTTCTATTACCGATAACTGCGTTACTGCACTAGCTGTCAAAAGGGAACTCATTTGCAGATAACACCCTTGATATTTAAATTTGCAGGAGATTTACAGGAGATTACTGCAAGCAGAAAGTGACCTTTGGGTTGTAGCGATGGATATAATGGCTAATACATGACTTGAAGACGAAGGTGGCACATCGGGAGATGTATCAATCCTTCAAGAGAGATAATGGTCATTTTATAGTCTACGCTAGATGAATGATAGCTATGGGTTGCTGTGGGACCATCTCCACTTTCTTCTCGCAAAGGTTCAATAAATCTTCCCTATGTTGAGGTTCTGGCTCCTAATGACGTATGTGAGACCGTGGAAATGGGCCTTGGGTGCCTTGTGTTGCTACAGTGTATTTCCCCGCACAAGGGAGTAACACCTGAAACCAGGGCCGGCGCCACCACTAGGCAGCTCTAGGCATTTGCCTAGGGCGCTGGCCACTGGAGGGCGCCAGTTTGCAGCAGGAGGTGCCCGTGGAGGTCAGTGGCACCGGCGGTGAGTGGCACCGCAACTCGCCCCCCCCTGCGGCCGCCTCCCTACCCCTGGTATTACTTAGCGGCATTCACCGCATCACCTGACACCCCCCGGAAATGACGCGGCGGTCTGCCATCGCATCACCCGACACCCCCTGCCAACCTCCCCGCCAGCCCTGGAACTCTGCGGCGGCTGCCAATCACCGGCGGCCGATCACCGGAACCCCCCTGTACAGCGGCCGGAGGCGGGTGAGCACCGGAGTGTCGTCCCCCCCGGAACACCTGCCGCTGCAATCACCAGTACCCCCCCTCTGTACAGCGGCCAGGGGGCGGGTGAGCACCGGAGCCCCCCCCCCCCCGCGCCTGGGGCGCTCCGGTGCCTTACACCGGCACTGCCTGAAACACAAGCAGTGCTTTGACTGTGACTGCTGGAAATACTATTCACATAATGAAGAGTGTATGTCAGGAACTTAGGCTTTTTTCTAGTTCACTCTTTCTGACAAAATCCTTCTTAGATGGACAAAACCATGTGCACTGCAGGGGGGCAGATGTAACATGTGCAGAGAGAATTAGATTTGGGTGAGTTATTTTGTTTCTGTGAAGGGTTAATACTGGCTGCTTTATTTTTACACTGCAATATAGATGTCACTTTGAAGTAAAACCCCACTTAAATCTAATTCTCTCTGCACAAGTAACACCTGCCCCCCCTGCAGTGCACATGGTTTTGTCCATCTAAGAAGGAATTTGTCAGAAAGAGTGAACCAAAATAACCCCCTTAGAGGGGCCTACCAGGGATGTAACTCCCAGAGGCAATGACGGCACTATCCTCCGGGCTCCATGCCCTGAAGGGGCATCTGTATGTACAGAAGCACCTGTACCACTCACACTGTATGGTGCACCCGCCACTGCTGCTGTACTGTGAGATGTGAGGCACTGGTGAATGCTGAGATAAATGTACACCCTATTTGTTTTCCCTTTTTTTATTTAACATGGGGGGGAACCAAATACTACCTTGCCTCTGGGTGACTGGGATGAACTTACACCGCCGTCTACTATATCAAGAAAGAACGCACATTAAAGCAAAGTTGTCTAGGCCAGTGGTTCCCAAACTTTTTCCGTCTGAGGCACCCTTTGGGTCTCCAGGACTTTTTCAAGGCACCCTTAAGCCACAATAATTACCGAACTGTCACTTTTTTAAAGTAATTGGGACAAAAAAATTACAAAAATCAGAAGACAGCACCGCCTATACCAGTTACCACACATTCGTATGTCGGAAAGGTGAGTATACATGAATTGCTACTTACAAAACGTATACATTGCATCGCACCAATGTGATGTATAGTGAGAAGTAGGAATTTATTTAACGTAGCATACATGAATACTCCCCTATGTACTGACCCTTTCGCACTAAAGAAACCTGTGTTGAGCGATCTGTCAGGGTCAGTGTTCGCACCGGAGATCATGGTAGATATTAATTGCTGGGCGATAGCAAGGCGTGGGGCCGCGCATAGCTATCACTGTGGCCCCTACACACACAGCGATGTAGGAGCATTTTTTAAGCGATCTAGTGAGATCGCTTAGAAAATACCTGTATATCGTAACGTGTGTAGGCCCCATTGTTTAGCAAAATACCGGGTTGAAATGTTGAACATGGTAATTTGCTGCTCAGTGTGAAAGGGGTATAAGAGCCACATGTATCTTATTAGACACAAGCCACATGTATCTTATTAGACACAAATATTACGTATTACCCTAATGTACCAAGGGGGCTGTAGCAGGAATCTCCAATCCCTGCTGTGATCCCCCCTGCATCGCCACCGGCCGCATACCCCATAGGTTTCTATGGGGGATGCGAAGCTGCCCGATGTATCAACATAGGGCAGACCGGCATCGCATCCCTGGGCTATTGCCATTCTCAGATGGCGGTATCCCATTGTAGCCTATGGGCTCCACACTGCACTCCCGCTGGGGCAGTGCAGTCAGCGCGGTTGGTGCTAACTGCGCATGCACAGACCCCCTGGCCTACGGCTGAGAGCATCACAGGGACAGGCTCCTTTCAGAGCCCTGTCCCGGCACTTGTGGGATACATCCCAGCGCTAGGATAGCATTTTACAATGCGATCCTGGGTGGTAACATTCCTCCCAGATCGCATTGTAAATGGGATACATGATAAATGGGTCCCTCAGTCACTTACTGCAGGCGCCCCCTACTATAGATTTCCATATGCAGCATCTCACATATAACATATACATTTTTTACTCACTTCCTCAGCCTGAGCCAGAACCCAGGACCCTTGACCAGTGCACTCCTTGGTCACTTCAGCATGCTAGTATCCGCACCCTGCTGTCTGGCTCCAGTCATAGGCTGTTACACCCCCTGCCCCTGTACCGTCCAGAGCAGTCCCGCACACCCCACTCCACCCCCCGGCTGATTCCAGTCAAATGAACACCCCCTAGCACTGCACTCCCCCCACCCCACCCGAGCTGCTGGCTGACTCGGCACAGGTTACTGCTGCTAGCCAGCAGCTCTGCTTACAGTCGCAGCACTCCCGCGCCCTACTAGCTCCGTACTACCCACTCGCTGACAACACAGGCAGATGGTCGGCTCCCTGTGCACTCACCCCCCGGAGCCTGCTAGCTCCATACTGCGCATCCACTGACTGGACACAGGCAGCCGCTCTGTTCCATATGCTCTCACCCCACTGGTGCCTGTAGCTCCGTCTTCCCGGTCCACTACTTGACCTAGCACACTCACTGCCCCTGGTGCCGGCTAGATACTACACACTACCCAGCCCGCTCACAAAAAAAAAAGAAATGCGTCTGCGGCCGCGGCACCCCTGGGACATTGCTGCGGCACCCCAGGGAGCCGCGGCGCACAGTTTGGGAACCACTGGCTCTAGGCTATGAAACACGCGGTAAGTGGCAATGGGTGCATTCACCTCCAGTTGCTAGTTATTGAGGATGGGGGGTAGGTGCAATAGATACCAGCAGGGTCACTAAGAGTGAAATAACATCCACAGTACTGGGCCTGCAGCCTAGGGCATGCATGGGGTCCCCAGCTACGGGAACCAAGCTACTAGCCTTCCAGCTTCAACAAAACCTTTCATCCTTTTTTAAGACCCTGCCGGGTGAAACTGCAATGTTGGGTATACAGATGGACATCACCCATTCGCTTTTCTTAACAGGTTTCATTGGCACTGGCAGGCCGCCAGTAACAAAGTGGAGGACACCAAAAGGGAACTCATTTGCAGATAACACCCTTGATATTTAAATTTGCAGGAGATTTACAGGAGATTACTGCAAGCAGAAAGTGACCTTTGGGTTGTAGCGATGGATATAATGGTTAATACATGACTTGAAGACGAAGGTGTCACATCGGGAGATGTATCAATCCTTCAAGAGAGATAATGGTCATTTTATAGTCTACGCTAGATGAATGATAGCTATGGGTTGCTGTGGGACCATCTCCACTTTCTTCTCGCAAAGGTTCAATAAATCTTCCCTATGTTGAGGTTCTGGCTCCTAATGACGTATGTGACACCGTGGAAATGGGCCTTGGGTGACTTGTGTTGCTACAGTGTATTTCCCCGCACAAGGGAGTAATACCTGAAACACAAGCAGTGCTTTGACTGTGACTGCTGGAAATACTATTCACATAATGAAGAGTGTACGTCAGGAACTTATGGCCTTTTTCTAGTTCACTCTTTCTGCCCAAATCCTTCTTAGATGAACAAAACCATGTGCACTGCAGGGGGGCAGATGTAACATGTGCAGAGAGAATTAGATTTGGGTGAGTTATTTTGTTTCTGTGAAGGGTTAATACTGGCTGCTTTATTTTTACACTGCAATATAGATGTCACTTTGAAGTAAAACCCCACCCAAATCTAATTCTCTCTGCGCAAGTTACATCTGCCCCCCTGCAGTGCACATGGTTTTGTCCATCTAAGAAGGAATTTGTCAGAAAGAGTGAACCAAAATAACCCCCTTAGAGGGGCCTACCAGGGATGTAACTCCCAGAGGCAATGACGGCACTAGCCTCCGGGCTCCATGCCCTGAAGGGGCATCTGTATGTACAGAAGCACCTGTACCACTCACACTGTATGGTGCACCCGCCACTGCTGCTGTACTGTGAGATGTGAGGCACTGGTGAATGCTGAGATACACGTACACCCTATTTGTTTTCCCTTTTTTATTTAACATGGGGGGGAACCAAATACTACCTTGCCTCTGGGTGACTGGGATGAACTTACACCGCCGTCTAATATATCAAGGAAGATCGCACATTAAAGCAAAGTTGTCTAGGCTATGAAACATGCAGTTTGTGCCAATGGGTGCATTCACCTCCAGTTGCTAGTTATTGAGGATGGGGGGGGGGTGGGGGGGTGGGTGCAATAGATACCAGCAGGGGCCCTAAGAGTGAAATAACATCCACAGTACTGGGCCTGCAGCCTAGGGCATGCATGTGGTCCCCAGCTACGGGAACCAAGCTACTGGCTTTCAAGCTTCAACAAAACCTTTCATCCTTTTTTAAGACCCTGCCGGGTGAAACTGCAATGTTGGGTATACAGATAGACATCACCCATTCGCTTTTCTTAACAGGTTTTATTGGCACTGGCAGGCCGCCAGTAACAAAGTGGAGGACACCGCGGAGGAGGAGGATGTCACTGGACCTCACCAATAATGCAGCATATTCATTAGTATCGCTATGGTAATATGCTGCCAGCAAGTACCGGTATTAAATGAAGCCCACATTTAGCTGTTAATGGTTTTACTTCTAAACATCTTTAATTATCCTTTAGTCTAAAAAGAGCTTGACCTCCTCATATATTTATGGTAACTAAGGAATGGACTACTGAAAATAATATTGGATTTTTTGAAAGACTGCACTCACATATAATCTGCTGACCCTTCTAGGTCAGGTCATTTCATCTAGTAGAACCGCAAAGTAACATATTTGGAAGTAATTCGTTAGCGCAAGGTCAGACTCCACATTTTTATCAGCACTCTCATTAATAATAGGACTCTTTTGGTCTGTCGGTTGCTTCCAACTAGCTTTTAGTGATCATTTTTTATGAAAACAAAATAAATCAGGTTTTAAAAAGAGAGTTTCATAAACTTGTGTATATATTAGTTCCATGGAAAATCTTCCTAAGCTGAATCAGTTATATGAACTACTGTAGCACAGAGCCCGAACCTTGGTGCAATGGTTCTATCACGTATATTTCTTATATATTTCTTATTTTTCTTATTATGCTCAACTCAACATAGCCCCCAACTGCATTAACACACCATCCGAAAGGCACTCTCTCTCCACAGGAAGACTATACGACTCTCCACAGGAAGACTATCCGACTCTAAACAGGATGACTATATGATTCTCCACAGGATGACTATATGACTCTCCACAGGAAGACGATCCGACTCTCCACAGGAAGACTATATGACTCTCCACAGGAAGACTATATGACTCTCCACAGAAAGACGATCCGACTCGCCACAGGAAGACTATATGACTCTCCGCAGGAAGACTATAGGACTCTCCACAGGAAGATTATACGACTCTCCATAGGAAGACTATCAGACTCTCCACAGGATGACTATATGACTCTCTACAGGAAGATTATACAACTCTCCACAGGAAGACTATATAGCTCTCTACAGGAAGACTATATGACTCTCCACAGGAAGACTTTATGACTCTCCACAGGAAAACTATACAACTCTCTAGTGTGGGACTGTCCAATCCTGCCGACAGATTATCATGCAAGAGTTAAGATGGCCATACACTAAGTGATTCAGTAGTTTCACAAGTCATAGGCAAACATAAGGGGGTTTCTGGACGCCCAACCCCCCCTCCTCTTGGCAAGTGTTTTAAATTATGACAACAATAGCACTGCCACATAATATGATGAATTTGAGTTGCCACCACATCATGCAGTGTAAGGGAGAGAGCGGAGCTGCTGCACATGCCCAGTGTACCAGCTTCTTCTACCACATTTACTGTATGTGTGGATCAGAGCCATCAAACATCGCAATGGACCAGAGAGCAGCTGCCAGGAGGAAGAGACAGGAGCCTTACCATTGTGAGATTGTGAGCTTAGAAAGTGAAGCGCTGGTTCTATTATGTTTGTGTATTTATTTTTTATGATATGTTTAGCCTTTTTTTTCCTGACCACTTATCAAATTTAAATGTTTAAAACAGCCTATACTACAGACCATCTGTACTGTTAAATATTAATACTGTATTCCATACAGTATCCAGTATATAAAAAGACTAATTTTCAGGGCTGTTACCGCTCCCCCAGACTCCTGTACTTACTCCAATGCGCTGCGGGGTGGGAGATTTTGGATTACATTTGTAAACTCTCCTCTAAATGTCCTGGGTTTGCCACTGCAAGTGTATGGGGGCCTATAGATCTCAGAGAAGCCGATTCCATAGTGGACTGGTAGTTACACATCATGGTCTAGCTTACATGGGTCCTCAAACTGCGGCCCTCCAGATGTGGTGAAACTACAAATCCCAGCATGCCTTGCCACAGTTTTCCTATAAGGAAGTGTTAAAACTGTGGCAAGGCATGCTGGGAATTGTAGTTTCACAACATCTGGAGGGCCGCAGTTTGAGGACCCATTTGTCTAGCAGATGAATTTTGAAGCTTGTAATGAATTTAAAATAAAGCATTAGGTGCTTCGTATAGAAATTAAAGCCGGACAATTTTAGTACCGTTTTAGCAGCAAGACTTCTTCCCAAACCTACAGTATACTCGCTATATGGCTTTCTTGTGAAAAGCAGTTAAATGATCCCTGCAAGTCAATTAAGGTTGTTTTTACCGTCACCGCATGCTTTGTATACACGCTGAAGGTTATGGGTAATTTTGCATCATCCCTCCCATAGGATCTGAGTTTTCAAGGCTGATGATGCCTATACCCTTAAGCAAATGTATTCTTCCCATGGGGCCGGCTTAATGCAGAGAACAATGCTTCCGTATTCTGCAATCATTAATTGATGTCTGACTGGTTGACTCCCAGCAAGGTCACAGCTCTCGGAACCAAATATCGTACCTGCTGTTCTAAAACGCTGCATTTATCCGGCTTTATAGACTGTTAGTGATACTGGGAGCGCATTGAATATTTACACGCAGAAAAATATACTTGTGTGGCGATTGCGCCAGAAACGCTCTCACCGTTAAAACTAAAAAATGGAAAACAAATTTGGGAACATTGATTGATAGAATGTGAGAGATTTGGTAAGGAATCGCCAGTTTTTTTAAAGCGGCAATCATTTAAAAGCGCAACGGAATATGCTGCGATATATAAGAAACTGTAAATAAATAAATACATTTACAAGGCAAAACCTGTTTTATTTTGAGACTAAGGGGATAATTCAGGTTGGTTTGCAAAGCACATTTAGTTTACTAATGGACAAAACCCATATGCACTGCAGGTGGGGTAGATGTAACATGTGCAGAGAGAGTTAGATTTGGGTGGGGTTTGTACTTATATCTATATTGCAGTGTAAAAATAAAGCAGCCAGTATTTACTCTGCACAGAAACAAAGCAACTCACCCAAATCTAACTCTCTCTGCACAAGCTACATCTGCCCCACCTCCAGTGCAGCATGGTTTTGTCCATTAGCAACCCGAGGGGGTGATTCTGATTAGCCAAGTCACCTGTGTTTGATGTTAATGCTTGGTCACAGGCAGCAGCAAAAAGATAATCACAGCATAAACAGACTCTGCTGCAGTGGTCCCTAGCATAGCCCACATCCCCGCCTATCACCTGGGCAGCTAATCCAGCATCAAGAGCGTTTGCCCACTGCCCTGGAAACACTTATATCAGGAAATGCCAGGTGCACCTGTGCTCTCTTGATTTAAGTGTTTCCAGGACAGAAGAAAAATGCTCTTGATGGTGGATTAGCTGCCCAAGTGATAGGCCAGGTTGTGGGCTACGGTAGGGATCACTGTATGCTGCAAACACTGTAACCATCATTACTGTGCTGATTACGTAATATGCTGTTTACAGGGCCGGTGCAAACCCTGTGAGCGCCCGAGGCAACCTACCCCCGCCCGCCCCTCCTCTCTGGGGGGGGGGGGGTTTCAGCGGGCACTATCAATACGCTTCAGGGAATGGGGGGGGTGCGGGCGATACACGGGGATTGTAGCTGGGGGGGGGAGCGGACGCAACCCACAGGCGTTATGAACAGCGCATGGGGGTGGGATCACGGATGGGAGTCAGGTGCGGGGAGGGGGGCTCACAAACTCACCTGCTGTGGACTGGTCTCAGACCTGCTGCCGGGTGGGCTCAGGAGTCAGGACTACACGGCGGCGGCAGCAGCAGAAGACAGGGGAGAGCCGGTCATCTAGCGTTATGACAGCAGCAGTTAATTCCAGGCAAATTGCAGGACTATTTCGGTGCGGAGGGGGGGCGGGGTAATTACAGGAGGGGATGTGTTGGCTGAATAGTGGAGAGAGTGGAGCTGAGCTGCACTATTGATTGGCAGCGTGCGGTGCCGCCCTCCAGTAGGCAGCGCCCTAGGCAAATGCCTAAGGCTGCCTAACGGTAGCTCCGGCCCTGGCTGTTTACCTGCTATGAAAAACCAGAGCAAGACCAAGTATTTTTATCTGATCCAGCGTGTGTGCTCAATTCCTCCAACTATAACAGACTCAGGATTACAGTGATTCAATTCCTTTTCTTGGGCATTATCATCAGTAAAGGAATTGGAATATTATAATCTTGAGTCTGTTATATTTGGAGTGATATATATATATATATATATATATATATAGCAATAGGGTAACAATTAAATTGAGAGACATTTAACTTACGAAAGTCATTGCAGAAAATGAAAGGATCCGAAATTTTAGGTTCTAAGACAAGGGGGTTATACACGCTTCGCCTCGTGGATGCTACAGTATATGGCCTCTGTTTTATTACCAAAAATACCCCAATTTGGCTGCAGAGTGGCATCGCAGCCCAATCACAAGCTCCCAGCATGCGATAATAGATACTGTACATTCGTGTGATTGCGTAATATTGAAAATTGTGGATATGTTGTTTTTTTATTTTTTATATATATATATATTTGTTATCATGGATATTTTTTCATTATCCCTGGATTCCCCCCCCCCCCCCCCCCCGATACATGCAAAACCAACGTTTATTGTATCTGTGTTATACAGGTGATCAAATACTGGTCTAGGCAGCATAGTACTGGGGCTGGCTAGAGGTTTATAATAAAAATAATAATTTTATTTATATAACGCTCTTTCTCCAATAGGACTCAATGCGCTTAACAGATAGAATGAATATAATACAGTACAGAAACAATGAAGTACAGAAAAGCTTTTCATAAAAATTCTTTGAAGGAAATGCTTGAGTAAACAGGAAAGTCTTCAGTCTGTTTTTGAAGCTAGAGTGGGGGCCTTTTCGAAGGTTTAGGGTGAGGGCAGGCTGCCTGTTTTAGGTTCTTCAGGAAAACAATCAGTAAACAGCCTTTTCAACCTTTTACTAAACTTGTTTAAAGCTAATCAGTCACAAAAAGATAAAACACCAGATCCGTATTCCAGATGTGGAAAATAGTTAGTATCCGTTTGTGGTGATGGATGCAAACAGCATAAGGCCACGCCCCCTAATTCTGTGAGGAAGGGTATGAGGAAACATGCTGAAGCTATTGTTCTAGAGCAGATGAAATCCTGAGGGTTTGTGTGAGTTATTTTGTTTCTGTGCAGGGTAAATACTGGCTGCGATATTTTTACACTGCAATTTAGATTTCAGTTTCAGCACACTACACCCAAATTTAACTCTCTCCATACAGGTTACATCTGCCCCACCTGCAGTGCACATGGTTTTGTCCATTTTCCAAACAAATTTGTACTGAGCTCAGATCTGAATAAGGCCCATTGTGTACGGTGATGGAGCTGCATTCTTCAGTGTTGACGGTGCACTGCCACATGTTGTCTATAACCGGTATTACAGCCAGTGTCACACCAATATAAGAATGGGAGGTTATTACCTCTGCACAGGGGTACGGAACCTGGGGGGGGGGGGGGGGGGTGTATTGTGTCAGAGGGGGAAGTTGTCCTCCCATGATTTCTGTTGCGTAAGCAAAGACTGTGGTTTCCCCCCCTTGCGTCAACCCCAAACATAAATCAATGATGTTGCCCATAGACAGATATTCTGCCTATCATTTCTCTATCGCATCCTAGAAAATAACCGACATAGGGCCAGAAGCGCTAAGCTTCAAAAGTGATAAAATGGAGAGTGATAAACAGCCAGCCAATCAGCTCCTACCTACCATGTCACAGACTGTGTTTCAAAAATGTCAGGTAGGAGCTGATTGGCTGGCTGTTTATCACTCTCCATTTTACAACTTTTGAAGCTTAGTGCATCTATCTGATTGGTTGCTATGGGCAGGATAGCAACCAATATTTAGAATAGTATAATATATCATACCCTCCAACATGACCCATTCCATTAGGTACAAAATGCTCTGTTCCTGGACTTCCCTGCCAGTGGCAGTTACAGATGTGAGCCTACAGCACAGTCCAATATTCAAAAAGGGGAGCCACACCAGCTGCCATCCCAAACATCACTGAGAGTTGATGTGACCCCCCCTCTTTGAATATTGGACTGTGCTGTAGGCTCACATCTGTAACTGTCACTGGCAGGGAAGTCCAGGAACAGAGCATTTTGTACCTAATGGGATGGGTCATGTTGGAGGGTATGATATATTTACCCCTAAGTGTTTCCGTACATAAACATATAATAAATAACCTACTGTATAACGATGATCATCAACTATTCGGTTTACTTTTACCCTGAATTTTGTGCGGTGCGTACAGTAACAAACATGAGATAGAGCAGGATACATTGGAAGCACTTATCATCACCAGTGAGGTAGTGACTATAGATGGAAAAATAATCCCAATCAAATGCGATTCGGCTGTCATCAGAATATGAATAAAAACTGGGCTAATGATTATGAAAGATGTTAATTTTTACAATGAACAGTTCATGTTAGATATCTTTGTATTAGCTAGTGTACTAATTGGTAGTTATTATTAATATAATATTCACATGAATACATATTTTTAGTAAAAAAAACAATGAAACTGGGATTGGCCAAGCCCAGAAACATTGGTTACTAAACATGAGAAAAAGGGGCTTAAGGCACTAAATTGTTCCTTGGCCTTTTGCAGTCCCTCCACGCATATTTCTACCACTCCTCACTGTCTGTAAGGTAGAGAGATGCAGTGATATCTGAAATTTGGTAACATTTCTGGGTACTTATGTATTATCTGGGCTCCCATGTTAAATGCACCCCATTTTTTCATACCCCTACTATCCAACTACGCATGGAGTTGATTTTATATAGTGTGGCGAGCACAGCGAGCCCCGCGAGGGGATGCGGTCTCATAAGAAAAACGGGATCCCAGATATTACATAAGTACCCATTTCTGCTTATTTCTACTGCATACTTACCTACTTTCTGGCTGTCCTTTCTGTGAGAGGGCAGCCAGTTGAGGGGGGGCGGGGCAGTGGGGAGTGAAAAGGGGTGGGTTGGGGGCGGAGCCACATGTGTGCCTACTTGTTTGTGGGCGTGGGCAGAGCGGTGGTACTGTTTTAGCCACGCCCACTGCCATGCAATGCCATTTTAAAGGCATTACATGGCGATTCGCTTCATTTGTCAGCGGGGGGGGGGGGGGGGGTGGGGGTGGGGGGGGTGGTCATGCGAGCCAGGCGGCTTTGCCTGTTCTACTGATTGGATTTTGTGCGAGTTTGGGTACCCTTGGTGGCATTATAACACTACGACAGTTCACACCCTTCACAGACAATTGGAATATATTTTTTGTAACATGTTTTGTTATATATTATTTTAATCTTATTTATAACATTTTAGTTTTAATGCCCCATTTTAGAGTGGAGTTCTCCAGAAATCTGAATTCACCTAATCTCTGTGGATCTGAACCAACCCGTGACAGATCTCTAAGAAAACCCAATTCCCAACAACAGGAATATAAGGATACGTGATTTGTATCGGATAGTCCCGACTCCCCTGGTTCCACATTCAGATTTTAAAATTGAATTTTGGGGTTTGGATTGAAAAAAAATACATGATTTTAGTTGTTTTCATTAATTGTGTTAAAACCAATGATTATTTTCTTTTTGAACTTTTTTTTTTAAACCAAACCAAAAATGTAATCCGAATCAAAACACTTGCGGGTGGTTTTGCCAAAACAAAACCTCTCTAGTTGCTATGGGAAATGTCCCACTGGTACTTGTGTAATATCTGGGCACCCTATGCGATTGATTGTATGCCTTAACAAGGCATACAATCAGATGCGATGGATGCGATTTTCTGGTAAAATCGTGTAGATCGCATCGCCACCGAGCCCGAAGCGTGGCGAGCGTACGCGGATTACCTAAAATGTATTCCGTGTCCCCTCGCGGGGCTCGCTACGCTCGCCACACTTCGGGCTAGGTGGCTCGCTGCGCTCGCCACGCTATATAAAATCAACTCTATGCCCGCTTGGATAGTGGGGAAATGAACAGGACCATTTTACCATTGAATCCTATGGAAAATCGCGTCGATCACGTCGATCGGATTGCATCGGATGCGATCGACGCAATTTTTCAGACCCGATCAAAAATCGGGCTCCCAGACATTACACAAGTACCGTCCCACCTTCAATAGAACTCCCATTTTAGTCAATTTACCCCAGATTTAGTGTTGATGTACATTTT
Source organism: Crinia signifera (assembly GCF_055691185.1). Lineage (NCBI taxonomy): Eukaryota > Metazoa > Chordata > Amphibia > Anura > Myobatrachidae > Crinia > Crinia signifera. The sequence goes on along the minus strand of NC_139225.1, from coordinate 9,760,413 downwards.
GTAAAAATGTAAATTTACAATTCTAGTGTGCTCATTAATACCGTTATCATTGAGCAGTATCATTCTGTATGTTACTACTGTATATTGTATAGCTTTCTCCATAGTGTATGCTACATTATCGGTATCTATTTTTACTGGTATATATAGATGGGTTGGTTCGTTTTCAATATGAAATCCTAGAGCTTGTAGCAATCATTCACTTTCCCGACTTTTGACTTCCTCTTGTCTATATCTGCCCTCTATGCTCTATTGATTTGGAATATTGATATGGTGTATTTATTCTTTAAGTGTATTGATTATGCACTCTCCTCTGTATGTTGTAGTTACACATATATATGCACACCAATGACTAGAAGTATAGTCATTTCTTTACAGTCAGCAATTCGGGATGGAGTATCCGTCTCCACTTTGTGTCACTGTCCCAGATCTCATCAATGGAATGTTGAGCCGTGCAGAAAAATGTAGTTTAAATAGCATCTTCTGTTCCCAGAGGGGAGTGTACACACCACTCCCGGCCTGCATCGGTGATTTATGGGCTGCCTGGAGAAATCTCCAATATATCGCTTTATTAAGGCCAGACTGTTGATATTGAACAGTATAGAAAAAGCAGGTTTTATTGCCGCATGCTCAGGCTGGAGAATCCAAAAGCTTTAACATGACTGCTTTATTGCACCGTGACATTTTATTTTACTATTCCTGCCACAGTCTACATTACTGGTAGAAAGAACCTTTTCATTTTCGTTTTCAAACAAATCATTGCATAAAGGTCACACAATCTTTCTTTATCTTATGTGGCTATTTGCAAAATACATATAAGAGATACAGTATTGAAATTATTTGCTGGACTGATATCATGGTTACAAAATAAGTGAGGGGTAAAGTTTAAATGGGCTTACCCACTACATACGTAAATAGCAGTGGCGGCTCCAGGGGTGGGGCTGTAGTACAGTTAAAAATTCAAATAGGGGAGGCACAGCAACTGCCACCAACTGCCTATACTAACTGACTCACTGGCAGTGGGTGTGGCCACACCTATTTGAATTTTGCACTCCCCCCCCCCTGATCTGCCAGTGGTTAATAGGCATTATTGGAGCATATTTTCCCTGCAAACCTTACAATGATTCAATGATTTAACATGCAGTAACCGTTTTAAAAACCAACAGACTTCACAGCAATTGAATTCATTATTATTAATTGTTTTAATTGACTATAAAAATAAAAAGTCTTTTGTTTGTGGAGCATTTCCAATCTTGTCAGAGGTATTGGAGGATCATTGTCACAGCAATTTGAACGTGGGGAACATTTGAGGAGATTTATCTTGTGGCCTAAGCTAGGGCCCCATTCCGGTACGCAGTACATAAATTGAATGTGTATTGTGGGATATATTATTTACCAGCATTTCTGCACTATGAGAAGGGCATTTTGGTTTGTACTTTTTGAGGTATATGAAGTCTGCATGAGATCCAATACTACGATCAACATTGAATAGTCCCTTGAGGTTTTGGATTGAATATCCCAAGTAGGAGCACTTTTTTCTCCCTTTATCATTTTTCTTACTCACCGTTGTGAATTCGCAAAGTTGAACGATGTTTTGCGACTGCGAATTCACATACACATATATGCAAAGCATCCATTTCCATGCGTGTGGGAGCAATCTGCGTGCCGACCTTCGTGCAGGCGATGCTTAGTTGGTTCGCAAAGCTGCAAAATTAGCGGCTTTGCAAATCAACCTGAATGACCGCCTTAAAGTGATCGTGACCTTCATTAGGACGTACAAAGACGGAATATATTTTAAATCTGATTAGAAAAAAAAAATCATTTATTAACCTAAAAGCAAGTAAAACAAAAAAAATACAGAAATGTAAGACTTGCCTTCAGTTTTCATAACAAAAAATCAAACGAACATGAAAATTACCAACAAAACTCGAAATATAGGCATAGTGGAGTCAGTCTCACTCGAAATCACTGTTGGAAATTGTTGGCATTCATAATTCGACATCCTTCTGTGACTCATTTCTGCATCTACGTCTCTTTGGAGGTGGGAGTGGGGGAGGGGGGATTTCTTTCGAGGCCACCCTGGACAAACCTACGTATTTCTACAAAATATCCACAACTTTTGTCATTTTCGTTCATAAAATGAGCAAAATAAACAATTGTGATGAAAATTTAAAGGAAATACAAACCTTTAAAGGTCGGAGGAGTTTGGGCGCAATGGGCCTGAGAGGCCAGGAGGGTGCACTCCAAGCAGGCGGTGGAAAAAACTGACCAGGGGTGGGGGGGCTGTTTCGAACAGCACCTAGAGATAGGAAGGTACTAGTGCGCCCCCTTGGGGTAGAGAGGGGAGCGAGAACAGCTTGTCCCCGCTTGAATCCACCATTACAGCTGCCTCTGTATTGTTTTTGGACATAAATTCCTCATGGAATTTGCAATAAGTTTTTTATAACACCATCTTTTCCACATTTTGGAGGAGTAAACTGTTAAGGTCCCCATACATAGAGCCGACTTGTCCTAAGGACAAGTCGGACCCAATTCTCCTCCGAGCCGCCCGGCAGCTCCCCAGGAGGCTCACATACTATTTAGGACTTGATGTGCCATTTTTTACATGTGATAAATCGCATGCGATTTATCACATGTAAAAAAAATAACAGGGAGCTGCAGGGCGGTGAGGAGCAGTGGGGGCGGGCGGCTGGGGAGGAAGCAGCGGGGCGCAGCAGCGCGTTACCAGATCAGTGCTGGGGCAGGCGGCAGTGACACTCAGTCTCCACTGTCTACTATAGCGCTGTAGCGGGTGGGCAGCCGCGGCCATTACAACTTTAAAATAACATGTCAAATGACTGCCCGGCTAATGATTGGCTGAGGTAGAGCACTCTCAGCCAATCAGTGGCCTCCCTCCGCGGCCGCTGATTGGCTGAGAGTGCTCTATCTCAGCCAATCAAATGCCGGAGAGTCCATTGACACATTATTTTAAAGATGTAATTGCCGCCGCTGCCCGCCCGCTACAGCGCTATAGTAGACAGCGCTATAGTAGACACTGGAGACTGAGTGTCACCGCCGCCCACCCCAGCACTGATCTGGTAACGCGCTGCTGCGCCCCGCTGCTTCCTCCCCAGCCGCCCGCCCCCACTGCTCCTCACCGCTACAGCGCTGGACAGTGGAGAAAAACGGACTGTCCAGCGCTGACTGATTTAATAAGCATCGTATGTCCCGCCGGTCCGACCCCTGGTGCCGGGTCCGATACGCGCATCGGACCCGACCCCATGTCATGAAGAACCGATTTGGTCCGATTTATTAAGCCGATTGATCGCAATCGGCCGAAATCGGTCCAAATCGGCTCGATGTATGCCCACCTTAACAGACATCGCTGACAAGGTTCCAGGCTGCTCTGAAAGTTCTTACAGGATACACACTGAAGGGTGGGCAACTTAAGTAACACAAAGCCACTTTGTGCAAGGGCCTCCAAATGGTCTTTTCTAGTAGTTAAATGGACTGTCTGACATGACTATTTGGATGCTATCACTGAAATAATCATCAACCAATATTTGAATGATGACTGTATCAAATGGAGTTATAGTTCACCAAACAATACAAATTATATTTATTTTTTCTTTTTTTTTTTTTTTTTTTAACTTGCAGCTCAGAAAGAAACATCACAGGGCAAAAGATGCACATGTAGCAAGGGGATACGGTCATATTGTCTACAGCAGGGGGGCCAAACCTGTCCTCAAGATCTACCAACAGTTCATGTTTTTCAGGCAACCTGTGGATCTATAGTAGGCACGAATGTGGCATGTTTGAAAATGTGACAGTTAGTAATGACTACAGCTGTGCACCAGCTAGGTAACCTGGGAAATGTGACAGTTAGTAATGACTACAGCTGTGCACCAGCTGGGTAACCTGGAAAATGTGGACCATTGGTAGATCTCGAGGACCGGTTCGGCCACCCCTGGTCTACAGCATTTAGGTCTACAAGCATTAGGTCTACACCACTAGGTCGACCTGCATTAAGGTCGACCTGCATTTAGGTCGACGTGACTGAAGGTCGACATAACTTAGGTCGACAGGGTCATTAGGTCGACAGGGTCATTAGCTCGACTTTTATAAGGTCGACAGGGTCATTAGGTCGACATGGGGAAGGTCGTCAGGCAAAAGGTCGACATGGGGTCATTTGACTGTTTTATGAGTCTACATGTGCCGACAGGCGGTATTTCATGCCCTACCATCCACTAGGGCGTGGTGGGAGAATAAAATAGAGCATAGCGAGCCATGCGAGGAGACACGGTGCTATGTTGACTGTGTCGACACTTGAAAAAATAAAAAAAACGGTTTTTACTGTCGACCTAATGACCCTGTTGACCTTATACCTGTCGACCTAATGACCCAGTCGACCTAACACCTGTCAACCTTACACATGTCGACCTAATGACCCTGTCGACCTAACCCATGTCGACCTTCAGTCAGGTCGACCTAAATGCAAGTCGACCTAATGGTGTAGACCTAATGCTTGTAGACCTAAATGCAGTCTGACGAATGATCCCATTCCGTAGCAAGCACACCAAATAGTAGAAATAATATTTTTTTTTATTAATTTATTAAATTGCACCTATGAAAGATACTACACGGATCACAGGGCTTTTTGATGTACATGAAACAAGCGCACCAAACAGTACAAACAATATATATTTTTGTCCGTATTAATAGCAGTGTGCCTCTATATAAATATACAGTACAGTCAATAGCAAAGACTACAGCACAGCGAGAATTAATTCTGAAGAAGATAGCACAGCATGCAGAAGCGCGCCCCTATATAAATATACACAATCACTAATATAGGTGCACAGCGCAGCATTAATCAGTGGCAAATGCAGGATCTTTAGAGGGCGGTTTCCAAATGTAATCCAAAGTCTCCCACTCTGCAGCGCATCGGAGTAAGTACGGGAGTCTGGGGGAGCGGTAACAGCCCTGAAAATCAGACTTTTTATACACTGGATACAGTATGTAATAGAGTAGTAATATGTAGCAGTACAGATGGTCTATAGTATAGGCTGTTTCAAATATTTAAATAAGATAAGTGGTCAGGAAAAGGTTAAACATATAATAAATAAATACAAAAACATAATAGAACCAGTACTGCACTTTCTAAGCTCACAATCTCCCACTTCATGGTAAGGCTCCTGTCTCTTCCTCCTGGCAGCTGCTCTCTGGTCCATTGTGCTGTTTGAGGGCTCAGATCCGCACATACAGTAAATGTGGTAGAAGAAGCTGGTACACTGGGCATGTGCAGCAGCTCTGCTCTGTCCCTTACACTGCATGATGTGGTGGCAGCTCCGCTCTGTCCCTTACACTGCATGATGTGGTGGCAGCTCCGCTCTGTCCCTTACACTGCATGATGTGGTGGCAGCTCTACTGATCATATTATATACCAGTGCTATTGTTGTCATCATTTAAGACACTTGCCAAGAGGAGGGGGGTTTTCAGGCAACCAGAACCCCCCATGTGTTTGCCTATGTTAATACTGCAGAGTACAGCACAGCGTGCCCCTTTATAATTGTACACAGTCACTAGTACAGGTGCACAGCCAGAGTTAATACTGCAGAATACTGCCCAGCGAGGAGCGTGCCCCTATATAAGTATACACAGTCACTAGTATAGGTTTACAGCCAGCCAGTGATGTTGAGGGGGAGGGGGTAATTTTTACCCAGGACCGGGTGTGATGGAAGGGCCTGGCCTGGGCTCCCCTCCCCCACTGCAGAGAGCTTCGGGAAGTGGGAGGACAGCGGACAGGCTGCCGGCGTGTGCTGACCTGGGGAGAGAGGCAGCTGCAGCAGCCTGTCCTTTCTCTCCCTGAGTTGCCGCCTGCACCCCTGCAAAAGTTGTCTTTACAGGGGCATGACCACGCTCCCTCCCATTGGCCACACCCTCTTTTTACTGGGGCCCGGCAGTGCTGTCGGAGGTGAAGCCAGAGAACCACATAGCAGAGTGCTTAGCCACACAGAAGCGGGTTTCAATGTCAAATGACGCTGAGACTCGGTGCTTTAAAAAGAATCAACGTCTCACAAGAATCAAACTTAGGGAATCTAATGTTCGGCCTCACAGTGAAATCCGAATAAGGCGGGAACCCCCAACCGAGACTAGTGTGTACTCAGATCACCAATGTTCGGGGCAGTTTGAATTCCAAGGAATCCAAACCGCTGGTCTCTACTTATAATGCACCCAACCAGAGCATCCTCACCCGCAGGGAAAGTGTTAAGTAAATATAATCTGTGCTTGATTCTGGCTGTTCCCACATCTTTAAACATTTGCAAGTGCTCATACATTTTTATAAGCCCTAGGAGGAAAGAACGAGGCTGAACACGCTGTACCTGGTGGGGAGGATTTCCATCTGCACCATTCTATTTTGGAGATGTTTATTTATTTATTACCGTTCTGCTAAGTCAGAAAAAAAAAAAGTCAATCCCCCAGAGAAGAGTATTTGTCAGGGCCACAGGAGGCTGCAGCTCAACTGTACAATTAGCACAAAGCACCTTCCAAACGCTACTACGGCTTTTCTGCAATTAGCAGCGCAACAATAAATAAATCACTTACTTTCGCTAAGCATCAATAAATTAGACAATATAATGGTTTTCAGTTTTATCCCTCAATGCCAGTTACAGTTTATGTGCAGATTTATAAAGCAATACGACAGACTTATAAAAAAAATTGTACATTTGGGGTAATTCAGACCTGATGGTAGATGTGCATTGGCCAATGATCAGGATTTAAGAAGGATAGACATGTAATAAGGCGATAATACATTAGAAGCCTGATGTATTAAGCCTTGAAAAGTGATAAAATGGAGAGTGTTAAATTACCGTCCAATCATCTCTTACCTGTCATGTTAAAGGCTGTGGCCAGATGTATGAAATGCCATTACGGGGAAGAAGGGGTATCAGCGCACGTTATGTCCAGTGATACCGATTCGCCCCCATTTATGCAGGGGCTGGTGTGCACTAAATGACAGGCGTGCAATACGCCTCTGTCCATATCGGCGCTGCATCAGCGGGTGTGTATGGACGCTATGCCGGCAGGTGTAATGGCACAACCAGATGAGGGGCTGCTACCCCCTAGTGACGGCATTGCCCCTGCTCCCATATTAATCACAGTGGCCAGCAGCAGCCTAAGGATCCCAGCTGGAGTATCTTGTCCAGCTTGGTTCAACAGAGTGCAGGCCGCCGATTGTGGATAGCTGCACCGTCTCCTCCTGGTCCTCCACCCCAGCTCTCTCCTCCCTGCTGCCCAATCCGGCACTTCGGTGGCACTTCTGTGGCACTTCTGTATGCGTTGGAGGTTCCCTCTCCTCTTTCTGGCTGCAGGGCGGTAGAAGTGCAGACAATGGCGGCAGCAGAGGTTTGCGGGCCGGACATCACTGGGTGGGGGGTGCGGGACATTGGCAGGTGGGGGATGGGTGCGGACATGTGTGAGGATGCGGACATGTACGCGAACGGCAGATGGAGCTGACACTGTCAACAGGAGTATGTGGATGCTGCCAGCGGGGGTGTGGTGCTACGTGTGGCTCTTTTTGGTATCACCCCACTGAAGGGTGACACCCTTGTGGGGGCCGCTCCCCCCGCACCCACCTTGTGATGCCACTGTCATCTATCATGACCATACAAGGATAGCAGCAGCCTCTGTACTACTTACATACTCAAACAGTAATCATGAGAGCTAGGGATATCACTGTGCTCAGGTCAGGGGGCCCTAGTGCTTAAAGTGGTCCTGGAGAGGTGGTGGAACTCATTTCCTCTGCCACTGACCCCCCCCCCCCCTACTCCATCCAATAGGAGGAACCCGTGCCAGGGCCAGGATTTTAAGCACCAGTTGCAATTACAAAAACTGTGCCCTAGCTTCCATACTCTACATAGGGACATTGGCCTCACACCTCAAATTATGCCACACAGTAGCACAATTATATTCAAATTACACCACATGTAGTGACCCTGATTCATATTACACCATAAAGTAGTGCCCCTTATTATGTTATGACACAGCAGTGCCCCTTATTCATGTTATGACACAGCAGTGCCCCTTATTCATGTTATGACACAGCAGTGCCCCTTATTCATGTTATGACACAGCAGTGCCCCTTATTCAAGTTACTTCACAGTAGTATTCCTGATACATGTCTGCCACACAGGGTTGCTTACAAATACTGCCCACAGTAGTATTGCTTATACACATACTGCCCACAGCAGAAGTACTTCTTACACAAAATGTCCACAGTAAGTGCCCTTTATACACTTATCTTTCTCTGTCCTTCCAGGAGGTTCCTCTCCTATCTTGTTACTTTCAGCGACAGAAACGGCCTGACATCACATACGCCGTGACAGAAAAAGGAAGCCACTGGGACAGGCTTTTCTTTGTAATTATTGTGCAGGGCTGTGGTGGAGGTAGAACTGAGTTCCCCCTACCATTACAGGTGGTGGAACTCAGTTCCACAAAGTTCCACCCCACTTTAAGCCCCTTGTCTTAATCTATTAAAAATGGAGGTTTACCAGATACTGGTGATTAAAACGCCTGTAGAAAGATCTTTTCTTATTTAAGGTGTTCCTGGTTCTCCGGAAAAACCAGACCACAGGTGCTTCAAAAATACAGCTCTGGAAATCTAGCTCCACAAATGGCGCACTCCAGTCTCCTGCAACGTGTATCGGGAACTATCTGTACACTGCCTGAGGAAGGGACAGATAGTTCCCGATACGCGTTGCAGTAGACTGGAGTGCGCCATTTGTGGAGGTAGAATTCCAAAGCTGTATTTTTGAAGCACCTGAGGTCTGGTTTTTCCGGAGAACCAGGAACACCTTCAAGAAGAAAAGATCTTTCTACAGGCATTTAAATCACCAGTATCTGGTAAACCTCCATTTTCAATAGATTTAGACAAGAAGCAGTAGTCTTTTTCTGAATGACCCCCCTTTTTTTTTTTTACAATTTTGGATTTATTGTGTTTTTAGTGTGTGTTCTAACAATGTATTAATAAATGTGTTACCCTTACAATATCACACTATTTTGAATATCTTATGTTTCATATGTCTCCATTATACAAACTAATGGAGAGCCTCTAGTCAGGCGAAGATACGGAGGACAAGAAGCGTAAAGTTTATTATTATTATCTTTTCATTCACTCATTTCATTTCTTCACATCCACTGGGAAGGTGTCAGCGCACAAAGTCACTTACTTTTTATTGTACATAACGAATGACTAGTCTGCAGACTGGCGTGAGCTGAATGGAGGGCAAAAGGCTTCCGTTCTAACAGGAAAAGAGAATCTACCGATTAACAGAATACATTGCACTTACATTTAGTGGCATATGCAGGTCACATATGTCTCTCACCGGCTGCTTTGCAGAACAGAGCAGCGATAATCACTGCCTCTCTCAACGGACAGTTAGGAGCTATGTAGACGTAGGCATATAGAATTTACCCATTTTATATCAATTAGGGTAACTACTGCAGTTTATCCTTTATCATAAAAACACAACAAGTAATTGGGATTTAATTGTATATAAAAACATAATGCAAAAATAGTCCTGTTGTACTATATTAATACTATTATTATTATTATTATTATTATTATCATTATTATTATTTCTCAGCGCAGACCTGGCCAACCTGTGGCTCTCCAGCTCTTTATGACACTACAAGTCCCAGCATGCCTTGCCTCAAGTTTGCTATTGCTGAATGCTAAAATTGTGGCATGCGTGCTGGGAATTGTAGTTCTACAACAGCTGGAAAGCCAGAGGTTGGCCGGACCTGTGTTAGAATAATTTTTACACCAGAACTGCTGGGTCGCACCTGAGTTTTTGGACCTGTATGTGACCCGGCAGTTGTTCCCTTTTACACCGGCGTCCCCCGGGAAGGCGGGCCCTGACCCGGAGCTTGGAGATAAATAACATCATCTCCAAGCGCTGGGAAACCCCTTGACGCTGACCGACACGCTGGGGGCAAGGCCAGCACCCGGAAAGGTGCTTGGCTTCCCCCAACCTCCTTGAGCCCCCAGCCTCCATCCATAAGGTGAATGGATGCAGCACACAGGCATCCATTCACCTCCTCCCAGACTCCCCTGCTGTCTGCATAGTACCACAGACAGCAGCGGAAGCTGTACGCGGCCCTGCCCAACCTCCGGACTGACCGCAGGATGCTGCAGTCTGGAGGTATGGGCTCCCTGATTGGTGGAAAAGGGTCCCTGGGCCGGATGACCCGGGTCACCCATTTACACGGCCCCTGACTCCAGGGAAGCCCATTTGCTGGGTCAGACACGCAGGGAACAGGCCCGGGCTATTATTATTTTTTTACCCCTTTTACACCAAACACTGGTCTGGAGTGGCAATAACCTGGGTCAAGGCCCTGGTGTAAAAGGGGTATTAGAGACTATAAAATCAGAATCACAAACTCCTGGAAGAGGGAATGGTTATTATAATATAATGCAATAACAATTGCTGTATTAATATAATTTAATATAATATTTAAAAAGATGAATTCTCCATAAAAAAATCAACACACCCTGCACCTGTAGCCACGGTTGTCCATGCCGCGAAGCGTACAAGGATGGCATGACTGGTGTTTCTGCGATTGGGCATCTGCATCACTGCATGAATGAACATGGCTACAGATGTATATGGCAAAGAAACAGGGCACCTTCTTTCTCGAAATAAATTAAAATCAATACAATTACAAGTACTCGTGGGGGCAGAGTATTTAGTGTCAACTTCTATTAAGATTCTTTCTTTCTGGAAGAACACGTCGTCCCCCTCTGCTGCCATGACCGATACAGTCAATAGCAAAGTATCTTTAAGTGCACTAGATCAGCAATGTGTCGTTGTTTGAAGTCCGTGTATTTAGAGAGTGGTTGCTTTGAATGTAATATACATATACTGTGCGGATAATATATTCTTTCTGTAGTTGGTGTATAATTGTGTTGCCGTTACCTGGGGTGAAGCCCTTGTACTTGTTTTGGATAAACACTTAAGGAAGGTAAAGAGAAAGCTTTGTTTTCTTCAGTCAGTTTTGGCTGATATTATTTTGTGTTTTGACAACAGCAGAGGCTGTGAGTGACACGTTTCCGTGTCTCCAAGCTGAGATATGTAGTCGCGCTGTAGTCACAATCTCTCTATATATATCCATGCTATTCAAACTATGAACATATTTTACATTTTCACGTGTAAAAGCCTCACCCGCAATGTAACTGCAGGCCATACTCAGCATTTCTGTGTTACTGCTCACACTATTTCCCCACAACCGGGCCCAGAGGCTGAGGGTTACAAAGGGCACTGCCATCCCAGGCACCAGTTCAGAGGGGCCCACGACTTACAGTCTCAGAGTTCCAGAGGAGGAACCCATGGCAGCAGATGAAGCAGGCAATGGGGTCTGGCTGGCGCAATGCAATATGGTTGGATATGCATCCTCTCTAGTAAGCGCTCTGGCTAACGGGACATACCATATGACCCGGTAAGGCTGGGGGAGCATGAAAGTAGTCAACAGGATGCACAAAGTGTACCCTCGCGTGCTCGCTTTGCTCCACCTGGCAACCAGTGCTGGTGTGGATAGTGAAAATGGTGCTCCACCGACCTTGTCATATTTACAGGTAGTGGTAGATGCTCAATTAGTTCAGTAGCATTTCCCAGGTGCATGAGGGAGGGGTTAAATACTGGGTAAGTAAAACAAGACATTTTTTCCCTCAACACACTGAGCAATGCTAGTAACCAATCTAGAACACTACATGATAATAGAATTCAGAGATATTGGTTACATATACCTGCGCAGGTGTATGCTAAGCCCCCAAGCCGCATCAAGGCTTCTCTGTATATTGGGGGTCCCTAGCGCTATATCTAGGTGCAGGGTGCGGCACCCCAAAAAACCATCATAAGCTGGGAAGCCCAGCGCGGCATGCCAGTGATATACTAAGTGTTAATAATTAGTGATAGGAAGCCGAAGCTATATAAAAAGAGAGATAAATGAATGTAATTAAAATAGGATAGAAATAGTGTTAGTGAGGGAAAAGTGTTAATAGAATGTAAGGGCATGCCGCACTAAAGACACCCAGCCCATCCAGTCCAGGAGCACCGCACCCCACACCACCGTTACCCTAAATTGGGTCTACGATTAACCAGCAAGGAGCCACATGATAATGGCTCCTTACTTGATATATCCAAACTAAGAGCTACCTACCTTGGAGCAACCCCGGACTACTCCATGTGGCATATCAGGACCCACATCTCCTCCTAATATGGGCTCCCTTCTGCCTCTAACAACATACATACAGGTAGTGGTAGATGCTCAATTAGTTCAGTAGCATTTCCCAGGTGCATGAGGGAGGGGTTAAATACTGGGTAAGTAAAACAAGACATTTTTTCCCTCAACACACTGAGCAATGCTAGTAACCAATCTAGAACACTACATGATAATAGAATTCAGAGATATTGGTTACATATACCTGCGCAGGTGTATGCTAAGCCCCCAAGCCGCATCAAGGCTTCTCTGTATATTGGGGGTCCCTAGCGCTATATCTAGGTGCAGGGTGCGGCACCCCAAAAAACCATCATAAGCTGGGAAGCCCAGCGCGGCATGCCAGTGATATACTAAGTGTTAATAATTAGTGATAGGAAGCCGAAGCTATATAAAAAGAGAGATAAATGAATGTAATTAAAATAGGATAGAAATAGTGTTAGTGAGGGAAAAGTGTTAATAGAATGTAAGGGCATGCCGCACTAAAGACACCCAGCCCATCCAGTCCAGGAGCACCGCACCCCACACCACCGTTACCCTAAATTGGGTCTACGATTAACCAGCAAGGAGCCACATGATAATGGCTCCTTACTTGATATATCCAAACTAAGAGCTACCTACCTTGGAGCAACCCCGGACTACTCCATGTGGCATATCAGGACCCACATCTCCTCCTAATATGGGCTCCCTTCTGCCTCTAACAACATACATACAGGTAGTGGTAGATGCTCAATTAGTTCAGTAGCATTTCCCAGGTGCATGAGGGAGGGGTTAAATACTGGGTAAGTAAAACAAGACATTTTTTCCCTCAACACACTGAGCAATGCTAGTAACCAATCTAGAACACTACATGATAATAGAATTCAGAGATATTGGTTACATATACCTGCGCAGGTGTATGCTAAGCCCCCAAGCCGCATCAAGGCTTCTCTGTATATTGGGGGTCCCTAGCGCTATATCTAGGTGCAGGGTGCGGCACCCCAAAAAACCATCATAAGCTGGGAAGCCCAGCGCGGCATGCCAGTGATATACTTAGTGTTAATAATTAGTGATAGGAAGCCGAAGCTATATAAAAAGAGAGATAAATGAATGTAATTAAAATAGGATAGAAATAGTGTTAGTGAGGGAAAAGTGTTAATAGAATGTAAGGGCATGCCGCACTAAAGACACCCAGCCCATCCAGTCCAGGAGCACCGCACCCCACACCACCGTTACCCTAAATTGGGTCTACGATTAACCAGCAAGGAGCCACATGATAATGGCTCCTTACTTGATATATCCAAACTAAGAGCTACCTACCTTGGAGCAACCCCGGACTACTCCATGTGGCATATCAGGACCCACATCTCCTCCTAATATGGGCTCCCTTCTGCCTCTAACAACATACATACAGGTAGTGGTAGATGCTCAATTAGTTCAGTAGCATTTCCCAGGTGCATGAGGGAGGGGTTAAATACTGGGTAAGTAAAACAAGACATTTTTTCCCTCAACACACTGAGCAATGCTAGTAACCAATCTAGAACACTACATGATAATAGAATTCAGAGATATTGGTTACATATACCTGCGCAGGTGTATGCTAAGCCCCCAAGCCGCATCAAGGCTTCTCTGTATATTGGGGGTCCCTAGCGCTATATCTAGGTGCAGGGTGCGGCACCCCAAAAAACCATCATAAGCTGGGAAGCCCAGCGCGGCATGCCAGTGATATACTAAGTGTTAATAATTAGTGATAGGAAGCCGAAGCTATATAAAAAGAGAGATAAATGAATGTAATTAAAATAGGATAGAAATAGTGTTAGTGAGGGAAAAGTGTTAATAGAATGTAAGGGCATGCCGCACTAAAGACACCCAGCCCATCCAGTCCAGGAGCACCGCACCCCACACCACCGTTACCCTAAATTGGGTCTACGATTAACCAGCAAGGAGCCACATGATAATGGCTCCTTACTTGATATATCCAAACTAAGAGCTACCTACCTTGGAGCAACCCCGGACTACTCCATGTGGCATATCAGGACCCACATCTCCTCCTAATATGGGCTCCCTTCTGCCTCTAACAACATACATACAGATAGTGGTAGATGCTCAATTAGTTCAGTAGCATTTCCCAGGTGCATGAGGGAGGGGTTAAATACTGGGTAAGTAAAACAAGACATTTTTTCCCTCAACACACTGAGCAATGCTAGTAACCAATCTAGAACACTACATGATAATAGAATTCAGAGATATTGGTTACATATACCTGCGCAGGTGTATGCTAAGCCCCCAAGCCGCATCAAGGCTTCTCTGTATATTGGGGGTCCCTAGCGCTATATCTAGGTGCAGGGTGCGGCACCCCAAAAAACCATCATAAGCTGGGAAGCCCAGCGCGGCATGCCAGTGATATACTAAGTGTTAATAATTAGTGATAGGAAGCCGAAGCTATATAAAAAGAGAGATAAATGAATGTAATTAAAATAGGATAGAAATAGTGTTAGTGAGGGAAAAGTGTTAATAGAATGTAAGGGCATGCCGCACTAAAGACACCCAGCCCATCCAGTCCAGGAGCACCGCACCCCACACCACCGTTACCCTAAATTGGGTCTACGATTAACCAGCAAGGAGCCACATGATAATGGCTCCTTACTTGATATATCCAAACTAAGAGCTACCTACCTTGGAGCAACCCCGGACTACTCCATGTGGCATATCAGGACCCACATCTCCTCCTAATATGGGCTCCCTTCTGCCTCTAACAACATACATACAGGTAGTGGTAGATGCTCAATTAGTTCAGTAGCATTTCCCAGGTGCATGAGGGAGGGGTTAAATACTGGGTAAGTAAAACAAGACATTTTTTCCCTCAACACACTGAGCAATGCTAGTAACCAATCTAGAACACTACATGATAATAGAATTCAGAGATATTGGTTACATATACCTGCGCAGGTGTATGCTAAGCCCCCAAGCCGCATCAAGGCTTCTCTGTATATTGGGGGTCCCTAGCGCTATATCTAGGTGCAGGGTGCGGCACCCCAAAAAACCATCATAAGCTGGGAAGCCCAGCGCGGCATGCCAGTGATATACTAAGTGTTAATAATTAGTGATAGGAAGCCGAAGCTATATAAAAAGAGAGATAAATGAATGTAATTAAAATAGGATAGAAATAGTGTTAGTGAGGGAAAAGTGTTAATAGAATGTAAGGGCATGCCGCACTAAAGACACCCAGCCCATCCAGTCCAGGAGCACCGCACCCCACACCACCGTTACCCTAAATTGGGTCTACGATTAACCAGCAAGGAGCCACATGATAATGGCTCCTTACTTGATATATCCAAACTAAGAGCTACCTACCTTGGAGCAACCCCGGACTACTCCATGTGGCATATCAGGACCCACATCTCCTCCTAATATGGGCTCCCTTCTGCCTCTAACAACATACATACAGGTAGTGGTAGATGCTCAATTAGTTCAGTAGCATTTCCCAGGTGCATGAGGGAGGGGTTAAATACTGGGTAAGTAAAACAAGACATTTTTTCCCTCAACACACTGAGCAATGCTAGTAACCAATCTAGAACACTACATGATAATAGAATTCAGAGATATTGGTTACATATACCTGCGCAGGTGTATGCTAAGCCCCCAAGCCGCATCAAGGCTTCTCTGTATATTGGGGGTCCCTAGCGCTATATCTAGGTGCAGGGTGCGGCACCCCAAAAAACCATCATAAGCTGGGAAGCCCAGCGCGGCATGCCAGTGATATACTAAGTGTTAATAATTAGTGATAGGAAGCCGAAGCTATATAAAAAGAGAGATAAATGAATGTAATTAAAATAGGATAGAAATAGTGTTAGTGAGGGAAAAGTGTTAATAGAATGTAAGGGCATGCCGCACTAAAGACACCCAGCCCATCCAGTCCAGGAGCACCGCACCCCACACCACCGTTACCCTAAATTGGGTCTACGATTAACCAGCAAGGAGCCACATGATAATGGCTCCTTACTTGATATATCCAAACTAAGAGCTACCTACCTTGGAGCAACCCCGGACTACTCCATGTGGCATATCAGGACCCACATCTCCTCCTAATATGGGCTCCCTTCTGCCTCTAACAACATACATACAGGTAGTGGTAGATGCTCAATTAGTTCAGTAGCATTTCCCAGGTGCATGAGGGAGGGGTTAAATACTGGGTAAGTAAAACAAGACATTTTTTCCCTCAACACACTGAGCAATGCTAGTAACCAATCTAGAACACTACATGATAATAGAATTCAGAGATATTGGTTACATATACCTGCGCAGGTGTATGCTAAGCCCCCAAGCCGCATCAAGGCTTCTCTGTATATTGGGGGTCCCTAGCGCTATATCTAGGTGCAGGGTGCGGCACCCCAAAAAACCATCATAAGCTGGGAAGCCCAGCGCGGCATGCCAGTGATATACTAAGTGTTAATAATTAGTGATAGGAAGCCGAAGCTATATAAAAAGAGAGATAAATGAATGTAATTAAAATAGGATAGAAATAGTGTTAGTGAGGGAAAAGTGTTAATAGAATGTAAGGGCATGCCGCACTAAAGACACCCAGCCCATCCAGTCCAGGAGCACCGCACCCTACACCACCGTTACCCTAAATTGGGTCTACGATTAACCAGCTAACATACCATATGACCCGGTAAGGCTGGGGGAGCATGAAAGTAGTCAACAGGATGCACAAAGTGTACCCTCGCGTGCTCGCTTTGCTCCACCTGGCAACCAGTGCTGGTGTGGATAGTGAAAATGGTGCTCCACCGACCTTGTCATATTGTCTGAGATTACAGTGTGGCATAATGTGTTTGAAATACAGTGTGGCATAATGTATGGGCATTATAGAATGGCATAATAATAAATACACCACATCTTTCTTGGATTCGTTTTTAGCAAAAGTCTGGGGATTAGGGGGAGGATGGGCCCCAGAGGTTAAATTGTACTGGGCCTCAGGATTTCTGTTGCCACCCCAGAAAACCTTACATACCATAGCTCTGGGGCTTTTTTATTTAGTTATATTCCACAGAATTTATACCAGGACAGGGCTGGATTTAGCCTCTGCTCCCCTCCTGGCTGCACATCTCCCCTGCAACGATGCCTGAACCCTGAGACCAGGGGTCTTCCCTGCAGTCAGCAACAGGAGCTGTCCCCTTCTCTCAGGCAGCCTCAGCATGGAACAACACCTGAGCAGGGGCAGAGCAGCTTTGGCCAGGGGGCCCCTTAAGACAGGAGGGCCCGATGGTACTCAATTCCCCATAAAAACTCGGGGGGGGGGGGGGGGGGTCCCCTAGGAACGCAGACAGTGGCGAGAATAAAAGATAGTTAGACTGACTTATATTACCGGAGGGGAGAAAAATAATTTCACTCCCGCTCTGCTGCATTCGAGGGGATGTGTTTGAGGCGGTGGAGGGGAACGCGGGATGGGTGTGTGTGTGTGTGTGTGTGGGGGGGTGTTATTTGGTAGGGCCAGGTCTGTATCAGGCACATACTGTAAACCCAACTTGCAATCAAATGAATATAAAAAGTATAATGCATTTTACATAGTATGGTTCTGAGAAAATTATATTAATCTCCTTTTTATTGACAGTCTTACTTAAATGAACGTGTTTAAAAGCTTTTCTGTTAAATGTATCTACAGTCTAAAAATAGCTACTTTTTAGTGTCATGAGCAAACGGAGAACAATAGATTGTGCCAGATGTTGGAGGCAGAGTCTGTGCAGGTGGAAAGGCAGCGTCCCTATATCCCAGCGCTGAAGAGAAAAGTTTCTTTTGTCTGAGAACACCGGAGCTGAGAAGCTGTTTAAGCCTTTCCGCTGCAGGCTAGCTGCAAACATATGCTCAGTGCCTGTATTAGAAGACTTTTCCATGTTATGAAAGCTTAATCTTTCTGATACACCCACAAACCTTTATAGGACAATTTTGTTTTTGAAATTTTAATGTTAACCTCAGAAGGCCAATACCATGGAATGCACCCATAGCCGTTCACTGACTGACACAGCCAATGCAGTAGTGCCACAGTAGTGCATGCACCCATAGCCGTTCACTGATTAACGCAGCCAACGCAGTAGTGCTACAGTAGTGCTTACACCCATAGCCCTTTACTGACTGACACAGCCAATGCAGTAGTGCCACAGTAGTGCTTACACCCATAGCCGTTCACTGACTGACACAGCCAAAGCAGTAGTGCCACATTAGTGCATGCACACATAGCCGTTCACTGACTGACACAGCCAAAGCAGTGGTGCCACATTAGTGCATGCGCCCATAGCCCTTCACTGACTGACACAGCCAAAGCAGTAGTGCCACAGTAGTGCATGCACCCATAGCCGTTCACTGACTGACACAGCAAAAGCAGTAGTGCCACATTAGTGCATGCACCCATAACCCTTCACTGACTGACACAGCCAAAGCAGTAGTGCCACAGTAGTGCATGCACCCATAGCCATTCACTGACTGACACAGCCAAAGCAGTAGTGCCACAGTAGTGCATGCACCCATAGCCGTTCACTGATTAACACAGCCAACGCAGTAGTGCCACAGTAGTGCTTGCAGCTATAACCCTTTCCTGACTGACACAGCCAATGCAGTAGTGCCACACTAGTGCTTACACCCATAGCCATTCACTGAATGACACAGCCAATGCAGTAGTGCCACAGTAGTGCTTACACACATAGCCCTTCACTGACTGCCACAGCCAATGCAGTAGTGCCACAGTAGTGCTTACACCCATAGCCCTTCACTGCCTGACACAGCCAATGCAGTAGTGCCACATTAGTTCATGCACCCATAGCCCTTCACTGACTGACACAGCTAAAGCAGTAGTGCCACAGTAGTGCTTGCATCCATAGCCTTTTAATGACTGACACTGCCAACGCAGTAGTGCCACAGTAGTGCTTGCATCCATAGCCTTTTAATGACTGACACTGCCAACGCAGTAGTGCCACAGTAGTGCTTGCATCCATAGCCTTTTATTGACTGACACAGCCAAAGCAGTAGTGCCACAGTAGTACTTGCACCCATAGAAAAAAACTGCGCTAGTGTGTAAGTGCAAATGAACTCACACACTAATGAAGTTTTTTCAGATTGTAAATTAGTTGGCTTTTCAGCTTGCCATTCAGTTTTTACGTGCAGCCCTGCAGCCCATAGGTAAAAGCCACCACTGGTTGCAGTTAAAAAACAAACAAAAAAAACAGCTGGAATGAAATTAAAAAAAATTGGATAAAATGATTACAACTTTTTGTATAGTTTATTTAGGATAATTTGAGGCCATTTTTTTAACTATGAAATAATATGGCTTTTTTTTTTTATTCTGGACCTCCTCTGAAGCCTCAAGTATAAAGCTGAGGTAATACCTAGAGAAATTACTGCAGATACATTTTTCGGTTTATTGAACAACAAAAACAATGTGCTACATGAACAAAATATTGCTGTCAACTGAGTATGTCCCATAGTGTCGCACATTCGATCTAGTGAGTTTTATTGTAGAAAACCTTTGTCATTGATTGTGTTCAATAGGGGACAGTTCCTTCTAGTCTTTTTGGAATAATTGTGCCTAGATCTACTTATGTTCTTTGACGAGGATGGTACGTTAGCTGAGGGCAGAAGCTGTCAGATGCCAACACAGCGGTTTTTATGTTATTTGTAATTTACGTAGGTGTAGGTTACTTTCTTTTATTGCAGCTGGATTGTATGTTCATCATGTTTCAGGCATGGTGGCTCTCTTTGCTCGCCACACTTTTATATTCCCCCTCCAGGTATACCCCCCCCCCCCCCCCCGCGTGAAGGTTAGAGTTACAATTCTTTCCCTTAATGCTGTGAATACCTTTGATAGGCTCGCATGCTAGTTTATGATTCACACTCTTTTTTTGGCTTGTCTTCGGCCTTTCTTACTAGTCTTAACTCTTGCTCTTCAGCATGATTCTTGGTCAGTGGCTCTTCCTCAAACCATGTCTCAATTCAGATCAGTACCACACAGGGATGATCATTGTCCCTCCTAAGTATTTTTTCCTGATAATTGAACCCCCTTGCTGCTGGAACAGGTTGAGTATTTTGTATCTGAATATCTAAAAACCAAAATATTCCAAAAACCGTGTTTTTTCAGAATATTTAGGTTTTTTTTTACCTTTGGTCCTATTTTTATACTTACCATGTTCCCTGGCGTCCATGGCGGGCTTCAGGATCCTCTTATGCGGCATCTCCAATCCCAGCTAGGCTTTGCACGAGTGTGCAGGCACATCGGCGACATTACCGGCGCACCTGCAAACTTCCACGATGCAATCTCTCTTATCCGAAAATGCTCGTGGTCCAGAGCATATCGGATAAGGGATACTCAACCTGTGTATGTTTATAAAATACCTTTTACAGACCATCCCAAATAAAATCCCCTTCTCTTTAATGGCCACCCTTCAGAAACATGTCTTGAAAATTGTTTGGAACAATAAACAAGGTTTACTTAATAAACAATACACAATAGTGCATAAATGATACAATGCAGATAATAATGCAGTACATTATTGTTACATTGTATTTTGTATTGTTTATTAAGTAAACCTTGTTTTACCCATTATTGCCCAATGTTGATCGTTATTCACACACAACCACAAAGGAGCTGAGCGCAGCAGTATGCAATTGTTTGCTCATATTAACCAACACCATCAGACCGGTCTCCTGATAAGCTCAGCTGCTACCTCTGTAAACTATACTTGGTGCGCAGATAACAACCCTCCACTCGGGCAGACTACCTCAGTCAGATTTTTGCCAATTTTGCTCCCACACCAAGGGGTTTATTCTAGTTCATTCTTTCTGACAAAATCCTTCTTAGATGGACAAAACCATGTGCACTGCAGGGGGGCAGATGTAACATGTGCAGAGAGAATTAGATTTGGATGAGTTATTTTGTTTCTGTGCAGGGAAAATACTGACTGCATGATTTTACACTTCAATATAGATCTCACTTTGAAGAAAAACCCCACCCAAATCTAATTCTCTCTGCACAAGTTACATCTGCCCCACCCGCAGTGCACATGGTTTTGTCCATCTAAGAAGGATTTTGTCAGAAAGAATGGACTAGAATAACCCCCCAAAGTCACAATGATTAGCTGCTGCTTAATTGCTTCCTACTGTACTTCTCCATCAAGATATTTTAGGTGTTGTATGGGAGTCCGACAATTGGAATTCCAACGGTCATTAGACCAACATCAGAATCCCGATTGTCTGTATTCTGACAGTGGGTCAAGCACAAAGATGCCCCTTGCGGGTGACTTGGTGCACTCACCACTGTTTCTATTCTCTTTCTATTGGAGTCGGGACCCCACGAGGGAGAAAAACCTCTGTAATTTTGGATCCCGACTGTCGGGATTTTAACAGTAAGGATTCCGACGTTGGTGTACTGACCATCGGAATCCAGGAGGTCATCCGGCACCCGTCATTTTACAGGTGTAGGATTCAACTCATTCAACCCTTCCAATTCACCCATTGTGGAACAACCCTGATTTTCCTCTTGGCCTCTCTCATTCCTACTTCCAGTCATGGAGGTCAGCGAGCTTTCGTCTCACCTTTGACCTCTCTGTTCATTGCTAACTTTTGAGACTATTTGTGACAAATACCCTACTCTTTCTGGGAAACATTTTTAACTATATCCAACTTAGGCACTTATTGGATAATTCTCATTCAGACGGACTCCTTTGAGACAACAGTTATTTTGAGGCCATCTGCAGCAACTTCCCGCTCAAAAGAGGAATGATCTTTTCCCTTACTTTCTCCATGTTTGCACGTTTCTCCATGTTTGGTGGTCTTGCCCTAAGGATCCCAAATTTTGAGATGAGGTACAGACACTCCTAGCCTTGCTTCTGTCTTGACCTGTTCTTAAGGATCCTTGAAGCTTTTTTCTAAACCACCTACTCTAAGGTGGTGCTAAAAATTCTACAAAACTAACCTCCCACATCCTAGTGGCTGCCAAATGCCTTATAGAACATTCAAGACACAGGTTGAAGCCTACAATAGTTCTGCGC
The DNA here is from genome assembly GCF_055691185.1 of Crinia signifera. NCBI lineage: Eukaryota > Metazoa > Chordata > Amphibia > Anura > Myobatrachidae > Crinia > Crinia signifera. The sequence continues at coordinate 9,738,148 of NC_139225.1, read as the reverse complement.
TTATTGCACTTCCTTTATCTGGTTTAGTGCATGTACTGTATGGATAAAATATTATATCCATGGTAAAGACAACACTTTTTTTCAGGTTAGGCCCCGTGGCTCCTTTCCCAGGATTCCTTATTGCATCCTCACTCTTAACCTTGAGCTTAGGTTCCCCATTTTGTCTGCCATATCCTGCTCCACCGTCTCCCCATTATTGACCTTAAATGCTTTTAAGACCTTCCAAATTCTTGCTTCTTACCCTATGAGCATTTTATTCCATTATACTTTCAGGGCCATCTTAATGTATGGGCTCACTGGGCCGCTACCCAGGGTCCCTTGATGCTACGGGCCTTTGAGCAGAGGCATTCTGGGACAGGGCATTTGGTCCCCTGATGTTGATAAAGGCAACCACTTCATCATGGGTGGGTAGAGTCCCCAGTGCATTACTTTGCCCGGGGCCTATAGTACTGTTAAGATGACCCTGTATGTTGTTGGAAGTCCTGATTGCACCCTTCTCCCCTCTCTCCTTCCTTCCCTCCATTTATACCCCCCCCCCTACCCTCATTATGTTTGTTACAGTATATGTTGCTTGATTTTACTATTCTACTGTCTTTGATAAAAACAAAAATTCTATGGACTCTTGGTCTTAATTTACACTTTTTTATACTGTGTATGTATGTTTTGTGATTGAGTCCTGTTAAACTAATTTAAAAAAATTGCAATGCCATGCACAATGACACACGAGTAAGAACTCTATGCCATGCCCAATGAAGTCCGTCTACTGTTGTGGAACGTTCTCGGATTTCTCTCAAAAATACTCATTACCGCCTCTCCTTCATTCTGTACACAATGGTCATAGGGAAGGGATAGGACTTTCCGTCATGTGATTCAATCAATGAATTAATGCTGCTTTACATCTGGGACCAGATGGTTAAACAGAGACTCCCATTCATTCACCTTTACTGCACTGTATATTACTATGTATTTTATACTACAATAAATGTTTGTTATTTAAAACACTCAGTTGCATTCATTTACTTTGGGTTGACTCATAACATTTACATGACTGAATGGCGACCACATGCTGAGCCTGACATTGGATATAAACACCACCAGGCAAAAAACAGTCCCGAATGAAGTAAGTGTTCTGGAGAGTATCGTCTAACTGAATGGTCTAGCTATTCTGAAGGTCATACACTCACCAGCTCCACAGGGGAATCGGGGATACTCAGTCCTCACGGTGTTGGAAAGTAATATTCCTTAGGAACTTGACCTTTGAAGGAGAAGGATTTTGAAATTCCGTGGATAGACTTGTGTAATTTAATACAGAATTTACCAGGACATCGTAATCCTATGTAGGGGCTACTGTGGACTTCCCACAAAGACATTTAGAACATTAACACATATATTATTCACCAGTGCAGGGGGGTGGGGGGGGGGGGGAGATGGACCATACCTCGCAGTAGTGTATGACCCCCTTTAGGCAATCATCTATTATTAGGCTGGTTGGGGTAATAGGCTCATTAGGTAATTAGATATTCAAATTATGGCTGTGTGTCGCATCTATGCTTTGTTTGTGACACCGTGTATTGTTGCAAGAGGCTTCTGTTTAAATAATCCCTCTATTAAAGTTCCTTATAAAGTAGTTATTATTTTATAATTGTAACTATGCACACCTATATACCTTAAAATATTACATCTAGTGCTGTTTCCACTCAGGTGGGGTGTGTTCAGGTTTGACACTTTCCTTAAGAATTATAGTAATCATTTTCCTGTCCTATGAGGAAAAATAACTGAACTGCAACTAATATACTATCATTGTTCAATAAGATTGCATTAAAATTAGAGATGACCGTATTCAAAACATGTGAGAGCCAGATAGCCGATAAGATGACATTTTTGAGAGCCGAACATAACCGAGTACGCCCATTTTACCGTTCGTCTCGTGAATACTGAGAAGCCCGCTTGCATTGACTTGCAGCAGTGCAAACACATATTTGTGTGTCTTTATACACATCATTGGTGCACTATTGGATGCACCATTGTGAATTACCCCAGCCCCAACGAAGCTGACGGCTTGTCTGTGTAGGGCCTCATGTGGGAGCGGTTGTTCATCGTTGGATTCAGTCGCTTACAGTGACACACCCACATCTGCTTAGCCCTGTTACTTTGCAGGAATGTTTGTTTCATTCCACAGATTGCAAGTCTTATTTTGTTCTGCATATGTCAGCGGTAACAATCGGGACCAGTGGCTGCTCGTTATCTGGCTGTCTGGGTGGTCTGCAGTCCTTGCCTCACGGCTCTGCCAATGATTGATGGCCGATGTCAACAGGCCGGGGGAATTAAGAATGCAGAATAGGGCTTAGGTCTGGGGGTGGGTCTTAACTGTGTGGGTACTGCTAAACAGACTGAATTTTATGGACAGCATCAGCTGCAGTCCAAAGAAACAAGATAGGCCTGATGTTATAGTAGGGGAGTGGCTTATCATAGGAATATCACTTTCTTCCTGCTATCACAGGTGGTCTGGCAGTCTTATGTGGGTGGCAGAGCATTTTACTGGCAGTGTGTGTAAAATCCGCCACTGATCGGGTCACATGCACACTCTGACGCATGGGTAGACCCTAATATCAGCCAACTGAGAGCGACATTGACACTAAATCAGAATCCTCCCCTATAAAAGGTTTCTATGGCACTATTAGAAATAGTTTCTAACCTAAAGGATGCACAGAAGGTGAAACAATGCAGATACAGTATATGTCAAAACTTATCATTCTTCTATTATACATTGACATTCATTACATACTGTACATAATGATTTGAATGCATAGTGGTCATTTATCATTCTTTTATAAAAGGAAATAATTATACAACATTCCAGCTATCAAAATCAAATGCTGTAACAATAACAAAGAACAACCTGTCCATTTGCGGGAATGTCTGGCAATTTACAAACACAGATAAACAATCTTCAAAAAATATCTTGATTTGATTAAAGAGAATTTGTTAAGCCAGATCTGGAGTGTATCCGAAATATTATCAAAAACTCTAGTCCAAACTTTCACGCTCTAATATGTGTTTGCAGTTACAAAGAAGTGGGTCCAATAACTAATCAATAATCAAAATTGGATAGAATGGAAATATTTATTCAAAAGCACAAGGAATTATACCAATTATTCCCAACCTCAGGACACAGTAACAGTTCAGGTTTTTGGGATTTCCAGGTTTCAGCACAGATAAATAACTGAAGTACTAATTAATTCACCTGAGCTCAAGCGTGGATATCACAAAAACCTGTAGTGTGTGCCTTGAGGACCGAGCTTGGGGATGCCTGGGATAGACAATGCCGGCGATATGCCGTCAGAATGTGGACAATAAATATTAGTAGGTTTATACATATTTCACATACTGTTAAAAAGCTTAAATTAACATTTTACCGGGGTTGACATCATGGTGATTTCATTGTGCTCGTCATGGTAATTGGAAAAACATTGTGCCTATCATTTTAATTCTGCGCACGCCTTGCTGCCCTCCACACACTAATTTATTCTCCACAAAGGGGAAATATGTCGGGATTGTGGTGGTCGGGATCCCGGCGTCGGTATTTTGACCGCTGGGATCTTGGCATGATCCCCACCAAGGTCTATGCAATTTCAATAGGGTATGGGTAAAAACCGGACCCTGGAATGCCGGACCAGACATCAAACTCTGCATTCTGGAGTTTGTAGTGTCCGGCTCAGGGGGGGTAGGATCCGGGGTGGGGTGCTGCCTGTTACAGCTGTTACCAGGAAGAGGAGGAGGGAGAGAATAAAGCCTCCCTGTATGTTCCGGGCATGTAGCAAAAAGCGGAAAGGTCCAGACCTCACGGGGAAGCTGTAAATCTCCCCTTCCCCATGTCCCTGGTGAAAGCTATCACAGGCTCAGGGTGTGGTTGTTACTTAGTCCCATTTTTAATAGTCATGCCGGAGTTGCTAACTGTGGCGGGCATGTCGAGAGCGGTGGTGGGCATGTCCAGAGCGGTGGTGGGCATGTATAAAACATGTCGGTGTCAGAGGCTGGTGATCATAATCTGACCGATATTTTAGAGCGACTGCATGGTTACTCTAATGTCCGATGGTGTGCCTTTGTGCCATGGCCTTTGGACAGATCAATACGATGCCCATCAGCAATGAAATTAGCATAAAACCGCAGTAGCTGTCAGCAGCTCCCCTATTTCAGTTCTGGAGTGCCTTGGAGCCCCACCTCTGGAACAACCACTGGTAACAGTTGCAACTTTGTCCAAGCTGTTGGGTGTTTGTCGTATCCAGAGCCGGATTAAGGTTCGTGGAGGCCCTGGACAACAAACTTGTGGAGGCCCCTATCAACAAAAGTGATATAGTTGCCGTTATTAAAATGAAGTATAATTTCTTAATCAGCCTTGTGATTGTGTTGAATTCCTTAAGAAAGAAGATATAATATTTTAATGCAAATCACACTTTACAGAATGTACCCTAATGTTCCAAATATCTTGCACAATATAAAGAATAACACAATAACTGATATGTCAGGCACCACACAACTCAAAGCCCGCTGCCAGCCATTCGCACACTGCCGGCGCCGCTGAGGAAGGATCTGGGACTGAGTGAAGTGACGCCGCCTCTCTCTCAGCTCCTGGACGTCACAGAAATCCTAGTGGCCACAGTAGTGACTGTGAAATCCCGCGAGAGGCTGACGGTGACTTCATCAGCACCTCGGCTGGCGGTGCTGGCAGCGGCTGTATGCGTAGTGGGGAAATCGGAGACACAGCTTAATCATGCTGTGCCCCGATTTCAGTACCAGTGGCGTGTGTGATTCAGGGGGAGTGTGTGGGGCCCCTAATGTGTGGGGGCGCTGGGACAGCAGCCCCATTCGCCCCTCCTTGGATCTTGTCATGGTCGTACCTGCTTCTGCAAATGTGTCAATCTCTGAATCGCTCCCATTGTTGTCAGTGGTCATGTCGGCATAACATACTGCACCGAAAAATCCCCTTTGAATAACAAACCACTTGAAAATTACGACATTTATTTCAGAAAGAAAAAAATAAAGCTTGCCATCTTAAATGGCCAACTAAACTCATTTTTACACTTTTTCATGGCTTGTGTTGCAGATTTGAGTGTGTAATACAAACAAAGTTATCTGGGCATGAAAGCGGGCATTAGACCCACAGCAATAAACTGTCAAGCCTGAAATATTTGTTCTGTTTATCCATTGGCAGCAAAGAAAAATAAAATGATAAGAACAATAAACAATGAGATTATATGGGGTACACAATCGCCTTATGCAGGGGGATGCCTATGATACCGTAGTTAGCATATAACTTATGTCACATTATATTGGTGTATGCCCAGAAAACGGGATGAGGTCATTTGGTCTACAGAATGATGGTCGACAGTCATTAGGAAATGATCCCAACCCCCAGAAAACAAGATAATGGGTATACAGTATGCCCTATGCATTGCAGATCCCATGAGTCCCATGCTTCTGTCCAACTGTCTACTGCAAGGGTTCTCAAATGCAGTCCTCAGGACTCCATACAGTTCACGGTCACCTGGCAGGTGCACAGATGCACTAATTATTCATTGACACATTTTAAAAGATCACAGGTGAAGCTATTTCATTTGTGATTTTGTGAGGAAACCTGCAAAACACACACTGTGTGGGGACTCATTACCAGTCCGGGCCCCGGCCCCTCCCCCCCTCCTCACTTGACTTACCATAACCCGGCTCCTGCTCCCCCATCTCCTCTTCCGCTGAGCTGCAGCACGGAGGTCCCGGAGTGCAGGCTTCTTCAACTCAGGATGTCGGCAGCCAATTTAAATGCAGCACCGCCTGGTGAGCCAATAAGAGCTCGCATACTGGCAGCCGCTCTGATTGGCTGCCGGTACGCAAGCTCTGATTGGCTCAAAAACCAGTGCAGTGTTTTAATTGGCCGGCGGCGGCCTGTGATGTATAAGCCTGCGCTCTAGGACCTGCTTTGTTGAGTGCACTGAGCGATGCACACGGGAGGCAGTCGCGGAGGGGGTTGTGGTGTGCAAAATGTGCTGCCCGGGCCCTTCCAGGGGCAGGGGCTTGGGACAGCTATACCCACAGCACCCCCCTATTGGCTGCCCAGCAGCTCCCGGGCACTGGGCTAGTCCACAGCATGACAAGAATGGGGGCGTGAAACTTGGTTGTGCCACCAAAACATTATGTTATGTTATGAACCTTAGTTACTGTTGTGCCCCATAGTAGTGCAACAGTTTATTATCGGAACCATATACAGTAAGTGCCCTAGTCCACATGATTTCGCATTGTAGGACTGGCAGTGCACATTATTCAACACAGTACACCCAGTTCTCATTACGACATACAGGGGTATATTCAATAGAGGATGAAACTGCCGTCTTGCCGAAATGACGTCAGTTTTCGACATGAATATATCGGAAGGAGTTCTGATCTATTCAATCATAGCTTTTTTTCCGGCATGTCGTAATGTTTCGACATGCCGAAAAGCAGGTGGATTGATGATAGAGCCGCTAATTCACCTGCTTTTGACGGAAACACAGTCAAAACTGTGTTTCCGTCATTCTCAATCCGGCATAACAAGATGACGGATAGAGCCAGGGAGGATGGCGCCGTGTGAGCAGCAGCAGCTTACACAGCGCTGTCCTCCTGTACGCTGCAGCCTGCACCCTCACGCCGCTGCCCGCACCCTCACGCCGCTGCCCGCACCCTCCAACACCCTCCCACCGACTCCCGTACATACCCGCCGCCGAGCCGGGTGAGAGCAGCTCACCCGGCTCCATCCAGGCTCCCTCTCAGGTTCCCGCTACCTCGCGCCATCTCCCACCTTCTCCCGCTGCCGAGCTCACCAGTTCGACCGCTGGCCGGGTGAGTGTCCATCATCGGCCAAATCCGACATCCGGATTTGGCCGCTGAATTGAATAATGGATGCCGGATCCATTCCGGCAAAAGAATGTTGGAATGGATCCGGCATCAATGGAATATACTCGACAGTGTCCCCAATTCATACTATGCCACATTACAGTGCCCCTATTCATATTATTCCATACTATAGTGCTTCCATTACATTACAGTGCCACTATTCATATTATTCCATACTATAGTGCTTCCATTACATACTATGCCACATTTCAGTGTCCCCATATCATACTATGCCACATTACGTGCCCCTATTCATATTATTCCATACTATAGTGCTTCCATTTAATAGTGTGCCACATTGCAGTGCCCCAGTTCATATTTTGTAACATTATAATGTCCTCCAGTTCATTGCATGGAATATACTGTATTGTAGCCCCAAAGGGATTTTGGACTGGAAGTTACTTTACCTTATTGTTTTGTTCATACTCTTCATACATACAGTATGCACTCTGTAAAGCACCGTGTTGGTCTTGTGGCACCATAGTAATTGTTCTGAATAATAGATTACTGTTGGAATATATGAATGTATATCTTCAATCCATAAGCTTATTATGTTCAATAGCTTTCATGAAAATGTTGATTGGATAATTTCTTTCAATATTTTTGTTTAACAAAAATGTACAAATACAATTGTAATGACATATGCGTAATATGTATACGCTATATAAGAAACTGTTAATAAATAAATATGTTTGGACATCATATGGGGCGTGTGTGGGTATCAATTCCTAGCATGTAGGAAAGCAGCAAAACAGATCTGAATGCCGGCACCTGTAATTCTTCCTCCGAACCCGTAAAGGTACATATGAAAATGCTCAGCCGATCATTGGTAAACTCACATCATGGAGAATTGCATTCCCCTCATGGTGTAAGTAAAAGTGTGAATAGATGGGAAACTAAAGGAAGAAAAGTCTACCTTTAGTCTCAGGACGGAAGAATACATTAAACAGATCTTTTTTTTGTGTTTTGTATTAAATTCCAATGTGTGTTGAAGTTGGGGTCAATCTGTGTTTGTGTGTTTTTGGAAGGGATTGGTAAAATGTAAAATGTTATTGTTAGGTTTTCAATGTTCCAGGAACGGAGTTGCAGAGAGTAAACACAACAAAGGGAGGAGCAGAGCATCTGCCTAATCTCCGCTTCCATTTGAAGTGGAGAAATCGGAACATAGACACATTTCCATTGAAACATTATATCTTGTGCAGAAGTCAGCTGTGTGATAACCAGCCAAGGGGAACTAAAATATGCAGCCCAGCCCTCGCTGACAAGCAATTGGCTTATTAGCCCCCAGTGTGGGGAGATATTGCTAACAGATGTTGGTGTGACTAGAAGGACAACGGGTTACAGTAACGTCCATAGTATTCTCAGGTTGGGATCATTTGGTCTACAGCATGATGGTCGACAGTCATTGGGTCGACACCATTAGGTCGACATGGGGAAAAGGTTGACATGGGTCTAGATCGACATGGGAAAAGGTCGACATGGTTCTAGGTTGAAAGGTCATTAGTTCGACAGGTCGTTAGTTTGACAGGTCATTAGTTCGACAGGTCATTAGTTCGACAATGTTTAGGTCGACAGTCAAAAGGTCGACATGGGGTTTTTCACTGCTGAGATATAATGTGGAGAGAAGTGGAGGAACTTGTGGGTGGTGGGCCAAGGGGCAAAAATATTATTTGGGCCCCCTCCTCCCCCCCCAACCCAAGTTCACAATATGCAACACAGCAATGGGTTACAGGGAGAGGCAGTGGGTGACATGGGGAGGCAGAGTGTGTCAGAAAAATCAGTGGGTGACAGGAAGAGGATGACAGGGGCAGCACTTAGCCCCCTTAGTCCTCAGGGGCCCTGGTGTTCTGCTATTGCTGCACAAATGGTAGTTGATGGAGAGAGATACCAACCAATCAGCTTCCGTCAATTTTTTATAGCACAGCCTGTAAAACGACAGGTAGAAGCTGATTGGCTAGCCACCCAGCTATTTCACTAGACAGGATGCAAAGTCAGAAGTATCACTATCATGGAACTGCAGATCCTCATTGACATCGACCAAAAGCCTATAGCAATACTGGATTATATCACTGTACTATTGATCCCTTGTTAGCTCTACTGCTGAGTATTCAGATACTCTGCAATACAGACTGTGCCAGTTACAGGAAAGTGTCACAGGGGAAGGGGTTGAAGCAAAAGTGTTAATGGGGAATTAATTAACTAAAAATACTCTATGTGGTTGGAGATGGGCCCATCTTGGCTTTCAGCCTAAAACAGGCATCTCATAACTTTCTTCAATTGCACCAACATTTGCAATGATGTAACACTGAGTTAAAAATTGTTTAGTTCAATGCAGTAAAGTTACATACGACCCTCGCCGGGCTGGATGAAGCTTTCGGGGGCCCGGGTCACTTTAGACAGTGGGGCCCCCTCCCTGTGATTACTGGCCACAAACTGCACGGGAGAATATTACAGTGTCAGAACACAGAGTAACGGCAGTATAATAAACGTAAATACCATAGAGTCGCTAATATAGCCGATAAAAGCAAGTGGCAATATTAGCAGCAAAGCCTGGAATGTAGATAATACATATGTTTATTGTCACTGACTAGTTCAGAGAGAGTACATGTAAACTCTAACGTTGTTAGGAGTGTACATGTAAACCCCATGGGTAAGCCTGCTAGTCAGGACAATTGGAGTACAAGAGAGTGGTTCCCATAATATATGTCGTCTTCCACTGGAGGTGATCAGAAAGAATAGGGAAAAATGGCGTGGGAGAGTACGTACAAACCTGCTGGTATTAGATCTCTTGTTAGATCTAGAATGTACAACAGGCTGATAGTCTGTAAGCGCTAATGGGAAAGTGCACATTAAGGACTCAGGTTAAAGGATCAATGATCAGTGGATAATTGCAGGGGATATATATATATATATATATATATATATATATATATATATGAACAGCAGGCACAGGCACTCTTTCAATCACAACTGGTCCAATAAATGAAAGACACCACAATGGTAGCTGTCATTGTGGTGTCTTTCATTTATTGGACCAGTTGTGATTGAAAGAGTGCCTGTGCCTGCTGTTCATATACCTATCCCTGAAGGGAGACAGCGCACCTTTCCAAGTTGCCGTCTATTACTTTGAGTGCCGGGCATCGCTAGTCTATTTATATATATATATATATATATATTGCAGCTTTGGAGTGTCATATCCACTTGGATACCTTTTTTGATACTCTGGTTTATTTGTCAGGATCTACTGATAAGTTTCTTATCGGATTATACAAACTCCTGCCATATCCATCAAACACAGTTGAGACCAGTGAACATTTTTTTAGCTCGTTCCAGGGCCCTAGAGGAACCTGGACTCTTATATAATTGAATAACGATAAGATGCATTCTACCATCGAGTTTTCACCCCTGATGAAGTCTGATTGACGAAACGCGTCGGGTTACTATGATGACTACTATATGACTTTTCACGAAATACTGGATCAAATTATGCTGCGAAAGAATCTTGCATGATTGTTCATTCTTAAAGATTTTTTATTAAAATGCCTGCAAAATTTTATTTCAATTGATTACATGAGTGATACTTACCATTGAATCCTGAGGCGGTGGTGATACACTAAGAGGCGCACTCCCGTTTCACGAGAGGTAGTTGCCCTAGTGCCATCTCCGCAGAACTTTGAGGTGCTGAATATGCAGAGGGTATGTGGATGAGTGCAATTAACACCATAAATAGATTCAATGTTTCAGTTTTATTTCAAAACTTCCAACATTTTAAAGCTAACTATTTTATATTCAGTACATATCAGCCTGGACTGACCATTAAACTATCCAAATGATCAGATGGAATGGCTAACAGCCAGAACTGTTAAACTGAGCCATCCGGCCAGTCAGTGTTCAAGATGCTTGACAATCCCTGATGCAGGCTGAAGTGATATATGTTATTTCCTTCTGGCTGAGTGTTAACCAGTAGACACCCCCCCCCCCCCCCCCCCACCACCAGCCATGCCCTCCCCCTGCTTCCCAATATTTCAGAAGCTTACTCCTGCTGCAGACCATAGTATTAGAGAGAGAGGAGAAAAATGACTTTTTACTGTGAACTACTGTATTTCATGTGGCTGGACAGCTCCTACAGTGTATACAATGCCGTGTTCTACAGTCAGATTTCAGAAGAATCGTACATTTATTATATAAAAAAAACAACCACAGAATAAATGGATGGATGTGCACAGACAGTATGGGATCTTGTCCGGTAACAGGTACTAACTCAAAAACAGTTTTATTTTAGTGCTGAATTGTAGGAGATTTATATGTTTCCAGTTCCTATACAAATGTTCTAGTAGACTAGTAGGATGCTTTGATTCATAGCGAAGACTACTTCAGCATACAATATACAGCTGTGCAATAGCAGAAAGCTGGGAAAGTCACGGGAGAACACAAAATCATTACTCATGGATAATAATGTATACATCAATGGGCCTGCTCCATGCATTTATTATCTGAAAATGCAATTCACAACATCCATAATATGCCCAGCACGCCCAACGATGTAAATGTGCACCAACCAAACACACATACTGTAAATAAACATCAGGGGTGACATTTAATAGGATGCGATTTTGCATTTTTGGCGATAATTAGTCAACAAAATGTCGTTATCGCATTTTTTGCTGAAATCGCCAATTTAATAGGGTGCACTAAGTCCCGAAAAACGTGCGGCGATATGATTTTGAAAAGTGTGATAAAATTCTATTAAATGTCACCCCAGGTTTTTAGTTGTCAGTTGAGTGTTTATTTTACTCAAGTTTTTTTGTTTTTGTTTCCTATTCACTTATTTTATTGTATATTCCCTGTGTAGTTACGGGATTGATTTCTTTGTTCCGATGGATTATCGATGATTTTTTATGTCATGCTCATTATGTTGAAAGCACCATTGGAAGCCTTAGCTTTTAAAGAATACAGGATGACTTTAGCAATATTAAATAATTGTCCTCCATAACGATACTTCCGGGTCATATATGAATTGTTCCTATCACATTTCCAACATGTGGTTACATATGTTCCCATCCATTCTGCTATTCAATGTAATATCATAAATCTCATATTACTGTAGTTATTGCACCGGGGCCCAAGGGCTTAAAGGTGGGCCGGCGTCGCTGTCCGCCCGGCATGATAAAGTTCCTTTTTTGTTTAATTGTGCAGTGCGGGTAGTGGGGGGTACGCAGCATGGCGGCAGGTGCATGTGGGACAGACATGGATGCAGAGGCAGCGACACCAGTGCCCTGTACCTCTGCATCCATTCAGTCCGGTGACTGGCCTCCTTCGGCAGCCATAGCAACAGGCAGCCAATCGCAAGTGAATTCCTGTCTGCTCTGAGGCTGAGCACAGAAGACTCGAGGAGGAGCAGAGCAGCGGCAGGGAAAGCAGCAATGGCAGCCACTGCCAGAGGTAAGTTATACCCCTTTCACACCAGCCTAAATTCCCGGCTTGGGTCCAGGAACAACTCGTGATGAGGCACTCTTGGACTTAGTTTTAACAAATAACACAGACTTAGTTTCAAACTCAAAAGTAATTGAACAATTAGGGAACAGTGATCACAATATGGTTTCACTGGAAATTACATCAAAAAGGATCTGCAAAAATACTAAACTTCAGAAAAGCGAACTTTGAATTATTCAGGGAAGCCCTAACAGGAATTGGGTGGGAAACGGTTATGGAGGGAAAAAATGCAGAGGAAATGTGGGATACTCTAAAAAAGGTGCTTGATTCACTAACTATTGAATACATTCCTAAAGTAACTAAAGGTAAATTCAACAAAAAAAAGCCACCATGGTTGGACAAAGAAGTAAGGTCAGCTATCAACAATAAAACCAGAGCCTTTAAATTCTATAAAAATAACTTGAATGAAGAGGCGTTCGCAAAATACAAAGAATCAAACAAAACTTGTAAAGGGGTAATCAAAGCAGCTAAAATATTATATGAAGAGTGCATAGCCACTGAAAGCAAAACCAACCCAAAGAAGTTTTTTAAATACATAAATAGTAAACGTTTAATTAAGGAAAACATAGGCCCACTAACTGATACTAGTGGAAAAAGTGTTACTGAGGACAAGGGAAAAGCAAAACTGTTAAATGAGTTCTTCTCATCAGTATTTACTAAGGGAGAGCAGACTGTGGAACGAACATTTACCACAAACGGGACAAATAAGCCAGATCTCATTGTGGATTTCACACCGAAGGAAATAATACTGAGGCTAAGCAAACTCAAAACAAATAAATCACCAGGGCCAGATGGGATTCATCCGAGGGTATTAATGGAATTAAGGGATGAACTAGCTACCCCCCTACATTATATCTTTAGTAAGTCACTATCGTCAGGTATAGTACCAAAAGATTGGAGAATAGCAGAGGTAGTGCCAATATTCAAAAAAGGAAAAAAGGAAGATCCCGCTAATTACAGACCCGTTAGTTTAACATCAATTGTGGGTAAACTATTTGAAGGATTTTTAAGGGATGGTATCCAGAAATATTTAGATCATCACAGTCTACTCAGTGCTAACCAACATGGGTTTGTGAAAAATCGTTCATGCCAAACTAATCTACTAGGGTTCTATGAAGAGGTTAGCAAAAACCTCGATAATGGAAATGCTGTAGATGTGATTTTCCTAGATTTCGCTAAAGCATTTGATACTGTCCCACACAAGAGATTGATTAATAAAATGGAGAACCTAGGATTGGGTGAAAATATCTGCAGATGGGTAGGGAATTGGCTATGTAATAGAGAACAAAGAGTGGTTGTGAATGGTGCTGTATCAGATATGATACCGGTACTAAGTGGAGTGCCCCAGGGTTCGGTTTTGGGGCCCATTTTGTTTAACATTTTTATTAACGATATTGGGATAGGGTTACTCAGCAATGTATCCATCTTTGCGGACGATACAAAACTTAGCAAAGTCATCAAATCATCAGAAGATGTCACCATGCTTCAAAATGATCTTGCAATTCTAGATGAGTAGGCAAAAAAATGGAAGATGAGGTTCACTGTAGATAAATGTAAGGTTATGCACCTTGGGAGACACAACCAGTGTGCAAGTTACAACCTTAGCGGAGAGGAACTGGGTAATTCCATACTTGAAAAGGATCTAGGAGTCCAAATAGACAGCAAACTAGGATGTAGTGCCCATTGTAATGTAGCAACAAAAAAGGCCAACAAAATTCTGGCATGTATTAAGAGGGGAATGGAAACTAGGGACTCGAGGGTAATTATGCCACTATATAAAGCATTGGTGAGACCTCACCTAGAGTACGGAGTACAGTTCTGGGCCCCACACTATAAAAAGGACATCATAGAATTTGAAAAAGTCCAAAGGCGAGCAACAAAGCTTATTAGGGGAATGGAGAATTTAAGCTACGGGGAGAGAGTAAGCAATTTGGGACTATTTACATTAGAAAAGAGACGTTTAAGGGGGGACATGCTCAACATGTACAAGTATATCAAGGGCCAATATAAGGAACTGTCACGCACCCTCTTTTCTACTAGAAAGGAATCTAGGATGCGAGGGCATGAGTATAGATTAGAAGAAAAAAGATTTCATTCAGCTAGTAGAAAGAATTTCTTTACGGTCAGAACAGTCAAACTCTGGAACTCTCTTCCCAGAGAGGTGGTAACGGCTGGCTCATTAAATGCGTTCAAGGCAAAGTTGGACAAACATTTACTGGAGAAAAACATCCATGGGTACAAATAAGAAATATAATTTGTCTGTAAAATACCAGAACCTACCAAATCAGCAATGGATATCTATACCAGGTTGAACTAGATGGACACAAGTCTTTTTTCAGCCTTACCTACTATGTAACTATGTAAGCACTGGTGTGAAAGGTTCCAGGGACAAATTCCTGTGTTAATTTGCTGGCAATTCAACCCTGCTCGGTAGCAGGGTTGCTCCCGGGTCCTTCCCAGACTACCGGCTGGTGTGAAAGGTGCATGGACATGTCCCTGCTTCCCGTGTTGCCTCTGCTAATGCTGATTGGCTAGCAGGACAACTTCCTGTTGTGGTGGATGCTCACAAACATACCCAGAGTCAGCATACAGTGTGCAGGGAGACACTGTGCATGTTCTGTGGCACCACAGACCCCAGAAGTCCACTTTAACCCCCTGAAAGCCAAGAATGTCTGCATTGGCAATCACACAGCATACAGGAAGACACTGTGCAAGCTCTGTGGCACAACAGACCCCAGCAGTGCTATTTTACCCCTGAAAGCCTGCAATGTCTGCAAAGGCCCACCCTCCCCCTCTCCCTTTACCCCTCTCCCTAATTACCTCATCTTTGTGGGCCACAAAATGGCCATTTTCAATGATATTCACATAGAAATGCAGGGTCATCCCGGGTTCAGTGTGAAAGGTGCCGACCTGGGTTGTTCCTGCTTCAAAAGCATGTGTGAATGGGTCCCAACCCAGGAATGTCCCTGCATGTCCCTGGAATTTAATTCCCGGGCTGGTCTCTGCATTTCTGGTGTGAATGGGGTATAACTTTAAGGGGAGTGGGGTAGGGGAGCTCGGCTGAAACATCTTACATTATAAGGAGGGGGCACATAAAACGTTTTAAAATAAAATAATAAAATAAAATGGGGGCTGGAGGCACAGAAGCTATTTAAAAATAATGTGTGTGTGTGTGTGTGTGTGTGTGTGGGGGGGGGGCACAAAGAAATAAACTAAAAATATAATGGGACCACAAAAATAAACTCAAAAAAATACACTGTCATCCAGGTGGCCACCTTCTTATCCACGGACACATTTCGCTATACTAACTTGCATGGTCACAACAGGACCTCCCTTCTTATATACTAATTAGCAGTACCAAATAACCTACATAGACACTCTCCTCTTGGGATTGGCTTACTAATACTGTTGAAATGCTAACAACGGCTACCTGCAACGGAGTCTTGTTTTTATTGTCATTTGTACGATATATGTATTATTGATTTTTCCAGTTTTTATCATTTCTGTATTATTAATTTACCTATTCTCGTTTATTTAGAATTAAATTTATTTTTCACTTTAGCGCAGCGTACTTCTTTGTATATACTGTATGTCTTTTTCTCATGTGGTCTAAGTACCCACATCCCACTGCAGCCAGAATAGAAAACTTACCTGTATTAATATCTGTGGGCCCGGGACACTATTGCCTTCAATTGTATAGCTATCACCCGTATGTTTTTTGTTTTAAGCACCCACATCCTTCCGTTGTCTGAGTAAGAATACTAATTATTGCTGTTTAATTGATTGATATACACTGTGACCTGACAGCGCATAGCCACTCTCCCCCTTTTTTCCTTGACATTTGCACTGGCCAATGATGCATTTCCATGTAATGTGTCACTACACCCTGTCCCCTTCTTAAGGATTCCAGGATTGCATCTACCGTATTTTCTCCTTTATTCTTCCCACTTTTCGAGGAAGTGGTGGGATACAGGAGGATTGCTCCCAATTCCAAGGCTGTGGAGGACTACCTAAAAAATCGGTGTAAAAAATTTATTTAGATAGTTTTCTATTTAAAAAAACATTTTTCTGGCACGGCATGACAATGGACTCGTTCTCATACGCCTTACATCATTAGTATAATCACACAACAGATCAAGCAACTAAATATATAAGTACAAGACACTCGGAGAATCTTCTATATTGTGTTGCACCCCAATCCCTACTGCTTCTTACCATAACACACATACCGCTCGACATTCATTATGTCCCAATCAGGATGTTGGGCCCAAAAAGGGAGTGTGGCATAAGAGAAGGGGGGCAGCTTTGCCGAATGTCCGCCACAATTAAGACACGTACCCATTTTTTGCTGCTGTGGTGGGGATAGCCAGGGCCGTGTGAGCTGCTGGGCACGCCTCCTGTCCCCAACTGCCACCCCCACCGTGGAACAATGCCGGCGGCAGGTGGGATGCAGGACTGTCCCAGAAAAATGGGAGGGTCCCTTTAAAAAATCGGTACAGTTGGGAGGTATGATAACATATTTTGTTCCTGGGACTGAATTTGTGGAGCTGGTTCCACAACCCCACAATGACACTGACCTGGGCTAGTGACAGCCAGTAGTGTCATAGTGTAAGATACTGCTGGATGCTTTTCATCCACTCAGTAACACAATACAGTGACGTTTGGTACTGCTGTCAGTGTTTTAAAGACCACCTAAGTACTGGTGCCCTCGGCAACAACCTAGGATGCCTGAAGGCACTGAAACCATGAATATATATTTAGGACAGTGCTTTATAAATGATAATTTTATGAAATCATTAATTATACAAATTAATTTCCAGACTTTTTTTTCTAGAACATCTGTCGATTTCAGCATTGTTAGGGATTCATATAATCATCTCCTATATATTTGGCTACATCTGTCACTCAAAGTGGGTGTCTGTGTCTATAACGCTCTGTTCCTGGACTTTCCTCTTAATGTGTGATTGCCTTCATCTGTGCTGAACACCTTTCTGAGAAATTAACCTGTATAAAACAGGTGATGGCAATCATACATTAAGGGGAAGTCTAGAAACAGAGCATTGTGTCCCTCCTGGAGAGGGTCATGTTGGGAGGTATGTGACAGAGAACCAGCCCAGTGAGCCCACAGACAGTGCCAGACACCCACTGCCTTCCCATGTTGCCCAGCACTGCTACTCCACAGCCACCAGGTGAGCGCCCCCCTCCCGCGATTTGCGGCAAAACCTCCCCCCCGCGCGCCCCCCCCCCTCCCGCGATTCGCGGCAAAAACACCCGCTCCTCCGCGACCCCCCCTACCGCGATTCGTAGCAAAAACACCCCCGCGACCCCCCCTCCCGCGATTCGCTGCAAAAAGAACCCCCCCACGACCCCTCCTGCAATTCGCGGCATAACCACCACCCCGCGACCCCCCCCTCCCGCGAATCGCGGCAAACCCTCCCCCGTGACCCCCCCCCCCGATTCGTGGAAAAAACACCCCCACCGCGACCTCCCTCCCGCAATTCGCGGCAAAAAGAACCCCCCCGCTACCCCCCCTTGCACGATTGGCGGCACCCCCCCTGCGACCCCCCTCCCGCGATTCGCGGCACCCCCCCCCCCCCCCCCTAAATTCGCAGCAGCCCCAGGATTAAATGGCACATGCAAAACACTGACATGGCTATGGTCGACAATGAAAAAGGTTGACATGAGTTTTTGAAGATTTATTTTTAATTTTTTTAATTTTTTCATATTCATTGTCATGTGTCGACATGGACACCAATGAAGTGCCACACTTATGTCAACATTTACATGTGTTGACCTTTCTGTGTTGATTTTTTTCTTGTGGCGATTCGCGTCACACCCCCCGCAACCCCCCCTCCGGCGATTTGCGGCACCCCCCCGCGACCCCCCCCCCCTCCCGCAATTCGCGGCAACCCCCACCGGAACCCCCATGAACCCCGCTCTCCCGCGATTCGCGGCACCCACCCCCCTCAACCCCCCCCCCCCTCCCGCAAATCGCGGCACCCCCCGCAATTCGCGGCAGCCCCAGGATTAAATGGCACATGGAAAACACTGACATGGCTATGGTCGACAATGAAAAAGGTTGACATGAGTTTTTGAAGTTTTTTTTTTCATTTTTTTGAATATTTTCATATTCATTCTCATGTGTCGACATGGACACCAATGAAGTGCCACACTTATGTCAACATTTACATGTGTTGACCTTTCTGTGTTGTTTTTTTCTTGTGGCGATTTGCGTCACCCCCCCCACACAACCCCCACTCCCGCGATTCACGGCACACACACACACACACCTCCCCCGCGATTCTCGGCACCCCACCCCGTGACCCCCCCTCCCGTGATTCACGGCACACACCCGCGACCCCCCCCTCCCATGATTCGCCGCAACCCCCGCCCCGTAACCCCCCCTCCCGCGATTCGCGGCACCCACCCCCGCGACCCCCCCTCCCGCAATTCGCGGCACCCCCCCCCCCCCCCCCGCGATTCGCGGCAGCTCCAGAATTAAATTGCACATGGAAAACACTGACATGGCTATGGTCGACAATAAAAAAGGTTGACATGAGTTTTTGAAGTTATTTTTTTCATTTTTTGAATGTTTTCATATTCATTCTCATGTGTCGACATGGACACCAATGAAGTGCCACACTTATGTCAACATTTACATGTGTTGACCTTTCTGTGTTGATTTTTTCTTGTGGCGATTCGCGTCACTCCCCCCCACCCCCCCCCGCAACCCCCACTCCCGCGATTCATGGCACACACACACCCCCCCCGCGATTCTCTGCACCCCACCCCGTGACCCCCCCTCCCGTGATTTACGGCACACCCCCCGCGACCCCCCCTACCATGATTCGCCGCAACCCCCGCCCCCGTAACCCCCCTCCCGCGATTTGCGGCAACCCACCCCGCGACCCCCCTCCCGCGATTCTCTGCAATCCCTCCCCTCCCGCGATTCGCAGCATCCACCCCCCCACAACCCCCCCTCCTGCAATTCGCGGCACCCCCCGCGACCCCCCCTCCTGCAATTCGCGGCACCCTCCGCGACCCCCCCTCCCGCGATTCGCGGACACCTTAGTTGCAATACAGGGCATCTTTCATACAATTCTAACCCTATTTCTCATATACAAACGTTCACAAATTAAGGGGGCGCAGCCCCTTACGACGGTGTGAAGAGCGCCCGTAGGGCGCGATGAATCACCTAGTCTACAAATATGTAGGAAGACAATCTGGCCCATGTACAGGGAGCTGGCATAGAAAACAAGAATCCTGTAATATAATCTGGTGACAAAAGAAAAGCTTTGAAACCTTCAGCGCCCGGCTTATACTAAATATCTCTTCTCACGCAACAAGCGTCCGCTGAGCACACTGATTACAATGTGCCTGGCATGGAAGCTTTGTCATTCTTCACTGACTTCAAATCTATTACAGACGGACTGGCTCTTCCCGATGGAAGCAGCAGGGCAGACTGTACCTGTTATATGATGACACAAGTCACAGGATATATACAGTATGTGGTGCTCAGCGGATTTACACAGGAATAAAAGTAATTTGTTACTGTTCATTATATTTTCCATGTCCAGCGCTCTGTAATCATAGGGAATATAACTTTACTAGGGGAAAACATTTTTGTACAGTTTCCTATGCTACAAAAGGACGTTTTTTGCAGCAATTCGATCATACTGTATGGGGGTCCACCATGGAGACACTGTTTTTGACTGCGATAACCCCTTTGTTTGTACGTTACCATGGGACAAATAGTACAGTGTACAACACGGATGGGGTGTACTGCGCTCACCTTGGAAATGTTTTGGAGCGCTGCTCAGCCACAGGGGTATCCCTACCCCCTGTGTGGTGAGTTTTACAAAGAACAATGGGTGGGCTTGAGCGCTGCCCCTGCGTGTGTCTGTCTACTGCAAAAAATGTAAATGTGACAGTGGGCCTTATTCTGATCGGTGCGGCCCGATCAGAATATGCGGCCAGGACCGTGCAGGCGAATCCCCGCCTTCCATACGGATCGCCACCTCCGTCCGTACGCGAATATGTGGCGGTCCGCATGAAAGTGGACGGGGATACGCCTCCTCCATCTTGGGAGCAGCCCCTGCATTCGATGGTCGCCGAACATCGAATGCAGGGCCGCACGCTCCACCAGCTGCCGCCACCCAAGACCACACGGACACTTGTCCGTATGAAATCATGTATGGGGGCGGGCAGCTGACATCCGGCGATGTCAGATGCCCGCCCCCTACACATGCGTCACGGCTTCATTACCATGCATACGCCCCGCGTTTGCATGGGAACGCCCATGAAACGCGGGGCGTATGCATAGGGTAATGAGGCTAAGTAGCCCTTCACGCCCCTCTCCGCCCCCTGTGCGGCGTCTGAAGAATACGTGCGGCGAAATCGCCTGCACATGCGCAGAGTGACCTCTGCACATGCGCAGACGATAACCATCGGCGGGACGACCGCATGCGTTAAAAGCCGCACCGATCAGAATAAGGGCCAGTATTCTGAATAAAATCTGTTTATTTATAATGAAAATAACAGTATAGGGTATCTGGTAACTTTGCTTGGGGTGTGGGGGCAAAGTCTTGGTGCACAAATGAGACACTGAGAGCCCCTCAGGGGATCGGGGAATCAACGGACCCCTTTCTACCATAAACCAAATGGCTTATGTCTCTTGGGGTCTTTGGATAATGTTTATACAGCTGTGCTGCTGGTGAGCATCGGTACTGTAATGCTCAAGTCTTTAGGTGGTACCTTTGGGGATAGTCAATATGAGGTTTAAGCAGTGTGAGGCGTCCCGCTGCACTGCTTCTTACCGTGATCTGTGCCTTTTTCTGCCTCTTAGAAAGGGAGCAAGCTTCATTATAAATGTATATGTGATGCCATCTGCTGGCAGGGAGATCCGAGAAGAATCAGCTGGTACTTACCGCTGTGCCACTCTGTATGCAAACTAGCTTGTGGAGCTCGGAGGCCATGAGGTGGCTTGTTTTAAACTTTTATGTATGTACCTGATGCTTTATAGTAAAGTTAGTTATACATTTATAATGAAGCTTGTGCCCTTTCTCTTTGTTCTTCTACAAATTACTGAACTCTGACCTGTGGTGAGTTTCTGAAAGTGAGACCCAGTAAAACGACTATTAAGAGCATCAAGTGTACCTCCAAAAACCTACAAGAATCTATGTGCACTGAACTCTCACTTTGCATCTATCTATCTATCTATCTATCTATCTATCTACAGTATATATATATATATATATATATATATATATATATATATATATATATATATATATATATATATGGAGGGGGAACCTGTCACTCAAGGCATAGAAGTTGAGCCATTTTTACTTGCTCCGATACCCTCATAGATGATTCCTCCTATATACGGTAGTGGGAATAAAGCGGCATTCGGAGGCTGTATACGTGGTAAAAAAAGAAGGACTATTTTAGTCGATGTGCCCAATTGACATTTCGGGTCACGGCGGTACCATCTTCAGGATACAATGCACAAATGAATACAACAAACAGTGAGTTATATATAGGGAGCACTTACCCGCCACCCTCGTGTATTAGGCCATCGACTACCGCCCGACGACTTCTGGGTTTTCGCTGCCCTTGCATCAATTGGGCATACAGTATGGATTCAAATAGTCCAGCTTTATTTACCATGTATACAGTCTCTGAGTGCCGCTTTATTCCTGCTACTATATATATATATATATTATCCCCAATACTCCTCTCGCGCTTATATGCACAATTCGAATTAAAAAGCTCCAATTCCAATTGCGGCTGCTTAACCACCAGGTTTCCTGAGGGCTAGGAAACAATACCCACAATATACTTCCCAAATGGTGGTAAAGCGCCTAAATTAAATGTCCATGTATCACACCAAAGTTCATAAAACCAGAAATGTTGGATTTCCAAGTAGGTTCTTTATTCAACTCTTTTACAGTTCAAACAATGTCCCAACGCGTTTCGTTTAATACAGTCTTCATCAGGGGAAATAGTTCATATTCAATTCTTTTTATGCAGACATATATCGAATTAATTCCCAGTACTAATATCAGCAGATGAATCCTCTTGTGGATTTACCTGCAGGATAAGGAGCTCAGATAGGAGGATTCATCTGCTGATATTAGTACTGGAAATTAATTCGATATATGTCTGCATAAAAAGAATTGAATATGAACTATTGGTACTTGTGTATTTTGGCGGCGCCCGTCGCGGGCATCGTGTGCCTTAACTTTAAGGCACACGACGCGACGCGATGGACGCGATTTCTCCATAGGCTTCAATGTTAAAATATTTTTAACATTGAACCCGATGGAGAAATCGGGTCCATCGCGTCGCGTCGTGTGCCTTAAAGTTAAGGCACACGACGCGACCGACGCGACCGACGCGATTTCTCCATAGGCTTCAATGTTAAAATATTTTTAACATTGAAATACTGTCGGTCGCGTCGGACTTGTGCCATTATAATGGCACAAGATCAAATGTAGTTGATAAAGTCCATCTAACATAGAAAACAATGGGAAATGGGCCAATATGGCCCATTTCTCATTGTATATGGCCCCGTCATGTCCAAATATAAATGCCCCCCATTGTCAGCGGCACCCCAGTATTGACGCCAACCCGAAGCGTGGCGAGCGTAGCGAGCCCGCGAGGGGCGGCGGTACGTGTCCTACGACCTTTTCATACCCCTACTATCCACGTCGGCGTGGAGTTGAGAATAGAATAGTGTGGCGAGCGCAGCGAGCCACCGAGCCCGAAGCGTGGCGAGCGCAGCGAGCCCCGCGAGGGGACGCGGATACCTTCACAGGTATCCGCGTCCCCACGCGGGCTTCACAGGTGTCCGCGTCCCCTCGCGGGGCTCGCTGCGCTCGCCACGCTTCGGGCTCGGTGGCTCCCTGCGCTCGCCACACTATTCTATTCTCAACTCCACGCCGACGTGGATAGTAGGGGTATGAAAAGGTCGGAGGACGCGCACCGCCGCCCCTCGCGGGCTCGCTGCGCTCGCCACGCTTCGGGTTGACGTCAATACTGGGGTGCCGCTCACAATGGGGGGGCAGTTATATTTAGACATGACGGGGACATATACAATGAGAAATGGGCCATATTGGCCCATTTCCCATTTTATTCCATGTAAAATGGACTTTATGAAGTCCATCTTATCTTGTGCCATTATAATGGCACAAGACCGACGCGACCGACACGATTTCAATGTTTAAATATTTTAACATTGAAGCCTATGGAGAAATCGCGTCCATCGCGTCGGTCGCGTCGTGTGCCTTAACTTTAATGCACACGACGCGACGCGATGGACGCGATGGACCCGATTTTTCACACACGATGGACGCGATCCTCATCGTGGGCGCCGCCAAAATACACAAGTACCGAACTATTTCCCCTGATGAAGTCTGTATTAGACGAAACGCGTTGGGACATTGTTTGAACTGTAAAAGAGTCGAATAAAGAACCTACTTGGAAATCCAACATTTCTGGTATTATGAACTTTGGTGTGATACATGGACATTTAATTTAGGCGCTATACCACCATTTGGGAAGTATATATATATATATATATATATATATATATATTTATATATATGTGTGTGTGTGATTGTGTGTGAGTGTGTGTGTATTCAGTGGAATTTTTTCTCGTATATTTTTCTGCAGCTATATATTAAGGAGAGTAGAACAGTATCCGCCAGAGCAGTAGCTCTCTGTGCCTCCCTGTCACTCTAATAATTAATTAAAGTTTTCAGAACATAAATGTACATTTTCCGTGTTGATACATCATTGTCAGAGTTCGCACCATTGTACACAATGATAATCACGTCTCTGTCTCTGCCATGATGATACAGGCATATAACATAGATAACAGCTGAGCAGGTGCATTTCCCCAGCTTAGCACAAGTCCGGGGATGTTTCTTCATTGAAATTGATGATGTGTAAAATATTTTGCTCTGCAATCTGTTCGGAGAGAATTTACAGTATAGCCGACTCATGCGTGATGGCACATGGGAACCGCACAAGGTGTAACAATTCAATTAGTCTTTTGCTGCTACTTAAGGTGCCCACACACTAGAAAGAACTGCGATATGAAGATGTGCGCATAAATTAGCCTTGAAATCTTTTGTCCGTCCTGGACAAAAGATTTCAGGCAACTGAACGCCTTCACCAAAGATTTCGCTTAAGATCCCATGTGCGTTTCTATGGATCTTTTGCTAAATCTTCTGATCTTTCACGCAGCATGTAGAAGATCAGAAGATTTAGCAAAAGATCCCCGACCGATATTGGATGCCAATAAGCAAAAAAATCCTTCTAGTGTGTTGGCACCTTTACACTTTCTGTTTGGTCAATGTAAATATTGGTTTCTTCTATTTCACTTTGTCCCCCAAGACTGTGCACACTGATCGTGCTAGGGCCCTTATTCTAGTTGATTCGGATGGATGCGTATTTCGGACAGGAACCAAATATTCTTAGCCCCGCCTAGCGTACGGATGGCTCACAGCGTACGAATGCGGTAAGACGCCGAGCGTACAGATGTGGATGTTTCATGTGAACACCTCCTACATCTGTGGGAACCTCCCCCATCCTCCGATGGTCGCCGACCAACGAATGATGGACCGAGCGGTCAGACAGCACCGAGTGCTCCAGACCACTCAGACATTTTCCCTATGAAAGCAGGGATATGGGCGGGCAGCTGGCATCCGGCTATGTCAGATGTCCGCCCCCCACACGTGCGTCACGGCCGCATTACCATAGGTACACCCAGCATTTTCATGGGAACGCCCATGCAGCACGGGGCGTACGCATATGGTAATGAGCCCAAACAGCCCTTCACGCCCCTCTCCACCCCCTGCTCAAATGGTTCTGACTGATCGTTTTCTGCACGGACCTCACTCCGTGTTCGGACGTGCGAAGCGTTCGCACATGCACAGATACGCCTCTGCGCATGCGCAAACGCCAAACATCGGCCGTCCGACAGCACACGCAGCTGTCCGACTCAATCAGATAAGGGCCTAGGTGACAATAAAAATGCGTTTGTAGAGATGAATCATTTTTTTTATTGGATTTAGTTACTAGGTCTAAAAGATTTAGGTTGACAAATATTGTTTTACCTGGTAGGTCTGAAAACAAAACTCTTTCTTTTGAGATTCAGTGTTATATAGCCTCCTGCTTGAGAGGGTTTTTGGTATTGTTCCTTTCGAACAGAAGGCGCCGGGTTTACTGGAGGGGCTGGGATGGCTGACATACTGTAGGTTTGATAGGATTGACATGGTTGACCTGCTCTGGCTATATATACTGTAAATCATAACTATAAAACCAAAGCAGACTGCGTAACACATGTGACTTGGTATTCAACTACAAAAAAATGATTGAAGGCACTGCGCCATTTATAATCAGGTGCACCCTAAGATATGTCGGTACTTGTTTCCTAGCACGGCCACATATCTTGTCCATCGGGGGTAATTTTAGTGCCCTGCGACGCGACCGACGCGATGCCCCCGATTTTTCCATTGAAATGCATTGAAAACAGTGAAAAATCGGGTCGGTCGCGTCGTGTGCACTTAAAAATGGTCAAATGGTCCAGACGCGATGCCCCCGATTTCCCCATAGGGAACAATGTTAAATGCCTCAATTTACCTGCGATGACCCGATTTCCCATAGGAAACAATGTTAAATGGATGAATTTAACAAAATCAGCATAGGGAACAATGGTAAAAGGGCCAGAAACCCCCAAAAAACACACTGACCAGTGAAATGTCCCCCCCAAAAGTAGTTGACGCCACCCTGCGATCAACGTGAACCCGAAGCGTGGCGAGCGCAGCGAGCCCGCAAGGGGCGGCGGTACGCGTCCTCCGACCTTTTCATGCCCTACTATCCACTAGGGCGTGGAGTGAGAATAGAATAGTGTGGCGAGTGCAGCGAGCCACCGAGCCCGAAGCGTGGCGAGCGCAGCGAGCCCCGCGAGGGGACGCGGATACCTTCACAGGTAAACGCGTCCCTCTTGCGGCCTTCACAGGTATCCGCGTCCCCTCGCGGGGCTCGCTGCGCTCGCCACGCTTCGGGCTCGGTGGCTCGCTGCGCTCGCCACACTATTCTATTCTCACTCCACGCCCTAGTGGATAGTAGGGCATGAAAAGGTCGGAGGACGCGTACCGCCGCCCCTCGCGGGCTCGCTGCGCTCGCCACGCTTCGGGTTCACATTGATGGCGGGGTGGCGTATAGTACTTTTGGGGGGACATTTTTAGGTTCAGGGGTGTTTTGGGGGGTTTATGGACCATTTAACATTGTTCCCTGCTAAATTGAGGCATTTAACATTGTTCCCTATGGGAAATCGGGGGCATCGCGTCGGGTCCATCGCATACGATTTTTTAGCACGCATGCGATGCGACCGACCGATTTTTTATCCTGCGATGCACAAGATTAGAATCGGTGTGGCCGTGCTAGGAAACAAGTACCGATATGTCCTTGTGAACTTTTAAAATAAATAAGTAGTGCCTGTTATAAGCCAGAATACCTGCTGGGGCCATACAGGTACAACAGCAGGGAAAACCCACCACCTGTTTCAATCTTTGCAGCCAGCTGATGCCCCTAGCCACAATGTAGTCCTGTGGTGGTAAGGCAGGGACAGCCTGCTATTGGAAGCCGTTTGCCAAAAAGAAACAAAAGAGATGGCGCACTATTTTCTGTCCCCGCCGGGATCATAGAGTCTGGATATATATTGCATATTTAGTATTCCTGATCCCAGACGTAACCATGGCGAATAGCTCTCTATTGTATCCAACATCAACAATGCATGCACCTCTGAATAAGGCCCAATGTTGTTTATGCCGCAAAAAATGTATTAACATGAGTTTAGCAATACTGTAATTTGGCGAATTGAGCAGCTACAGATGTTGCTGGCGGAGCGTTACAGAATAATTTAAGACAACTGATTCCACCTTGGATCTATGACATTTTAAATGTGTACTTCAGCAATATGCCAAACTATCATATGTCAAACTACAATGTGATTTATGCACTTGCAGTGCCAATGGAAAAGTTCACAAAAATGACAGTACAGTACAGTGGTATTCCAAGAACAAACAATTTACAGAATATGGATTTTATACTCTTTTATTATTCCTGAGAATCTCTTCTGCACCTCAAGTCTTTACAGCCAACAAACAAAAACAATATCCTGCCTGCTACTACAATCCCTTAGTACTTATTAATAAACTGTTACAAACAAGAGTCTGGGGAATAAAGGTTAGAAAGGGGGGTGGTGGGTTTGCATTAAAAGATCAACAGCACATAGATGGGCAATAGGTTGATGCCATCTTCAATTTGCCACCCCCTGACCTCAGGTCTATATCACTTTGTGACCATATCATACAGCCCCCCAAGAAACTCTGCCATCTGGTCACTCGCAAAGGCAAATTCCTTCTCAAATGGACAAAACCATGTGCACTGCAGGTGAGGCAGATGTAACTTGTGCACAGAGAGTTAGATTTGGGTGCGGTTTTACTTCAAAGTGAGATCTATATTGCAGTGTAAAAATAAAGCAGCCAGTATTTACCCTGCACAGAAACAAAATAACTTGCCCAAATCTAATTCTCTCTGCACAAGTTATATCTGCCCCCCCCCCCTGCAGTACACATGGTTTTGTCCATTTGAGAAAGAATTTTCCTTTGCGAGTGAACCAGAATAAGGGCCATTATGCAATATAGAGGACCTATCTTTGTGTATCTTCCCTATAGATTGTAAGCGTGCGAGCAGGGCCTTCCAACCTCTATGTTTGTCTGTTATTACCCAATTTTGTTCTATTTCTGTTCTTCCAATTGTAAAGCTCAACAGTATATACTGCACTATATACTACATTGTTAATAAACAATAATAAATATAGCTTGCAACATCGAAGGCATGTACACTGCACAAGTATTATGGTGGTACTTGTGTGTGGCTATGCAGGCTATGCATCCTGCACCCGTTTGTCAGCTTGTAGGGGCTAAAACCAAAGTGTTGGCTCTTCTGAAGTGACAGGAATGGGTGCTGCACTGTGATACTGTCCTGCAGCACCCACCTCCTGTCAAAGAGGAAGCCATGCACTACTCACAGCCCAGGCTACGGAGGCAACCAGCATCTCTGAGGACGTTTCCAGTGTTTAATTGCATGAAAACCGCACCCGAATGGCACCTCACACCCGAATGGGACCTAACAGCCGCTCTGATTGACTGCTGGTACGCGAGCTCTGATAGGCTCAAAAGCTGGTGCAGCAATTTAATTGGCCGCCTGCGTCCTGGGTTGAATAAGCCTGCGCTCCGGGACCTGCTTGTTGCACGCCGCCGTCCGGGAGTCCCTGCACCCGAACGGACGGCGGATGCGGCACCTAGTGACGCGGCAGGGGACGTTGCCGGGCAGCGTCCCAAGCCTTACTCTGAGGCTAGGCGTCGGGACGTTGCCAGGCAACGTCCCCGAACTTCCGCCCGGCGGCCGGGAATTTCAAATAAATAGCCGGCGTCTGCTGGGCACAGACGCCGGTTATAGCTCATTGCACGGCTGCAGTAGCTTTATTCTTTCCGGTCCCCGTGGTATCTTGTCCTCGGTCCTTAGCCTGGCAGATCTGTTCCAGTGTTCCAGCCTCTCCCAGCCTTCCGTGGAAAGTTTCCTTCTGAGGTCCTGCTTCTGCCTGAGCCTGCGCCTGGCCCACAGCCTCCATCTTCCCGTGGGTCACGTAAGTGCTCCAGTGGAGCCTCGGTCTTATCTTGCCTTCTCCCGTGGTCCTCCGTGGCTTTGCCCCTCCGTGGGATTATTGTTATCCTCTTTCTGTCTTTTGTACCCCTCTTTTCCCTCCGGGATCTTTTCTCTCTTTTTTGTCTTTTTTAGAGTCTTTTGGGTAGGAATTGTCACCTTCCTCCATTTCCCTGTTTTGGGGAGTCGCCGTCCCTGTGGCGCACTTAGCTGGGGACTCCTCCTGGTCAGGTTGTGTCTGCGACTGGGTCGCAATCCCGTTTTGGCCAGGTGTCGGCAGTCAGGGGTCATTTCCCAGTTAGGCCCGGTAGTTAGTCTGTCCTCTTGGGCTACCCCTTGGTGATCGTTTACCCCTTGTCCACACCTAAGCCCTAGCTACTGTACATCGGGGTCGGAGCGGGCCTAACTCGCTCCTTCGGACGCGGCGGCCACAGGCGAAGCCTAGCTCTGCAGGGGTTTACCATCTACCTCGGGGACTCAACAGAGTTAGTGTAGGATCCGCTGTGGCCGTCCTAACCGGCGGTCCCGGCTACGGGCTCACGCCTGACTTCCAGCCTACAATAGCCATCAGGTGCTCCCTGTGCCCTAGCAGGCAGCGTAACACTGCTTTGTTCAGCACAGTGGAGGCAGTTGAGGCGGGGGGGGGGGGGGGGGAGAGGTTGTGGTGTGCAAAATGAGCTTCCCAGTCCCTTCCAGAGCCCAGGTCCTGGGACAGCTGTTCCCACAGCACCCCCCTATTGGCGGCCCTGCTGCTGCCCCTGTCACCCTCTTGCTGTCACTGCCGTGGTGCACATTGTGAACTTTGGTTGGGGTAGAGGAGGGGGGGGGGGGGAAATTATATTATTTGCACCTATGCCCACCACCCAAAAGTTACTGCTACTGCCTGTAGCAACTAAGTTTCACAAAAGAGATTTAAAGAAGGGAACACTTACCCTTTAATATTCTGACTTATAACATGAAAATGAATTCCGTTTCTAGATGGAATCCCAGCTCTTTGCCACATGTGATCCAATTAATTTTCTCCTGCATGTGCCGCCACAAGGCTAACAGGTCGGAATAGGTGCATTTCTCATTGAACTTGTAATGCCGTCCCTGGAGGGCTTGTGAATAATTTATACTTTCATTTCCTCGCTCACGTAATCTATCCTGAGACTGGAAATTGGAACAGCACTTAGTGTCCAATGATCCATTCCTGGGCGACCTGGATCTCCGGTATAATGCATGCTGATGGCTAGTAATATCAAGCTGCCACACAAAGGCAGAGGTTACAAATGGTAATTGCATTTCTGATTATGTAGGTATGCTCTGTGCATGAGGATTCCATAACAAGGTGACTCTGGGCCAAGGCTTCCCCTTATATCGGTCTACCATTTGCTATAAAGGATCGTATTTGTGAATCAATAGCAATAGGAATAATGAGAATACCTTTACAAACAGCCAGCATTAATGACAGTGCTCAGAAGCTATCTGAATAGGTCTGATGATGTCTTTGTCCCTTTGGAACACTTTTATATGCATTAACGTTAACACAAATGCAAATGCCCAGATGCGTTTTTACAGGGGGCGTTAGCAAAAAGTCATGGCTTAGTCTAAACTTTATATTTATTTTAAACTTTGTTTTTTGTGGAACTGTATTTGTCCTCTGGTGCCTGAGAGATGTTTTGTTCTAAAAGGTATTGCTTGGAATATCTTGAAATAGTCTCTGATTTCCCATAGTCATTTGACTAATAGGAGGACTGTCACAGGGATGTCTGTGATGCCTTTTAAAAAAAAAGTATTCTAAGCTTTGGGTTTTTTTTAAACGCATTTCACCATCTTTTCTCTATTTATTTATTAATTATCAGTGAAACGAATAAGGATATTCCTGAGTAGGAATTCCT
This sequence comes from Crinia signifera, assembly GCF_055691185.1. Lineage (NCBI taxonomy): Eukaryota > Metazoa > Chordata > Amphibia > Anura > Myobatrachidae > Crinia > Crinia signifera. The sequence continues at coordinate 9,707,114 of NC_139225.1, read as the reverse complement.
CAGGTATCAGAGTGGAAAAGGTTAATATGGCCCTGCCGCCGTCTTATGCTCCACTTATCTGGAAGCAGCTTTCTTGGTTAGCGCAGGGTCGCTGGGTCTTCCGTTCACTGACTTGGGGTGGGAGGGGGGTGGACATTAGGAGGAATACGGTGTTGTCTGAAGACTTTCAAACCCCTCTCTCTCTCTCTTCGCCTCTCTCTCTCTTTCTCTCCCCCCTCTCTCTGCCTTTCTCTTTCTCTCTCCCTCCCTCTCTCTCTCTGCCTCTCTCTCTTTATCTCTCCCCTCTCTCTCTTTCTCTCTCTCTCTGCCTCTCTCTCTCTCTCCCCCTCTCTCTCTCCCTCTCCCTCCTGCTCTCTGTCTCCCCAAGCTCCCTCTCTCTTCTCTGTTTTCCTCTCCCCACATACCTGTCTCTCTCCTCTCTTCTGTGCTCTCTCCACCTGCCCCACCTCTCTCTAACTCTCTCTTAGGGATGGTCATCAACTATTGATGTTCCCAAAACATCGATGGTTAGGACCTAGTGCTCAATGTTTAGGGCATCGATAGGGAAGGTTTAAATAGTTTTATGCCATCGATGGACAGCATTCGATGGCGATGTTTTGATTTTTTTCTCCCTGCCAGTCCCTGTGACCTGTCTCTCTCCTCCTGCCTACCACTCTCTGGAGGTTATTCTGATCGTAGCGGCCAAACGTGCGTACGTTCCATATTAACGTACGCTATCCGTACGCGGCCGTTGGGGTTAAGTCCACCCACAACTCAGCCGCATACGTACGGCCAGAAACAACGTCAAAGGGGAGTGGCGTACAATTGAGCGTACGCCAACGTACACGGACGGCCCAGCCCTTACACTCCGACAACTGGCGTACAACAGAGCGTCCGCCACCGTTTACGGACGTCTCTCGTCCGTCTTCCCACCGACTTCTTGCGGCTATCTGAGCGTACGCCAGCTTGCACGGACGGGTCCCTATTGTTTTCAATAGTAAACTCAGCTTATGTCACCGCTCGTGAGAGTGAGCGTACGTCCGTGTACGCTGACATACCCTTCACATATATGGACCTGCAAATCTTGCCTTTCAACTATAATTATGAAAATTAATTAATTGATTGAATTAATTAATGTGCAAAATAGTGGGCATGGGCTTAAAACATTGCTGAAACATCCTTTGTAGGTGTTAGATGTGGTTTATGTTATTGTATCATAAATACAAAACCTATGTTTGTATTAGAGTGAACACGTTGACACATGTCGACTTGTGTAGATTGAGTGTGCTACTGTGTAAAGTCTATGAAAGCATGTAGTGAATGTGTATAACTGTTTAACAAATACCTACCTTAGCATATATAAGCAGGTCTTAAAAAGATTCTTACCTTAAATTAAACAAACCTTTAAATGTAGAGAAGTATAGAAAGATAAGCTTCCAATGTGTTTGAGTGCTGTGTGTGGCTTGCAGGTAGTGAAATCATGGTTTTGACTTAATAGACCGCAGCATTGGTTATTACATTCAGGTGTATGTGTTTGAGTAGTAATCAGCGTAAATTAGCAAACCCAGGCGCACGCTGGCATGCGGTATCTGTAGGGGTGGTCTGAGATGGCGGTTGGCGGCCGCCTGTTTTGTGTCCGAAATGAACGGTGCTTTAGTCGATCGTGCGGTAGTAGCACCGCTCATTTTTGGTGCACACCCCCGTGTACGCCCATGTTTACGCCCATTTTCCCTCATTATTTCGGCCGCTCCCCTCAACACGCCCCTATGCTGCCCCCAATGCCCGTACACTCGCGTACAGGTTTTTTCGCACGTAGAGACCCGTCCGTAAGCGTTGTGGAGTGTTCGCGCCTGCGCATTAGCGAATATACGCATGCGCAGATCATAAAAAACCCCGGAACGTACGCGTACGGCCCGGCCGCACCAACCAGAATAAGGCCCTCTGTCTCTCATATATGCGGCCCCACTCACTCTGTGTATTTTTTGCGGCTTCCAAGTCCGCCCAGCGCCGCGTCAAGCAGCGACAGCCTATGGTATCAAATAACCCCTAAAAACTACAATCCCCATAATGCATTGCACCATAAGCACACAGACTCCTCTTCACTATGAGTGCGAGTCCACTGACTCCGACTGCAAATAATTTGAAACCAAATACAGAGTGAGGCTGAAACTTGGAAGACAATTATAAGTCCATTAGTCAGTCTCAGCGGCGTCACTTCGGGTGGCCCGCCCCAACCAGGAGGTGCACACATATGCAGAAGAAACTCTAACTAGATGTGGGACGTGTCGATAGCCATCCATACTCTCTGTAGCTCTCCTCCCCCTCCCCTCCTGTATTCTATCTTTCCCTCTATCTCCCTCTGTCTCTCTCTCACCCCCAGCCCACCAGGCCTAATAGGGGCGGCAGCCAAAAATGTTGTGCCTAGGGGTGGCTTGACCCTTAAATCCACTCCTGCACCCATGCTTCAGAATCTGCAGTAAACCATAACATACTGTACATTATAGTCAGACTGGTACATTCAGATAGGAAGGAATAGATGAAAGGCCGAGCCATCGACAATATTTGTCTTATAGTCATGAAGGGACTAACACATTTGGAGTCTATTGTTGTGTAAGATGACATTATAAAACCTATATCCATATTTTCTAAAAGTGCTTAAGATTAAGTATCCAATTCTTCATACTCGGGTTTATGTTCAGTTGAAGTAGTAACAACTGGGGATTCATCATTACAGTTACCAAGAAATAAGTTTAAACTGACACTTTAAATTGAACCTTAAATCACCACGGCCCATTGAAGCTTCATGGAAAAAGAGCAGTACACGTATTTTCCTCCCACATAAATTTTATTTTGCTACATTAATTTTACTAAGTTCTGAATATGAGACTACATAGACTAGACTATATACTAAGTATACGTAAGGAATGGATAATGCACAGTAGAGTTCTGAGGTTATACAAGTTATAGTGAGTTATTTATGCAAAATAATCAACTTGAATTTTTTTTCAAAAAGTTTAATGCGCACTGTATATCATTTAAAACAAAACATTTCAAAACAGGCATAAAAAGTATAATACCAAAAACTGGTGAGCTGCAATTTTTTTTTTCTTACAGCATTACACAATATTTATAACCAGACATTTACGTTGCAAGATAATATTATGCAGCACTGCACAAAGTATATTTAATCTTCAACAGCGGTCCCTGACCCACTGGAGCTCACATTCTAAATTATTTTCATTACAAACACACGCGGGTCCAATATTTGTCAGTAGCCAATTAACCTTGCAGTGTACAAAGGTAACATAAATTTAACCCGGGTGTGAGGCATATTAACATTTATTAAACAAAATGCCGTTCTGGGAGCAGAGAAAGCTGCTGGCATAGAAAGAGGTTTTTTTTTATGTTGAGCGCTGGTTCTCAGATATGTCAGTGTTATATAATATTTATTATAAAAAGGTTAATATTTTAGTATAACTTTAAAGTTGATTATTATGCTTATAATGAGCGATATCAATGTAACAAAATGGTCCCTCGATCAAGTTGGATGCATATCAAGTCGGCTTTACATTAACTTTGAGTGACACAGAAACAGAGAATATGACTGCAGGGAAAGAAAAACCTAATCTGCCCCCTTTTTTAGCTTATTGTTAACTCAAATCCTATTAGATCCTTAACCCTTTGAGTGCCAAGTGAATTTGTCAAAATTGGTGTGAAAATTGCCAAGCAAACATTGCCAAGCAATCATTACGACATGTAATGATTACCTTATATAGGAAACAATCTTTTTTTACACAACATTTTTTGTTTGAATTTATACAACAAATGTGAGCAACGCTGGCTTTTTTTGCTGATATTTTGCTCATCTCTAACAGAAATGTTGGCACTTAAAGGGTTAAGCTCTATGCACGCCAGATGAGAAAGTAAAATAAATCATTCAGAAGGGCCCTTGCGCACAATATCTTTTACTGTCTAGTGTGTACACTCAACATAGTTAACGATGCACAATCCTGCGCATCATTAATGACCCCCCTACTCGTCTGAACACTTCAGACAAGAGAGGTCTTCGTTAGTAAGGGCCATGCTACCAAGCTGGGACCTTGCCATCGCCAATATCGCTGGGTACACACACCGATTAGTGTGTACGCATCTTTAGTTTTTAGTAAGGCTATCCTTAAGTAACATACTGTAGCAACATTGTAATTATTGTTGAAAAGAGACAATAATCCATCGAGTTCGACTTATTTGACTTGTAACTACTGACTTGAGTAAGTCATATCTATAGGATTCCCTTAGTGGCCAAAAATGTATCCAGCTTTGATTTAAATTCAGTAACAGTAGTTGCTGTAACCACCCCCACCGACAATGAGTTCCAGAATGTTACTGTGCTAATGTTGAAGAATCCTCTTCTTAATTCAGTACGTAATTTCTTTTCCTCGAGCCTCAGTACATGCCCGCATGTCCTAAGTATAGACCTGTTAGTGACCAATCATCTCCCAGTTCCATATGTTTCCCAATCCTGTATTTGAACATACTAATCATATCACCTCTCAACCTTCATTTCTCCAGTGAAAACATATTCAGCCTGGTTACCCTATCTGTGTATTCTAGTGATTTGAGACCTTTTACTAGCTTAGTCGCCCTTCTCTGTACCTGTTCCAAGTCATTTATGTACTTTTTAAGGTGCGGTGCCCAGAACTGAACACAGTATTCCAAGTGTGGTCTCACCAATGCCTTGTAAAGGGGCACTATCACATTGGCACCCCTTGAATCCATTCCCCTTTTAATGCATGTCAGTGTCCAAATCTATCCCAAGCGTGTTTAAATTGATCTACCGTCTTAACCTCTACCACCTCTGATGAGAGGCTATTCCACTTGTCCACTACCCTTTCTGTGAAGTAATTTGTCCTCAGATTTCGCCTGAGCTTCCTTCCCTTCAGTCTCAGCCCATGTCCTCGTGTTCTAATAGTTATCTTTCTTTCGAGTAATGTTTCCCTTCTGTACTTTGTTAAAACACTTTGTATATTTAAAGGTTTCTGTCATGTCACCTCTTTCCCTTCTCTGCTCCAACAAAAAAGTCCAGTTTAATGAGGGGTTTAAAATAAAATGCATCGGTAATTGTTTCCTAGCACGGTGCCCGCAATTTTGATTGTATTGATCGCGGCCGCAAAAATCTCGTTGATCGCATCGCATGCCAACCAAATTGCATGCGATGCGATCGACGCGATCAACGTGATTTTTACATTGGAATCAATGTAAAATGGTCCCTGAGACCCAATTTTACATTGATTTCAATGTAAAAAGCCCCAAAACCCCCATTTTCATTGCAAACCCCCCCCTGATGGGTGAAAGGCCCTCCATTGTTAACGCCACCCCACTATTGATGCCAACCCAAAGTGTGGCGAGCGCAACGAGCCCGCGAGGGGCGGCGGTACGCATCCTACGACCTTTTCATACCCCCACTATCCACGTCGGAGTGGAGTTGATTGCTGCGCTCGCCACGCTTCGGGTTGGCGTCAATAGTGGGGTGGCGTTAACAATGGGGGGCATTAACCATACTTAATACCCATGAGGGGGCATATACAATGAGAAATTGGCCATATTGGCCCTTTTCCCATTGTTCCCTATGTAAAATCGCATTGATCACGTCGATCGCATCGCATGCCATTATAATGGCATGCGACCGACGCGATCAACGTGATTTTAACTTTAAAACTTATTTAACATTGTTCTCTATGGGAAAATCGCGTTAATCGCGTCGGTCGCATCGCGGCCCATTATAATACCTTAACTTAAGGCATGCGATCAACCCCGACGGGCGCCGTGCTAGGAAACAAGTACCAATGCATCATTGCAACATGGTTTTTTTTCCCTCGCATATGACATACCATGAGTCTGTTTATCTTGAAACATGGAAGAGTAGAATCAGAAGATACTATTGGCCAAAGGACCCTTCAGGCCCTGGAAATGATGGAGCTGGATGTAGTAAAATTACATGTCCATTTGATCACCTCCCCTCTGGTCCGTTCGTTGGACATAAGCAATTCTTCTCTGGGAATCACCTCTATTAGTATCGCAAATGACACAGAAGTCCATATCATTGGTTTTCTCTTTATTAAAAGTCTTTTTCAGTTGAATAAAAGTGTTCAAGATGCGTTTGGTCGTACATTCGTAAAAACGCGTAGCATCACCCAATGCGTTTCTTCCCCTAAGAGACTTCTTCAGGGGCTAGCTACTAAACGTACAGAAAATAATTACTACATTGGTATGTACATGAAACATATCCATAAAAACATATAAAGGACTTCTGTAATTAAGTTTTATTCCTATTTCAGAATGAATGAAATAAGAGGGTACAGATGACTAATAAGGCAACAGTGAACTACAAGATATAGGAATAATATAACATACCTGAAATGATTAAACAGACTGTAAATGGAGAGACAAAAAAAGACCAATTGTGGGTAAAATTTGTCTTCTTCTGTCTCTCCATCCTGCACGGATCAAGCTGCAGCCAAATACACTTCTGGCATAGATTGCGTCCTCTTCGATCTGAAGTAGCCATCCCAGGGGTTTAATATAAGAAAGTGCATACCGGTACCTTTTAGGAGACAAACTGTAAATGTTTGTTTACATTTGTGACTCCTCCCCCAAACTGCCCATCCCCCCCAGCCAATGAGCACAGGAGCTCCTTCCGAGGCTGCTGCTGATTGGCTGGGGGACAGCCAATCCCACAGCTTGGGGGAGGAGCCACACTCAGATATCCCCTCACCCTCTGATATATACTCGTTACAGCTTCAGAGGAATGAGGGATGTAGAAGAGGTGGTGGAGTTCTTGAGGTGGACCCTTAGGGATACCAATATTCCAGGAGGGAGGTGATGTACCTGGGAACCAACATCTATTATCCCTTCATGCTTCAAGGATTTGCTGGTGCATTTCTATCACTGCTGGGAGTGGCCAACAAAAGACTGAAATCGGGAGTTGTTATTCTCCCAACTGTCCCCGCCTCCCTGCAGGACACTGCCGGCCTGGGTTAGTCCCGTGAAAAAGGGACAGTTGCAAGAGGAAGTCGAGCTTTCAGCTCTGTAGCTTCTACAGTGGAATTCTCTTCCCCGCACAGAGCGTGAGGCAGCCACTCTGGATTGCTTCAAAAATAGACTCCAGACTTTCCTGTTCTCTCAAGCATTTAACTAATATCCACTGTTAAGCTTGTTTTTTTTTTGTGCTGTAAAGGTAAATGCAAATCACTTGAGTCCTATTGGGAGAAAAGTGCTATATAAATAACACTATAATTCTTCTTATTATTATTATTATTAGAGAAGTGTTTTGTGGGTATCCTTCAAACTTACACCTACGCCTTACCAGGTGCAGGGGATCCATCTGAATTTTACATGCACAATACGTTCCCACGAGTCGCTATTGCCTGATTGTACAGCATCCAGAGAACACTGGCTATGACAGAACGCTCGTCACCCACCACTGGTGCAGCGCTGTCTGCTGAGCGATCTGTGCTACACTACATCACTCAGCACAGATGCTCAGGCAGCCCATGCTTACCGAGCATTACACACACTAATACCCTTTTTACACCGCCGCTGACCTGGGTGTTTGCGGTGGTGTAAAAAGGGTATTAGTCAACCCATGTCCATTTACACAGGACATCTTCCCAGGTTCTGACCTGGGTTGAACATGGCTAGGACCTAGGTAGAGGGCAGTGTAAACGGGTACCCTGGGTCATCCGACCCGTTCCCATTTACATCAATGGGGAAGCCCAACCTCCGGACCGCAGCGTTCGCAAGTTGGTCTTCTGCTGGTTGTTGCTGTCTGCTGTACCCTGCAGACAGCGGCGGAGGCAGGGAGGAAATGAATGGATGCCTGTGTGCGGCATCCATTCACCTCGTGGATGGGGGCTGGGGGGGGGGTGCAAGGGGGCTGCGGGCAGCTTACCTTGGATTGCCCCCAGTGCCGCGGTCCGGGGCCCAGCGCGGTGATCTCCAAGTGGCGGCTCAGGAACCACCTCCGCCGCGGGGACGCCTGTTAAGGTTGCCGCTTCGGACACCGGTGTAAAAGGAAACAAATGCCGGGTCGCACCCAAAAACCCAGGTGCGACCCCGCGTTTTGGTGTAAAAGGGGTATTAATGCCAATGGCACAGTCCATTGCATCCACAAAACAATTCTCTTGTGTTATGCTCACATTGTTTCCCCCAAATACCACCCACAGAAGCTGCAGAGAAACAGCTGAAATGTACATAGGGGCCAATTCAGGCCTGATTGCTCACCACGAATTCGCCCATCTCTGACCAGGATAAAAGTCAGTCTAGACTGACTATTCTATACAAAGGGGAATTAAATCATTTGATTGTGAACGACCATTGGATGAGTTTTCTCCCATGCAGCCCCATGCGAGCGATGTGTAAGCAGTGGCGGGCAGTGCAGCCTAGGAAACAGGTCTGAATGACCTCCATAGTTTTACATTGTGTAAACAGTCCCAGAGGCGGCACATAATCACCATGTGCCCAACCACAAGATGCAGCCACACCCCAGGGTCTCCCTACAGCATATAGTCACAGTTTATAGAAAAAGGCAGAATGATAAAAAATCACGTGTTCCTCCAGAGGTAGATCGTGTCCCTCTCTTACTCCACATGGGACTGGTGGGGCAGATGTAACATGTGCAGAGAGAGTTAGATTTGGGGGAGTTATTTTGTTTCTGTGCAGGGTAAATAGTCTGCTTTTTTCTTACACTGCCATTTAGATTTCCGTTTTAACAGTATTTGGTCATTGGGTCGACAGCACTAAGGTCGACGTGCAAGGTCGACATGAGCCAAGGTCAACACATTGGAAGGTCGACAGTCAGAAAGGTCGACATGGGGTTTTCACTTTTTTTGAGCCGACACGTGTCGACAGGCGGTATTTCATGCATTGCCATGTGTGCCGAACATAGTGAGCAAAGCAAACGCAGAAAGCCAAGGGAGGGGACACGGTGCACCGATACGGTGTCAATGTCGACTGTTTCGACATTCGGTTAAAAAAATTATGAAAAACCACATGTCGACCTTTTAACTGTTGACCTATTCCTATGTCAACCTCATGTTTGTGTCGACCTAATGTCATGTCGACATTCTCATGTGTCGGCCTTCAGTGGTTGACGCAATGCATGCCGACCTTACTGCTGTTGACCCTATGACTCAAACCCTTTTGAACACGCCCCACCCAAATCTAACTCTCTCTGCACACGTTTCATCTTCCCCACCTGCAGTGCAGCATGGTTTTGTCCATTTGCAAAAATGGCAGCCTTGCAAACAGGTGTGAATGAGACCCGATATGTTAGCAGTATACAAATAAAGCATAAACACCCGCAAAAGCACTAACAGTTAATTTTGTGCATAATATAATTGAACACGTGACGACATATTTGAAGTACCGGTATACAGACAATGCTTTTATTTTATTTTTACATTGTATTAAATGCTGTTTTCTATACCTTACAATCATTTCTTTGCCATCATAATCATTTACGGCTGTGTGCAAGAGGCCCTTAGAGAGCTGACTGACAGTTCTCCAACAGATTGGAACCAATAAGTGTGCAGTGACCCAGAAGTATCGGAAGCCTCCCAACCTTTACAAGATCGTTCACACAGAATTGATGCAATTCACAATAATGGCCAAGAAAATTGCATTGGCAACTGGGACACTTCAGGAGCACCTGCCACAGGCCTAGAGAGAAATACGCTGGTATGCCGCTAATGAGAAGACACAATCCAGCGGTCACTGAGCTAAGAAAATCCACAAACAATTCCTCAGTATAATACATGCTGACACGCCGAAATAGGCAAAAGGAAAACAAAACAATCTTTCAAAACATCCTGGGCAAGACAAGCCGGCAGTAAGAACAATAACGGTGCACTCATAGGTATGGCTGCTTAATTGTTGCATCAAAGGTCAAAAGGAGCATCAACAGCTCACAAATACTCCTAGTCTAAAGGTCAAATCAATAAATACATACCAGCAAGCATTGTTGTTTAGTATTTTATTATGTTTAGGCTACGGCTTTGGGGCGTATAAAATTCTTTCACTAATAATAATTATTTCTTGTTATGGATGCTTTGTATCAGTGACATAACAATAGCCCCGCAGACCCCGCGGTGGAGGGAGGCGCTGATTAAGTGTGGGCGCCGGTGGGTCTGCGGGGGCTATCGCTGCACTGCACTACCGCCGCCCTGGACCTGCCTTAACCCTCTGCGTGCCGCCGACGGGACCCTCAGATCTACTTGTCCGCGTCCCGGCGCTCCTCCCGGCTCATGCTGCTTATCAATAAATAGCCCTCACAAAATGTCCGCCCCCTTACAGCAGACAGTATGCAACACAGCAGTGGGTGACAGGGAGAGGCAGGGGATGACAAGGAGAGGCAGAGAGAGGCAGAGTGTGATGGGAAAAATGGTGGGTGACAGGGGCAACAGTGGGTCACTACTGAACCAATAGTAGTTCCGTACCTGAGTGCACTAATAGTCAACCTAGAATACCTCTTCTATCCATCCTACATAAATAGCAGCTGACTGATCTATTTACTGTGCTATGAATTAGGAAAAGTCTAATTACTTCTGGGTCAGTATGTAAGGTAATGGACGTTTTAGGAAACGGAGATGAAAGCACAGAAGGGTACAGGTTAATATCCGATTTTCTGTATTTTGTTCAGTCTAACCTTTACTAAATGACTTCAGACAGACCGTCAGCTATTCTGTTCAAGTGCCCAAAATGGGGATATTTTAGTAATTGTATCTGTTAAAATGGCATTTATCTGTGAATATTATATTCCTTGCTGCATCTAAAGCACTAAATTGAATACAGTTGCACAGACTATACTACGTTAAGCAATACCCCTATCACATTGTACAAAATGACCGGGTTCATGATGGTTTCTTGCCGGTTCGTCTCAGTAATTGGTGCGATGTGAAAGGGGTTTCAGGTTCCAGCTAACCGGTAGCAACACGGCAATATGAACTGGGTAAAAAGCAGGGTTCTGTGTTGCTGTGCAGTGTGAACGGTTTAATCGGGTGGAGTGACCCGTTTCCCGTTCCCACTACGGAGGAGGCAGCGCTTGGAGCAGCACCAGCTCTGAGCCCCCGATGACGCTCCACCGCACCCCCACATGACAACAGCGAACCGTTGGGTCGCTTATGCGATCTGAACAGACTGCACATGCAGGGTCACACCGGGACTGAACCGTCTTAAAGTCCCGGTGCGACCTTGCATTTGCGGTCTGAAAGCCATATAAGAATGGACTTCTTCAGCCAGGGGCGTAATTAACTATTTATCGCCCCCCTCGCCGCACGTTTATTCGGCGCCCCCCACCTAACCTGCCCCCCCTTCTTACCTGCGGTCTGCGTCCGACTCTCGCCCGGCTCTCTGTCGGGACCTTCCTGACGTCACGGTCCCGGCCGGCTCCTGCTGCTACAATGAAAACGGACTCTTAGAAAATGGCTGCCCCCATAATGCAGACAGAAAACTGGGGGCAGCCCAGTATGGGGTCAGCCATTTTCTAATTGTCAGTTTTCATTGCAGCAGGAGCCGGCCGGGACCGTGACGTCAGGAAGGTCCCGACAGAGAGCCGGGCGAGACGCAGACCGCGGGTAACTATAGCCCCGCAGCCCCCCCCGGCGGCGCCCCCAATTTCTCTGCGCCCCCCGCCACCGCGGGGGCTGCGGAGCTATAGTTACGCCACTGTCTTCAGCCTGTTAAATGTACAATAAGTTAAAATCTACTATGTTTATAAAGAGATACTGTATACAGAAAAATAGCAATATCGTGTTTATGCATGGCATGGTGCCTGACCGGCATATCTGCACCTGAGTCCATGTCTAATTAAGTCAATGATGTGACCATGCCTTTAGTGTACTCGTGCTTGTCCATCTGTAGCTTCCCGCTCTGCCTCTACGGTCATACACAAATACTGTATAATGATATGGTCTTGCAGACTTACAAGTTTATTGGTGTGCATGTTCTGCAGGGGGTGTGGTATATGGTCTCGACAGTCGGGATCCCGACAGTCATTAGCCCAATGTTGGGATCCTGACTGGCCGGACTAGGACAGCAGGGCAAGCACAACAAAGCCCCTTGCGGTCACGGTGGATCGCTACGCTCGCCACCTATTCTATTCTCCCTCTATGGGGGTCGTGGACTCCCACGAGGGAGAATAGCTGGTGGCCGTCGGGACCCCGAGTGTCGGGGTTTTGACTTTCGGGATCCCGACGTCGGGGTAATGACCGCTGGGATCCCGACTTTCGGGAAACTGTTCAGTACAAGGATGCTATATACACCAAAATCCCAGATACAATAAGGATTGACCATTTCTCTTAGTAAATAGATATGTAATGGGGCTATTTCACCAAATGTGAACAACAACCATTTTAATCCACACATGCAAAGAAATCAAACCATAGAAATCCATAAATGAAGTCAATCTCAAGTGACAAGGTCAAGTGACAAGGTCGATATTGGTCAAGTGACACAAGGTCGATATTGACAAAATGTTGACATACTGTTCACTAGGTCAACCTTGAAAAAAGGTCAACATGGGCTACATTCAACATGGGCTACAGTAAGTTAACATTGACAAAAGGTAGAGTCATGCAAGATGTTGACATGTGTATGGTTGATACATGAAAATGTCGACATTCATTGTCCATGATTTAAAAAAAATGTCGGGACTTTTTCATACTTTAATATCCACATAGAATCTGATGGAGAATGGTAAAGTACACCAAGCCCACCAGCAGCGGAGCGAGGCACCATACCAAGCGCAAACCATGCGAGGGTACGCACTACAATAATTGAAAAATGCATGGCGGCCTTTTCATGTGTCATTTCCATATCAACATTTTTCTTTTATCGATCGTTTGTCTCTGCTGACCTTGTGCACGTTGAACTTTTTGACCTTTTGGTATCGACCTATTGAATGTCTTCCAGTATGGAAAACCCCACAATTCGTGGGTGTTTGATGAGGGGGTGGGGCTAAATGACGTGATTTGCATATTTAGCCCCTCCCCCCCACAAAACCCCCAGTGAATCATGGGAAATGAACGCTGCCGTGGGGTCGCTGGTATCCGGGAGAGGGACCCGGTTTTCGGGAGCCTCCCGGCCATTCCGGGAGGGTAGGCAACCCTGATCTATACTGTTTTAAATACAGAACAATATTCGCAAATAATCAAACAGAATTTTAGCAGTAAGATGCAGTAAGGGTGGTCGAGGGCAGTTACTGGCATAAGACCCATAGAAAATTACCTTTTACCTAGCGGCTCATGTGCCTTCAAACAGGGTGCAGCTTGCCGAGCTAGACATATAACAAGATGCGCCAACCCCGTGGGTAGCATATGCATAGGTAAAAATATGTAAGACTTACGATAATTATGAGCATGGGCAATAATTTACTTATGTCCAACTCTACATGCAAAGCAAAGTGACTTCAACGGTTCTGTGTGCCGATTTTCTGTACTTCTGCTCTCTGGATCCGACTTCGGTTACAAAGGTGCCGATATATACCGCGTCCCAGGCCTGCAAATTCCATAGAGGGTTCAAGGTGCGCAGAAACCCATTCAATGTTGAGTGGATTGGAGTGGATTTCCCCCTCTTTGCACATTTCAGAGTTTTAAATAATTAGAAGTATTTTAATTAGAAAACAAAAGCACGTTTTTAGAGCCATTTCCGGATTAGAGCTGTTTGTTGCGACCCCCCAAAACAAATATCAGTGCAAAATTACATTGTGTTCCCCTTCTTACAGATTTATTAACAGTCTAAACAATTAAGCCAATTGAATGTATTATATGATAAATTATGCTTAACAGTATTTGCAATTAATTGTGAAAATCATAAAAATGAACACAAACAATCACTACTTTGATGAAAAGGAACATTTACAGACTGGTAATAATCTCTCCTGAGTCTGTGGGAACAAGGTCGTATGAGCCCCCAATTGATATTTCCACTTTATAACTTTCCAGCATATGTTAATATTAAAGAAAACATCTGCAAGCTAATTGCAACATAGAAAATCAATGGATACGTGATTAAAGGGTTCAACAAAAAATACCCAGAAGTCATAATTTTGTTTCATATCAAAATCCTGTGATCACCGACAATGACAGGTGAAGGTGGAGCTTTGAAAGAGTTGTGACTGACAATCAAAGGTTCTAGCAAAGAAATGTGGACGGTATTAAGTATTTTCAAAGAATAAAGCAACGTATGATTAAAGATTCACCTGGCTGAAAGATTGAAAAGGGCCAATGGCTCTGGGAGCAAAGTTGAATGAGGGAAATATTAGTTTGATATGTTTTAGTCAGATATTTAAGACAAGAAGTTTCACACCTCTCATTGGTAAAACAAGAGGAAGACCGTACCCTGAGATTCTGCAGCAGGCATTGTGGATGGAGGTGAGGAGTATTAGATAGACAGGGGTAAATGTATTAAAATAAAGATGGAGCCCCTTTTGTCTTTGCCAGGTGATCGGCTGAATAAAGACTTGCGTCCATCAAGTACATGTTCTCTGTAGGTAAAAACGTACAATCTGTTTTCTTCATCCCTTATATAACTGAAATCTGATTTAATTATATACAGATTTTAATTGTTATTTGTACCCCTGGATGTTTTTTTTCCCAATAGATGATAGTCCAAACTTATTTGAAAATCTTTTATTGTGTCTGCCGACACCACCTCTCCAGGAAGAGAGTTTTTGGTACTTGTTTAGTTTCACGGCGGTACCGAGTTTTTTTCTTTTAAAGGTACGACATATATATATATTTTTTACTTGTGTATGCACAGTAGACTTCGACACAGTGCAGAGAGGATGAGGCCCAATTTGAGACTGCACACTGGCTCCGTCCTCTCTTAAAGCGCCTCCCAAGGCACCTGCTTTATCTAATGTTTATAACAGCTGAAGCAAAAAGAAATTGTGAAGAAGAATGTGAAAGAAATTTTTTTGTCTTGGTTAAATTTAATTGATTGTAGGAGTGATACCTTTTTGTATCCATTCCTGATCACTAGAAAACAGGCAGTAGTATATGTGATCATTTCCAGGAAAAAAATTGTGACTATGTTAAGAATGACTTAAGCCGTATCTGCAATGTAAACAGATTACGCATTCTGTTGGCCAGATTCATTAAATGTACCCAATTTTCTTTACCACGTTCTGGAATCTATTATGTGCTTCAGTCTTCTAAAAAAATGACATCATGATAATGATAATAATCCTAAAATTAAAAAAATAAAGTAGGATTTATGTGGGTGCTGTGAACAGAAATGTGTAACATTGGAATATTACCAGCCTAAATAGTGCCAAAAACTTCTCATTTCGGTATAACAAAAGGGGATTAACATGATACGTTCTTTATTTTTAAATTCAGAATATAAAAAAAAAAAAAAATCACCAGATTTTTTTTTTTTTTACTTAATATCTCTACAGAAAAGAAAGGAAACAAAAACAACTGTACACAAGACATAATTAGTACATTTGTTTGGTTTGCAAAAAATCTAAGCAATCATGTGAGAATTGCAATGTGTCTTGGAAAATGAGGGATCATTCCTGTATTCTCCATTAAGAAATACTCTACAATAATAACATACAAATATTATTTTCCTGCTTTCATTGCTGTGCCCTGTGGTTGCAGTCATTCCCGTCCCACACTTCTCCATGGTAACCCCATTAACAAGGAGTTTTGCTTATTTTTCCGTTTTATTTCATAAACCACACCATGTCAAGTTTTTTTTTCTATTACTGACATTTACTTTTCAAATAATCTTGGAAAACACGCTTGTAGTAGAGTACAGTTTCTGAAAGCTGATGAACAATGACGTGTAACATCTGTGCAAAGACTTACAAAAGTCCTGCTAGTTCATTCTTGGCATCCCACAGATTAAAGAGGCCAGGGAAGCATTGGTACATAAGTTTAATAGATCTATCAAAGCATCTCATATCTCAAATCATAAAAAGTTGATTTAAAAAAAGTTATAAATGGATAGCGGTGGATGAGTTGGTGCAAAAATGTTATCATTGGAAGAACAGGGTACATTTGGGTATTCGTCATTAAATGCAGACTGGGGGCACTTATGTCTCCCCATATTATGCTCGCATTATGAAATATGATCATTTGTTATGCAAGACAAAAGGAGTATTTCATTGGTGCCTATTTTTCGCCTAGCCGAAGAATTGTGGCGTGAATTTCAATTTGTCCTATTCATTAAAGTAACGATTTTTTACCTAGGTGGAAAATTCAGCATGGGCGTAAAACACGTGAATCGGCAAATACCACACATTTTCACCCATTTTTGATTGAAATTGCTGGAGTTTTTGCCCATTTTTTTGTGCTTTTTCGTCCCCAAAAAAGGATCAAAAGGCATGGGTAAACAATGACTAAAAACGGGGCAACAAACATTCGCAATTTAATACAATAGTCATGAAATAATCCAGATTTGCTGCCTAGGTGTAAAAACAAGATCAACTGAATACACCCCAAGATATTTATGGAATTCAAAGGGTGGATATGTACCTTAAGGGCTCTTGACTATCAAAATTCATTGATTTAACAAATCTGTATTGTCGGAAACGGCCGCTATATTGTTGACTTTTCCGACTGTCGGAATATATTCCGCAAGTTGGAAGAAATGACCTGACATGAAATAGGTTGAATTACATTCTCCCTAAATTTACATTTATTCTTTCTGAAGTGTCATTGTGAAAAGTTTTTCTCTGTAAAAAATTTTTATGGATGTATTCTGTGGATTGATGTAAAATAATTTTTGCGAAGTGGGAGTGTTGTTACTCCACCCTTCGGTACTGTAAACCCCCCATAAATAATTGATTTTACCCACTATGAACCTCATAATTTTTGGGGAATTAAATTGGAGACAGTTGCGGAAGTATAAAATCAACCGTTATAGGAGTCTCAACCTTAGTGCTGAAGTGAGTTCTGGGTACGCCGCTCTCTCATAAAAGATACCGCTATAGGTGTTGTCCACTTACCTTTGTGGTGAGTGAGGTACGCTATCACCACACTGATCAATACAGTCTGCCTGTAAGATAGATGTATTCACGAAAGGTGGTCCCTAAATTACTCTAGAAGGCTGTGGGTCACTATGTAACACAAAGAAACCGTTATGCACATGTAAATGCCTATCCTACAGTAAGTAGGGTACACTAATCAGTCTCCTGGCACTTTATAATATTATAACCATTTGGTTTTCTTTACCACAATATTGTTTATTTTATTCACTTTTTATGTAAACACGGAGCAAACTGAAATAAGCATAAAGAACAAGAAAAAATGAAAGCCACTTACTAAAAGAACCCGCTGTCTTCACGAATAATTGATATAGCGATCACCACTCTGTTGCATTGTCTTCCCCCTGACGCATTTATATCTACAGAGATCATCGTCTCATCCATAAAGAAATCGATACCTACAGGAAAAGAAAAACTGGAAAAAAAAACACGCTACGGGCTTGAAAAAATCCTATACTTACCGTGAGTCTGGGTATGCCCACCAATTCCACCTCATATTGGATAAAAAAATAATTCACACTGTCAATGAATTAGAGTTAATTTCCTTTTCCATCTCCCCTTCTCTTCCAGGGTATTTGTTCGATTAATATGAACATTGCTTGGAGAAGTTGAGAAAACACAGACTACAGTATCTCGATAAATTCTTTGGAAAACGGTAAATATTGGAACCCCCATTTCTTTTGTTGTACTTGTATATCGTGAGTTGTTAGGTGACAATTCAGGGTTAGTATATAGTCAGAGGTCATCCCCTATAAATTTAGTCAGAGGTCATCGGCTATAAATTTTTCCATACATTGTCCTGTACTTTTAAAACTATGTTCTTGAACTTGCCCTGTTTAGCGTTGAAGTCCAGGGGGAAGTCAAATGCCAGTGAACAATGGCAGTTCCCGGAAAGGGCACTGCTATAGGTAAGTACTCGGTAGGTTGCTTCTGCAGGAGCAGGATTGTGGTAGGCATAACAAAGACATTCCATGAAAAAATATCTAAGACTATAACTAAGAAGTACAGTGTTCAGTTATGAAAAATACGTACTTGTAATGGAATGACACATTGTGGGGGAAATGGTTTGGAACACAAACATGAGCCAGTGAGATCATAGGCATAAAATAGTCAGAGAAACAGCAGCACACGGAAATGATGGACATAACAACAACACAATCTGGTTTAGACATTTGCCATGCATACAACATTATTCAGCAGTACATTTTAACTTTTTTAACGTTTGCTGTCTGGGATGCAATACTATTGGTATTAAGGAAAATCTAACGTCTGCGGGTAATGAGAAAAAAAAATATTTTAAGCAAAATATTTCATAGCTTTCAAACCCTATTGATTTAACATAAGCACGACGTGTGACGTCAAGATTTTTAAATACATTTATTCTTTTACTGGTGCATTTTTAACGGGTAATCTAGGTGATTTTTGCGAAACCCGCTCCTGTTCTATGCCAAGAAACAAAGGTTTTCTAGATGGTTATCTTGATTTATGCGTCATGACAAAGGCTGGTTACAGAACGAACAATGCCGGTTGATAGTCCTAGATAAAAACAAAAACAATCGAAATAAAGTCACGCTTATGGCTGTTAAAATATAATAAATAATCAAATACAACATGCGCATACACCAGTGTAAAGTGCATGATTATACAATAAAACTCATAGAGCTCTGAAGAATATATCAATATCAAAATTAAAAAAACATACAAACAAGAGCTCAGGGATGTGCAGGGAGGTAAATGACTGAGGAGTCCCTGAAAAATACCAAAGCCAGATTTGCACACAATTTATGAGCCCTGGGGTACATGTGGGCAGTAGATACTGCTGGAGATTCGCTGAGTTTTAATAAGAGATGTGCAGAAAAGGCAGCCAGGTGAGGCACTGCCTCACCTGCCATAGACGTATTACTCCAGAGTTTTGACTATTAAAATTATTAGAATAATGAAAATAAGATTTTTTTTATATATATTATTTGTATTTTTGACATGCTTTATAAACTCAAAACCCCAGCATATACGTCTTTATGACAGGAAAGGTTCCGCCTCACCTGCCTCATCCACCGCACGCCACTGAAAAAGCTGTCGTTATTAAATGAATACATACCACCCAACATTTTCCTCCAAGGGAATCGGGACACTCGCATGGCTGAGCCGCACTCGCGCCTGGAAAAAGAGCATGGCGTATGTAGGGCCTGCCTGGTCATGGCCTAGTGTCCCACGGTGCCTCCCCGCCGCGGGACACTGCCTACACCGGGAGGGATGCAATAAAAGGGACAGTCCTGCGAATAGTGGGACAGTTTCGAGGTATGTTAATATATTCTATTAAAACACATAACAGACAAAGGAAAAATTCTGGTATAAAATACTCCAATGTGCACACTTTGAAATCCTATATTCATTCTGATGTTATTATATTTCCTTATTACATGTCCGATCCAAAGGTTTAGTGGTACAATACAGCCCCCTCCAAATATATCAAATGCAGCCTCAAAGCTCACATACAAAGCTTCAATCCAGAGAGGTTTTTTTTCCATGGATGTCAATATATATTTCTTTTGTCATTCTTTAGAAAAACAATTAACTGAGAAAATCAGACAAATCAGCAGATGGTGTAAATAAATGATCTAATTAAATGAGATGAGGAAATGCTAAATTAACTGGAAATTTGATTGTGCTACTGTAAGGGATGATGGGTTGTTTGTTATATGAGTTCTGCTGAAGCTTCAAAATCAGCAGGGCTGCTGGATATTTGTGTAAATGTTGAACATCTAATGGATGTAACAAGGGTTAAGGCCTGGACACATTCATAAATCGGTTGCGATTGATCGATGCTTCTGGGACTGCGCACACAATTAGGACACCACAGTGCACACGGGAAGCCCGGTGTGATTGACATGATGCCGCGGTGCTGTGGGGGCGCATGGTCACTGCAGATTCTGGCCATCCATATGGAATCGGCTGAAAAAAAATGCCCGCTGCGCTAATTCGTGACATCAAGCCCCAGCAGTAGGATGAGGAAGTAAAAGCTGGGGGGTGGAGACAGTGAGGGGACTGTCTGGCACAGCTGGACAGCTCCCGATTTGCTACGGCCCTCTGCGAGCTGCTTCAGTGTGCGGCTGCGGCTTCAATTGAAAAAAAGTCAGAAATGACAGGGGGGGGGGGGCTGGGCACGTGCCCGGGTGCACCCACCCTAAATCCGCCCATGCACACATGAACTCACAGTAGCTGGCGGAGGGGAGCACTTCTGTCTTTTGCTCTCCCCCCCTCCGTGCTTACCACTGGCTGCAGGAGGATATCAGTGTGGCAGCTGCGGATGCTCCTGGCCGCTCTCACTGTCATAGCCAGTCAGCTCCGCTTCCTTGAGCAGCTCATGGAGGTGGAGCTGCCCGCCTCTGACATTGAGAGTGGCCGCAGCTGCAACACTGACAGCCACATATATGACTCAGGGGACGGCTTGTACCAGCCCGGCTTGGTAGGAGAACGGCCACTGAGAGTGGTGCAAGACCCGGCCCACCTGAAATTTTCCCGGCGTCCCAATCCGCCCCATGGCTCATAAACACTATGGAACAAATGAACCCTTTCTTCTGCTTTGGCTTTTCAATAATCTTGTTCTCAATCTCTGCAAAATGAAATGTCATTTCTCCATTGTTCTTCAGAATGAAGTGCAACGGTGCACCTTCTCTGCACCCCCCGTATTCTCTATAAACCTATTATACTGTAGACCATTGCAAATGTCTCTTCATTAAATTCTGCCATCCTGTACTGATCACCTATGCACTTTGTTAGACAATTTTACTATTGTAAAGCGCAACGGAATCTGCTGCGCTATATAAGAAACTGTAAATAAATAAATAAAGTGGTACTCTGAATCTTTACAAAAATTTATATAAAAAAGTTTGACCAATATGCAAGACAAAAATGTAACAAAGGTACATGCATATCATCTGCCGCAGAATCTTAAAAATAACATTCAAGATATTATATGGTAAGTAAATAAATATGTTTACTACTATATTGAATATAAAAGTTAAGTAAGTAATGATGTAAAATATGACAAAAAGTTATTGTCAAGGTTGACACAGTACCATACACAGTAAAATAAATGTTCCAAGGTATAATACGAGGGTGGATGTATTAGAACCTGTGTTAAGGTGAAGACGAACATTTTTCACAAAATTTTTTATTTATTTTTCAACATAATCTCCTTGACAACACTTTTCCCAACGTCCAGGTTAGGGAACAGAAAGAAGTCGCAGGGAGACAAGTCGGGCGAGTACAGTGGATGCGGCAACAATTCATAGCGCAATTCATGCAATTTGGCTGCAACAATTCCAGATGAGGGAGCGGGTGCATTGTCGTGGTGGAAATAAAAACTAACCTATGAATCAATCTGAAATTTGGTATGGCATTGTTTGAAAGATGGTCCTACACGATAGTAATACCAACTTTCCTCAGCAACGCCACCGGTCTTCAAACACGGTTACAGATTGATCCACCCTCGTATTTTGCATTTAAGTGTATAATGCAGCCTGCTTTAGTTTTCTACACATTAGATGTTAAGATGCAACAATAAGCTCTCTAGAGGATAATGATATATGTGAGCACCCAAAATTTGTTCATCAATTGAGTAAAATGAAGACCTGTTTGCAACACAGATCATCCCTACTCTTGTGAGTTCTGTGCACTCTTGACAGTTATCCCACGATCGGTTAGTGGATGCTCTCACGGGCTTGTCTGGTTGTCTTCCGGGTAATGACGTGGGTGAGCCAGTGGAGGGCACAGGGAACCGGAAGCTAGGTGGTTTCAGGTATTTATAACTCATGCACAAGGATTCAGTGGAGATATCTATGGGAGGCACAGAGAATTGGTGAGACCAAAGGCAGAGGTGAAGAGTCTAACCCTTCAGTGGTTTCCACCAGTGGACTTCATTGCGACTGGCAGGCAGATCGTGGCCCTCTGCCCGGGTTCCTCCATGACAGATGGGAGTGGTACTCAGGAGGATTCAGATTGATGATGATAATAGATTATTTAAGCATCCATGGTGGATCGATGGCACTGAATGCTGTATAGCAACACTGGGGATTACTGGGGAACACAGAGGGATAACTGAAGCAGGGAGACAATGATGGAGCATAGTAACATAGTAGTTAAGGCTGAAAAAAAATGTTAGTCCATCAAGTTCAACCTATCTATCTTGTAACTACTGACTTGAGTAAGTCATATCTATAGGATTCCCTTAGTGGCCAAAAATGTATCCAGTTTTGATTCAAATTCATTAACAGTAGTTGCTGTAATCACCCCAATGAGTTCCAGAATGTTACTGCTCTAATGGTGAAGAATCCTCTTCTTAATTCAGTAAGGAATTTATTTTCCTTGAGCCTCAGTACATGCCCGTGTGTCCTAAGTATAGGCCTGTTAGTGACAAATCATCTCCCAGTTCCATATGATTCCCAATCCTGTACCTGAATACTAATCATCTCAACCTCCGTTTCTCCAGTGAAAACGTATTCAGCCTGGTTATCCTATCTTTGTATTCTAGTGATTCCAGACCTTTACTAGGTTAGTCGCCCTTCTCTGTACCTGTTCCAATTCATTTATGTCCTTTTTAAGGTGCGGTGCCAAGAACTAAACACAGTATTCCGTGTGGTCTCACCAATGCCTTGTAAAGAGGCACTATCACATTGGCATCCCTTGAATCCATACCCCAGGGCTGGGTACCAGTGACCTAGGAGCCGGTCGATGGTATTCAATGGTGCAGCCTGGGAGCTGGTTGATGAAATTCGATTGTGTGGCCTGGGAGCTGGTCGAGGGTATTCAGAGTGGGATCCGATAGCATGGCCTGGGAGCCGAGAGGGACAATCGGTACGAGAACCAATAGTGCGCCCTTGAAGCCGGGAGAGGCAATCAGTATGGGAACTGACAAGTATCCGGAGACTCAGAGATGGAATAGTGGAGTCTTCTGGCAGCAGTGGAATAACCATTTAAGCAAGCAGGTAACTGGATCTCTGGAGCAAGCTTGGAGCCTTGGAAAGCTGACGCTAAAGAACTTGCAGGAGAACTGACAAGTTGTTCTGGAAGGCTGGCTTATATCCCCCCAGGTGACTGCTGATTGGCTGCAGCTTGCAGCAGCACACACAAAACCAGGAAGTATGGCTGGAATTTACCTGGGTCATCTGACTTGCTGCAGCAGCACACACAGAACCAGGAAATACACCTGGAGTTTGCCTTGATCATGTGACTAGCATGGAGACAGTGGACCGGTTTTGTGACACAGAGCCATCATCCCAGTAACTGCAGAGTGCACCAGTGGCCAATCTGCAGCGCAGAATACACCAGCGTGCCAGTAAGTGCCACGCGGGAGCTGTGCAAGTACTGTGCAGGAACTAGGGTTCCTGACAGATAGGTTTCATCAACCAATCTGTTGATACGTTTCACCAACCAATTTCCCCATAAGTGTTTTTATCCTGTTTACAAGAAAACATGCAACAAATAACCATTTAAAAAAAAGACAATAGTAGTCAAAGCTAAATCATGAAGATACAGTAGTCTCATCATCAGAAACCAAACCAAAACTCCCAGGATTCTCTAGTTTAGTTAGATTCCAGAACATATATATATATATTATATGTCAGACAAATACACTGCAGAACTCTCTGCACTACAAGCTCCGCTGTAATTAGTTCTGTAACATCTCATTTGGCTTTGACTGAACATATTTAAATGGTAACTGAAATTTAATTAGAATAACTACTATGGAAGAACCAAACAATTTTATTTTAATTAGCTTTTCATAATACATATTTAGACTTTCTATCATTTTTTATTTCTTTTTTTAAATTGAATGCGTTTTGATTTCCCTCTTTTAGGTAATGGAACATTCCGCAACAAGTATTGTAAAGAGCTACTTTCCATATTTTAATTAAGTGAACTGTTGAAAGAAAGATTTCAAACAATGATGGGGCTGTGTTTTAATGAATTAACTGTGGAAATGTCATTCATTTTCCAATTATTTTTTTTTATAACTTTTATTTTTTCATTCATTTAGCCTTTTTTTTCTAATAAGGACAGAAATACGTTTCTTGAGACAAATTGCCAATGATCACTGGCTTTCAAAGAAATGAAGATTGTAAACAGTGTCAGATCTAAAAGGAAAATCTAATTAAAATCTGTTCATTGTACTGGCTGTTGATTACTTGTATTGTTTGGTGTTGCGTTAAATTCCTAATGCTCTGTTCCACTTAGTCAAACAGTATTTTATTAAAGAGTGTAAAACATTTAAAAGCAAAGGGCTCGTACTATAGGGATCATTGTCTGCCAAAGATTTCAGTGTTAAGCACAAGATTCTCAAACATCTATACAATAAATATGAAATCTTCCCTATAATAAGAATGATAAGAAAAATAATGGGATCTTACTGTATTCTAATTGCATTCACATTTGTGGAATTATTACAGTTTTTGGTTAAAGGTGGGAAATGTTGTGTAAGGAATTCTTGGATCATATGAACAATGATGAGGTATGAACGAATACGTTCTTAGTCAATGTAGAAGTAATGATGAATACAGTGCTATCGATTACTAAAGAGCTATACATGATTAAGATGCTATGTAAATATAGAGGTGGGAATGAATAAATTCCTATGGCAATGTAGATATAAGACTGAATAAGATGCTTGGGCAATGTAGAGGTGTAAATGAATAGCATCCTAGGGTAATGTAAAGGTGCGAATGAATAGCATTTCTAGGGAAATGCAGTCAATGTAGAGATAATAATGAAAGAATCACACAGCAATGGTGAGGCAAGATTGAATATATGGCTTAGCAATGTAGAGGTTTCAACGAATAGTGTACTATGACAATCTAGTGGTGGGAACGAATAAAATCCAAATAAATGTAGAATCAATAATGAATAAAGTTCGAGGTCAATATAGAGGTTGTAATGAAGAAGTTCACATAGCAAAGTAAAGGCAAGGAGGAATAAGTCCTAGGGCAATATAAAGTACAGGAAGTAATGAATAAGGTCCAAGGGCAATGTAGAGATAAGAGTGAATATGCTACTCTGGGCCTTATTCTGATCTGAGCTCAGTACAAATTTGTTCTTAAAATGGGCAAAACCATGTGCACTACAGGAGGAGCAGATGTAACCTGTGCAAAGAGAATTAAATTTGGGTGGGGTGTGCTGAAACTGAAATCTAAATTGCAGTGTAAAAATAATGCAGAAAGTATTTACCCTGCACAGAAACAAAATAACTCACACAAACCTAACTCTCTATACATGTTACATCTGCCCCACCTGTAGTGCACATGGCTTTGCCCATTTTAAGAACAAATATGTACTCAGATCAGAATAAGGCCCTGAATTACTGTAATGTAGATGTAGAAATGTAAAAAAAAATCCTAGGACAATGTATACAGCGCAGTACCGTATATAAGCCGAGGCACCTAATTTTACCACAAAAAACTGGGAAAACTTATTGACCCGAGTATAAGTCTAGGGTGGGAAATGCAGCAGCTACTGGTATATTTCCCTGTAAAAAATACCAGGACACAACAGACTGCTCCCCTTGCATAATAGCAGGACACCACAGGCTGCTCCCCCTGCCTAGTAGCAGGACACCACAGGTGGCTCCCCCTGCATAATAGCAGGACACCACAGGGGGCTCCCCCTTCAGAGGACACCACAGGCTGCTACTCCTGCACAATACACCACAGGCTGCTCAGGCTGGGACACCACAGGCTGATCCCCCTGCTCACCCCTGGGACACCACAGGCTGCTCCCCCTGCCTAATAGCAGGACACCACAGGTGGCTCCCCCTGCATAATAGCAGGACACCACAGGGGGGTCCCCCTGCAGAGGACACCACAGGCTGCTACTCCTGCACAATACACCACAGGCTGCTCAGGCTGGGACACCACAGGCTGATCCCCCTGCTCACCCCTGGGACACCACAGGCTGCTCCCCCTGCCTAATAGCAGGACACCATAGGTGGCTTCCCCTGCATAATAGCAGGACAACACAGGTGGCTTCCCCTGCAGAGGACACCACAGGCTGCTCCTCCTGCACAATACATAACAGGCTGGGACACCACAGGCTGATTCCCCTGCTAACCCCTGGGACACCACAGGCTGATCCCCATGCAAGGGACACCACACACGGAGGGGGGAGGGAGCAGCTGCCGCTTACCTCCTCCAGCGTCCGACTCCAGCGTGTTTGGGGTGCGCCGCTGACTGGCTCCACTCTCTACATACCCTCCCTGGAACCTGCTGCCACGACCTTGGGTGCTTGAACCCCGAAAATCGTCTGCCAGCCTGCTCTGAAGGAGTTGAGCGCCGCGACCCCCGCCATCTTGGAAGCCGAAGCGGCCAGGGATCGAGCCTCCTGTGCCTCTCCCCTCTCTAAGAGATCGACGCAGGCGGCCTGAAACACCTTGCCGCCACCCGCCCTACCTCTCCCTGCCTGAAGGTGAACCGGCGCCGCACTGCGGGGCGCTCCGTTCTCCTCCCCTGCACGAGCTGCGGGAGGCAGCGCCCGCCATCTTGGAAGAGATGCTGCGGGGGATCGTGGCTGCTGTCCCTCTCCCCTGGCAGAACGGCGGAGCTCGGCATCCACCAACACCCTGCCGCCACCCGCCCTATCACCTACTAACTTGTGGTGTCCCGGTGCCACATCATAGGGGAATCCTCTCTCCCCCCCTCCACGAACGGAGCTGGGGATTGAGTCTCCCGTGCCTCTCCCCTCCCTGAGGACTCCTGGCCTGCGGCATACACCACCCTCCCACGGCCTCCCCTACCTCCTACTGCCCTGTGGAGACCCGGCAAAGCATAGAGGGGTGACACTGCTCTCCTAGCCTACACTGCCTGGACATCGCGGCCCCCACCATCTTGGAGGCTTGGACTGTTGGGGATCGAGCCTGTGGTGTCTCTCCCCCCACTGGATACAGCAGCCTGGCGGCCTGCCTGTCTCTGTTGCCGCCTGCCCTGCTCCCTGCTCCCCGCTCCCCAGAAGAGCTCCGGCACACAGCTTTGACGTGCGTCCGCGGCCTCGTCCCCCCGCTCAGATGTCAGTGCCTGGAAGCGGTTGGCTGGACGTGGGGTCTCCGCGCCCCCACATCAACACCCATCGGGCGGCTGTGGTACCCCCTCCAGAGGTCGCGAGAGCGGTAAGTCAGGCCGGTGTGTCCGGCGTACTAATTGCCCCCCTGGAGCTGAGCTGGAGGTGAACGACGGCGACTCTGCCGGCCCCCCTGCTGAACTTCAGACCCTTGGCTTGCTGCGGTGAACAAGATAGAACCTGCACATCCCCCTCTGTTCCCCTGGCAGCCTCCCCTTCCAAAGTAACCAGTACCTGTTTGAGGCCTCATCACCCCAGTGACTCTCATCTCACTGATGACACCCCTGTGAAACTTGCACCCAAGACTACACCCCCAAATCAGTTATACTGTGAGCCCTGATATTTCCTCTCTGCCTCAGCCACTTCTAGTCAGCAGACACCAGTATATTTGACTCCTGAGTGACTCTGTGCTCCCTGATATTGCTGCTAAGGCACCTGACTGACCAACCTCTTGAACAGTGCATCTGTGCTCTTTGATATTGCCTCTGAGACCCAACTCTCAGTCTCAACTACATCTGGGTCCCTGTCTCCCCCCACACCAGATGCCCGCTGGGTCAACTCGAGACTGAGAGACTTTGTTGTTCAGGTCACCCTCCTAGGGACTCTGCCCCCCAATAAACTCGGCCTTTGGTCTCCGATACTTTACTGAGGAGACCGTACAAACTTATAGTACTGTCTCTGCCATTCCCAACACACAATATCCAATGCCTGGTACAGCACCCCATTCCAACCGACACCCGGAATCATGGTGAGAACCGGTGCTGCGTCCGCAGCGACCAGGCTCGAGAAGTACACTCGAGGATCCCAGCCCCCTCCGTCAACGCAGACCACCCAGCACCCCAGCTCCCCGCAATCCTCCCGAGAGGGAGAGGACTCTCCTCCTGCTGAAAGCTCCTTGAGATGTTTTCACCTGACGACTTCAGCCGACACTTCACAGTGGAGAGGGCCCATCGGCTGCCCACTGGAGCTCCACCACCGGGCGCTCCCCCGCGCACTTTCATAGCCCGCTTCCTACATTATAGAGATGCGGTCCTCCGGCTGGCTTGTGAATGAGGCCCACTCAAAATCGACAACCAGGTTGTGGCGGCATACCCCGACTTCGCAGCAGACATCAAGAAGACAAGAGCTCTGTTCCTGCAGATCAAGAGGAAACTACGGGATCGTCAAATCCAATATTCCATGCTATTCCCGGCGCGCCTTCGTGTGGTTGCGGATGGCAACACCCACTTCTTCAATTCCCCCCAAGAGGCTGAGCAGTGGCTGGATCACAGGCCACGACGTCCGAACTGATATCTCCTCCGTGAGCATGCTGGTTCTTACCTATTTTTAGTGGAACACTTGACTTCACTTAACTAATTTGTTATTACTCTTGTTTAGGCTGCACTCCAGATATCCTTACACCCCTACCTAAGTATAATCTTTTTTCTTAAAGGGTTCGGGATATCTATTTTCTAACATAGCTCGATGTAAGGTAATAGCTTTATTGTATAGGTGTCTACAGATCCCTATACCCCACAGTTTACACAGTTAATCTGCTGGTTGAATAGTTCTAGTTTTAGTCGTTAGCTGTTAACTGGGATCCAAAGCATATCTAATGTTAGATAGGTATGCCGGGTGGGTTTGGGAGTTGGGGTTTTGTCTCTCTACAATGTTATCGCTATGTTTTCTTTTTATTATTTTCTCTGAATGCAATGATGTGCAAGTGGGTACTGTACTCTATCCCTACAGGATCTATCTACATGGACCACTATGACCATAGAGCCGGTGGGTGGGACTGTAGCTTAACTCTCGCCAACCGCTCCCTGGGTGGTGCTGGGAAGGACGGGGCCACCTTTAGGTTCCTATTCCCCCATTCCCTTTGCTTCCCTACCTTCATGGGACCCGCCTTCCCATCTATGGCCTGAGTGACGGCCGCCTCCCCTCCTTTCTTCCCCTTGCCCCCCCTGTATTATGTCTCCCCCACATGTAGTAGCGGGGCTCCGCATACTCGGTTGGAATGTTAGAGGCCTCAATGATCGGGTTAAGCGTTCCCTTGTCCTGTCCGAAATCAAAAATCATGGAGCTGATGTGGCCTGTCTCTCAGAGACCCACCTTACGGGCACTAAGACACTATCGCTTAAAAAACCCTGGGTGGGACACATTTTTCATTCCACCTTCTCCAATAATGCTCGAGGGGTAACAATCATGGTAAAAAAAAACATTAATTTCCACCTCACTCATCACCAAATTGACCAATACAGACGATACGTCTTCCTTAGAGCCACAGTTAAACACACAACCATGAATATATTAGCGATTTACATACCTCCCCCCTATAATAACGATGTCCTCAGGAAGGCTGTGACATTCCTTGCCTCCTTCCCGGCGGCCCCTATAGTTTGCATTGGGGACTTTAATAACATTCTAGACAGATCCCTTGACAGGTGGACGGGTCTGGGGGGATCTCCTTCCTCACTATCTCCCTTGCCCACTCCATTTGCTAAACTACTAAATGAACTGAATCTGACGGATGCCTGGAGACACAGACACCCGACTCAGAGGCAATTCTCCTGCTTCTCCCCGGGCCATCAATCCTTCTCTAGGATCGACCTTGCACTTGTATCCCCAGACTTGCTACCCAAAACTCTGTCAGTGGAGTATCTCCAGAGAGGGATATCGGACCATTCCCCCCTGATTATAATGCTAGATCTGATGCCCTCTAGGGAGACTTAACCCCTTCTGGCTCACCTTGCTGACAGACGGAGATGCACTCCTTGGGGAGTGGTCTGACTTCCAAGTAGATAACGCCTCGTGCCCTGACCCGGTTATCAGACATGAGACATTTAAGGCGGTGGCCCGGGGCTCCCTTCTAAAAAGAATTGCTAACATTAAGAGGGCTGGTAGAGAGAGGGAGGTTGAACTTGAGGACATTTGTTCACGATGTGAGAGCACATATTTGAGCTCTGGCCTCCCTGTAGACAAATTAAGGTGGGATGTGGCCTAAAAGCTCTGGACAGATCACTTATTTGACAAGTCCAGGTGTAAACTCCTTTTCTCTGCACATACCAAATACTCCCAGTCAGATGTGGGAGGCAGCTACTTGGCGTATCTCGCCCGGGATGAGAGATCGTCCACCTCCATTCAGAGGATGTGCGACCTGCAGGGGGTGGAGTACTTCACCACACCGGAGATCGCACAAATCTTCCTCTCCTTCTACTCGCTGTACTCGTCCCGGGCGACATATACCTCTCACCAACTAGAGCAATACCTATCACGGGTCAATATACCCCACTTGACTCAACAATCTGTAGGCCTGTTAGAGGCGGACATAACGCAATCTGAGATCGAATCAGCCATTGCCTCCTTCCCAAACAATAAAGCCCCTGGCAGCGACGGCATACTGATAGAGGTATATAAACAGTATAAAGATTATCCAGTTATACACCGACCTTAAAAGAGGGGGGACTCTCCCCCGTCTATGTCGGAGGCAATCATAGTTGTTATCCCCAAGCCCGGGAAGGATCCCTCTCTCCCAGACTCCTACTGTCCCATATCACTCCTCTCAACCGACGTAAAAATACTGGCTAAAATTTTGGCTACCAGACTTAATGTGGTGGTCACCTCGGTCATCCATGAGGACCAGTCTGGCTTCATGCCTGGTCACTCCACCACACGTAACCTTAGAAGACTCTTTTGCCACCTACAGGGAGGGACGGAAGCTGGGTCGGGGGCAGTGATGGTGTTGTTAAATGCTTCCAAGGCCTTCGACTCAGTAGAGTGGGAATATCTGTGGGAGGTTCTGCGCCGTTTTGCCTTCGGGCCTAACTTTATAAACTGGGTCCGCCTGCTATACTCATCTCCTGTGGCCGCATATTGGTTAATGGGTTTGTGGCCTCGGCCTTTCCACTTGGCAGGGGCACTAGACAGGGCTGCCCACTGTCGCCTGCCCTTTTTGCCCTTGCCATTGAACCCCTGGCCATCATGCTTCGAGATTCCCCAATTGTCCGGGGTATCCCCTTGGGGGAACGGGAGGATGTGGTAGCCCTATATGCGGACGACACTCTTCTTTTCCTTAATGACGCTGGGGTGTCCCTGGAAGAGGTGTTGCAGATAGTGGAATCCTTTGGGATCTTCTCTGGTTTGCTAGTCAACTGGGGGAAATCTAGTATTCTTCCTATATCTGGTAGGATTCCGGACAGGCTGCCCTACACCTCCCCGCTCCAATGGGTCCTCAAATTCAAGTACCTGGGGGTCTGGATTATCCCTAAAATCTCTGATTTTGTACCCCCAATATCGACGCGGTCACCAGGGAATTTAAAAACAAAATCCACCAATGGAAAAAGCTTCCCCTAATTGTCATGGGCCGAATTAACCTCATCAAGATGTCTATACTTCCCAAGTACTTATACCTACTCCAACACTCCCCGATCTATATACCTAAACATGTGTTCATGTCCATCAATACCCTCCTTTCATCCTTTATCTGGGCTAATAGACCACCTAGAATTGCATTTAAGTCACTAACCAAACCCAGGGTGGACGGCGGACTGGTTCTCCCGGACTTTCGCGCTTACTACCTGGCAGCCCAGTTGATGCACCTTTCGGACTGGGTATTGTGCAGATCTGGCACTACTTTTGAGTGTGCCTATGCCGAGTGTCTGGGGTCCCGCCTCCCCCCTTTCAGTTTCTTCTGTCCTCTCCCTTCAGGCCTACCCTCTCCCCACTCTTTAGACAGGCACTACTTGTACGGCGCCAGGCACATAGGATTTGCTCCTGGGATGGAGTGGAGGGGGAGACTCCTTTATGGCACAACAGGGAATACCCTGAATTTAAACAGCTCTCCTTAGATGGGTTTTGGATAAGAGCGGGCCTTATGTCTGTTTCCCAGTTGTTCCTTGCGGGAACGATTAAAACATTTCAACAACTCTCTGAGGAACTTCAAATTCCCAATAGATTCTTTTATCGCTACTTGCAGCTTAGATATGCGGCTCAGTCCCAGTTCAGGGACTCCCCCCCCCCTCCACCTCCGACTCCCCAATTAAGACCTTACTTCAAAACCTGGCCACTACTAAACAGGTTGTACAGATGCCAACAGCCTCATCCCCCTTAAGTCCAAATGGGAGCTCAACATCGGACCACTAGATGAGGAACAATGGGCTGAGATTCTTGAATCGGTCAGATACGCCACCCCCTGCATGAAATACCAGCAAATATCATTCTATGTGATGCACAGAGCCTACCGCTCTCCAGTGTCTATGTTGAGAGCGGGACTTAGAACTGATGATACCTGCCCCAGTTGTGCCTCGCCCGGCGCAGACTTCTGGCACATGCTGTGGTCCTGCCCACCGGTGCTGGCCTTCTGGGAGGCGGTCTGGGCCGATATAATTGTTACTGAACCATCTCTCCCCCCCTTTGACCCCAAGTACTGTATCTTTGCTCTCGGCCTTGAGAGTCTCACCCGCCCCAATATACAAATATGTCCTCTGTCTGACCGCCATGGCCAAGGTCCTTATAGCCAGGAAATGGTTTGATGTCTCCCACCCGAACATCTATAACAGGCGGGCTCTTGTTAACGAGGTCGCGGGACACGAGAGATTTACCTATAGAGCTAGATGCTCGCTTGCCCCATACGTGGCTAAGTGGAGCAGATGGACATCCTCCAGGTTGGCCCTACCTGTCGACCCTGTACAGGCCCTATATGTACCCTAGCGCCGCCTACTGCAGTCCCCGTCCATGCTTAACCACTCACTCCTTTCCAAGTATGGTCTAATTGGACCCACCATTTCTTATATCTATGGCTTGCAAACAGTGTACCCCTAAAGGTGCTGTGCCCTCATTGCACTACGTTCTATAGCGATCATTACTGTTTATTTATTATGTACTTATTATTTCTCTTCTTTCTTTTCTTTGTTGTACTTGTTTGGGGGATGGGAGGGTGGTACCCCACCTTGTGGGTACTGGGATATGTTTATAAGGGAAAAAAGTTAATACAAAGTTACTCCATATGCATAACTTGTACTACTGCTAGACCCATTTCAGTAAGCAATGTTGATCGACGACTCAAGACACAGACACGGACACAAATGAGCACTCCAAGCTTGT
This sequence comes from Crinia signifera, assembly GCF_055691185.1. Classification (NCBI taxonomy): domain Eukaryota; kingdom Metazoa; phylum Chordata; class Amphibia; order Anura; family Myobatrachidae; genus Crinia; species Crinia signifera. Next base: position 9,673,900 of record NC_139225.1, on the reverse strand, counting down.
TACAGTATTTGTTAAGAAGATTTATTCTTTTACTCTGCATGACGGTCTGCTTAACATAATATGTGTCATAATGTACAGTTGTGTATCAATTTACTTTTTGTCAATAAAAACTACTCAATTTAAAAAAAAAAGAATGAATAAGTTCTATAAAGGTACTACCTATAATTCAGTGTAAAACATCGATGCACGGATTCCACTTTTATAATGTAGATAAGGGTATCAAGGTTCAATGGAGTAAATGACTATAATTTATTGAACAATACTAATTCTGTCACACACTTACATGAAGGTAAAGTGTTGACAGCACTGTCAAAAAGTCTATGATGAAATCATAACATGGATAATATATATATATATATATATATAGAGAGAGAGAGAGAGAGAGAGAGAGAGATAAATGTACATAAGGAAAATTGAACGATGCGTGTGTGTGTGTGTATGTTCCGTAATAACTCTCGAACGCTTTAACTAATCATCTTCAAACTTTGCCACTACCTTAACATCTTAAGGGACGATCTTAATTCTAAAATTGGTTTAAGTGAACAAGCCCTTAAGGATACTGTCATAAGGGTCCATGCTATTTCTGTTGTTTTCATGCATTGTGATATATCGTTGGAAATCTTATGACTTTCTGAATACAACACAAAAACAGACTCCATTAAGTAGACTTGAAGGCCTATAAGGGTCCATTAAATGAAAAACATTTTCACTTTACAAAACTTTTGACAAACTTAAGTTAATAAGCGACTCATCATCGTCTGTGAATCGAACACTGTAGATATAGTTGTGAAATGGAAGGTGGATGGTTGGAGACATGTTCTTCTGCCCTGCTGTGGTTGGGAAGGGTAGCTGGATAGTTGGAGACTTGCTCTGGCTGCTGCAGCAGCTTCTGCCCTGCTGTGGTTGGGAAGGGAAGGTGGATAGTTGGAGACTTGCTCTGGCTGCTGCAGCAGCTTCTGCCCTGCTGTGGTTTAGAAGGGAAGATGGATAGTTGGAGACCTGCTCTGGCTGCTGCAGCAGCTCCTGCCCTGCTGTGGTTGGGAAGGGAAGGTGAATAGTTGGAGACTTGCTCTGGCTGCTGCAGCAGCTTCTGTCCTGCTGTGGTTTAGAAGGGAAGATGGATAGTTGGAGACCTACTCTGGCTGCTGCAGCAGCTTCTGCCCTGCTGTGGTTGGAAAGGGAAGGTGGATAGTTGGAGACTTGCTGTGCCTGCTGCAGCAGCTTCTGCCATGCTGTGGTTGGGTAGGATACAGGGGAGTAATTAGACATTCCTAGACCCATAGCAAAACTTTGTAAGGGCCCCCTATTAGCAACTGATGGTAATAAATGTATATAGCACATATAACGTAGACTGTAAAGATGGCCCCCTTTAGCTCTGGGCCCCATAGCAGCTGCACCCCTTGCACCTATGGTAGTTATGCGCTTGGTAGGGTAGGTGGATAGTTGGAGACTTGCTCTGGCTGCTGCAGCAGCTTTTTCCCTGTTGTGGTGGGGTTGGGTGGGTGGATAGTTGTAGACCTGCTCTGGTTGCTGCAGCAGCTTGGTGGTAATCAAGCTCATCACACCTGACCTGACAGCCAGTTTTCCTCAGGAGCGCCACAAGTCAGTACAGAAATGTTTTAAATCACGCACAAAAAGGTGCCAATCCCACCCACATCCATCCAAACCAGAGCTTTCACTCAGAACCTTGTCTATCGGTGGGTGTGGCTAGTAGTCTGACAGCTGGGGGCGTGTGCAGGGTGCATCATAGAGAGAATCCCTGTGATAGATGCCTGTACTGAAGTGCTGCTGTTCTGCGCTATCTGCAAATGATAGACGCAGACAGTTACATTGGGGGAAAATGCCAGACATAAACTACAGTATGAGGGGAGTAATCGTATAAATAAAGGTAGTAAACCAAAGGTATGAGATGTATACATATCACCAACCAAGGTCATACAGAATGACGATAACAATGCAAACGGGCTGATCCACCGGTGTACAGATGGAGCACCTGTCATGATTGCAACAAGGCCCCACCAGCCGTCGGAAAGGGGGCACGTGTGCACGAGACGCTCGCGTGCCCCGTTCCAACGGAGCTTGCCCAAACTTGATTGCACAATATACATGACTACACTCAGCGGTGCACAGAAAATCTGCAAGCGGTATCAGGTGGTGTTTTACTGCATCTGCAATGAAGATCAAATACAAAATAAATAGATGGTGCACTACATCTTTCAGAGCATCTCAATTTCCACTGTCAAATTTACTGATCAATAAACTTATAGGGCCAGATGCACCAAGCTCCCAAAAGTGATAAACCAAGCAATCAACTCCTAACTGTCATTTTTCTAACCCATTGCATGTACAACTTTAGTAGGTGCAGGTGCTGCCATTGTCATGGGGCCCAAAGGCTCATGGGCTTGGCTCACCTGAAACCAAGCCATATACAGTATGACATAATTGTTTGTACCGTGGCACTGTCTAGCATCAATGTGAACAGATGGCAATGTGAAGCGTAATATAAACTGGTTTAGTGTGTGGCATAAAAAGAACTGGGGCAATGTGTGGCATACATTTAATTATGGCACTACTATTGGGCAGAAATAAATTAGGGCACTACTGTGGGGCAGAAAATTAACTAGGACACTATATTTGGGTATAAAAATCTCTAGGGTCCTACTAAAGGGAATAAATGTGGGGCATACAATGAACTAGGACACTACTGTGGGCCATAAAATGAATGAGGGCACTACTATGGGCAAAAAAAGAACAACCGCTAGGGCAAAGGTGTCTCTCTGAAATCATGTATGCCGGGGCCACTTCAAATCGTTGCTATGGAACCCAAAATGGGCTAGTGATGCTGCTGGGTAAATGTAATAGGTGCGAGTCTCAGACAAGATTAAATTTGCTGGAAGTGCAGCAAGTTTTTTGTGAATTTGCATAGTAGCCACAAGATATAATATACTATGATTTAGAAGCCACTGTACCGTTGTTAATCTCCTGAACTTCAGGTGTTTTTGCTACGAAATCCTTTTTTGACAGAAACCATTATATGCATTGGGAAACAGAAGATGAGCACGTTTGGCCTCATTAACCTTTTATGAGCCTTGTTTGTGCATAATTAACTTTGGAAGCTTTGGGAAAGGCAGGTGAAGAAGGACAGAAAAAAGGAATGTGAAGAGGCTGAATTGCTGGGGAGGATTCAAACCTTTTGTGTGATTTCATCTTTTTATTTTTGTATTACATTTTAATTTCCTAAAAAAATTATTGTAGGCTCACATTTTATATCTTTAATTTACCAAAAAACAAATAGAACACCCTTTATTTTACAAATGTATCTTAAATTTGACTTAATAATAGAAAAGCTATATAACATCCAATAGACTACATCAGAAGAATTACTACTTACTTTTCTCAAAGGACAAATTGGTACTTGTGTATTATCACGGCGCCCCCCTTTCCATTGCATGCCATTGTACAACCAAAATAATCGCGTCGCATCGCATCACATGCCATATGATCGCATGCGATGCGATTATACCCTATTTTAAATTGTACACGCACCCAGACCCGATTTGACATTGTACACCCACCCTGATGGGTACTGACAATGTTAAATGCCCCCCCATTGTTAACGCCACCCCACTATTAACGCCAACCCAAAGCGTGGCAAGCGCAGCGAGCCCGCGAGGGGCGGCGGTACGCGTCATCCGACCTTTTCATACCCCCACTATCCACGTCGGCGTGGAGTTGATTTTACATAGTGTGGCGAGTGCAGCGAGCCACCGAGCCCGAAGCGTGGTGAGCGCACTCGCATTACTTCATAAGTATTACACGTCCCCTCGCGGGGCATGCTGCGCTCGCCACGCTTCGGGCTTGTAGGCTCGCTGCGCTCGCCACAATATATGGAATCAACTCCACGCCGACGTGGATAGTGGGGGTATGAAAAGGTCGGAGGACGCGTTCCACAGCCCCGCGCCGGCTCGCTGCGCTCGCCACGCTTCGGGTTGGCGTTGATAGTGGGGTGGCGTTAACAATGAGGGGGGGCATTTAACATACTTATTACCCATCAGGGTAGGGATACAATTAAAAATCGGGTCTGCATGGGCATTTAACATTGAAATCGCGTCGAATGGCTTGCCATTATAATGGCATGCCATGCGATGCGATATTAAAATTGTACACTCTTCCCGGGAAAAGCCTCAAATCAGGTCCATCGCATGCCATCGCATACAATCGCATACCTTAATTAGTGGTATGCGATGGGCGCCGTGATAATACACAAGTACCGTCAAATTTTATAGGGATTGATCACAGGCCTGGCGTAGTCATACCAACCAAGTGACCAAGCAAGACTGGTCTTCCAATGTCATGGGGGCAAATGTATGAAGCAGTGATAAGGGAGACGTGAGCCAATGGAGAAGTTGCAACCAAACAGCACTGAAGGAACATCTATTATTTGAATAATATAAAATGATACAGAGCAGCTGATTGGATGCCACGGTCAACTTCTCTACTGGTTCACTTCTCCCTTATGACTTCTTCATACATCTACCCCATGGTCACTCTGCTTACTGGTTCCCTCTCCCCGGGCTTGCCATGTTGCTGATATTGTTAATCAATCACCCCAATAGCACCCTGTACCCTGTTTGGAAAAAAATCTAGAGTTGTAACATTTTTTAAATAAAATGAAAACATAAAGTGTTCTGTTTTTTTTTTTTTTTATAGTGAAATTGCTTGTGGGCTGGTTCCTTTAGCCTTTGAATGTTTTTACATAGACCGCTTATGTGATGACTCAATGTCAAATTCTATCAATCTCGCTGGCCTGAGGATAGTCTATCGTTTGGCGAGTTATTCTAGTGAGTTTGCACCTCGCTGCCCGTTACATCTGGAGACTTGTTTAACACTAGACATGGGGACTTTATGGCTTAGCATATAATAAACTGTAAACACTGTGAAAAATCCAATTAATTTTTTAAATTTCAGCAACCGCAGGGAGCACCCATGCGGAACGGCTGAGTCTTTCTATAATAATTACATTTAAGATGAAGTTCTCCATTCAGTGGGAAACTTGTAGCGGTAAAGATAAACAGAGGTAATCTGAGATAGCCCCCCCCCTTCACTCTGTAAGTAAGGACTTTTCTAAATAATGAGAAGATTTCATACTGGTTATGTGCCGCTATAATCTTCTTACTGCCAACATAGGATTTTGTGTTGTGAACGGGATGACAGGATGTCCTCTATTGTTTTCTGTAAATAATTATATTAACTACATATTGTGATGATGTATTTTATGTATTTATGTAAAGATGTTGACTTAATATCAATTTGTACTTATGATATCTGTGGTTTGTCCTATCCACTTTGTACAATGGTATGGAACCTTTAATGCTCGTTGTAAATAAAACATAATACAATTTGGAAACACTGTGGAAGAGTTGAATATACTTACAAAGTATGGAAAGAACCCATTACCCCGTTCCTGGTCATCTACTGTACATAGCCCTTATTGATCCATATTAATATTTATAAATCAGCACCAGAAATGATATTGCATCTTCCTCAAAAGTTCAGCTGTACATTATAGCCACAATTTATAATATAGTGCTAAAAAGAGTCAAAGCTTTCCTGGTCTGTAATTTGGTACTACAGTTCTTGTCTTGCAGTAGACTTTGAGCAGAACTCTTATTATGGCCAGCGAGGGACACCCTATAAATGTACTGCTTGTGTTGTGTGTTAATCTAAATATGGTCGGGATCAGAGGCGTATTTAGATCTCACGGGGTCCTAGACAAGAATCCGGTTTGGGGACCTCCTCCCTCCGACAATCCATAAAACTATATTTTTGCTGCTGATTGCAGGCGGCATCGATGGAGTACCTAGGCACATGTATAGTCTACCGATAAATGCTTGGTTTTGTAAACATCAGCATTGCGTACACATCTGAATCAGACCCTAGGTCTATTGGAAGCAAGCTTAATTCAATTAAAAGCAAACTGCCCACATTACTTTACAAAAGTTTGTATCCTATCAAACAACATCAAAGGGACTTTGGGAGTGTCGGCAGGTGCATGTGATGTCAGTGGTGGGCAGGTGCATGTGATGTCAGTGGTGGGCAGGTGCATGTGATGTCAGTGTGGGCAGGTCCATGTGATGTCATGTCATTGCGGTTGTTGTGCAATGCTCCTCTGGGAACATTTTGGATAGCCAGGATATCGTAATCTCCATATTGGGCAGCACGGAGCAAGTTGTTGGTCACCAGGATCTATAAAGTGTTGGCAAGTGTTCCTTTGAAATGTAGTTGAGACTGAAGTGTTGGCTGATGCAGAGATGGATTTTCCACAAGGCAACCTAGGCACCTGCCTGCGGCCCAGCAGGTCCCGATAAATATTTCCTGGACATCCAAAATGTTCCCAATGTTGTCATTCTGTGACTACGATGTGACATTATGACATCACATGGACCTGCCCACACTCCTTAAAGTCCCTTTGATGTTCTTTAATAGGATAAAAATGCTAGGACACACAGAATGGTCTCTTCCACTGTATGTGGGCAGTCAGTTATTTTATATGTGACACGTGTATGAGGCCAACTTCCAAAAGACCTACAGCCAGATTGAGATTTTATCTTAGACTATGCACACGCCAAGGTATCAATGCCAGCTGCAATCAGCAGCAAACTATAGTTCTATGGATTGCCTTAAACTCGTACCTTACCTAAGGTCCCATGCTGATGTCCTAAATCCGCCTCCAGGCTGTCTCATATTGTTATGTGGCCCAGGCTCCAGATCACCTTATTCCACTTCTGCAAACAGGTTTCAACTTCCATGTAATTTGTTTGAATAATTAAAAGCACTAATCTATGACAAAAAGCTTCTAATCCAGTGGTGGCCAACGTCATCCTCAAGATCTCCCAACAGTTCATGTTTTCCAAGCCATAGGTAGAGGGATAAGGTCCAAAGGTAGCACACCCCTATAGGTCCGATGTCCAAAGGTAGCACACCCCTATAGGTCCGATATATTACTTAAGACCATATTCATTAAGGGGTCCGGATTATTACCAATTATCTTGTGCGACTGACACAACCTGTCCAAAGGTAGCACACCCCTATAGGTCCGATATATTACTTAAGACCATATTCATTAAGGGGTCCGGATTATTACCAATTATCTTGTGCGACTGACACAACCTTCTTTTAAGTATTGTGTGTTTCCCACCCGTATATGTTATATGTTATTTTTAATAAATTTTGCAGCCTTTTAAGTATGTACTAATAAAAGTTAAATTTTACATTTTCTTCGAGGTGCACCTTACCAAGGACATTCTTTCTTTCTCTGTAAATTTTGTCCATGTTTTCCAAGCCACCTGTGGAGCTGTAGAATGTGTCAGTTAGGAATGATTGCAGCACATGTCTGAAAATGTGAGTTAGTAATGACTACACCTGTGCACCAGCTAGATGGTCTGGAAAACATTAACTGTTGGTAGATCTCGAGGACCTGCTTGGGCGGCAGTGTTCTAATAATTAATGCGGCTTCATGTAATTGAACCTCAGTGATTAAAACGGTTTTGTACTACCAGTAACATGGACATTTACAGCTCACTGTCTTGTTGGCACATTACAAACTATCTGGGTGCCAAGTCTTCCCGAAAATAAGACATATTAAACAAGATGTTTGCAGCCTGCTGTCTCCTGGCCCCAGCCATCTCCCCCAAACCTCTGACTCAAACTCATATTTACATACTCAAGACTTACGGCAAGTTGAAAATTGATTTTTGTTCCCTTTATTGTTCTGTATTACTTATTGTCACATCTGCATTTTTATCATCTCAAACAAATACACTGGCTGAATATACACTGTTGAGATTACATCATTATTTATTTATTAACATCTTTAGATTCCTGTTGACATTGCTTTTTTTTCCCCTCGAATCGGGCACTAAGTGAATCGGTGACTTGTGATTGTTCCTGCTCCAGCTTATGTAATATGAAAGATGAGAGTTCTAAGCTGCTAAAACACTATTCATGGGGGAAATAAGTTCTTGCTCAAAGTAATTTTGAAGGAAATAATTTATTCATTTTTATCTTCCTACTTTATTTGTTCCATAGAAGTCACTGACCTTGGTTGAGTGCGCTTTGTTGTGCAAGTGTTTTTTTTTTACTATATATACTGGAGTTTTAACTACCCCTGGAGCAGTATATGTTTACCTGCTTACAGATATATATATATATATATATATATATAGAACAAGAGAAATACCCTTTCAATGCGCTATATAAACTCAATTGGGGCAGCAACTCTATTTGTCCCCCCTGTTAGTGGGGGAAGTAGGAAAGAAAATGGAAAAGGAAACAGAGTGCGCCCCTATCATGAAATTCCACCACCAGAAGATAACCAAACAATGGAAATTCCAGCCAAACAGTTAATTTACAATTTAATACAATTTTAAATCAATAAAGCAATTTTCATCTGTATGCAGTATGGTTCGTTCAAGCAATAAAAAACACCCAACGCGTTTCGTCGATACGACTTCTTCAGGGGCAAATTTCCGTGTGCTGGTGGGTAGTGAAAATATTCACTCCCGGTATGCAAACCTTCTTATCGAATAAAAAATGGGATCCCTTGAAGATCCTAATATTGATGCACGACTGCATCAAATTCCATCCGTATTCATATGTGTGTGGGTCCTAAGTTTTTCAAAAAGAGGACTCCTTAGACAGGGACACAGCAGGCCAACAATAAACCAACTGCAGGTCTATATATATATATATATATGGAAAAAAGGAAAAAAACGCACCAGTAAGTATCAAAGATGTATAAAATTTACTAGGTACATATGCTCACATACATCGAAAAAACAGACAATCAGCTTGCCAGCAAACATGGAGGTACATCAACCGATCAGATGGAATATTCAGGGAACGTCAGATGGTACATCAGGAAACAGCATCCAAGATTGACCGCTCTCACCGCCGCACTTGTAAGCCAGAACCTGGGACGTTAGCACCGTCAGATGTCGGGACCTCTCAACACACTGCTGGAAGCGGATAGCACAAGACGTCACAACGTCAGGAGTAAAAGCCATTCCCAACGCGTTTCGTTTGTTTAATTTAGTTTACAGATACAGGTATAACACAAACTTTATTCTTATGTATATTTAGATGTCTAAAATTTCAAAAGAAACATTTTTATTAACCCCTTTAAAACCTGTGGGTTTTCTTTTTAGGGAGCACTCCCCACAGGGCAGGTTTTTTTTTGGAGAGCGCTTCCTAAAAAAACCCACCGCTGTGTCTCCCGGGTTCGGGCAGCCCTGCTGTGCAACATAACAGCAGCTGCCCGGCCCTGCCCCTGGAAACCCGGCTGTGTGCGGTGTGATGTTAGCAAAGTAGCCAGGAGGATGGAGCTGGGGTCGGGCAGCTGAAGCCAGGCAGCGGCTGGAGCTGAGCTCATCTCTCACTCAGCTTAGCACAGCGGCGATGTCCGGCACTGAGGAGGGGGAGACAGTGGCAATCCCAGGAATTTTCCCGGGAATGCCAGTGTTAGCACTGAAGCATAGCCCGGAAAAATTTCTGGGATTACCGGCAAAGGGGATAATACTGCTATAAACCAGAGACAGTTGTGGCAGTGAAGTGGTTAAAGTGTTTAGAAAGAAGCAGTAAGCAGGGGGATTCATGCTGAGCCACTCAGAGCAAGTGAACACTATTGATGTGTGCGGTTATCTTATCTCAGGTTTTAATTATATTTCCTATAGCCTTGAATGTAATTTCCATTCTAAATGACCTACTGGAAATATATAGCAAATGAACCTGCAATAAAGCAGCAGGGGAAGATATTTGGTTTTGGACAAGGACAATGTCAAGGTCATATAAATCCAGACCCAGCAAAAGATTCTCCATTATCCCTCCAGCTTGTAACATTTCACAGGGAGCAAATACACAAATGTATATGCAACACTGTATGGCCAATCCATTCAATTTATCAATTAGTCCTCCTTAATGATCATCTTTAATTATATTAGCATTAATTGATACAACTTTACATCAACTTAAAAAGTAGAATTCAAGCCTAAATCAATGCTGAACAATCAAGTCAGCAAAGCATGGCTAATGATTCAACAATATAAAAGCGATAAAGTACAGAAACACAATAACGATTTGGAAGCAGAAATGCTGAATGGGGGAATTACAGTATTGGCATTGTAAAAGGGAGGACCACCCTCGTCTATTTATAGGAGCGGCTCCTAGTAATGGACTTAGACATCCCTCTGCCTTTTGGATAATAGATTTTTGCTTCACTCCAGGGTGCTGCTTTTTTTATTAAATGGAAAATTTGACCCTTTAAGCTATGTACACACACTTCTTTTTGCTTTAGATTCGATGTTAGATTCAATTTTCTATTAGATCTTCCCATTCAGTTTGGCATTAGATCTGTACTTTTGCATTAGATATCGATCTCGATATCGAATTCAATTTACATTCATGGTACATTGTACACATTCGATTTACTGGATCGAATTCGATATTTCCTTGGCTGCACAGTCTATTTTTCTTTTCGATTTTGAGAAAACGGGAGCGCGTATCGAATTGAATGCAGATCGAAAGTGTCCTATAAACCAGGGGTGTCAAACACAAGGCCCAAGGGCCAAATCCGGCCCGCCAGACCTCTTCATGTGGCCCGCGCAGCCGCCGCCAGCCTTCACCTTTTATTCTCGATTTTTTTTTAAACAAGAAAGCCGCCTCTTCAGCGCATGCGCAGCAGCCTACAAGCCAGAGAACATCTGCCCTCTAGCGCAGTGCCGCCGGTCGTCAACCCCTCCTCCGCAGGGCTGCCAAGAGAAATCCTGGGCCCCGGTACACCAACTTCCCGGGGCCCCCCTGGAGGGGGTGTGACCACAGCACATTAGGGGCATGTTTAGCACATGAGAATATAGAAAATGTTATAAATTTTAAATACATACACACAGTGGTTGGAGGGGAAAATTTGAAATGATGGTATGGTAAAGTGAAGTTTGTAGCTCCGCAAAAGAGGATGTGGACACTCAAAAGGGACATGTCCTTAGCTGTAGTGTTCCACACTATATACCCTTTATACACATTATACAACACAATAGTAGACCCCAGAATGAGTAAAAAGTCACATTATGCCACACAGTATGAAGCAAAATCCACAATATGCCACATGTAATGAGCCAAAATGTACGGTATGCCACATAGAATGAGCCAGAATTCTTGTTATGCAATACAGCATAAGCTAAAATTCACATTATACCACACAACATGAGCAAAAATTAAACTTATGCCACACAACATGAGCTAAAATTCATGTTATGCCACAAAGCATTAGCGAAAATTCACGTTATGCCACACAGCATGAGCCAAAAATCACGTTATGCCACACAGCATGAGCCAAAATTCACATTATGCCACACAGCATGAGCCAAAAATACCATTATGCCACACTGCATGAGCCAAAATTCACGTTATGCCACACAGCATGAGCCAAAATTCACATTATGCCACACAGCATGAGCCAAAAATACCATTATGCCACACAGCATGAGCCAAAAATCATGTTATGTCACACAGAATGAGCCAAAATTCAGGATACCGGCGACACAGGGAAAATGAGAGTGACAGCGGGGAGGCGGAGAGAGTGACAGCGAGGACATGGGGACACTGACAGCGGGAATGAGGGGACAGTGACAGCGGGAACACAGGGGCAAGTAGAGTGACAGCTGAGACAGTGACAATGTAGACATGGGGAGAGTGACAGCGAGGATGAGGGGACATTGACAGCAGTGACGCAGGGGCAGTGACAGCAGGACTGAAGAGTCAGTGACAGCGGGAACACATGGACAAGGAGAGTGAAGGCAGGGAGAGTAATAGCTGGGACAGTGACAACAGGGACACAGAGAGTGACAGCGAGGATGCGGGGACACGGGGGCAGTGACAGCAGGAATGAAGGGACAGTGATTATTAACAGCGGTCCCATGGGGAGAGTGACAGTGATGGGACAGAGAGAGTGCAGTGGCCATTTGTTGGCCCAAACACTTACTCCCAGGCCTTTAGATGCAGCGGCGGCGGGAGGAGGCAGGAGAGCCAACATCAGGCGGGATCCGGGAATTCAGTCGCAGCATGCAGGAGCCGGGCCACCTGGTGGGGCTGTGGCGGCAGCAGGAAGGAAGAGGGCAGCTCTAGGCCTACTAGCACCCTAAGCAGAAAAATGTTGAACCGCACCCAAGCCCCCCCCCCCCCCACACACACGTGAACGCATGCTCTTGAACAATTGGGCATTGCCTTGCAATAGTGGGCAAAGGAGAAGCAGTAGGGAATGCCAGGGAATGGGTGATGGGCAGGCAGTGGGTAACAAGTAGATGCAGTGGGGAATAGGGTGACAGGAGAGAGTGAGACAGAGAGGCAGTGGGTAATATATTTCAGTGGCCCTGGGATAGATGGGAAGGGGACAGAAAGTTGATGGTGGGGGTACACTGGGCTGAATGAGGGGGGCACATTATGACTGGAGTAGCTGAGGGGGTAATGAGGGTCATTTAGAAGAGGGACATGGGTTAGTTGGGAGAGGGAAGAAAGGAGACACACGGCTGGGAGAGATGGTGGGGAACACTGAGCTGGATGGGGGATCACTGTGAATAGTGGCCATTGGGCAGGAATAGAAGGGGACCGTAAGTGGTGGGAGGAGGGAACACTCGACTGAATTAAGAGGGGTGGATCACTATGTTACTGACAGGCTAGGTTCTATGTATGGGGGCAGTGATATGGACAGCTAGAGAAGGGGCAGACACAGGGATTGGAGCACTAACCTTGCATCATATCCCCCGCTGCATGATCTTTAGACTGGCAGCGCGATGCAGAGATCTGTTCCCCGGCAGCAGGTCTTGGCTCTGCTTTTCCAGGCTGCCATCTACATTGTATTGCTGGGATAACTGTGGCTTCCATCTGGCAGAGGCACCTTCGTCGACTTCATCCCCTCCCCTTCCCCTGTCTCAGTGTCTCCGCACACTTCTGCGGCTCCTGGCAGATCTCTCCCCCTGCTTCCCGCTCCCAGCACTGCCCTAGTACAGCGTCGGCTCCCAGCAGCTGACGGCAACTCCAAAGGTGCGCGCCTTGAGCTGACCAAGGCCAGCCGCGGATTCAGTGGGCGGAGACACCGGACCGGCAGCAGCGGCGCGGCAGTGGAGGGGAGAGGAGGGAATCAGCAGCAGTGTCCATAGAGCTGCCCAGCCCCTCCTCACACACCCCCCGCCGACAACTCGCCCGGATGACATTACAGACCCGGCGCCCGGCAAGAAAAAAAAAATACATAAAAAAAAAGAAAAAAGTGTGTGTCCGGTCCCGGGCCCCCCTGACAGACCCGGGCCCAGGTAAACTCTACCCGCTCCCCCTCCCTCTCGGCGGGCCTGCTCCTCCGCTCCCACCTGCTGTATAGGAGCCAGTGAGAGGAAAGAGCAGGTCCGTTGTGGTGAATGGTGCTGCTGCTGTGCGCTCCAGGTCACTTACTGCTGAGTGTGCACTGCACAGTGACCGGGAGCACGCTACCCCCCACTCCTGGATAGATAGTGCGAGGAGCGCTACTCACAGGAGGGAGGGGGAAATGCGCCTGTGTGAGAGCGCAGCTGTGTCCTTGGTGGTGGAGCAGCACAGACTGGAGTGGACGCATCAGAGCGGGTAAGTGTCAAACTTTCTGCCTATGTGTGTGTGTGTGCACTGGCACATTGCAGCCCATCATTAATTGCTGTGTCCCATGATAATAAGCAGGACATATGCCCTAAGACTGAGTGCTGCCCCTCTGTGCAGGCAGCGTGTGCCCTAATGCACTGCAGTTCACAGCAATAGCAGGAGGGAAATGCTACTACTGAGTATACAATAATTGAATGCAGTGACAATAATTTATGATAATAAAGAGTGGACACATAGGCCCTTATTCACATTGGCGCGTACGCATGCGAATTCGCACGTTTCACCCGGTAACCCCCATTGCGCATGTGCAGCAAGCGCAATGCGCATGTGCAATGTCATGAAAAAATGCTCGTAAGCAAACTTTCGCAGAGATTTCTCTGTGCGAACGAGTTCATCGGTAGTAGGCGTGCAGTGGGCGTTAGCATGGGCGCGACCATTATAATGAGCAAAAGTGGGCGTACACATGGGCGTACACATGGGCGTTCACTATGAGTGGTGGGAGTGCTTTCGCATGAGTGCAAGAGGGATTGTTCCCCTCCAACGCAAAACTTTTCGCCAGCTCAAAGCAGGTTTTTAGTTTCGCACTCCTTGCTCCTTGTAATGTGCTCATTCGTACGGAGCAAACACACACACAAAATGGCTAAATCATTGGGTAAATCAATGGCACCTGCACACTATTGACACCAATACATGGTTGATTTCATGAGACAATTACCTCAGCACAACTTCTGATTGCATACCACCAGCAATCAAGTGTTAGCAGTTACAAACTTCTTCTGTTGCTAAAGTTATTTTGACCAAACCAATGCGCTAAAACCAAACAAATCCCACCCTTATAAATTTGCCTTATGTAACATACCACCACTATTGTCATTTCTACTCTGCTATATTTAGCATGTTGCCCCTGTGAACATTAGTCGACATGTGTCACCTCACATGCAACATAGATATCAGATACTTCCTTTGCAACACAACACATGTCACACATGTTAATTGTAATCATAATTTTTATTGCATATGCAAGATACAATAAAAAGTGAATTTTTTTAATGCCAAATTATATCACAACACACAATGAAATTATTTTCGTCCTCGTTTTGGGATACCACCTTTTGTGGGTCGACCAGACCTGCGTCTGCTGGTTATTGGGGGTTGATTTTGACCTTCCCCAGGTGGGGCAGAAGCTGCTGGTGTACCCTGAGGGGCTGATGTTTGTGTGTCGCGATGGTCGTTGAGGCGCTTCACCTCATGGTGGATGCCCTGAAGGCATTCTGCAATGGTGGACATCACCTGCAGCATCTGGCCCTGCCCTTCCACAGTTCTGCGTCCCTGTTGACGGATGTCACCCAGCACCTGCTCCAGGTTAGCCGTGTCGACTGGTGCTGTGCCGTCGGCAGCATTGCTTGGAGGTGTTTGAGGTGCAGAAGTCTCAACTTCAGTATTTCTATCTGTCAAGCAAGGAGAAAATATCAGTTTCATTACATTCACCCTTATACAAATAAGTTATCATTAATAAAAAACATTTACCTCCTAGCTCAGCCCCAAACTCATCCCCCTGCAGTTCGCTGTCCATTGTCGACACCCCTTGTATCTCCTCCATGGTAATGCACTCTTGTGCCAACTCATCTAGAGGTGTGAGCTGTAGGTGTTCGGGCAAATGTCCCCCCCCCCCCCCCCCAGTTTTCTGGCTAGCTTTCCAACGCTCAGACAGCTTTCTCTTTAGCCGGGATTTGTAATCCTGCCACCTGCCGATGTTCAAAACATACATATGGACATATGAAACAGATATTTCAGATGTAATCATGTGTATCAAGCACAAGTGTGTTAGGAATCACATGCTTCAATGTGAGCCAGTACAAATGGTAGACCTTTTATACTACGTTTCACAAATTCTACATTGTGATGGTGGCACATATTAAGGCCTGTGCAATTGCGGGCCTCCAGATGTGGACGAAGTACACATCCCAGGATGCGTAGCATAACTTTTGCTATGTGGCCATGCTGAAGCAAGCCATGCTGGGATGTGTACTTCCTCAAAATCTGAAGGACCGCAATTGGGAAGGGCTGCACATATTGAATTACTACACATGTACTACATTATATATTTCTATATTACATCACAAACACCTTGTCATCTTCACTCAGTACAGTGTTAACAGGTGCACACTGTTGTCCAAATGTCTAATATTTATAGAATACCTCTGTAATAATTTGCACATACAGCAAAACACACTTGCCTGTGCTTAACATGCTGCCAATCCCGGGCCTGATGGGACACCTTATTAATTTCATCAGTGATCTCTTTTCACAGCTTGTCTTTGGTGTTGGGGGTCATTTTTTTCGGGCCAAATTCAATCAGGTCACGTGCTCTTGGCACTAAAATGCCCAGCTCCACCTTTGAAAAGGGTGTGTTTCGGCTTCTGCTTGCCACATCCATACTCCCAACATTGCTTGGTCCTGGACATGCAGCTGGAGTTTGGGCTGCCACTCCATCACCCACGGAGTGTGCTTGGGTTGATGGCAAACTGCTTGCAATTACAGGCTGTGTTGCTGCTGCCCTTTCACCCTCCTCACGTCTGCTCCTCTCCATCAGCCTTGCAGTGATGGAAGTTAGTCTCTCTATAATAGCCTCGTGGTCAAAGGTGACCTCTCCTTCTGATTCAGAAGTCATTCACCTTGTAAATGTGTCATGTGTTTATGTGGCCATTTATAGTTGTGGTCTGGAGTGTGTTTTCGCAAGCACGCCAGACACACCTGCGTTAGCACGTCCACACCTGCGGTAGCAGGTAAAACCTGGTGTTGTTGGTCATGGTCTAGCATAATGGCTATAAGTTTAGTTTGCAGTGCACTCTCATATGTCACTGTTATTATGTGCATGACATGTGTGGAATGTTGAATGCATGTGTGTGCTATCTTTGATACAATAGGTGTGTACTCTTCACAATCCATGCCATTTTTTGTTATTTGCTCACGAGCGCATAATTTTGCCCGAGAACGCCAAACACATGCTTTGTGCCTATAAAAGAGCAGATTGTCCCGTTTACCCACACTTACTATCGTATATGTTTGTTGACGGTGGCGGTTTTGCAGAAGCAGAACGCATTGTACCAGAGGGTAAGTTTAGTGGCCACATATTTGCACTTTGAATGTTGCTACATTTAGCTAGTAATGATTAATACTTTTTGTAATGTCTGCAATGCATACAGAGATATCCATATGTATGTTACAATGCATGTGTGAACAGGTGTTTTAGTAGTGATTGTATGGTTCTGTCACCTATTTTAATGTGATATTTAATTGCATCACTTTACCCTTAGGATATTTGATGTTGCCAGCTACTGGTGTATCATTTGTGGTGTTTCTGCTGTCTCATAAGGTAAATTACTCTTTACAGAACCTTTATCTTCATACTAAGGGCAACTTCTTTCTGCATGCTAAATTTCATGTGCTTGCTACCTTATTTGCTAGTTTCATTGTGTGTATTGTGACCTAATGACATTGTAATATCATGTAAGCGTGTGTGTTAATGGCTTTTGGTGTACACATCCCCTTTTACAGGACTGTGGTCATATATGGATCTATTCAGCCATCCTTTGCCCGTATGTGTTATGTTGCTTGTGGTGTGTGCGTTTGTGTGTATGTGTTTGTGGTTCCTGTCACTAAATTTGTTCCATTTGTCTTTACAGAGTCAAGGGGTCGCCATACATGTGGGTGTGTGGCAACTGGACCAACGTGTGGCTCAACCTCTTCGAGGAAGGAGGCTGGGGCGTGCTAAAATATTCCGCACACGTGTGACCCTCTTTGAGATGCCTGATGATGAGGTACAAACTAGGTACCGGTTACCACCGCATGTGATCCTAGACACTCTCTCATTAATAGAGAGTGGTCTGGAAAGTTGTCACCGGCTCCCAACAGCAATTCCGCCTCTCACACAGTGGCTGGCGGTGTTGCATTTCTGCGCCTCAGGGTCTTTCCAGCAAGTGGTGGCAGTGCTTGCAGGAGTTTCCCAACCTACTTTCAGTAGGATCCTGAGGCGTGTAATGTCGGCCATGTTTCGACGCAAGGGCCACTTCATGGCCATGCCATTTGACCAGGACTCTCTGGATAGGGTAAAACTGCAATTTCACCACCTTGCAGGTTTCCCTAATGTGATAGGTGTTGTGGATGGGACACATGTACCCTTTGTACCACCATCACGTACTGAGCACATCTTCCGTAATCGGAAGATGTTCCATTCCCTGAACGTGATGGTGGTGTGTGGGCCATCCCTTGAGATCCTGGCCTTTAACTCCAACTTTCCTGGAAGTGGCCATGACTCCTATGTCATCCGTCAAACCAGGATCTGGCAAAGATTAAAAGAGCTGGAAGGACGTGACATGTGGATTTTGGGTGACTCCGGTTACCCTTGTACGCCCTGGCTCCTAACTCCTTACAGCTCCCCCACTCCAGGTCCACAGGAGTCATACAATACGGCCCATGTCGCCACCAGGCAAGTGGTGGAGCGCACCATTGGCCTCCTGAAGGGCAGATTTCGTGTGCTCCATCGCACTGGTGGTGACCTCCAGTATGCGCCAGCCATGGTGGCAAAGATTGTGGGGTTGTGTTGTTTGCTACACAACATAGCTGTAACGAGATCGGTCCCCTTCCCTGCGGAGGAAGTCCATCCACCTGAGCCACACGACGGTGCCCCCTGCCGCTACAGACACCCACAAAATGTGCGTGGGTACGCCCTGCGTGACTCTGTGGTGTCACGTTTTTTCAGGTAGGTTAAATAACAGTGTTTGACACTATATTTACAAGTACTACCCACATTCCCGCAGAACATTTATGTGGATGAACCATGTAAATCTTGTTAAAACACATTTCCAGATCAGATGTGTGATTACATGAACCAATATATATGTGATGTTGTTCTGTTACAATATCTTCGATGTATGTATTGGAATGTGTATTAAATAATGTGGTAAATTTCCCTAGCTGAACTCATCAAGCAGATTGTCCAACACACCATCCCCAGAGGCCACCACTAGCCACAACCAGGATGCTGGCACACAAACTGAAGGGCAGGCAGGGTTGTGATCTGCTGGCCAGATGGAATGTCAATATTATTGCACAAAATGGAGGATGTGTGTGTCAGCAGATGTGTTGGTGTGTATGTGTGTGTCATCAAAGACAAGTATATGTCGTTTAGAACTCACTCTAATGGCTATTCTTTCTATCCTTTCCAGGTGCAACACAGAGAAGACACGCATTTGTGGCAATGCTGCGGGATATTCCAGTGCACCTAAGGGATGCTGCTTGCTGTGTGTTCCCATTGCTGAACCTGCTTAAAAACTAATGTAGCTGCTATGTTTGCACTAGTGACAGTTTGGAGATGTGACATATAGGGTTGTGCACAATAAAGTTTTGAATTTTCACTTGTGTCTGTGTGGGTCAGTATAGTACTGATAGTGATAGGACTATACTAGTAGTGATAGTGATGGTGTGAGAATACACGAGATAACAGATATGTATGTTTTCAGATGACACTTGTTGAGAGATATTTGTGACGAGTATTCTTTATATACAGTATGGATCATGTTACATGTTTGCATGGTTGTACAAGGTGAAATGATGAGTAATTGAAAGCTGTACTAGGTGTCACAAATAGATTATGGGGGTTCAATATAACAACTTTGTGTAACATGCAATTACAAATGTCATCACAGGTGTACATTACACACCTGAATTTCGTGTGCGTTTATGTGTATGAACGCATACTGTAGTAGTGGTTGCATATTTGGCCATACGCCATATAGAAGGGGCGTGTCATTTGAATGCATAAGTGTATGTTCGCCTGGGCATATCCGAAGGTATTGCGAAAATTTTGATTCGCATTCATTCTGTCAATTTGAAATGGCCTAATAAAGTTATCAGCAAAAGACACAGATTTCTGACCAATCACTGATCACCCACACTTATATAGGCACCTGCAATTAATAACTGCGCCACACCCAATATGGCAACTAGCAGGGCACCACCCTTCCGCAAACGCGAGCTCCTCGCCCTGGTCCAGGTAATGGATCAGCGGCTGGGGCCCACGGCACCTTATATCTCTAATGCGGAGAAGCGGCGGGCATACAATGCTGCCCGCCGCAGAATATATTTGACTACGGGAGTACGCCGTAATATCGGCCAACTCGAACGCCGGTGGTCGGACTTGCGGCGCCGGCAGCCGGAGCTGCTATCACGTATCCGCGGGTACATCCCCCTCCACCTCCCATTCCCCCTCCAACACCCCATCCCCCTCCCATTCCCCACCCCCCTCCACCTCCCATTCCCCCACCAACACCCCACCCCCCTCCCATTCCCCACCCCCCTCCACCTCCCATTCCCCCTCCAACACCCCATCCCCCTCCCATTCCCCACCCCCCTCCACCTCCCATTCCCCCTCCAACACCCCATCCCCCTCCCATTCCCCACCCCCCTCCACCTCCCATTCCACCTCCAACACCCCATCCCCCTCCCATTCCCCACCCCCCTCCACCTCCCATTCCCCCTCCAACACCCCACCCCCCTCCCATTACCCACCCCCCTCCACCTCCCATTCCCCCTCCAACACCCTATCCCCCACCAACCCACCACTACCCCCTTTTGCTCCCCCCTACTACTCCCCACCACACACCCCCAACCCCTACCAATCACCAACACAACCCATCACCATTACCCCAAATCCCATTCCAGCCTCATCCCTCCTTTTAAGCCCATATTCCACCATCATGTCACCATCCAACAGTGAGCAGGATGGGACTGGCATCCGTAAGTAATATATGTGCCTAATGTCTTTACACAAAGAGCTACTAATTACCAATCACAACACACACATATGTTCTGGCAAAATCATTTTTCAGTCAACACAATCACTGCAGTGCAACCCTGACCTGTGGGGTGTTCACCTCCAGAATCCAAGTGCCCCTTGAAACATAAATTGTGTGCAGACAGGCCTCACACCTTCAGTAATTGCCCACACATAACAGTGACTATGTCAAAAAAATGATAAACAATAAGATTCATGTGCAGTGCAGCACCATCCAGTGTGCTTCACAATTTAAACATTGAAAGGAAACACAGCCAAATCCAAGACAGACAAAAGGTTGCTGGGGCCTGCTTGAAAGCTTAAAATATATAGCGTCAACTCATTCTATATTGTAGAGTAGTGGTGTGCAATTTATGTGGGCCAAGCTGCTTCAGAAGTGTAGTTTCCAGCATGATGTGCTACACACATTTCCATATTGACTACTTAATTCGATGACAGGCCATGCTGAGGCATGCAGTAGTAAAAAAGCAGAAGGGCCATACATTGTACAGCAATGACAAACAACTTGAACAATAATGTGTGGTAAATGTTACAAAATGACAGCAGCCGAAAACAGGAGCACATGTCCCTTCTGAGGTTTGATGCAATTCCACCAGCTAAAAGAACCCAATTGTGATGCAGCCTACATTAATGCTAAGTTTGCTGGTATGTAAAATGTATGTGTGTGGACACATCATAGTAGTTAGGAGCATGTCCACAGTAGCCCCTTCTTCAATGTTGGTGTAAATGTATGTGGCCTTCACCATTCACTGGAATACTAATCATATCTTAACATACAAAAATACTTTATGTATATGATATAATATTTATACTGTTCTGTTTCCATTCCCCACAGACACTGATCAGCAACAGGAGCCCGTGGGCGAAGTATTTTTGGAAATACAGCTCACTTTAATTTATTTGGCCATTCTCTTGGAGCGTCTGCAAGAGCTGATTTAATTTTAATGTTTATTTTATTTATGTTGACGTTATGTTAATTATACCCAAAAAAGTTTGGCAAGTAAAGTGGCAGTTTAACTTGTTTGGGAATTTGTGTGCGTATTATTTCGGACCAATATGTAAGAATGGTACTAACAACAGGTACATACAGATGTGTAGTGTCAGTTATATAGCAAATTAAAAGGAAAGTGTTAGCAATGTTGCTTGCGTAACAATGTGGCCTGTACGTGGAATCAACACATAGTCGAGATGCATGAATGATTGAAGTACTTACAGTAACACTTCACAAATCACATCTGGGTAGGTTGACATAGTAAAATATAGGAACACCATAATTAAGGCCATAACTTAACACGTACACATAAACAACACATTTGTGGGTAGTCATAGGCATTTATTACAGTTACACATGTAAACATATTAAATATAAATGTACTGAGGGATAAGCAGTGCCGGATTACAGTGCCGGATTTGTGCCTTGTGCCTAGGCCCGTGAGGCACGGGCCTCGGGGCGGCACCAATTTAGGGCGGCACGGCAGGCTAACTGAATAAATGAATAGCAACTGGCGGAGCCGAATGGTCAGCGGCGAGTGACGAGCGCCGCCGCCGCTGACATGCTTCATTATAGGCAGTGCCGCTCATCACCCGCCGCTGCCCACCCGCACTGTCACGCACATTACATCACCATCAGAGCGGTCCCACTCCGGAGGGCTCCGCCGCTGGGTGCGCTGAATGGCTGAGCTCAGGCTCACTGCTGCCGGCGACCATTGGCTACTCTATACACACAGCCTATTGGCTGCTGTGTATACAATGGGCGGGTACAGCAGGCTTCCCTCCAGGTCCTCAGTACACAGTCCAGACTGCTTGAAAAAAATATTGAGGTGGGCTAAAGTTACATTTTAATTAAACATAGATATATATATATATATATGTATATATATATATATATATAGATATATATATATATCTATATATATATATATATATATATATATATGTATGACGTTAGGAAGAATGTTTCAGGGCTAGGATGCCCGTTTTTGAAGACAACTTGGCAAGTTAGGACTGATTAAATTAGGGGGGCGGACAAAAATGTTGTGCCTAGGGGCGGCCTGACCCCTAAATTCGCCCCTGGGGATATGTTCCTTTTGCTACTTATTAGGGAAGCCACTTTAGATAATGAGGAAACATGATTAAATTCAGCTCTATTGTGTCAATGTAATTTGCTTGCAAAGTTGATGATTGTATCCAGCACATGGAAATGATTGAGGAGGGTGATGTGATTTAATTGATGTGTGCGTGGATGTTTGCTGCGTGCATACTAGTATTTGGTTTGCTAACATTTGGGGAGTAGAGCATGTTCGTTAGCAGCTAGAGGTGAGTGTGCGTGCGCAAATGTGTGGGCGCGTGCGACCAGTTACACGTACGCACAGCGAAAGACCACCCCCCTTACTTGTATGGTTGCGTGCGAATGATTTCGCAAGCGCTGTAGGCGTGCCTTCGCCCGATGCGTGCGTGTGGTTTTTCCCGCAAGAGTGCTTGCGAATGTGCATGCGAGCGCCTGAACCTGAATGAGGGCCATAGTCCTACAGATACAGCCGGCCCTTTGAGGGTGACCAAACTGCTGATGCGGCCCTCGATGAATTTGAGTTTGACACCCCTGCTATAAAAAAAAAAAAAAAATAAAATAAATTAAAAAGTTAAATATAAATAATACATAAATGAAAAAAAAAATTCCTGTGTGGTTTCTTTCTGTGTCAGATGTCGAATCGAGGTCTTTTATTCTTATTTTGTGTTGATTCTCCTCTCCGTTGTGAATTTTCAAGCATGGAAGAATCAGAAGAGGTAAAACAACGATGTGTGATCCTGCTAAGAAACTGCTGGAGGCTTGATTGGTTAGGTACGTCTACTTCAAGGCCCACCTAACTTACACATCAAAGTGTGGAAGAACACATATAACAATATCTTTTTAGTTGGAAATAAGGGTAGCTTACCCATAATTACGATGCATGGGGTTCAGGTCCTTATATAAAGGGATCTTTTTCTGATTTTCCCTTCCCGTTTTTATATTGATGCAGGAATTCGAGATTATAAAATGATTTTTATTCCAATTTTTATTAAAAAAAATTATATAAAAGGAGAGGTACAGTAGGTGGTGTCCTGGGTGGACCTGGACCAGAGTGTGGAAATAATAGTTTTTTTCTGGACTCAACCGATATTACACACAATGGTAGCACCACAGGTTTTACCTTATTTCCTCTCTTCATAAAAAAATTTGCAATACAGATGTAGCCGGCTACATCTTTGCTGGGGCTGGCGACTCTATTGCCAGCCCCCGCCAGAAATGGAGCCTGCCACAGGTCCCCGTCACCACCCCCACCGTCGCCGCCGGTCCCCCTCGCCGCCCCGACCCCGCCCAAACTGGGCAGCATCTCCCTGAAGCGGAGATGAGCAGGTAGATGCTGCCCAACCGCCATGATACTGGGACGCACGTGAGACACACGCGTGTCCCAGTCCCTATCGCCGGCGCTCACCAGAGAAGGGGATCACAGAGATGTGTCACATGGACTTCCGGTATCGTGAATATAATAAATATAAAAACAAAAAAAAGGCTGTGTGGAGAAAGAACAATTCATGTCTCTTCTATGAGTGAAGTGATAACTGCAAAATGCGGCTATCCTGCTAGTATGGTTGCCGGTGATTGGTGCCTTTTCTTAACTTAGGAATTGGGACATTTCATCACATACATGTAAAACCAAAACATTTTTTATAAAATGTTGCATACATTGGGAATAATTCCTGTTTGCATGCAATAGCCGAATATAACACCATGGAGCTATTATTGGCAGTTTGCACATGTGCCAGGATCGCAATGCATATGCCTGAAGTTGTCGTTGTGATCAATGAGTTTTGCATTGCAAAGCGATTGACATGAAGTAACTGGAGGTGTCAACTGGGAGTTTATGGGGAGCAGTTGGAGAAAAGCCGTTATGTCTTGGCCTTTTTTCGGGGTGTTCATCTGCCGTAACCTGTGAGCTCATATGTGATAAATGATCGCACCTGTACGGCTACTGCTGTGTGCAATCTGCTTAGCCGTAGGCCAACCCTTAGCTCCGATGCGCCTGGTTTTTGTGTGTAGGACTCAAATGTGTACACAATTGCAAATGGGTTTGAGATGGCTCTGGCGGTGGACTCTATTAATTACAGGATATCCGCTTAACTTGCTAACATTAGCAGTTACTCAGCCAAGAAAATAGCAATTGCAACAAATATGAATTAGGCCCAGTTGGCCTAATTCACGATGGTAAGCAATTGATGATTACTATGAAACGGAGTGAATATCGTTTGAATATTTGCTACTACCACCAAACTCTGCACACTTATAGATAGTGAACACAGGTGGGGCACAGCGCCCTACGTCTTCCAGTGACCGTCTCCAGTGCTGAAACTGTGGCAACCACTCAAACACAGTGGTTTAGGAGGATGCTTGCTCCACAAAAGCAGGTCACAGTTCTTTAAGGCTTTTCTGTTGTCGCAGGTGATTCTTGTAGTAGTAGAAGGTCACTTCGTATTTATTTAGCACCCTCTAGAAGTTAGTAGATAGGATTTGATTGGTTGCCCATAACAACATCACATGTTTGTGTAAATTTCCTCCATTGTGTCTACTCTACTTATGCACAAATTTTTGTTTTCCCCCCTCCCCCCGACCCTTTTTTATACTTACCTAGTCCCCCGGCATCCACGGCAGGCCTTCAGCTTCATCTCCGGCGTCTCCAGCAGTCCCAGGAGTGCATTGCGCGAGTTTGACGTCACCGGGGACCCACAGGGGAGAGGTAAGTATGTAAAAAAAAATATTCCAAAAACTGTAAAAATCCCTTATCCGGAATGCTCGTGGTCCCGAGCATTTTGGATAAGGGATACTCAACCTGTACTACACATCCCTCATAATGCACATCTGCGAGTGAGACAGGCCGACAGTCACCTTTGTGTAACATGTTCTCTCCTCTTTAACAACACATTCGCGTCATTGTAGCACCACCACATTCTCATCTCTTTTGCAAGATATTCTCTCTTCTGTAAATAAATTCCAGAGAGTTTTTATTTTTGAATCATTGAAACTGGATTTGATTGTTTCGAGATCTTTTTTGTTTTTTTATTAAAACAAAAAAGCGACGTAAAATTGTGCTGTCATAATAATTTTACGCCTCCTTCTAAAAGTATAAAATGACCTACAGTATCTACTCCAGTGAAGCGGTGCTTATGGCGAGATTGATTTTGAATAGTTATGACGGTGCGGATCTTGTGCAACAGACACGATACACTTGGCATTGATACTGGCGACTGCCTTGGCGTGACGTCTAATGGATTAAATGTTTACAATGAGTTATGAAGTTGTTAAGTGCTAAACTGTAATTAGTACTGGTAAACAGGGTTGCTGGAAGGAGACTGACAGGAAATTAGCTGAATCAAGCAGCGTAATGCCCGTGGAATGCGATCTTCAGTTGCAGACTTGCCAGGAGCTTACAGTACATGTAGTAGTAATGAGAGAAGTGAGAGACTTATACATAAGAGGTTTATGAAGAGTGAATTTATACTAGTTTTAGGAGGACTCATTGGGAGAGTGACAATTCAAAGTCAGTTATACAGTATGTCACTATTGATAATTGTCTCCCAGCCAACATAGCTTCACTTGGACTGCAAATCTGATATCTGTAGTGTTATCCTGTAGCCTTTGTACCCTATCACTTCTACTAAGGGCCGTTGTAAGCACTGCAACATGATGAACAGAAAGAACAACATTGCAAACCATTAATTGGCTTCATTTTGTGCAATTTTTTCAAGTAATACAGTGGGTGAGATTTAATAGAGTGTGATTTTTAGACTTTTCCACTTTTTCGCAAAAAAAACATCCAAATTTGCACAAAATCACACATTTAATAGGATTCCCCATGATGACGTCTGGGAGGGCTGTTTTGAACCCACGCCACCTCCACTTTACGAGGGCCCCTGCCCTCGAGCTCCTGTGGCGCTTACGCCCTGTGTTCCTTATATATACAACTTATTTTTTAAATACATTTCTCTCTTCATTACTTTTTTCATATGCACTTGGGTGCGCAAGCACAGCTAAGATCTTGATATATCGCTATCCAGAAAACCGTAACTTCAGGGTAGCTACAGGGCCGGCGCCACCACTAGGCAAATCTAGGCATTTGCCTAGGGCGCCGGCCACTGGAGGGCGGCATTTTGTACCGCCCAGGCACCTGTCCTACGGCGCTGTGTATTTAAATCTGGCGGCGGAGGCAGCGGGGGTCCCTGCAGTCCATTAGAAATCACGAGCGCTATCCGCCGGGCTATGCGGAAGCGCTTCTAGTGTGAAAACTCTGGCAGCACGGCACACGCTGATCTCAGCCAATCAGTGTGCTGCCAGTGTTTTCATACTAAAAGCGCTTCCGCATAGCCCGGCGGATAGCGCTGGTGATTTCTAATGGACTGCAGGGACCCCCGCTGCCTCCGCCGCCAGATGTAAATACACAGCGCCGCAGCAGGACAGGTACCCCCCCCCCCCCCGCACCGGGGCGCCCCCACCCCGACTCGCCTGGGGCGCTCCGGTGCCTTGCGCCGGCCCTGGGTAGCTATATACGCTACGCAGTAGGATCTTTAGCATCCATCCTTCTGTCCAGTAGGACCTCTGAAATCGGTCTCCTCCAAGGTGGCGGATATTTTTGGAGAGACATTTTTCAGCAGCTTCCAGTCATGACGGTTAGACCCATTAGAATCTGCAGACACCATTCGTCCTGACAGCGCCTGCTCCCCCAAGCCACTGCAAGGGCTGCAGTGCCATAGTTACGCCACTGGTCCGTCTGGATGCAAAACTCATATTGCAGAATTGACAAGTACAGTACTGTAAACAAGCAGCAGTAGAGGAAAGCTCATATTTTCTCTTTAGATATTAATGTAACAGCTTTACAAACAGAGATTACAGCTTTATAAGATTCCGCTGAAGAGCTATAGAATCGTTACAGATAACATATAACAGATAACTGGAAAACCTACTTATGGAGGATTATCCTCCTTGTTTTTTCCCAAGCTCTCTTACCTACCAGAGATGTATGCATATTATTAATGCACGGAGCACATAAATCTAGGCCACAGGCGGCTGGTTGGCTACGAGATCTGATTGCAGGTTTATTTACACTATTTTGCTTCTAGCCACTGCATTCTTGTAGTGCGGTGTTAGTGCATATGACTGGGAACCTATCCATATAAGGGGGATGTAGGATTTCTGGAGGGAGTCTGCAAATTAGATTACAGATTGTCAGCCAATGTAAGATACATAATTAGGCCATCATTCTCAAATGAAACATAAAATCCCCTTTATCGCATTCTTCTCTCCAGCACAGTTTTTTGTTTAATCAACTGCATGTTTGGTATTCAATTAGAAATATCTTTAAGGCACAGGTCCTAAGATATAAAGAATTCCAGTTGCGTCTTTTTATTATATTTAATGAAAAATTTCATATATTTTACATGGAGGGGGTCATGGCAATCAAATACATCAGGGTGAGAGAAGTATCAAATCTCATAACACGTTTCAGGGGTACGCTGCCCTCTTTTTCAGACTGCTAGTACCAATTTCATCCCATGATCAGGACAGACACTATTGCTGATTAGGGTTGTTACTCCGTCTCTTTACACAACCTCGGCTACTCCACCTGCACTGCTATTACACTACTCCGGGGTATGTCTCTCTAGTCTCATTGTTAATATATGTATATATTTTTATATAAAAAGTCTACCCCCCCCCCCCCCCCCCCCCGCTGTGGCATTACCCTCCTGGATGGTTGTGCCCAGTGCTGGTTTAAAAAAATACAGGGGACCCCTATTTCATTTGTTCCCATATTTTGTAAAACCAGGACCGACTCTTTGAGCCCAGGGCTTGTTATGGCTTTGGGGGGACTCCACACTGTTTTTCAAATTATTTATTTATTTTTCCTATTTTTTTTACACTGCCAAATACGCCTGGAAAATTAAGTGCATTTTCCAGGCGTATTTTAACGGCAATGAGTTGTCGTATCTCGCTAATTAGCAGCCGTATATTACATACGTCCATTTAGTAAATTTGGAATTACCATTCGAATGAATGGTGATTCCTAGTCATATTCTATTGATAGCGTACACTATCGCATTCGTAAATACGAATACGAATGTGCCATGAATACGAATACAAATTGTCATATTTTCGGCATAGTAAATGCTGAAAATACAAAAACGCCTAAAATAGGCTTATGTACTTATACGAATATGCCTATTTTAGGCTTTTTGTTAGTAAATTTCCCCCTTAATGCAGTCCTCTTAAAAAGATGTCTTCTGGACCTGAAACCCCAGAAAATAGCATTAAGACATTAACGAGGAGTGGATTTAAGGTGACAAAAGGTGCCCATAGACGTGCCGATTCCGGCGCCGCGATGTGTGCTTTGGGATGCGTGCTCCCGCGGCATCTCATAACACAGTACAAAAAGTATGTGCTGCACTTTTTGTTCTTGCTTTTTATCGCATCGCATTGCATGCACAACGCATGCACAAGGCATGCAATGCGATGCAATGCTATTTAAGCCAAAAAACGCACGGCACGTGTATGGGCACCTAAACAATAATATATCAGGAAACAACAATTCCTACTTCTAGTGCTGAAGCTACTGGCACCAGTCATGACACTGAGATGCAAGTCCATCAACATCGTCTGCTCAGGCTGATGTATAATGTAATTTATGGAATGTAAAATCCAACAACATAAACGTAATAATAATATAAACCAAAACAATTGAAACTATCTAAAGAGAAACGCTAACCTGGCAACACGCTATTTACAAGACAAAGAAAGGCTAAGGCCTTGTCCTATGTTCACCTCCAAGTCTGTCTGTTACCCAGTTTGTTTTATCACAGTCTACTATTGTAAAGCGCAATGGAATCTGCTGCACTATATAAGAAACTGCAAATAAATAAATAAAATGGCTTGTGGTTCAGCTTCTCATGAAGATGGAAGCCCAATTCCCTCTCTAAAAAAAAAAAATAATGAAAGTTTATTAAAGCCCAGGAACTAACTGTGCGTTCAGATATCACAAATCCCCAAGCAGAGTCCAAGTGTATCCACGGTTTGCGATGTCTAGGTCTGACCCTACCGATACTGTACGGTAACTACACTTGGCTGGTGGGAAAATAATTCTGTTTTGGAAATGTTGAGTTTGAAGTGTGTCTACTCTTCATTGCAATTTAATATCTGATAATACAGCACCCCAGGACAGCAGCACCCCTCTCCCCACTTTGCCGGATAACTCTCAAGTGTGTCTTCATGACTAATTAATTGCGATGTAACATTTACTACAGCACCTCTGTTATTATTATGTGTCACACGGAGTGTACCCAATACACAACAGGCACCCCTGTAATAATTATTGTGTGTCACAGAGAGTGTGCCCAATACACACACGGCACCTTTTAATAATATGTGTCACACAGAGTGTACCCAACACACAGCAGGCACCCCTGTAATACTTATTGTGTGTCAATGAGAGTGTGCCCAATACACAGCAGGCACCCTTGTCATAATTACTGTGTGTCATTGAGAGTGTGCTTGAACCACCGGACTGAGGAGTCACATGTGTCATATACATGCAGCTCCTCCCTGAGAATGGGGAGAACCCCACTGATGTCAGACAATGGGACTCCCCTCAGTCTCATCATAACTTGCGGTTTGCCAAGTCCCTGCATGCGGGGGAGGCTTGCTGGGACTTGTTGTTCCACAACAAAACCCAGTACTTCTATTTTTACACTTATACTATCAAACCGGCATCCTGAGAACTTGCCAGCTCTATAAATTTGGCTAGCTTTTTAGGACAAATATGGCAGATTCCAATAGTGGCTCGGCCGTTACCTAAATTTCCATCAAATAGCTTTAACCAATTTGTCTGAATGACCATTGTCTGTTTTCCATTGTTTTGGAGCAAATATTAGATTCTCATACGCTCTCACACTGTACGTTAGCAGATTTTTGTTCCCACCCGATAGATTGGACAGATAAATCTTTAGGTGTGTACCCAGCTTGTTTTGCACATTTTATGGTCAATATTAAATGTTTTAAGTGACTACTTTAGCAATTCCTATATATAATGTATTCCTCCTCCACCTTCTCAGGATGTCAGCTGTCCATAAAATTATCCTCACAATGGCATTTTGTCAGTGAATGACTTAACGAGTAAAAAAAAAAGCTGGCTCAGTGTCAGCCGTCTCATTTCAGAAGGAAAGAGATCGCTCATTAGATGTGGACAATATGCAGATCCACAGTAGCATTGCCAACCACAAAATAATAAACACAAATGTAGTACAATGCTTTGGAAATGCTGCAGTAAATATAATTAATTCAAATAAATCGGTATTGAAAGGAAGCAAGTATTTGTCTGGTACTGTCACATATTTGCATACCAGTTTTCAGAATTCCCTATTTGTGCCGTAAGTCAGACATGGGCAAACGTTTCCGAAAGGATTAGAGCCAGCAAAAACATTTACAAGGCTCGCAATATTTTTAGGTGCTTGACTATGTGGACAGTGTTATAATCAAAAGTATAATGATTCTAAGATGGCATTATATTTTCATTAGAGTGATTTGTGCAGGGTTGGATTAAGGGGGAAGGGGGCTCAGGGGGTCCCCCCCTCTATTTACGGCCCCCTGTGGTCGGCATGTATTTTAAAAAAATATATTTTTCTTTACCGGTAGCTAAAAGTTTTGTGCATGGGAGTGGGGTAGTGCTGCAGCTACACCTATCTGCCAAAGTGACATGGATTAATGGTGCTGAGCAACTGGTGGGAGTTGACTAAGGCCCTTATTCTGGATCATTCACAAAGGCAAATTCCTTCTCAAATGGACAAAACTATGGGCCTTATTCTGGTTGGTGCAGTTCTGTCCGCGTGTGGTCGGAGGGCCGGTGGTTGGTGTTTG
This sequence comes from Crinia signifera, assembly GCF_055691185.1. Taxonomy (NCBI): domain Eukaryota; kingdom Metazoa; phylum Chordata; class Amphibia; order Anura; family Myobatrachidae; genus Crinia; species Crinia signifera. The sequence goes on along the minus strand of NC_139225.1, from coordinate 9,642,437 downwards.
CGCATGTGCAGAGGCGTATCTGCGCATGTGTGAACGCCGCGCACGTCCAAATACGGTGTGAATTCTGTACAGAAAACAATTGGTCGGAACAATCTGAACAGGGGGTGGAGAGGGGCGTGAAGGGCTGTTTGGCCTCATTACCATATGTGTACACCCCGTAATCCGGCCGTGACGCACGTGTGGGGGGCGGACAGCTGACATAGCCGGATGCCAGCTGCCCGCCCATATTCCTGCTTTCATACGGAGAAATGCCCGAATGGTCTGGAGCGTTCGGTGCTGTCTGACCACTCGGTCCATCATTCGATGGTCGGCGACCATCGATCGATGGGGGAGGTTCTCACAGATGGAGGAGCTGTGCTCATGGAAAATCCACTCTCGGTCCGTTCGGTCGGCGTCTTACCGCATTCGGACGGTGTGAGTGATCTGTACGGAAGGTGGGGCTAAGAACCCTCGGTTCCTGTCCGAAAATACGCATCCGTCCGATTCAACTAGAATAAGGGCCTATGTGCACTGCAGTATAATGTTACTATGAATGGATGGACCATATCTACAGATTTATGCATCACCATTACCACTACCAGCATCTCCCAGCAGGATGATTTATGGACCAAGAAGTCAACACAGTACTAAGGAAAAGTTTGGTTCATGAGCCGGCCAATCTCACCATGAAATTATAGTAGACATTAGACTCTAGAACAATGAACCAGTGCAGAACTCTACTACATAATCTCCTGGATGCACAGGAGAGCAATGCTCTCGAATGCTGTTAGTAGTATTTGTGAGCTGTGGTTGGGGAACTTCTGTCACATACCGTAATTTAAAAGTGCCACCACTGAAACACTTTAAGAAAGTTGATAAATAACAGCAGGATAGGATGTCACCATCTCCAAAGCTTATTACAGAGGCAACTGCAAGCATAATTGGATCACACTGGTATGTTATAACACGCTGTTCTTCATTTCTTCACGCTGTTCTTTTATATGAGCTATTCCCACTATGGAATGTTACTTATTTCCGGGGAAAATATAAAATGGAGAAAAAAATTATTTAGCAAAACGAAAAGAAAGGTAACTCCACACAGCAAGGGACAACCCTAAAAATGGACTTTCTGCATCTGTTTATTTATTACATTTCAATATTCTCGCCCATAACGGATTTTGCATTGCTTTGTAAAACTAGACGAACCAGTACGGATGTACGCTGTGGCGGAAATCACAGCCAATATGCGACATTATCTATATATAATACAGAGAGCCACCTGTAATGAACCATTCACATCACACACATTGTAGCTACTGATATAACACGTGGTGAACATTAAATGACTATATGCAATGAAGAAAGAATTCTTGTCGCTAGGGATATGCAAGGGACATTTTTTTTGAGTTTTTGTGTTTTGGATCGGAATTGTTTTTGCCAAAAATCACCCTTCTGGGTTTTGGTTTTGAATCTGTAATTTTTTTTTTTTTTAAAAAGACCTTCAATTGGCTCACGAGCCAGCGCCAAATTTCAAAATAGTCGTGTACCTGCTGTTTGAATACAGCCAGGCAGCCCACCGCTTTCTGCCCAACTGTCTCCGCTTTGAATTCTGCCCAGCTGACGGCTGTCCTCATTACCGTGAGTGGCAGCTGAATGAGGCACCATAGAGGAGACAGACACTGTCAGCACCCTGGTTACTCTGGCGCCAGCTGAATACTCCGCATAATGGGAGGGACAGCCCTATGTCCCCCATAGCTGTCACCCGCTGCTCTCCAGAGCCCTCCATAAGTCCCCCCCCCCCCAAAGTAGACAACATGGACATGGCTAGAACAAAAATGGAGCTGATCATCGGGATTTTTATAGGGAATTTGACAGCAGGATGATGACGTTCTTCCCTGTTCTGGATCCGGATAATGCAGTGAAGGACTGAGCCGTCCATGAGCCTACCTTGTATCAGGTAAGTTTGGAGAGTTTGGTTCTCTAGGAACTGAACCCACTCATCTCTACTTGTTACTAGAATATCATACGACCAGTATGCAATGGAGAGAATATTCCAATACAAACAGTAATGCAAAAGAGTATTCTAAATACATAAGTAAAATACAGAGCATTTAAGCAACTGATATTTTCTAGACCATGGGTTCTCGAACTAATTTGCTGTGGGATCTCATCAGACAATACAAATTATTACAGGACTTAACAATACAGAGAGAATATTTAACACCAATGTGGAATTTGCCCCATAGGACCCCCATAGAAATTCTTGTTGGTAGAATGGACATTCATGGAATTGGAAGTGTTCACCGGAGTACGAAGGCCATGAAATAAGATTGTCCAGTATTTTTCAGAGCACTACAGTGCAGCAGGACAGGAGTTCCCTGTCTTTTGAGTCACAACAACATTGGTGAGCTTGAATCTTTAAAGACACAAGCTCAGTAACTGGAAAGCCAGGATGGTGATCCAATCAGAGCTTGCTACTGGCTTTTCAATCTGGCATCACAGGTAAACCAATTAGGACTTGCCACATCACTGGTGACACCCCTTTTCAATGGTTTATATTAGCAGTCTAGAACAACAGAGAGAAAACATGTCTTAAACCAGAAGAAGGAAGAGACAACAAAAATAAATATTATTCTAGCAGAGAAACGCATCAAGAAGGGGTCTCTATCGGCTTCATATCCCACTCTCCACATCCATTTGGAGGGTTCTCCCTCCCTGGGGGGGAAAATACCCTACTGAGGAGTTCCTGCTTGCTGAATCATCACAGCCAGTGAGCAGACTACCAAACGTCGGCGGACACAGCTCCCAGCAATTGTCCTTCTTCGCTTACCAGATACCAGATATACAGCCAACTTGTGATCCGTCATACGGAGACGGACACAGCTACAGACACCTGCGATCAGAGCTCCAAAAGGCGAAGGTGCGGAGATAATCGTGCTGCCTGGATAATCGTATTCTGTGGCTGGAACCGTCTGCCACAGCGGAGTTTGTCTAGACACAATTGAAGCAGGCTAACTGATGGTAATTCTCCTCGCTGGGCTCCTCGTTATATGCATTTATACTTTTCTTTAATAAGTAAAGGAGTGGAATAAGGAACTCGGCACTTGTTTAGTTTCACGGCGGCAGCGTCTCAGTTGCAGCAGCGTCTGTGTCCCCTTGCGCTCGCCATGCTATATAAAATCAACTCCATGCCAACGTGGATAGTGGGGGTATGAACTATTCATGTTGGCATGGACTTTATTTTAGAAAGTTTGCCGAGCACCGAACCCGGAAGTAGCGGGCTGCCATGCTGCCGCCGTGAAACTAAACAAGAACCAGGAACTCTTTTCCCATTACTAGCAGAACATTTCCACCCAATAGGAGGTTGAATATGGCGCTCCACAATTAAATAATTAATCAATTAAGTGGATTGTGAATATGATGCGATATATCCCATACTGAATTGTATCTGTTTTTACATGCATTTTGACTTTATTATCTGGTTAATACATTTTTTAATATATACTTTGGATATAATTGGATTTGCGCTCTCTTTTAAACCTTATTTAGAAAAAGAGAAGACATGCCAAAATTAGCCCGGGGGTACTAGCAGCACAAGACCAAAAAGGCCAAGGCATTTTTTAAAGCACAGGACTAGTGGAGGGATGTTGATAAAAAGCACTAGACCCATTGACTGCATTTAGGATTATTGTTGGTTATGATTGATTGATGATTATTGGCACTAGGCCCCTATTAGCCTGAATGGCATGCATTTGATGTTTATGGCGGGGGGGGGGGGGGGCAGTTGGAAGTCCCCCCAGCCTGAAGGGAATAGATGCTGTGCGCAGTGAGCGAAAAACGGGGGCGTGACCAGAAGGTGGCCTTATTAACATAGACCACACCGCCATTTACATATGCCACGCCCCCTGTGCCATGCAAGTGTCCCTCTTCATGGGGATGAAGAAATTGGGAGGTATGTACTACACCCAGTTCTGATTAGTGTTTGCAAACCAGTCTTGTGAGCAGGTTATATGTTTATGTATAGTGATTAGAGTGACTTATTATGGGTAGCATGTGTTAGATAATAGCACAGCTTATATATGCATTATGGGAGAACTTGGTTATGTCTTGCAGCAGGTGAAAAAAAGTATTCCAGAGTTTATCAATGTGACAGCTGGATTCCTTGAATTATTCAACATCTGGATCATCATCCTGAAGATGAAAGCAAGTATGGTGCAATGTCTACACTGCACAAACTGAGACCTCTCACAGCAATATACAATACAATATATACTAATGACAGGGACTGTAGTCCACAAGGTAAAAACCTCCCACCCAGCTCAGTGTCAGTAAAGCCAGATGCAGCCGATGACTTCAATGTGATGGCTCCTCGTGGAAGTCCTACCTGTCAGTCACAGACACACAAGGCAGTGCCATTGGGAGGTGTTCCCCTCCTTTGGGAGTCTGTGATAAGTAGAGAGCTGGCTTCCTGTAGGAAGCCACTTTTTGCCTTATTGTAAAGCCCAATCCGGCTTCTGTGGGCTGCAGTTGGTGCAGTCCATAGTAACTGAATTTCCATATGCACATTCAGAGTCACCTCTTGTGCACATGCACTGGTCCCAGCAATGTCAGCCCTATTGTGCAGGACCTAAGTAACGTTATTTTCCTCTCCGGTATACTGTAGGTAGCAGTAGCCCCCCTACCTAAAAAAAGATAGGAGTCACCATTGTTAATGACTGCTATATAAAATGGTGTCTGTTCTGGATACCACTACAATGCAATCCCCAAATCTCTGATGTATACAATACAGACCATAGTTGCCTACCCTCCTGCATCCTGCAGGATACTCCCTGACATAGCAGCTATCTCCCTCTCTCCCTCATTAGTCTAGCAATCTCCCTCATGTCACCTAGCCCACATTACAATGTTACATCATAGTTACCTCCCCTCCTGCATTCTGCAGGAGACTCCCTGACATAGCAGCAATCTCCCTCTCTCCCTCATTAGTCTAGCAATCTCCCTCATGTCACCTAGCCCACATTACACTATTACATCATAATTACCTGCCCTCCTGCATTCTGCAGGAGACTCCCTGACATAGCAGCAATCTCCCTCTCTTCCTCATTAGTCTAGCAATCTCCCTCATGTCACCTAGCCCACATTACACTCTTACATTTTTGGGGAAAAGAAGAATGAGATATAGATACATTTACACTTTACAAAGTATAGTATCTCTTACTAACTGCTTTGGGGCTCATTTACATTTGGATATAAGTCATTTTAAAAGATTCCTCTCAGATGTAGCAGTACATACCCACGCTTCTAGGTGCCACATTCACAATCTCTTTTCCATAATCTCTCCATATATGGATCTAGACACGCCCTTTGGGTGGAGCATGACACACACCCTCAATGGGGTGCTGTGCAAAATTCTACTACCAACTATAATCTCATTGAAACTAGTTTTCAAAAGAAGGCAAGTATGGTGCAGACACCAGATGAAATGTAACACAGTAATAAGAATTTATTATCACACACCATTTAAATAATTTGAATTATTTTTAAATCTACTAAATAATATCAGAAAGTAAGGCAGGTTGTATTATACTGAATTAAACATAATATACATGAACAAAATGCACCTCTGTTTTTCAAATGCTACAGGACTCTGGCACCGGTAAGAATTACTGTGCCATTAGCTTGCTTGCCTATTGTTTTAGTGGAATGGTTTACATCTTCTCCATTTAACATCTCGAGCATAAGGGCATTAAGGACAATGACTTACACAACCTGTTTGCGGTTTTATGTAGAATTTCTTTAACGGTTCTGCTTCTCTGCTTTCCATGCTTCAAAATAAATTGCAGACCTAATTGAATGGTATTAAGAGCCATATTTTAAGCCTTTGATAAAATGTGTGCAGCAGGGGTATTCCAATTGCGTACTGCGTGCTGCTGTGGAACTACACATCCCATCATACCCAGTGAGACTTTTGCTATTGGAACATTCTAAAATGGCGACAAGGCATGCTGGGTTGTGTAGTTCCATAGCAGCTAAAGGGCTGTATGTTGAATTGCCCTCTCCCTACTGATCGGCTATGCATCTGTTCACATTACAGAGGAACTGTGTTGATAACTGGGGAATGCCACTTGGCTGAGTCCCTTTTTTGGGGTCACATCATAAATGTTGGGACTTGGGTATGAAAAGAACGTATGCACTAAATAATAAATTGAAGATAGTAGTGCCAGTTCCTACAAGCAAACTCCGAAAATATAACGTTTTTGGAGTTTGATTAATACTAGACAGCAATAATAAATGGGCTTGTTACTCGCTGATCCCAACTATTTTTCATCAGAATTGGTGAATCAAGGATTTATAACGTTATATTCAATCAATCCACCAACCAGGGCTGTTTCTTCAAATCAATTGCTACCAGTGCAACAGGTGGGTGGGTGTGGTCCACTAGGTCACCAGTATCTGCTGCCCGCAGCAGACAGAGGCGCGGTCAGTGGCTTCCATGGCTCATCCGCCTGCCTCAAGAAATGGCCCCGTCAGTAACCCAAGCATCAGCTGAAAAGGAAAAATCCCCAATAGCTGCCTGATGTATGAGGACCTTAAGTTGGGTATACACTATCTGATATTATGAAATATTCGGACAATTCTGACGGTTTGGAAGGACAAGCCATTTAAAACATTGAGGGTATATGGCTATGTCATTGAGGATCCTTGCTTCCATGCATCGTCAGCAACAGCCTCCATCATCTGTACATGCAGGACAATGGAGGGCATTGCTGGCAAGTGCCATGTTGTCAAATTCAGCATGGCCAGCACTCTGTGGCTGCCAGTATAGTGTATGAGTGATCACTTCACCCCTGAGGAATATTTCTTTCTAAAAATGCCATATTCTCAAAGGGGACAACTAAGACTGGAGCGAGCACTCATTATCCAGACCCCTGCTTGTTAGGGGGGGGGGATGAGACAGAGCTGGCCAGTATTGAGGACTGCAGTGCATCAGCATACTGCTGAGAAATAACGGGCAGGCAACAGGTAGTGCCCATCTGCTGTGGTTAGACCACTTGGGGTGGGGCATTTGAGTAGTGCATGGGGTGGGTTGGGTTCTGTGTTTGTAATTAATTCACACGGGAGTGAAGGTGAGTGGGTTTTGACCTTATTTTAAGATTGTAACTAAACAGAAATTCAGTAATGAATAATAAATAAACACATTTCTCAAGCATAACTAACTTGCACAATACAGCAAAGGTCATGTTGCTTTGGATAGTCAAAAAGTCAAAGAGCCCATGGCTGGTTACACTTAAGGGGGGGGGGACCCCATGCCATTTAAAAAAAAAAAACCAATGTAGCTCTTTCTTTAACTTTTACACATGCAGTAGAAGTGTCATATAGATCTCACTGTTACCTGCAGGTTTTATCCGGCAAACTCGGCAACCAAATCACGTCACCATCGGAAAATACGTATCCTGAAATCACAGCAGCTTAGTAAATAAGCTGCTAGTTCTCACGCAAATCAGACCTGATCATGTTCTTAACCAGCTGAGTTGAAACTCGGCTGGAACATGGCAGCTTTTCGCACCACTGTAAAAGTGTACACAAGCATTTTCAGTTCTACTTCCATATACTGTAGAGCACTACCTAAACTGACCCAGGGGACTGATTCATACCTGCTCGCTGGTCCCCTGGGTCAGCACTACCCAAACTGACCCAGGGGACTGATTCACACCTGCTCGCTGGTCCCCTGGGTCAGCACTACACAAACTGACCCAGGGGACTGATTCACACCTGCTCGCTGGTCCCCTGGGTCAGCACTACACAAACTGACCCAGGGGACTGATTCACACCTGCTCGCTGGTCCCCTGGGTCAGCACTACACAAACTGACCCAGGGGACTGATTCACACCTGCTCGCTGGTCCCCTGGGTCAGCACTACACAAACTGACCCAGGGGACTGATTCACACCTGCTCGCTGGTCCCCTGGGTCAGCACTACACAAACTGACCCAGGGGACTGATTCACACCTGCTCGCTGGTCCCCTGGGTCAGCACTACACAAACGGACCCAGGGGACTGATTCACACCTGCTCGCTGGTCCCCTGGGTCAGCACTACACAAACTGACCCAGGGGACTGATTCACACCTGCTCGCTGGCTTGCGAGTATTCACTGCAAGCAGGTAAACACCCCCCCCCCCCCCGAACGCAGTTCCCCCCCTCTCCGAGCGAATGTCCGCACTAGCATGCAATCGAATCGGATGTTTACGCTTACACATCGCTTGCATGCAGACGCAAGGAGGGAAACGCATTCGATGGTCGCTCACCATCGAATGACTTCTGCAGCCTTCTCTCTGAAAAGTCTCTACTTACTTTTCAGATGCCGCTATCTGCCGAATTGGAGGCGGGCGCTGACATCACGTGACATCAGCCACCTGCCTCGAGAAAGCGCGGGCATGCCCAGCGTTTACAAGGACGCGCCCACCATTTTTTTTTTGTGCACACCCATAAAATGGCGGCTGGTCTCCTACGTCCGCCCCATGCCCGCCCCCTTCCTACCTCTCCTGCTGAGTGTGCAACTCGCTGAAGGCATGCGCTCCTGGGGTTTGCACACGCGCCTGCGCAAACCCACACCATCGGCCGGAAGAGTGAATTCGGACCTGATTGAATTGCCCCCCCAGTTCCAACCCAACATGTGCGCTGCAGAGTGTGCTGTAGAGTGTGCTGTAGAGTGCGCTGTAGAGCGTGCTGTAGAGTGTGCTGTAGAGTGCGCTGTAGAGTGTGCTGTAGAGTGCGCTGTAGAGTGTGCTGTAGAGTGCGCTGTAGAGTGTGCCAGCGACACCAAAGACTGTTACTTGGGTTTGGAGTTTGGGAATCTTTCTAAATAATCACTTAGCGGAAGAAGATCATCAATGGCTTCCTCATTACAAAACCTCTTTACATGGGCACATTGCAGCTTTCACGGAGCAATCTGGTTACGATATGGCGCGATGATGAACTTGGTTATTGACGTACAAAGGACAATATCCTTAAAGACAATCGATGATTTCAATGATCATGTGTTCTCTGGAAAATACACGTAAGTGCTACAGAAATAACTTCATCAATTATAAATAAAATGAGAAATGATAATCTAATGCACTGTATACATTTGATAAAAAAAAAAAAAATTTTGATTAAAAAATAAATTAAACCACATAATAAACATATTTTTTTCCAGTGACTTACAAGACGAAGGGACATATTAAATTAGACACCTCCCGAAATTGCCTAATTTAATATGGCGTAACAATAGCCCCGCAGACTCCGCGGTCGCGGGGAGGGGCTGTGTAAGCGCAGGCGCCGGGGGTCTGTGGGGCTATTGTAATGCCGCTGTGCTGCTGCCGGGACCTGCAGATTTACCTGTCTGCGCAGCGGTCCCGGCTCCCCTCCTGCCCTGGCTTCTGCAGTGCTGAAATGAAAATGGACCATCATAAAATGTCCGCCCATGGGGGCGGACATTTTGTGATGGTCCGTTTCCATACCAGCAGAAGTCAGGGCAGGTCCCGGCCGCAGCACAGCGGAGGGTAAGGCACGGGGGCGGGGGGGGGGGGGGGGCACTGCTGAAATTCGGCTGGGGGGGGCCTCAATTTTCATAGTTTCACCACTGATTACAGAGGGGGAACTTCTTCTCTTCAGAAAAGGCATCATTGCGGGTTTAACGCACACAAAAAACCCATTGATTCTACAGTTTACGCAGCATCATTGGGTTAGAATATATTAACCCCTGATTTACCGTCCATGGAAAAGTCGTTTTTTTTCAATAGCTCTTCCCCACGTGGCACGCACAGCTTATAAGGTATCCGGACTGATCATAGATTGACTCTAAGTTGACAGTCATAAGGTAAAAGTTATAGTCAAAAGGTTGACAGGGTCTAAAGGTCGACAATCAAAAGGTTGGCATTACAAAATTTTGAGCTGACATGTGCCGACAGGTGGTATTTCATGCCCTACCATCCACTACGGTGCGGGGGGAGAATCTATGAGTGTGCCGAGCTTAAAGCATTGTTGAACGCAGGGAGCCATGTGAGGGGACGCGGTATACTTATACAGTGTCAATGTCAACCTATGTAGACATATACACCAAAAAACATAAAAAAAACTTGTGTTGATCTTTTCCATGTCGACCTTTCAACCATGTCCACCATTTGGCTATTGGCCTATTGACCCTGTCAGTCTATTGTCTGTCAACCTTTAAATCCTGTTGACTTTTTGACTGTCGACCTTTGGACCCTGTCAACCCAAATGAACCGGTCTGAATAAGCCCCCGAGTGATTGTTTACAGGTGTTAACGGGGATTGGCTGCTAAAACGCAGCAGCTTGATTGCAGTTTTCAGGGGGGTATCTGCCATCAGCTGCAATCTCTAATGTACAAATACATGACGCCTGCGTCGCTACTATTGTGTAGTGTAGCCATAGGCCAACCCTTAAACTGGTCATTTCTGCACATAAGCCGCTAATGTGCACAGCTGCGAATGTGTTTATGTATAGGCATCTATCTTCTTTTCTGGGGAGCAGATTCACTTGCTAACAGCGGTTCCGTAGACGAGAAAATCTTAGCTGCATTAGCATACAGACATGAATTAGGCCCTCAGCCACCTCTTATCATGCAAAGCTCATGACTCAGATGAATAATGTGGAATAATTATCACGAGAGAGTAGCGTTAGAACTGACATAAAGGAGTCGCACAGCACCAGGAGTGTTACCGGTTGCTATAAGTGATTACTGCAAGAGGAGATACGATTGCTAGGCAATAGGGCTCAGTTTGTCACCAGTGGCTACAGATTGAAAGGCATCTACTGTACAAATGTCACATCGTTTTATAAAATGAGCTCATTCATTCATTCTGCATTGAACTTGCGCCTTGGGATTTTTTATCTTATATTATGTAGATTTAACGTGATTCTTTTTGCACAAATAATGCTAATCATTACAGCCCACTATCATATGTTATTATGGTCCTGAGCTGTTTAGGTGCAACAAGTTTTTTTATATATTTATTTTTAAGCTATTTTAAAAAAAAAAATTTTAACAAACGCAAAAACACTCCGGAAAATGGGCGTGACCGGTGTAAAGGAGGGTGTGGCTTCACAGGGATGCCACAAATGCAAGCCACGCCTCTCATTTACATCACTGTGGGGGCATGCCCTGCGCTCTGTGATCTGCTACCCATGGCTCCAGCCATCTGTCATCCATGAATAGATGGGATACAGTCGTATTGTCTACCACACTTAGGTCGACAGTCATTAGAACGACACCGTTGGGTCGATAGGGGGGAAGGTTGACAGGGTTCTAGGTCAACATGGGTCAAGGTCGACATGTGTTTAGGTCGACATGGGACAAGGTCGACATGAGTTTAGGTTGGCATATGCATTAGGTCGACATGGGTTAGGTCGACAGGTCGTTAGGTCGACATGGGTCTTTTCACTGTTTTTTGAGCCGACATGTGCCGACAGGCGGTATTTCATGCCCTACCATCCACTAGGGCGTGGTGTGAGAATAAAATAGTGTGCCGAGCGCCAGGGCTGCCGACAGGGGGGTGCCGTGGGTACAACTGTCCCGGGCCCAGGCCTCTGGAGGGGCCCAGGCAGCTGCCCACAGTGGCACGGCACCACCCCCCGCACCCACACAATGCATCTCCCCCCCCCCGCGCACCCCCCGGCCTGCAGAGCGCCGAGTCTAGGATACAGAGGGGCTGCACTGTGCAGTGAGTGCTCCGAGTCCAGACTGTTGGAGGAGGGAGAAGATGCCGTGCCACTGCTGCTGGAGGGAGATGTTGGTAAGTAATACTAATTGGGGGGTGTAGGGGGAGGCGGGGTGCTGGTGGGGGGGGGGGGGTGTGCCAGCGCGGGGGCGGCGTCCCGCTGGGGCCCGGGCTGAAGGTCAGTCCCGGGCCCCAACATTACTAGTGGCGGCCCTGTTGAGCGCAGCAAGCGCAGCGAGGGGCTGCGGTACTCTTCCAACTGTGTCCATGTCGACTGTGTCGACATTCGGGTAAAAAAAACAGTGAAAAACCCATGTCGACCTAACGACCTGTTGACCTAACCCATGTCGACCTAATGCATATGTCAACCTAAACCCATGTAGACATTGTCCCATGTCGACCTAAACACCTGTTGACCTTGACCCATGTCGACCTAGAACCCTGTCAACCTTCCACCCTGTCGATCCAACAGTGTCGACATAATGACTGTCGACCTAAGTGTGGTCGACAAAACGATCCACACCGGAATAGACCCCACCACCACCACAGAACACTGTTGGTCATGGATTGGATAGTGGGACAGTACCAAAAAACGGGACTGTCTAGCGAAAATTGTGATTGTAATAGAGGAGAACAAATAGGAGGCACTGCAGTGGGATAAGGTCATAATATTGGTGGAAATATATGCAGATAATGGTATCAGCTACAATAACTCTTACAGTATATGCAGCAACAATACTAATGCACAATTCTACACGGGCTCCCCATGTCCTCCAGAGCACAAGTGAAATGACTCCCCTTTACCTATACTGCGATCAATAGCAACACCACATAATACATCCTAAACCATATTTTAAAATATTACTTTGTCACCTTAGATCTATCCAGTGGCGTAAGTTCGTCCCAACTGCCCGGAGGCACGATATATTGTCGTCCCCCCCCCACACACACACACACACAACCTTATAAAATCTATACCTGTATGTGTGTACATTCTGAAATGTATATTTATCTCTCTCTCTCTCTATATATATATATATAGAGCATACTTGAGGGTCCCGCAAATCGGGTCCCCCTCCCGGTCCCCCGGGAAGGGGGGCAAGTCTCCCGCATTTCCCTACAGCCCGGGCTCCCCCTCTCCCCGCGGTCTAAAAACTATGACTTTCGCGGGTCCGCGGGGAGGGGGCGGGGCTAAATGACAAAATTTGCGGCATTTCGCGTAATTTTTAGCCCCTCCCCCACCCACGGACCCGCAAATTGAGGCTTCAGCCCGTCATGGGGGCGGGGCTTGATGACATCACCCGTGCCCCTCCCCCCAAAACGAAGCCTCTACCCGCCCCCTTTCACTCCTCTCCGGGCTTCTCCCGGAAAGGAGTATGCCAAAGTCGGCAAGTATGATATAGAGAGAGAGAGAGACAGAGAGGACACATACATTTCAGAACTCAATCACAGAAGCGATATTGATGGCTTTCAATTAACTGATTTAAACATGCAGATTAGGAGAGCAGTGATAGTACAGTATGCACAGTGGGGTTATGGCCAGCATTGATAGTACAGTATGCACAGTGGGGTTATGGCCAGCAGTGATAGTACAGTATGCAAAGCTGGGGTATGGCCAGCAGTGACAGTAAAACACAGTGGGATTATGGCCAACAGGGACAGTGGCAGGGCCGGCACCTACTGCTCAGCAGAGGATGCAGTGCAGGGAGTCACCAGGCAGGAGAGGCTCTCTCCCTGCTCTGCATCCCCTGCTGTCCTCTGTTGCTGCTGCTGCTGCGCCTGTCACACGCATGACAGGCAGCTACGACAGCAGTAAGAAGCTCCCTCCCTGCTCCCAACCCCCTTTGACTTCATCAGTGACAGCAGGGTCGGAAAAGGGGGTGGCGCTACACGGGGCAGAGTGGCGGCACTACTTGGGGCGGAGCTACATGGGAGCAAGGCTGATGAAAGGAAGGAGAAGGGGATGAACTACCAGACAGATTTTAAGGTATAGGTGTGAGAGATAGTGGCCATAATGTATAATCAGTGCCTAGAGCTCGCACCTGAGCACTATTTGCTGTTTGCTGTTGACACACTACTGACACACCTGTCGCTGACCAAAGACCAGGCCTCTGAAATAGTAGCTGGCAGAGAGTGGATCTTGGAGATGTTGGATTTGTACTAGGACAGGCAGCGAATGGGATTACTTTTGTAGTATTCCTGTCGCAAGATGAAGCAGTCATCGTGAGGCAAAAGTTTTTTATTTGCTCAAATATAAGTCCTAAAAAGGATCCTCTCCTATGTCTTAGGAGGCAGTGGTGGAACTCCCGGAGGCAATGGAGTCATCTGCCGCCGGGCGATAGCCTCAAAGGGGGCACACCCGGCACAGACTCCATTGCCTCCTGATGTTCCGCTCACACTTCGGCATTTTAGAGCCTGGTGCTGGCCTTCATTGTATGCAGCACGGGGCTCCCAGCGGGCGGCGTGTATGAGAGTCAGCTCCCCCCGCCGCTGCTCCCTCTGTCCCCACTGACGCTCTCTGTACTCACTGCTCTGAGCCTGCCAACAGTGATGAGTCGGGGCGGCTGGCCGGCGGGAGACTCCGCAGCCAGTGCGGGAGTAGTACTGACTCTGAGTGACACACTGACATTCATGCAGCTGCGGCAGTGCGAGGAGCTGGAAGCTGGGCTGGAGACGCTGCAGTGTGAGTAGTGTCAACAGTCAGCAAGGATCCGGGCAGGAGATGAGTGACAGCAGGGCAGTGTTGGTGTAAGTAGGACACCAACCTTTGGGGGGACAGTCACATGGCTCTAACTATGTGTTTGTAATCCACACATATATATATATATATATATATATATATATATACACACACACACACACACACACACACACACACACACACATGTGTATATATGTGTGTGTGTGTGTGTGTGTGTGTATATATATAAATATATATATATATACATGTACACTATATATATATATATATATATATATATACATACTGTATATGGGATATATGTGTGTGTTTGTATGTATATATATATATATATATATATATATATATAAATATAAGGGATTGGGTAACAGGGCGGCACTCCAATCATTTAAACAGTAGAATTCGGTGCCTGGTCCATAATAGTAATACAGTACACTTCCCCCCCCACTGCGGAAGGAGTCCAAACCGGCACACGAGTAGTGAAGAAAAAAGATGTGGTTTATTCCATAAGTACAAGAGTTATAACAGCGGTCCCGACAGCTGTTTCAACTGGGTCCTACCCTGATGAAGACTGGTAGGACCCAGTTGAAACAGCTGTCGGGACCGCTGTTATAACTCTTGTACTTATGGAATAAACCACATCTTTTTTCTTCACTACTCGTGTGCCGGTTTGGACTCCTTCCGCAGTGGGGGGGTAAGTGTACTATATATAAATATATATATATGTGTGTGTGTGTATATAGATAGATATACTGTATGGGGGGGTCGGGCATAGCACCAACACGTGTCTTGCCTCCGGGCAACTGGGATGAACTTACGCCACTGTTAGGAGGCATAGCATACAAAAATTATACATAGTAAGTTTCGGAGGGGGGGGGGGGATATTTCAATTCCATGCACAATAATGCAGGGGGTAATTCAACCCTGTTTTTTCCAACCAATCATTGCAAGTGCATGAGCTGTGCATTAGTTGGGCAAGTGCATGATTACCATTGTTCTCTATGGACAATAGTGGTTACTCCCCCAAGCCCCTGCCCACCTGGGGTGTTGGTTACAGCCTAAGTGCTGGTCTGTCTGGGCTGGGGAAGTTTTGCCACCTAAACTATTTACAAGAGTCTGACAAGGGCGCAAGCTCATCACCTCTAGCCCAGACTTGAGCTCCAGAATTTGGACAGCCCCGATCCCTGGAAAGGGTCTCTTGTCCACTGAGGGAGAGCTCCTTGGAGCTCAAGAAGGCTGATGTTTCCTGCTGCCTTCCTTGCAATTTCAAGGCGGGCTGGGAATGTAGTCAGTTTTTGTGGGTCAGGACTGGGAGAATCCAGCTTCCCACACAAAGACCATGGATTCCTCTTGGACACAAGCAGGCCACTTTCTGGTGGGCTGGCCCATAAAGCATTAGAACCGGGTCAGCCGCTCTCCCTCTGGCTGGGCTGTGGACTGCGCGACCGTGACCTCAGCAGTTAGTGGCCATGGTGTTTTGCCCAAATTCACAATGGACAGGCTGTGCAGTGGTGGGGATTTGTTGCGGCTAAGAGAGTTAAGCTGACAGACCAGAGGAGGTGAGCGACCTGTCAGCACAGCGGGGAGCAAGATGCGGCTGGGAGAGCTGACACTCTGCTAAACTCAGACAAGTGTGTGCGCTCTTCCAGCCACATCCCACCCCCCACCATACTGACAGGCATGACGTCTACGGTCCTGCTAGGAGGGGAATTCAGCCACAGAAGCTTTATCTATGGCTTTGAGTTAAGGGATTCAAACTTGCAGGGGAGGAGAGGTGCCCCTTGGGAGCAGGAGCCCGGCAGCAGATGACTCCATTGTCTCCCAGAGTTACACCTCTGGTTGGACAGTACTTGTTTGTTGTTACTATGTTTAGATGTGTTACAGACAAGTCATTTTATTATACTTTATGCAGTATACTTAACGCAGCTGTGTTTCTGATTCCCAGCTGTAGCCATCTGTCCTCATTTACATAAAAACTTACAATCATTGTTCTAATTGTGTTGAGTGCCAATGGATTGACCAACATATGTGTGAGAACTTAATAAACTCCACTAAACCTTCCCACTAATTCCAAATATGCATGATATGTACTGTAGAAGATCATTTTCCAAGTTGGTTGGTTTAAGGGGCGAATAAATGTACTGGCTCGGAGAGAGAAAAAGTTCATAAAGTACCAACCAATCACCTCCTAACTGTAATTTCTTAAGTAACATGATTGATTGGCTGGCATGTTATCTCTCCCAAAGGCTTAGTACATAGGTAAGTTCTGTCTCACAAGTATTTTATACATTTAGTTTTACAAATAAAAACAACCTACTGTATATAAGAATCAGTGACGTAACTACCTAATGTGCGCCCCCCCCGCAAATTTTCCACCCCCCCCCCTGCATTATACCCGCCCCGTACCTGGCTTGCCGGTACCTGGCCTGCGGTCACGGTCCCGTCTTTCCCGTCTCTCCCGTCTAATGCTGCTATAATGTAAAGTGACACTTAGAAAATGGCTGCCCCCCTACTGCAGACAGTTTTTAAGGATGCTAGAGGAGGCCGCCGCCTCCTCTAGCATCCACAAAAACTGTCTGCAGTATGGGGGCAGCCATTTTCTAAGTGTCACATTTCATTATAGCAGCAGGAGCCAGCGCCGGGAGAAACGGGACCGTGGCGGCAGGCCAGGTACTGGCAGACAGCAGCGGGTAACTATAGCCCTGCAGACCCCCGGTGCCCACACTTTCTCTGCGCCTCCCCGCCACCGCGGGGGCTGTGGAGCTATAGTTGCACCACTGATAAGAATAAAGAATACTACTTTTCTAATATACTTCCTGTGTTTTTTCGTAGGTATTTAGAAACAAAATGTTATTCTGCCCATATTGCTTAGCTACAGTGTCCAGGCAGCTCTGTTCCTGTGATCTGGCAACCATTCTCTAAACAATGGTTGCCATGGTTAGTATAAGACAACAATTGCGCTACTGGCATTTAGCAGGTGAACATAAAGGAAGAGCAGAATAAACTTTTTATTTCCACTACTACTAAATATAAAAGAAGTAGTTTACACTACAAAATACAAGATATTTAGAAAAAAAATGAAATTTTTTTTTTTTTTATGTTAAATGTGTCATGGGTAGACATCACCTTTAACATACTTTAGAAAATAAGATAGGCAATTTATATTGATCACATCATTTCGCATTAAAAAAAAAATCTGCATTTGAATTTGACCACACATTCTGATGGTGACGGTGATTCTAAAATGAAAACTTTATTTATTTTACTTGAAAACCACAAAAGCACAGTACAGCCGCAGTTAAATATTTGATTTCATATTTATGCAGCTATTCCTGTATTTGCCACATTTCTGGCTTCTATTAAACACATTTTGTTGCAGATTTTAGCAGACAAGTGTCGTCTATAATGAAAGTTAGTTTTACCAGTGTTGCAGAAATGTACTTAGGTAAAAGACAATGGGGGAGATTTAGTAAGATCGAATGGTAACAAATACACGCTTCTCTGTCTGTAAAAAATAAGAATAAATAATTAATAACAAAAATAAAAAAAACACAAAGGTTAATTAGGTCAAGTGTGTGATCTGACCTACTTAACCTTTGTGGTTTAGGAAACCACAAAGTTCCCACACCTATTTAGACAGGAAAATCCCTCCCCGTTCTAAGTACACAAGTGAGCTCCACTTGACTGACAGGTCAGCGGAGATCAGCCAATCAGGACAGCACTGCTGACGCAGTGCTCCCTGATTGGCTGCTGGGTCTTGAAAGTGACAGCAGGGATCTGGCATTCTGGGGAAGGGAGCCCAAGCAAACACAAGTAAATGTTTTACCAATTCGCCCTTACCTTACACAAGACACTGCAAAAACTCTTATCCATGCTCTCATCATCTCACGCATTGATTATTGCAATAGTCTCCTTATTGGCCTTTCCCAATACACCACTACAGTCCATTATGAATGCAGCTGCAAGGCTAATCTTCCTAGCCAGACGTTCATCGTCTGCAAAGCTACTCTGTCAGTCACTTCATTGGTTACCTGTATTCTACCGTATTCAATACAAAATAATTTTACTTACACACAAAGCCATAAACCAAACTACACCAACATACATATCTTCTCTTATCTCAAAATATCATCCAACACGACCTCTACGCTCCTCCCAAGATCTGCGTCTCTCATCCACACTCATTACTCGCTCCCATTCCCGACTGCAGGACTTTCTTCGGGCTGCACCCACTCTGTGGAATGCCCTCCCAAGCACAATAAGACTCTCCTCCAGTCTCCAAACCTATACGCGTTCCCTAAAAACTCATCTCTTCAGGCAAGCTTATCAAATTCCAGAACCAGTCATAGAACCTTGCGTTCTGATGGAATCGATGCAATAAAGAATACAGTATCTATCCTTATGTATCAATGCCTATTTCCCTATAGATTGTAAGCTTGCGAGCAGGGCCCTCCTACATTTTGACTGTCTGTAAATACCCTGTTTTGTTGTATCACTGTCTGCTATTGTAAAGCGCAACGGAATATGCTGCGCTATATAAGAAACTGTTAATAAATAAATAAATAATACCAAGAGTGCTAGTCAGTATGATGGTGGCAAACAATTCTTATTATACATTAGATGAAACTGATACTGCTGCTGCCATTAATCAAGAACTGTGAACCTCATATCCAAAGCTAATGGATTAGATATCATTCAAAGTTTCAAACCACAATTTTACAATATATATTTTTAATTTTACATTAAAACAATCAAAACATATTAACGAGTGCATTCAATTTGACCGAAAACATCACAATATAAAAAAATCCCAATACACTGCTTCTAATATATCCTCTATTTATGAGGCTGTCCTGTGGCACATAGAAACCTTAAATGTCCATATGAATATAAATGGGCAATTATAAATCAACACATCAAATGGATAAATCTTGAGGCTGTATAATTGTAAAAAAGACTTTAAATGTCCACATATCTGCAGATTGAGGCTGTATTTCATGTAATGAAACATTAATATGATGGTGGATTGAGGCTATATCTGACTATGATGGAACATTATTAGTCCTCCATTTGAACTGATGCGGTCCTGCTCATACAGTATATAGCACAGTCCCCACCGACCCATAGAGGGAATTCCTCCAAAGCAACTACTCAGCACCAGGGGCGTAACTAACTATTTATCGCCCCCCCCCCCCTGCCGCACGTTTATTCGGCGCCCCCCACCTAACCTGCCCCCCCTTCTTACCTGCCGTCTGCGTCTCGCCCGGCTCTCTGTTGGGACCTACCTGACGTCACGGTCCCGGCCGGCTCCTGCTGCTACAATGAAAACGGACTCTTAGAAAATCGCTGCCCCCATACTGCAGACAGAAAATTGTCTGCAGTATGGGGGCAGCCATTTTCTAATTGTCAGTTTTCATTGCAGCAGGAGCCGGCCGGGACCGTGACGTCAGGAAGGTCCCGACAAAGACCCGGGCGAGACGCAGACCGCGGGTAACTATAGCCCCGCAGCCCCCCCGGCGGCGCCCCCAATTTCTCTGCGCCCCCCCGCCACCGCGGGGGCTGCGGAGCTATAGTTACGCCACTGCTCAGCACAGACCTGCTCTCCAATCCTGTTAAGGGGGCTACCCTTCTATCCAGGGCCGGTGCGTGGCACCAGAGCGCCCCAGGTGGGGGCCGGGGGGGTGTCCCGGGGCTCACACGCTCCATGGAGGGGTGATGCAACTGCCCCGCCGCTGTGCTCCACGGGGGGGGGGGGGAGCGGGTGATGATGCGCTCCGCGGCGGGGGTGGGGTGATCCGTCCGCTGCCGTTGCGCTCCACGGGGGGGGGGGGGCTGGGCTAGTTGGTGGTGGGAGATGCGGTGTGGGGATGGGGTCTCAGCCTCAGTTGTATTTTAAATCTTTACCAAGAGGTAATATCTGTACTGATTACCACTTGATTAGAATTCAGATTACAGACCCCTATTAAATTAAAGTAGATGCAATTTTCTTCTGTGATTGCTTTTCTCCTCTTTTTCCTGTACACATCAGTTTTGTGGCTGCTTGGGGTCCCTAAAAAGGTATTAGATATAGTAAATAGCTCATGCTGTTGTTTTGATGCTTCCATTAAAAAAAGTTTCTTTTGAAAATTGTATATTTACCTTTGGTCTTTTACCTACTTAGAAGTTCTCACTGTTTGAAAATATCCTATTATATATAAAGCAATACACAAAAGTTACAGTGATATGTGGTCAGTCTGGATGGATGGATGTCTCTTGTAAAACATTTACTTATTTCACTTATTATGTCTTTATATATGTACTAGATAAAGGCCCATCTCCAATCTCTGTCTTCACAGCTCCCTCTCTCCATATGCAGCAAGTTTGAAACTGATTATTTTGCTTTCACTTTCTGTGGAGTAATTTGGTTCATCGAGTGGACTCTAGTGGTCACTGGCTGTACTTCACATCATAGAGGTGAGGAGTAGTTGCCAAATATATAGAGATACCTTGGTATGTATATGCCTCAAAGCCCCCTAATGCACTTCATTATGCCATCAAGCGCCCTCTTATCCCTTTTTATGCCTCAGAGCCCCACCATACCCATATATATGTTTCAGATCCCTTTCATGCACATTTGATGGGAAGAGTATTCTTGCTTGGTCGATAATGCTCTAGACAGCCTGGCAGGTCCGTGTTTTCCTAGGCTCTCTGAGAGGTACAGTAAGTACTTCCCAATCCCTGCCTGCTGGCACCAGGTACTCGCTGCTTGGGAGCAGTTGACTTGATGGTCTAAAGCAATGATCGCTGAAAATTCCTAAACTGCAGATAGTACATGGTTGCCAGGCTCCTAAAAATCATGACCCATTTGATAGATGCGCTTTTCTGACAGGTCTACTTCCTTGTCCTCTCACAGAACCCTGGTCAATTCATGCTAAGGTCTAAAAATCTCAGGAGCATTTGACAGGGGGCACTAACAGTTCCAGGATAATCTCCAGACACTGCCTATCTGGGACTAACAGACCTCCAGACTCCGGACACATACAGTATTTAGATTTCTGGACTGTCCTGAGGAATCTTGGACTGTTAGTGACCTTGTAAGGTACATGCAGATTTGAAATAGTAAAAACAAGCGTTCATAACAGCTGTGTTTCTTGACGGCTCATACGTTATCTGCCCGCATCTCAATTAGTTATGATTGAAGCCATACTTCTGGAGTGCCTGTTTAAACTTAAAATTACAGTTGCTTCTGAAATATGGCTGAGAGGATTCTGCATTTGCTGTTCCTTAGAGACTGCACCTTGATTTGTTTGGACATATAAAATGGAATTATCTGCTCAGCTTGTCAGCATCATACGGTACTTGCTTTTGTTATATCATATGCACTGTGAGAATTGACTGCTTCTTTCTTGTGCCTTAGCACTTACTTATACTTTTGAGATTTTTATTAAAAAAAAATACCCAGCACTGTAACTTTAATCAGTTCTTGTCTGTTTGGTAGTTTAAGATAAGTCATATGATCATACTACACCAATGTCTGTATTGTGTCAAAATTCCAGATACTTCCCTGGGACAAATACTTACATTAAGGGGGGTATTCAATCGCCGGCGAGCATCTCCCGTTGGGGAGATGCCCGCCGGGCCCTATTCAATGCTGTCTTCCCCTGCAGGACGCAACTCGCGGCCACCCGCCCTTCTCGTCCCTCTGCAGGCGGGACATTCAATCTCGCCTGCATGTTCTCGGTCGAGCTGACCGAGAACGGGACTGGGTCACGGCGGTCGAGCAAGCTCGACTGCCGTGACCCTCATATTGAATACCCCCCTAAGGATCTTAAATTTGTAATGGCTGATATACTGAAAATTGGGACTACTATTAAAAACAAATATTTGGCCAACTGTTATCGGTATAGATCCCATTAGGGATGCTAATTCACAGATAAAATATACCCTTAAACATTAGTGGTAAAAAAAATAATTTGAATGATGTAGAAGTAGTAAATGTAACAAATATTATCAAATGGAAAAACATATTACTGTATATCCTCATCACGTCGGATATCATGTCATCTAATATATAAAGGCGAAAAGTTGTCCTTCTTCTTTCTATACAAATCCATGGTTTACAAGTGAAGATCGGGACATATTACATACGAGCGTATTAAAACACGGCCAAGGCAACTATAAAAATGTGATATCGAAATTCATTTCTGTTCTTTTTTAATGAATTAAAAACTACAATTTTTGGTGTACACTCATTGTGGGGGCTCACAGCAGATAGGTAGGGCCTCGGAGCGAGCGTTTTGTGTTGTCATGGTCTTAATGTTTATTGCCAAAAAGAGCTTTAGCAGGCTTTGCCAGCATTGACTATACCTATTACGCTATTACGGTTGTATGTAAAAAAAACTTTGTTGGTTGCCAATATTACTTCACACATCATTTTAACACTGTTCTGTTGTTTTGAAAACAAATAGAAGATTGTGAAATGTTACATACAAGCCTGCATTTGTTTTTGTTTTGATTTAGAAACATGTTAGCAGTTGTGGAATTTTATATTTCATTCCACGTATTGGGGATATGCAATGTCGGGTCACGACTGTTGGGCTGGCCCGACAGCCGTGACCCTGTCCCATTCTTGGCTCGCTCTGCGCTCATTTCGCAGGCAGGATTCAATGTCCCACTTGCCGAGCGCCAAGAAGGTGGTGGGGCCACGAGAAACAGATGGAAATCGGCGAGCTACAGCCGGGAGATCGTCAATTCCCGGCTGTTCTTGGCAGAACTGCTTGTGAAAAAAAAAATCTTAAGATCCTGGGCAATGCCGGGTACTCCAGCTAGTATTAAATAATAATAGAGCATGAACTGACACATTTACTTCATTTAATCCCACGAATGAAGATGAAGTATCTGCACTTATCTCTTCCTTCCACTCTCCTACCTCTCCTCTTGACCCTATACCCTCACAAGTCAATAAAGCTCTGTCACCTATGCTCATCCCAATCTTAACTAAAATCTGTAACCTCTCTTTCTCTACTGGTGTCTTTACTTCATTGTTCAAACACACAGTTATTACTCAGATTCTGAAAAACACAATTCTGACCCAAGCTCTCTCTCAAACTACCATCCCATCGCTCAGCATGCACCTCCAAACTACTGGAAAGACTTGCCTATACTCGCCTCACACACTTTCTTAACTCCTACAACTTATTGGACCCACTACAGTCAGGCTTTTGTTCCCAATACTCCACAGAGACAGCACTGACTAGTTGTGAATGATCTGGTCACTGCTAAGTCTAATCAGTTGGAGTACCTCAGGGTTTAGTCTTAGGTCCCACATCAGAGTGTCTTAGTTTTGCATGTGCCTTACACATCATTGTTCAGTAACCATTGAATGATGTGTGGAGCCTGGAGGAATTTGCCCTGTGAATGGGGGGGGGGGTCATGCAAATGGTGGGCGGGCAAAACCAGAATAATCCCCCTAGTGTGTACCTAGTTTACAATCTGTGCAGGAGCTATGTGCAGTGTATCCCATTGCCATGGTTTATTGGATCAACTGACTATGTGAAGTGAATTATGCGGGTGGGGCAGTTAAGCTTTAAGGCCCGGCTTCATTCTCCTGCTCGATGCTGGTGGTAACCTTAATTTTCCTGTGTTCGGAAAAGATCTGTTAGACTCTTTAATTAGAAAAATCAGGCGCTAATTCACTTAAATTAAAAATATTTCACAATCAAAATGAATGCTGTCTAGCAAAATTAATTAAAACTTCTTATGTCTATTTATGCAGATTGCAGCTCCCAACAGGTATTCTGAAAACCTCATTTAAACACAAAAATAGCAATTTAGAGAGCGCTACAGCGTAATATAAATTGCTTTATTAGCACAAGTCTGATGACAGCAGGACTTTCAGCATTATAATTGCAGTCTGCCAGCCTTGACAGCATGGACTGAGGTGATCTAGGACAGCCACGGTGTGATACCTAGGTGCAGGGCCAGTGTAAGGCACCGGAGCGCCCCAGGCGAGTCGGGGTGGGGGCGCCCCGGTGCCGGGGGGGGGGGTGGTACCTGTGTAAAAAACTTGCGTCCCCGGCGTCCCTGCAGTGCTGGAGCGTGCAGGGGTGTCCGTGCCGCCGGGGGAACCTGCGGCGCTGTCATTGTGTATAAGCTGGCGGCGGCCGGCGGGGTCCCTGCAGTGAATAGAAAATAACTAGCGCTTCCCACGCCGCCTTGCGCATAGCGCTAGTTATTTTCTATTCACTGTAGGGACCCCGCGGCACGGACACCCCTGCATGCTCCAGCACTGCAGGGACGCCGGGGACACAAGTTTTTTACACAGGTACCACAGTTCGCTAACCCTCCATGCTGGGGGGTGAGGGGCGAACTGCCGCCCTCCAGGTGCCGGCGCCCTAGCAAATGCCTAGAGCTGCCTAGTGGTGGCGCCGGCCCTGCCTAGGTGACCACACACTTGCACCAGGTATAACCACACCTCAGTTACGGCTGCCTGTCATCCCTGTCCACCCAAATTTCCTTGACACGGCGAGATCATAACTGCAACACCAATGGTAAAACTTGCCTGCTTTATTTTCACTACTGATAAGCAAATTGAGTTTGGCTACTGACCCACTTCTCTAGGAGAATAAGAATTGATGGTTGCTGTGAGTTCATTTTATTATAATACATCATGTGACTTCATTTGCATGTAATTAAACATCATTTATGAAGAACTATTTAACTCACCACGGAGTTAGAGCATAGAGCTCAAATTAACAAAGGAAACATGAAAGGCACTTCTAATCTTTTTAGGATTGGAGGCTGGGCAGCACACAGTGTAATGGTTAGCATTAATGCCTCACAGTACTGAGTACAGGGGTTCGATTCCCGCCATGGCCCTAAATGTGGGGAGTTTATATATTTTTCCCAAGCTTGCATGGGTTTACACCGGGTGCTCCGTTTTCCTCCCATAATCGAAAAATATACTGGTAGGTCACAGGATCTCGGTCCTCAGGACCCCACACAGCGCATGTTTTGCAGGTCTCCTCACAGAATCACAAGTGAAATAATTAGCTCCACCTGTGGATCTTTTAAAATGTGTAAATGATTAATGAATGCACCTCTGGTGACCCGGAAAACCTGAGGACCGAGTTTGAGAACCCCTGTGTTAGGTTAATTGGTTTCCAACAACACTAATGGGCCCCATACATCAGCAATCACAATTTATGGATTTCCAGATACAGGGATTTTTTGGCCAGATAAATAGATTTTACAATCTATCTGACTTTGCCCACACATTACAGATTTATTTCAGTGATCGCCAGATTTTTCCATCTAAAGATTGCATCTTCATATCTGGAAATTGCCCAATCGATTGCTGTTCATAATGTAAATAGATGAAGAATACGAATTGGGAATGCCCACACATATAAAAAAGATCTGCAGATAATACCAGATTATTAAATCTGGTATCTAAAATTAATTGTGGCAATCATCTCCATATCTGAAAATTGTCACAATAAATTGCTGATGTATGGGGCCCTTAACCCTAGAATGTCTGTGTGTGTGCGTGTACATGTGGTAGGGAATATAGATCCAGCTCCACTGTGGCAGGGACTGATGTGAATGTTCAAATATTCTCTGTACAGCGCTGCAGAATATGTGTGCGCCATATAAATTACTGTTAATAAATATATAAACTATGAGGCTATTTTTGCACTTCTGTACATGCGTAGCTATCGCAGCGTGCATTCGTGAAGTCTCAAACTGCAATCGCATCCCAGAAGGAGTGATGGCAAAAAAAAAAAAACGCAGCATTCAGAGGGCAAAATCCAGACAATACAGACGAATCCATACCATTTTTGGGGCAATTCTCGACAGCTGCAGGACATCACACACAGCCAAGATGGAAAATGGCAACCCTGCACCTGCCTGGCTGTGCAAGCAGGAGGCTACCATAGACATGTCCTCGCATACTAAGCAGCCTTGCCCTGAGTTGGGCGGTCCCCAGCATGTTAAAGACAACAGTCTAGCATTGCAGACTTTTGTTGGCGCTTCTCTTCCATGTGCTTTGTATTAGCAGTACAGCATTGTTTACATGAATTGTGATTAAACCTTGTTGGACTTTGGAACTCCACATATGCTCTTTGTAATTATTAAATATTTACTTTAATAGAAAATATTAAACAAGGTTGACCGCAGAATTCAATATCTCATCTCAACAAATTAAATTTATTTTGGAAGTCTTTTTGTTTACACCACATGTATTTCTGGTTTGGAAGTAAATAACCAGGTTTATATCCAGTTATGAACATCTAATTACGTTACGCTGGGGGCACATGATAATTAGGCATGAGTGCGCTTGTATCTCCGAGACTCGAAGGCACCTGAACCTCACTCTCCAAACAAGGCAAAACGTCATCCCGTGGTCGAATTCTTGTGAGATTAGGGTCCTATATAAATCCTGGGGCCCAGGGCCATCTTCACTCCAGTCCTGGAGAGGCTAGTGAGAGTACGTGGGAAAGTGGCGTAGCGTTGGGTGGGGACCTGCTCTGCTGTATCAGTCTGGGGGTGACCTGCTCTGCTGTTGGAGTCCAGTCCAGTGGTGCTGTGCTGCTGTATCAGTTCAGTGGTGCAGTGCTGTCCTGTATATTTAGTCTTGTCCAGATAATTTTTAGAGGGGCTGCATTGTGTGGTTTAGGGGTATGTTCTCCTGTGCTGCATAATTGCAAATACAAAGGGGTTATTTATATAATGGTTTAGGGGTACGCTCTCCATTTTCATTCTCAAATTGAAACTGGCATATTAACATTGAAGATGTCACTGTTGAAGTACACCAGGATGAGGATATGGATTTAGCTGGCGCTGAGGAGGAAGTTGACGAGGATGCTGATGGTGATGTGGTTTGTTTAAACTACCCCCGGGCGAGACAGTTGTTGTCCGTGGGGTGGAAAAGTCCTTCATCATGCCTGGGCAGAAGACCAAAAGATCCACGTCATGTTTCTGGACTTATTTCTACCCCAATCTGGACAACCACTGTGTCGCCATATGTATCAAATATTGTTTGTTAATAAAATTAGTAGGGGCAAGGATTTTACCCACCTAGGAACATCCTCCCTATTACGTCACCTGCAGTGTGTTCATCATAAGTCACTATCAAGTTTTGCCGATTTGGTTAAGAGCGTAAGCAGTCCAGTGGCCTCCTGTTGTATCCAAGCACCTGTATTCCGCACCGCCAACTCCCTCCTCGTGAATTTCCTCCTCACTCAGGCCATGTCGCTGGCATAAAGATTCAACCTAGGTTGAAGGATTGAGTGCTATTACCCAAGCTGTTTTCTTAAAAGCAGCTGCTTGAATAAAGGGAAGGTCAAACCCTTAAAATATGCAAATTAAAAGGTTTTTAAGCAGCGCTGACAGTGGAGGACACTTAATAATTAAAAATAACAATTTATTACACAATTAGAAATCAATAAAAGCATATCCACATGATAATTAAGACAATGGGGCAAGTGTTGGTTGGACCAAGTGGTGAGGGGGACCAAAGTATATAACCTGCACTGATCCGTGGAAATGAGTCCCGATGGAATACAGTCCAAGGAAGGATTGTCCGGGATATCGCTGGAGGGATCGGTCCTGAAGGATGTTGGAGCAGGACCAATCTTAAACCTCAACCAGTGTTGTGAAGGGTAATTCCAGTGCTGGTCTGTGGCTTCCAAGTCGGGTATAGTTGGTATATCAACGGCAAGCAGATGGATTAGCAGGAGGTGGTCCAAAATGACACTCAGGGTCCAAACCAGGGGGGGGCACCAACGCGTTTCGCTGGGACTAAATTCCAGGTTTATCAGCTTACAGTAGCTTGCTAATTACACGATATTAGTCTCCAATAAGGATACTTACTAATAGTACAAGCTGATAAAGATTGAACTAACGTGCTGATATAACAAGCTGTAACAATAAACAGTCAATAAGAGAGCACTATTCATAATAACCAGTGATAATACTGTCTTGGAGACTAATCTAATAAAACTACACAGTATTAATTACCATCAATATCCAAGGTGGGAAAATGAAGCTTACAAATATCACTGTAAAATCATGACAGTACGACACATAATTATTACAGAAATAAATAAACACAAAGTGATACTGGGATAAACTTTATTAAAATACATGTGCACTGTTTATTATAACAGTGATTTGTGTGTATAAAGTTTGTGTTTTATACTTATATCTCAGTAAACTATAAATCTCAGTAAACAAGAGAAACAGGTGATACATTGTAATATATATTATAACATTTGAATATCAAGTTGCAATTCATTCACTGCGACAAGGTATCTCAAACAGCAATTCTTCTGAAAATAAATCCTAAACATATCTGGATAATAAACAGAAATATATTTATAGTGCACATATAGGGTATAATTAACTCTGATATTGACAAATATAGGCTATACAAGAGGCAGTGGCCCGATATAATTTTAATATGCATGTTTTCATTTCTTTCTTATCACTATCTTTTATATTTCACTAGGACGTTGATTTTAATAAATACTATTAAAAGTTATATCTTATGATTGTATATGTTTTACATCCTCAGTGCACCTATGACAATGCTTGTCTTTTTTTGTTAGGTGTTATAGAGAAAAAAGGCAGTTTGGTGGCCCCTGTACAAACTGGCTCTATTTTACCTGAGTTGTCCCCCCTCCAGTGTGTACTGCAAAAGAGTTTTTAGTGCAGCGGGGAACCTGGTCAGTGAGCGGTGTAGGAGGTTCCATCCGCAAAATGTGTTGAAGATGATGTTCATCAAAATGAATGATCAATTCTTAAACGAAGACCAGCAGTTGCCTCCAGAGACAACGGCGGGACCTGTGATTGTGGAGTCCAGCGGGGATGATTTAATACTCTGTGGGGATGAGGATGTACAAATTGAAGGGGGTGAGGAATCGGAGGATTAGGACAACATATTGCCTCTGTAGAGCCAGTTTGTACAGAGATTAAATGCATGCTTATTTTGTGGGAGCCCAAACAAATCAATCATTTCAGCCACAGTCATGTGGCAGACCCTGTCGCTGAAATGATTGGTTTGTTAAAGTGTGCATGTCCTGTTAACTATACAACATAAGAGTGGGTGGGAGGGCCCAAGGACAAATCCATCTTGTACCTATTTGTTTTTTCATTGCTCATCATTCATGTGCTCTTTGGGGCCTAGTATTCAAACATACCATCCTGTCTGTCGCTGCAGTGCCACTCCTAGATGTGCCAGGTGTTTGTTCCGCCCACTTGTGTCGCTTATCATAGTCATCCAGCTACCTCTGTGCAACCTTTTGGCCTAAAAACAATATTGTGAGGTGTTCAGAATAGACTGAAAATGAGTGGAAAATAATGTTATTGAGGTTAATAATAGCGTAGGAGCAAAAAAAAAAACTATTTTCTGTGATTTTAGCAATTTTTGTGTTTAAAAACAAATACAGATCCAAAACCAAAAGCCGAAAGGGTGGTTTTGCCAAAACCAATCCAGATCCAAAACACACCAAGAGATACAGATCTAAAACCACAACACAAAACATGCAAAGTGCCTGGTGCACACCCCTAATTTTAATATATTTTGTACGATAGGGGCTGGGGCACTCTAGATATATATATGTTATTTGTTATGTGTGTGCAGATAGATAGATGGATAAATAGACATACATACTGTAGAGCCGGACTGGTCCTCATGGGAACCCCCCCGGTGGTGGGCCTTACTGCCTGAGGCCACACCCTTCTCTAAAGACCAGACCATGCACTATTTTATAGTCAGCCAAGCAGCTGTGGAGGTTGGGGACACCTCCTCTTGATGATGTCCACACCCCTAAATATGGGCCTCTATAACTGCATTCCTCTGTACCTAGTGGGCTCATATAAATATATATACACACACACACACCTGTCATTGGCACTCCACATGTCGGAGAAACAACTTGGCTCCTGGCATATAGGTTGTACTAACAGGAGACATGCAGTGTTTGTTAGGATTCGGTCGCCGGGATTCCGACCGCCGAGAAACTGACCGAATCCCGTTTGTTAGTTCACTATTTTAGTCCTCTTGGAATTCAGCCAATGTGAAAGTTATATCATTTGGAATAATAGGCCATATTTCGATACAGATACAGGACATATAGTTCCAAAGAGTCAGGACAGGGACTCTTTGGAAACATTTGCATATTTATCAGTTCTGTCCATATAAAGAACCTACATTTACAGTTTTCGGTACTTGTGAGTTATCCGGGCGTCCGATTTTTAAATCGTGTCGGATCGGGACATCGCATCGCATCGCATGCGACCATCGGATGCGATGCGATGCGATGCGATGACCCGATTTTTCCATAGGAATCAATGTTAAAATGGACTGAGTCCATTTTAACATGGAATTCAATGGGAAAAAGGGTCCTTTTCATACCCCTACTATCCAAGTGGGCATGGAGTTGGATATAAACCTGTGGCGAGCGTAGCGAGCCACCGAGCCCGAAGCGTGGCGAGCGTAGCGCGCCCCGCGAGGGGACACAGAATACCGTCCCCTCGCGGGGCTCGCTTCGCTCGCCACGCTTCGGGCTCGGTGGCTCGCTACGCTCGCCACAGGTTTGTATCCAACTCCATGCCCACTTGGATAGTAGGGGTATGAAAAGGACCCCTTTTTCCATAGGAATCATTTTAACATTGATTCCTATGGAAAAATCGGGTCATCGCATCCGATGGTCGCATGCGATGCGATGCGATGCGATATCGCATCGCATCTGATTGTATGCCTTAACTTAAGGCATACAATCAAAAAATCGGACGCCCGGATAACTCACAAGTACCCAGTTTTCTGTGACCACTAATTAATCGAGTCACATTTGTTGATGTTAGCCATCAGGGCCGGCGCCACCACTAGGCAGGACTAGGCATTTGCCTAGGGCGCCGGCCACTGGAGGGCGGAAATGAGCCGCCGAGGAGAGGTACCATAGAAAGCTGGGAGCGGGGAGCAGGTAAGACAGAGGGCTTCCCTCTTCCCCCACCCCCCATCCCACCTCTGAATCAACGCTGCCCTCCCCCCCTGGACGTGGGGGCTGCTGCGGCAGCAGTATTGCCCGTATCACAACCACCCCCCCCACCCCCCTGGAGTGTGGGCGGCTGCTGCAGTATCACCCGCAAGTCCCCCCCCCCCCCCGAAGCACGGGGGGGTGCATCGGGCGGCGGGCGGAGGATTTGCCTGGGGCGGAGGGGAGGCTTGCACCGGCCCTGTTAGCCATTTATAATGAAACATGGCAATTAGAAACTAAGCTTTGTATTATAAAAGTAGACTGCAACAATTTCATCACCGCTTCCAGCCATCATCTTACAAATTGGCTAAATAACATTCCAGGAGGCCAGTCTTAATGGATCGGGGGGAAACTGTTCGCCGTTCTCGTTAACATTAATTAGGATTCTACTTTAAAGGATATTTCCTAGATAGAAAATATGTTACAATAAATACGGTCTTTAATGAAACTAGTAGCAAAAATTGTATTTAAAGGGATGTTGAGTATCTATCGATATTCTCCATGAAAACATTCGTCAGGTTGGTTGACATGGATGTATTGTTGACACTGAACAAACCAACTTCTTCATAATGTCGGCATTGATCATGTCAGCAAGATGACATGTGTGGTGAAGTACACCCGATTTAAGCCCAAATACACATTACCCGATCCTCGCCGATGCCAATATTGGTGGTGGCAGGGACCCGGCATTGGCAAGTGCAAAGACAGCTGGTACTACCTAATGGCCCCATACGCAGGTCGACTTGTTATAGGCACAAGTCAGACCAGGGGCGAAATGTAATAGGGTGGGATTTTTAGACTTTTGCGATTTTTGGTCAAAAACGGCCAAAATCGCAATTTTTCTAAAAATCGCACATGTAATAGGGTGCGATTCGCGGGAAAAAGCGCATTTTTTCCCATGAATTCGTACATTTAAAAGATACGATTTTCAGTCACACTGAAAATCGCATCCAGATGTTTTCCCATAGTAAACTATAGAACTCGCATATGTAATAGGATGCGAGTTCTATAGTCGCATATGGGACATAACCAAAACCCGCAAAAAAAAATAGACCAGCTTCTTGCTGGCGATTTTTACAGAAACATGCACAGATCATTAAGATCTGTGCATGCTTCTGTTGTAAAAAAAATAGTTAAAACAAAAAAGAAAAAGAAAAAACGGCGTGCGGTCCCCCCCCTAAGCATAACCAGCCCCGGGCTCAAAAAGCCGGTGCTGGTATAATAAAATCAAAGGAACAATCAAGTTGGGGTTCCCTGGATTTTATAAAACCAGCACCAGGCTCAAGGTCCGGCGCTGGTTCCCAAAATACGGGGGACAAAATGACTAGGGGTCCCCCGTATTTTAAGAACCAGCACCAGACCCAACCAGCCAGCAGGGTAATGCCACAGCCGGGGGACACTTATTATATAAGGTCCTGCGGCCAAAGCATTAACCCCCTGGCTGGTCAGCATGGGCAGGGGTCCTGGGGAAGTGGGGACCCCCCCAAAGAAGGGGTCCCCCCCCCTCCAGGACTTACCAGCCCATGCTGAAAGTCCGGGGCTGTCCCCGATGCCCCTGGGCGGTGGGCATCGGGCTGATGTAAAGTGTAAAAAATAGAAGTAAAACTATTGTCTTATGCTGAAGAACTATGAGTCCCAGCAAGCCTACCCCGCATGCTGGGACTTGGAGAACCACAAGTCCCAGCATGCGGGGCATTAAAGGGCCCGCTGGTACTTGTAGTTCCATAGTACAAGAAATAGTTAAATAAAACACACTGACACCCTGAAAAATAAAAGTTTAATACCTACACAGCTCACACACACTGATACTTACCTACCTTGAGCCCGTAGGTTGGTCCCTGGATCCTGGGTCCGGGCTCCGGGGCTCCAAGGCAGAAGAGTCCGGTTCCGGGGCCTTGGTCCTGGTTCCGGGGCTGGTCCTGGGGTTCCGGGGCTCCTGGGCTGAAGAATCCGGGGTCCAGGATCCGAAGAAGTCCACAGGGGTACCTGAGGAAGGAAATCCTACTCACCTGGTCCCCGGCGACGACATCGGCATCCTCTCCGGCAGATGCGCTGCTCCCGGCTGCTGTGGTACCCGCTCTCGGACTGGAGAGGCGCAGAGATTTTCATCTTCCGCGCCTCTCCTCAGAATGATTTCATTGGCCGCCTAGCGGCCAATCAGGAGCCGAGAAATTTGGCGATGTCGTCGCCGGGGACCAGATGAGTAGGATTTCCTTCCTCAGGTACCCATGTGGACTACTTCGGATCCTGGACCCCGGATTCTTCAGCCCAGGAGCCCCGGAACCCCAGGACCAGCCCCGGAACCAGGACCAAGGCCCCGGAACCGGACTCTTCTGCCCTGGAGCCCCGGAGCCCGGACCCAGGATCCAGGGACCGACCTACGGGCTCAAGGTAGGTAAGTGTCAGTGTGTGTGGGCTGTGTATGTATTAAACTTTTATTTTTCAGGGTGTCAGTGTGTTTTATTTAACTATTTCTTGTACTATGGAACTACAAGTACCAGCGGGCCCTTTAATGCCCCGCATGCTGGGACTTGTGGTTCTCCAAGTCCCAGCATGCGGGGTAGGCTTGCTGGGACTCATAGTTCTTCAGCATAAGACAATAGTTTTACTTCTATTTTTTACACTTTACATCAGCCCGATGCCCACCGCCCAGGGGCATCGGGGACAGCCCCGGACTTTCAGCATGGGCTGGTAAGTCCTGGAGGGGGGGGGGACCCCTTCTTTGGGGGGGTCCCCACTTCCCCAGGACCCCTGCCCATGCTGACCAGCCAGGGGGTTAATGCTTTGGCCGCGGGACCTTATATAATAAGTGTCCCCCGGCTGTGGCATTACCCTGCTGGCTGGTTGGGTCTGGTGCTGGTTCTTAAAATACGGGGGACCCCTAGTCATTTTGTCCCCCGTATTTTGGGAACCAGCGCCGGACCTTGAGCCTGGTGCTGGTTTTATAAAATCCAGGGAACCCCAACTTGATTGTTCCTTTGATTTTATTATACCAGCACCGGCTTTTTGAGCCCGGGGCTGGTTATGCTTAGGGGGGGGACCACACGCCGTTTTTTTTTGTTTTTTTAGCCAAAATCGCATATATGAATATGCGCACATTTTCAGGACTGAAAATGCGCACATTTTCATGACTTTAAAACGCCCGAAATCGCGGCAAATCGCATTTTTTGCCGCTAATTCGCATCTCATTACATATGCGATTTAGCGTCAAAAAACGCGATTTTTAAAGGTGCGATTTCTGGCGAGTTTGGAACTCGTCCAAAAATCGCACCCTATTACATTTTGCCCCTGATATCCCTTCAATTGCCCTGGCAATTTAAAATGTTAAAACTCCCATTCAAATGAATGAGTGGCAGCTCGCTAAGCCAATCAGCAGCTGCCCATTCATTTGAATGGGAGTTTTGAAATCTCCTGCTTGCCCGCTGCTGCCTGATCTTGTTTGGATGAAGAGAGGTGATAGAGCCTCTCCTGCCTGGCGATTCCCTGCTCTGCAGACTATAGGTGTGTGCCAGCATTGCGCCACCACTGGCACACACCTGCGGCCCCGTTGGGAAGCTATATATTTCAAAACTCCATTTCAAATGAATGGGCGGCCTCTGATTGGCTGAGAGAGCTCTCCTCATATTTTACGGTTGTGATGATGATGATTACAGTATTTGTCTTACATGCTACAGTATTACATTTTATAATATATTTTATACATAGGAATTATAAACAATATTGACATATAAATCAGTGGATTGATGAGTTTAAAAAAAATTGGCAAAGTGTTTGGAACAGTTATTTCACCCATTTAAAAGTATCAGTAAAATTGTGCAAAATGTATTAGCAATGATTTATTATTTTAGTGTTGTTTTTATAATTATAATAGAAATTGCTAATAATGATTAAGATGACCTATTTTTTTTGCATTGTATCATTAAATACCTCCCAACAATTGCAGTAACTGAACGGAACATTCGCGCAACGGAGCCGCACGTGCATCCAAAAAGGGGCGCGGCCTATGGGAAATGGTGTGGCCATGCCCCCATTTTTTTGGCACAACAGGTTCATGGCCAGCACTGTGAAAGCTGGTGGCCATGCTCCCCGCCCCTCTGCGTCTCTTCCTGGCAGGCAGGGGGGACTCCAATCTGCCACCCCCCCTACCCCCAACCACAGGACACTGCCGTCCCTGGACGGGATGCAGAATTATCCCAAAAATACGGAACGGCCCTGCGAAAAGCGGGACAGTTGAGAGGTATGTTGTTATGGGGCCTATACACAAAGCGAGTTGCTGAGCATTCTGAGATTGCTCAGAACGCTCAACAAGGTCTCTCAGCGCACATCGATGTGTCAGCGCTGTGTGCTAAGCGATCTGTCCGGGCCAGTGTTCTCCGGTGAGAACACTGGCCCTGACCCGCGATTAAGAGATTAAAATCCAGCATGCTAAAATATCCTCACTATATCAATTAAATAATATAGCCAGGTTGACAAATGGGGAGTTTATCCCAAAAATAATCTGTTGAGAATTATCAACAGCATAGGTCTAGGACCACACTTTTTCTGAAGACTCGGGAAACTACTCCTCGTTTTATTTATATAGTGAACTGTTATAGATATAGAAAATGTTAGAAAATGTTTTGGATCTTCATTGATGCTATTGTACCACTATCATCCGAATTGGAATGTGCTGTATCATTGTTATACTTTATGAGATTCAATAAAAATATTTTGAAAAAAAAAAAATCCAGCATGCTGTATGATCATCGCTGGCCGATGGTGACACACGGGGCCACACACCACTATCGCTAGGCCCCTACACACAGAGTGATGTAGAGGAATTATGAAAGTTAAAATGCCATTCCGGGAGGGTAGACAACACTGGTGTACTGACTTGATCTTTAAGGAAATCTTAGTAACAATAGCATACATTTTTGCACAAGTGTTCAATACCCAACATATGAATAACAAGCTGTCTTGTAGAGCTGGTATAGTATATTGTGTTAATGGTGGGAACAAAACAACAACAACACAATTGGTGAGCAGGGGGGTTTTGGGAATGTCTGTTTACTGTAACACAATCGATAGTCATTGATTCCTGAAAAGAATCTCAGCAGGACAGATAACAGTAAAGTGTAACCGAGAGATAAAACACAATACTTATCTTCTTTGTATTAATCATTCAGGAGCTCATGTCTTATTTACTGATACGCCGAATTCTCAACATACACAAATCAACATTATTATTCACCGAAACCACAAAAGCATTCTAAAAGAGTGATTTATGGATTTAGAAGCCACACGTGTTTTTTTTAATGGCTATAATAATCTTTTATCGTGTATGTACTGTAGGGGTAGTGACATTAAGAAAAATCGGTCAAACACAAGGTTCTATGGCAGCGCTATTGAAGATGATGTGTGCTATTATTGTGAAAAAGATGTATTGAATTGTAAATAAAGATTGTTTAATCTATTACAATAAATGCAAAAATTTTATAAACTAAAAAATCGGAGCAATAACTAAAATGCATACATTAAAAGGACATACTGGTACAAATGACAATTGATACACTCAGCATGTTGGACCGGTGTATGTAGTCCTGGGATGAAAAAATGATTGGATGGATAAAATACAGTTAGTATTGTATAGGTATATTTACCACTCCATCGCAACTGATGTAGGGAAGTTGGTGTTGGGAGTCCTCCTGCCAGTTGGCCAAATGGGGTATAGATGTGCCAATGATTTCCAATGCTAGATCTCCTAGTTGTTGTGGAGATAGGTGGTTTGCCCCAATAGGTTGGGGTGAAGGGGGAGTATTTCTCCTTTTTGTTTGCGGAGACAGAGATTTACCCCAGTGGGCTAGGAGGGTATATACTCCTGTATGCTGGATCCTCTCTAGTAAGATGACCTCGGAATAAAGTGGTCAATTTCCATGGCCACTGGAGGTTTTCCAGTCGTACTTCCAACAGTTTGATGGAGATGCTGGAGTGGTATTATGTCCAACGTAAAGATATTATATCCACAGGTAGTCGATACAGTGTCCAACAGGGGCAGCAGTGGGGGTATGGGTGGGTCTCCAACGCGTTTCGCTGCTTACCCAGAGTGCAGCTTAGTAACATTAACTCTTTCTGATTAATGCATTTTGGATATTTATCAAACTGTTCCAACTGAAGCTGGGTGATATATCAGCTGATAGAGAGAACGACTGATATATTGAGTTGTCAAGTGTGTGTCCACAATAAATCTGTGAATGACATAATCATAGACATATTGCGTCAGCTGCACAGGACAGCCGATGGCTTTATGTACAGAAAGATATGCCTTTGTGTAAGGTCAGTGATGTCTTTCCCATTGGGCATAATGTGCAGTCGCCCAGGGGCCCACCCCAAAGGTGAAGACGGCACTGCCCCGAGGAGCAGTGGCGAATGGCGGGGATCCGGGCAGCGGCGGTCAGCGGCATCCCAGCAGTGGCGACTCAGTGCTTGTAGCGCTATTTGCTGGGCGGGAAGCGCTGCTTATTTTGAAAAGACTGGCCGTATGCTCAGCCCATCAGCGTCCGGGAAGTCTTTTCAAAATCAGCAGCATTTCCTGCCCAGCAAATAGCTCTACAAGCTCCCAGACTGCGGGGCACGGGCAGCGGGGATCCGGGCAGCGGCATCTGGGAGCTCGTAACACTATTTGCCAGCCGAGAAGTGCCGCTGATTTTGAAAAGACTGTCAGGACGCTGATTGGCTGAGTGTCCGGCCAATCAGCATCCGGCCAGTCTTTTCAAAATCAGCAGCGCTTCCCATCCGCCGGCGCCACCTGGCAAATAGCGCTGCATCAAGCTCCCAGCCCCCGCTGCCCAGATCACCACCGCCGCTGCGGCACATAGGTGGGGGTTGTGTGTGTGTGGCTGGCTCAAATTATTTTCCCAGGGGCCTGCTCTATTGTTAAGACGGGCCTGTATAAGGTGGCCCCACAAAGGCCCTGTGCCCATACATTGTACTCACGTCTCTGGAGACCAATATGAACGCTGCAGAACTCACACTTAAATCAGTATGAAAATGGCATGGGAGACTTGCTCATGTACAGTAGAGAATTCCCTGGAATGTGGCGCATTTGTCAGCATTCCAGAGACCTGCGCACGCCCAGTAGACTATAGCACAGTCCACTCACAACGGCACTATAGTTATCTGCTGCACCTGCGGGTCTCTGTTCCATCAGCTCCTAACTGTTGCCAAGAGGTACACAGCTGCGACTCTTTCCTGTTTTTATTCCGGCTGTTTCCTAATGACTGGCTGCTGGCTGCTACATGTACCAATACACCTGTATGTAAATTCTCATGACTTGTCTCCAGCCTGGATACTCCTGAAATTGGTCTATCTCCCTATTATTAGGGATTCTGGCCAGTTACTGCCTGACAGTGTCTATTGTCCTGTGACGTCCTGTCAATCAGAACCTGTTATTAGGAACAGATCCTAATTCCAGCATTCCAGAGAGAATCTCATTTAGTTATTGGAACTCCTAAGTATTTCCTCTGCTTTGTCTAATGTCTCCAGGGACATCTGTGCACTCATTATTGCCAAGAAATGAACCTGTCATTTGCTGAAATACCTGAGAAATACTAGACATTTAAATATTGGATTACTGCGCTAAGCGGAAATATCTCTCAGCCTTGGTGTCACGAAATGGGTGTGTGGAATCAGTCGTGACTGGAGTGGTCAGATGGTGGATTGATGGAGTGGTGCGGATCTCAGGAAGAGAGGCGTGACCAGCCGGAGATGGGTTAACACAAACAGGTTTATTGAAGGAACTCATATAACAGATAATGTAACCAGGATCAATACTTCTTGATTGGACAAATAATAAATAGATGCATGTCTCTGATAAATAACAAGTAACAAGAGATAGCAGTCCTTTGCAAAAATAAACAAGATGGCAGTCCGTTCTAAATAAACAAGATATGTGCCGGTAGTTCTGGGAGGATAAGGCAATGTTCAGGATTTGAGTTTAGAGAAAAGGATACCTGAAGATTGGACGATTGGCTGACTGAAGATTGGACGATTGGATGACTGAAGATTGGACGGCTGGATGACTGAAGATTGGACGGCTGGATGACTGAAGATTGGACGGCTGGATGACTGAAGATTGGACGGCTGGATGACTGAAGATTGGACGGCTGGATGACTGAAGATTGGATGGCTGGATGACTGAAGATTGGATGGCTGGATGACTGAAGATTGGATGGCTGGATGACTGAAGATTGGATGGCTGAATGACTGAAGATTGGATGGCTGGATGATTGTAGCAGGCAGGTCAGGAAACTGGTATCAGGACAGGGTAGCGACTTGGCGTTGACACAGGAACAGGTGACGGAGATAACAGAACTGAAATGGCTGACTTGGCATATAACAAATAACTGAAGAAAACCGAGTATAAACACAGGAACTAGATGAGCAGGAACTGGAACAGGAATTGGACAATTTGTGGACCAGACCGGGAGCGCTGGACAAGCAGAGCCTCTGGGAGCTGAACGCTGAAGACTCACGCAGGGATTCCAGGAAGCAGGTTTGAACTGCACAGAGCATCCAGCACATGCAGCAGGAAGACGAGTTGCTGAAGTCAGTTCTGCCTCTGTGAGCAAGATATTTATCCCCCCTGCCTTGTATTGATTGGAGGAAATGACAGAGGGCAATCTGCAATCTGAGGCATGAATCCAGAATACTTCAGTCTGAATTAAACAGGTGAGCCACATGGAACAAGAGAGCAAAGGGTTACAGGTGATTCCAGCTTCTGCCTGGATTTCCATCAGGTGCAATCAATCAATGATCCAGCAATGCACAGACTGTCTGGCAGCATGAATGGAGACAGAACTGAGTCAGACTGAGACACAGAGCAGAATCACCATTCCGGTAAGCTTGACTAAGCAGATCTATGACAGTACCCCCTCCTTCAGGGTGGACTCCGGACACCTATGCCAGAACCTTCTTTGGAAGGGAGCTCAAGGTTAACGATGATGCTTCTTCTTTTTCTTAGACGAATGCTTTGATTTTTTTGAGGAAGGTGAAGCTTTAGGTTCTGCAAAACAGACATCAGAGAGCACAGGACCTCCCAGGAAGGGAGTTGCATCATAATCAGAATCATACTCTGAATTTGAGTCTTGGTCTAGGGTCAGGATTGTAGACCTCTTAGTTGAATTCAAACTCCCTGAAGGACCACCGAGGTAGCATGAAGCGGAAGATCCAATACATATGGTGGGTATTGACGGGTTGGGATATTGAACAGAGGAAGAAAGCAGTGAACTTGAAGGTCTAAGCAGATCAACACCATGGGATAAGGAGGTGCAGCCGGTTCTCAAGTCTATAGATGATGATTCTGGAGGATCATGGTTCTTAAAGGTTTTGAAGGCTTTAGTTTCTTGATCCTTGGATTCTTGAGATTGTGAAGATGGCAAAGGATGAGAGGTCTGGGCAACTAGCGAGCCTTTAACTGGATAATTAAAGTGCTTTGTGGAACTCACATGGGATGCCTTTGGACCAAACCTTTTACAAACGGCTGCAGTGAAGGTCTTTAAGCTATATAGCACAGGATCATTGGATTCCAAGAGTGGATTTGCCCACTCCAGCGCTTCACCTCTGAAGGCCAGAAATAAGTATCTAACTATATTGGTTGGAGTAATACCGCAGGTTGGGTTTGACTCCATCATGGACAGATATCGGTGAACTAGGATACTGTATTGCTGGAGATCACCATCGAAGTTTACAGGAGAGGAGTCTTCGGGGGGTAACGCAGTGTCACTTGATGGTTTCACTGAAGAACTTGTGTCTGCTTTCGGTTCTCCCGGTTGGGAAAGAGCACTTACACGTTCCGTGGCTGTACATACTGATGGCTGGGTTAACATCCCAGACTGCTTTGACAGGACCAGACCTGTGGATAGTTTCAACTGAGCAAGAGACTCGGAAGACTTTGACAGGGTTATGGTCTCGGATGATTTTGGCAGGGCAGGCACCTCAGATTCCTCAGAGAAGGCAGGAACCACAGGAATGGCTGGAACAACCTCAGGCCCAAAGGCCAGGGTAGAAGTAACCTCAGACCCGGAGGTCAGGGCACTTGGGACCTCAGGCCCAGAGGCCAGGGCATTTGGGACCTCAGGCCCAGAGGCCAGGGCATTTGGGACCTCAGGCCCAGAGGCCAGGGCATTTGGGACCTCAGGCCCAGAGGCCAGGGCATTTGGGACCTCAGGCCCAGAGGCCAGGGCATTTGGGACCTCAGGCCCAGAGGCCAGGGCATTAGGGACCTCAGGCCCAGAGGCCAGGGCATTAGTGTCCTCAGGCCCAGAGGCCAGGGCAGAAGTGTCCTCAGGCCCAGAGGCCAGGGCCGACATATCAGACTCTCCTCCTGGGTCCTGTATACACAAGACCCCCTCCAGGAGCAGAACACTCGGATTCACCCCCTCCTGGGGCTGGACACTCGGATTCACCCCCTCCTGGGGCTGGACACTTGAAATCCCATTTTGGGGATGGACACAGGAACCCCTCTTCTGGGACTGGAGACTTTGAACCCCCTCTTGGGGCAGGAGACTTTGAACCCCCTCTTGGGGCAGGAGACTGTGAACCCCCTCTTGGGGCAGGAGACTGTGAACCCCCTCTTGGGGCAGGAGACTGTGAACCCCCTCTTGGGACAGGAGACTGTGAGCCCCCTCTTGGGGCAGGAGACTGTGAGCCCCCTCTTGGGGCAGGAGACTGTGAGCCCCCTCTTGGGGCAGGAGACTGTGAGCCCCCTCTTGGGGCAGGAGACTGTGAGCCCCCTCTTGGGGCAGGAGACTGTGAGCCCCCTCTTGGGGCAGGAGACTGTGAGCCCCCTCTTGGGGCAGGAGACTGTGAGCCCCCTCTTGGGGCAGGAGACTGTGAGCCCCCTCTTGGGGCAGGAGACTGTGAGCCCCCTCTTGGGGCAGGAGACTGTGAGCCCCCTCTTGGGGCAGGAGACTGTGAGCCCCCTCCTGGGGCAGGAGACTGAGAGCCCCCTCCTGGGGCTGGAGACTGAGAGCCCCCTCCTGGGGCTGGAGACTGAGAGCCCCCTCCTGGGGCTGAAGATTCTGGACCCCCTTCTGGGGCTGGATACAGCAGACCCCTTCTTGAGACTGGAGAGGCTGAACTCCCCTCTGGGGCTGAAAAGGCTGAACCCCCTCTTGGGGCTGGAGACGGGATACTCGTTCTGAATCTTTAGCACAAGATACCTCTGCTGGGGCTGCGGTATTGGACAACCCTCCTGAGGTTGATGAGACGGACACATGCTTTTGGGCAGAAAATCCTGAGACTCCACCTCCAGTAATGGATACAGGAACCTTCCCAGGAGCTCTGTGGACAGCAGTAAAACCGTGTTTGGCCAAGATGATCTTTGTTCTAGGGCCCCAAGTATTAACTCGGGTTTCTTTCTGAGCTGTAACGGGAGGAATCTCCTCATTTCTGGGCAGACGGAGAGAACAATCTTCTATGAAATGGTCTGAACCACCACAATAGAAGCACAGGTCTAGCTGCCTGCGCCGCTGACGTTCCTCCTCAGACAGCTGGGCTCGTGGTCTGCTTTGTGGTATGTCCTTACAAGGCTTATGAGAGGACTTCTCAGGAGTACTTGGAAGTGTAGTGGAAGTTCCTTTGCCCACAGTTCCACTGGAAAGGGGTACCAAAGAACTGTCCAATATGGCGGAGACTACAGAAAAAATTTTAGATGGTAATTCCTGTAGTTGATTCAGTAACTGGTGTAAAACCTTTAATGTCTCTGATTCTGGCTCTTTAAAGGTCCAAGCAGAACCAGATTGCAGATGGCAAAGTAACGGACTTATGACAGACCCACTGTCCGCAGAAGCCTCATCGTCCTCCTTTGGAGTAGCCAGGTAGTCAGGGGGTAGAGGTGAAGAGGCCAAATGACATGCGGCTGCAGATGTGACACGTGAGGATTCATTAGCCGGCAAGGATTGCTGCAGCTTGCAAGAACAACCAGATAAGTCTTGCCAGAACTTTGTGAGTAAGAACTGAAGATCAATCTGTCTCTCCATGCTGGTACTGTGATCTAGACAACCCACTCTTCTCACACTCTGATCACTGACCAAGTCCATGGGACTTCAGCAAACTGTCACGAAATGGGTGTGTGGAATCAGTCGTGACTGGAGTGGTCAGATGGTGGATTGATGGAGTGGTGCGGATC
The DNA here is from genome assembly GCF_055691185.1 of Crinia signifera. Lineage (NCBI taxonomy): Eukaryota > Metazoa > Chordata > Amphibia > Anura > Myobatrachidae > Crinia > Crinia signifera. The sequence goes on along the minus strand of NC_139225.1, from coordinate 9,598,847 downwards.
TCAGGAAGAGAGGCGTGACCAGCCGGAGATGGGTTAACACAAACAGGTTTATTGAAGGAACTCATATAACAGATAATGTAACCAGGATCAATACTTCTTGATTGGACAAATAATAAATAGATGCATGTCTCTGATAAATAACAAGTAACAAGAGATAGCAGTCCTTTGCAAAAATAAACAAGATGGCAGTCCGTTCTAAATAAACAAGATATGTGCCGGTAGTTCTGGGAGGATAAGGCAATGTTCAGGATTTGAGTTTAGAGAAAAGGATACCTGAAGATTGGACGATTGGCTGACTGAAGATTGGACGATTGGATGACTGAAGATTGGACGGCTGGATGACTGAAGATTGGACGGCTGGATGACTGAAGATTGGATGGCTGGATGACTGAAGATTGGATGGCTGGATGACTGAAGATTGGATGGCTGGATGACTGAAGATTGGATGGCTGGATGACTGAAGATTGGATGGCTGGATGACTGAAGATTGGATGGCTGGATGACTGAAGATTGGATGGCTGGATGACTGAAGATTGGATGGCTGGATGACTGAAGATTGGATGGCTGAATGACTGAAGATTGGATGGCTGGATGATTGTAGCAGGCAGGTCAGGAAACTGGTATCAGGACAGGGTAGCGACTTGGCGTTGACACAGGAACAGGTGACGGAGATAACAGAACTGAAATGGCTGACTTGGCATATAACAAATAACTGAAGAAAACCGAGTATAAACACAGGAACTAGATGAGCAGGAACTGGAACAGGAATTGGACAATTTGTGGACCAGACCGGGAGCGCTGGACAAGCAGAGCCTCTGGGAGCTGAACGCTGAAGACTCACGCAGGGATTCCAGGAAGCAGGTTTGAACTGCACAGAGCATCCAGCACATGCAGCAGGAAGACGAGTTGCTGAAGTCAGTTCTGCCTCTGTGAGCAAGATATTTATCCCCCCTGCCTTGTATTGATTGGAGGAAATGACAGAGGGCAATCTGCAATCTGAGGCATGAATCCAGAATACTTCAGTCTGAATTAAACAGGTGAGCCACATGGAACAAGAGAGCAAAGGGTTACAGGTGATTCCAGCTTCTGCCTGGATTTCCATCAGGTGCAATCAATCAATGATCCAGCAATGCACAGACTGTCTGGCAGCATGAATGGAGACAGAACTGAGTCAGACTGAGACACAGAGCAGAATCACCATTCCGGTAAGCTTGACTAAGCAGATCTATGACACTTGGACTCCAATTGAGATTCCACTTTACGCTTTCTCCTGTATTAGTAACTAGTGACTGTGTATATTTCACTCACTGTAAATTTCTTATGTGAGCAGGGGTGCCGGATGATGTTCCAACCGAAGGTGTTCCGACGGGCGGTCATCAGCCTGACATCGGAATCCCAACTGTTAATTGCCCGACAGTCAGGACCCCGTCTCATGGGGGTCCACAACCCTCATAGAGGGAGAATTTAACCTGTGGCGAGCATCAACCCTGTCGAAGTGCCAATAGTCGGGATTCCGATGTTGGACTAGTGACCGTCGGAATCCTTACTGTCTGAGCGTCATACCATACCCGTGAACCATTGGGCGGTATTCAATGAGCATTTTGGCGATGTGCATCAAATCCTGTTTAGGATTCGCTGCACATTCGCCACTGCTCGCCGCGTTCCGGACCCTCGCCGGCTCCAGTATTCAACGAGTCAGGGGCTCGCTGCCCCTGACAGGCGAATTTTAACTCCTGCGGCGAATGCCGCAGGGAGCCTGAGGACGGCGGCAGGCAGGGAGATGGAAGTCTCCCTGCCTGCCCCAGAACGTTTGTGGGGGGGAGGTAGGCTCCCCGGGTGCCAGGCAGCACAGGCTGCCCCCCGGGGGTGCCAGCAGGGGACCGGGTATATTCACTACACCCGATCATGCATATGTAATGATCGGGTGAAGTGAATATATGAATATCTAATGAGCGGCTCGTCTCCGGCCCCCTGCTGGCTGGTCTGTGTAAAAAAATATATATATATATATATATATATTTTTTTTTATTAAATATATATTCATGTGCTTACAGCACATGAATAAAAATAGCATGCCCCTCCTCAGAATAAAATTCCTGATTTTTTTTACACCAAATGTAAAAAACAAAACACTTTATTTTAAAAGTTCACCTTCCACTTCACCATAAAAAGATAGCGATTGCTACTCGGTGAATCATGGCGAAAAAAACCTTGAAATGTATTCGCCATCTGGTCATTGAATAGGGTGATTCACGTTTTAGTCAGAAATTCACCTTACAGCACAAAATCGCCATAAAAACCTGGCGAATCAGCCTCATTGAATACCGCCCATTGTGTTCACCAGTGCATTTGCATTACAGGCTGTGGTTAAATCTGTGCCGTCTCTCTTTGCCTGAATATCACCAGTGTCTCGGGAGCCTTCACTGGGTGGGGAAGTCGTACGTAATCTCCACTTGAGCAGCTCGGAAACCTCACGGGCAGTAGGAACACATACGATACACTATGAGGTCCTTTTGCATACAATGTATCGCATCCAATCTCAGCCAAGCCTGCCTTGGTTGCGATGCAACGGAACCTACGCAAAGCACATGCAATCCAGTAAGTCTGATGCGATGCACGCGGGACCCCACATCGCATTGGTCCTCATGTCGCATACATGAGATTTGGACTCTTTTTATGCAATTTATCACTGCAAACGCAAAAAAGTGACTATATCACATGTGTAACGCTGTAGTGCTGTGCTGATTTTCTGGATTTGTTCAATTCTTAAGATGAATTCACATTAGCCGATATCGTTCATGAACGATATCGTTAACGAGTTGCCCTTGAACTGCCTGGAACTCCTGGACAAAATATATAGTGCATACACACTTAACAATTTCGTTAATGATTGTCGTTCAGCAGCCACATCCAGGAGCACTACATTGTTACCAATGCTCCCACAGACCTGTCAGCTGTACATGCACTGGCTGATGCCGGCTCCGCTGCTGGGTCCCGTCACTGCCAATGTTGTGCTGCCTGGATGTTGTGCTGACACTCATGCAGTGTGTACTTGTCAAACTTCTTCCACAGGGACAGCAATATCAGTGTAGTCACACACACACACACACACACACACACACACCAGCAGGTACCAGATTCACTCCACTCAATTCTTAGCTTGTCACTTTAACTCCTGCTGCAAAACCGTAAAAAATCCTCTGAATGGCCAGATGATATTATGGGCCCGATTCAGGTGCACTCGCACGGGCTGCGAATTAACAGCCGAGTGATAATTGAACGACCGCGCATACACACGGTACGCAGTGCACAATGCGTGAGCTGTCCACCTGAAGGCAGAGAGCGAAGGCTAGCCTTCACTCGCTGCTCGTAGGGTGGTTGACACCATGAGGGCATTTCTTGGCATACCCCAGAAGAAGTAGGCATTCCCCGGCCGTTGGTCGGAAGGGCCGATGACATCATCAGCGGCCTCCTCCTTCCCGCGCCCGTCGCAGCGCAGAGTGAGTTCTGGCTCGCTGCGAGCGGAGGAAAAAAAAAAATAATTCGATGTTGAATGATTTCCCCCCATGTGTGCATGACTACATATGCGTTCTCAGCAGTGCACAGGGGCAGAGGAGAGGAGGGGGGACTGCATTCGTCAGGGAATCGTTTACCTGCTTGCTGGGTTCTGAACACTCCCAGCCCAGCGATCACGTCTGAATCAGGCCCTTTATGTGTTAGCAAAGGTTTTCTGCTCAGCACAAATGACACTTGGCAATTTTGTATAAGTAATGTAACTGCACTCTATTGCACTTAGCATTTTACGAGGTCACCTACAGATCTGCAGCGGTCAGACAGCGATCTAGAACATCACTATGCAGAGACATTATGTGCTACTACAAGCTGATGGAAATTGATACCACAGTGCCTGACATTTCACACCTGCTCTATTCAGTTGAAGTGATGCCATTTACTATAAAGTGCACATGTATTTCTGCTGGTGTACCGGGGCACTTCCACAAAATGCTTCAAAGAGGAATCTTTATTTTATTCTTAAACTAGTGACCCGCCCCGGCTTCGCACGGGAAGTAGTAGTAGTAGTAGTACGCTTATTTATAAGGCGCCGCAAAGTGTCCGCAGCGCCGTACATAGCAAACAAAAAAAACAAATTACAAGGTAACGTACAGGGTGTGTTGAAAATTACAGTATAAATAGGGGTATAGCTGGTAGAACTAAAATCAGCATCAATTCAGAAGTAGGTGTCAAAATTGTCGAGGAGACTGAAGATGAAGTAGAGGAAGGGAAGAACAGGACAGGAGCACAGGTGAGGTAAAGAGGTAGGATGAGTACGTGAGGAAGGAGGGCCCTGCTCATAAGAGTTAACATACTAAAAATAGGTGGGTGGACGAACGAAATACAATAGGATAAGTAGGAACGGAGGGGAACAGAGGCAGGATAGGAGGATCAAAAAGAGGTTAGGAGGAGGGATAGGCTAGTCGAAAAAAGTGGGTTTTGAGGGAGCGCTTGAAGGAGGTAAGGGAATCAGATAGCCTGATGGGTGGCGGGAGGTTGTTTCAGTGCAGGGGGGCAGCGCGAGAGAAATCTTGGACACGGGAGTGGGAGGAGGTGATTAGGTGAGAGGTCAGTCGGCGGTCAGCGATGGAGCGAAGAGGACGGGAGGGAGTGTGGATAGAGATCAGTGAAGAGAGGTAAGGAGCGGTGGAGGAGGAGAGAGCCTTGTAGGTGGTGGTGAGGAGTTTAAAGAGAACTCTGAAAGGAATGGGGAGCCAGTGAAGAGATAGACAGAGGGGGGAGGCAGAGGTAGAGCGGCGGGAGAGGAAGATGAGCCTAGCAGCAGCGTTAAGAATGGATTGGAGAGGTGCGAGGCGGGTGAGAGGTAGCCCAGAAAGAAGGATGTTGCAGTAGTCAAGGCGGGAGATGACAAGAGAGTGAATGAGAATTTTGGTTGCGTCAGTGGAGAGGAATGGTCTGATGCGTGAGATGTTGCGTAGGTGAAAGCGGCAAGACTGTGAGAGAGCACGAATGTGGGGGGTGAAAGAGAGGGAGGAGTCAATGATGACACCGAGGCAGCGCGTTTGGTCGGTGGAGGTGATCTCGGTTTCACCAATGCTGATGGAGATAGTGGGAGAAGAGGGGATGTTCGGGGGATGGAAGATTAGAAGTTCAGTTTTAGCCATGTTTAGTTTCAGGAAGCGTTGGGTCATCCAGGCTGAGATGGCCGTGAGGCATTCGGAGACCTTGGACAGGAGTGATGGGGATAAGTCGGGGGAGGAGAGATAGATTAGGGTATCATCAGCATAAAGGTGGTAATGAAAACCATAGGAGCTGATGAGGGTGCCCAGAGAGGTGGTGTAGAGGGAGAAGAGGAGAGGGCCAAGGACTGACCCTTGGGGAACACCGACTGGCTGTGGGGTAGTAGGAGAGGAGGAGCTCGGAGTGGAGACGGAGAAGGAGCGATCGGAGAGGTATGAGGTGAACCAGGAGAAGACCGTGCCAGTGATGCCAAAGGAGCGGAGGGTGTTGAGCAGGAGAGGGTGGTCAACAGTGTCAAAGGCAGCCGACAGATCAAGCTGGATGAGGATAGAGAAGAGGCCTTTGGATTTAGCCGATAGTAGATCGTTAGTGACTTTGGTCAGGGCAGTTTCAGTGGAATGTAAAGGGCGGAACCCGGATTGGAGGGGGTCTAGAATGGAGTTAGCAGTAAGGTGGCTTAGGAGACGATTATAGGGAAGCACTAATTATCTATAGCCAGATGACTTCTGGTGGATGGATGGAGGCGGTCATGTGACAAAGTTTTAGCAGATATCTATAGGTACAGTGCCGATGGTCAATCTGGTTCCACTGCACAACTTTGGTGCGTTTAAGTTGTGAATAAGCATCACCGGTGATCCAACCTTCAATGTTAATACGTGCGGTGGCATTCCGGGTGGTTTAGATGAATTCAAAAATTCAATCGGATAATTTGAGGCTTGTTCTTCGTCCATTACTGTGTCGATCGATTTGTATTTGACTGTTTTGCCTGCAGTTTCAATTGAATTTGCTCACTGAGCTTGTTGACATCATTTTTTGGTGCCAAAATTGCATGTTCGCACAGCCGATCCGGATTTTTGTAGTTGGTTGTTAGATTTGGGAATACCTTGTCTACAACGGCTTGAATATTCAGTTGCATTTGACAGAAGTTCGGCGGGAACGAAATCTCATTCATGGCGCGATCAATTAATTGCCAAAAAAAACCCAAAAATTTCTGTTAATCCGATTGCTACCAAACTTCACAGGATCACCCGCTGGGCTAATCTGAAGATTGCCTGAAAAATTCATCAAAATCGGTCAGGCCATATATATAAACATATACACACATCGATTTTTATATACTGTATATAGATTGTGTTGCTGCAGAAACAAAGGGGTATATCCACTGTATGTAAAACCTGCCGTCTTGTCGAAAAATCTTTTTGACATGAATAGATCGGAAGGAGTTCCGATCTATTCAATGTTAGCTGTTTTTTATTCCTCAGGTCGAAATATTTCGACCTGCCGAAAAACAGGTAACTTGACAGAAAAACCGCTAATCCACCGAAAGGTTTTGCCCTTGTTTCCGGCAATCTCAATCCGACATAAAAAAAATGCTGGATTGAGGCAGGGAGGATGGTGCCGGGTGAGCAGTAGAAGCTTACATGGTGCCGTCCTCCTGTCCACCGCAGTCCAGCACTCCTCGAACTCCTCCAAATGAAAACTGACCCTCACAAAATGGCTGCCTACATACAGCAGACAGTTTTTCAGGATGCTAGAGGAGGTGGCCTACTCTAGCATCCCTTAAAATGGTCTGCTATTAGGGGCAGCCATTTTGTGAGGGTCAGTTTTTATTAGCAGGAGTTCGAGGAGTGACAGACCGCAGCGTTCAGCCCAGATCTTCAGGTCCCTGCCAAGAATGCGGCGGCGGCAAGCGGCATGCACAGGGGTAAGGGGGGGGTGTTTAACTTTACTTGGGCGCGGGGGGGGCGCGGTGCTGCCGTAATCGTTGGGGGTGCATATATACTAGTTATGCCACCGTTTCACAGGAATTTACTTTTTAATTCAAAGTTTTTGATCCATATAGGTCAGTTTATAACGCATTTTTCCTGACATTTAGGCTTTTGACAGCATGGTAGAATAATTTGTTGCCTTTTTATTGCTAAACAGACAAAATTAGAGGAAAATTACAATTCTTCCTCTAATTATGCAAACAATGCTGCCTCGAATATTGTTATATATATTGTAATAAGTTAGCTCTCCCCAGACTAGGGCTAGGCATAGTAAATAAATTGTATTTTATTCATGATCTGACATTTTTATTAGAACTAGGGTCTACTGGATGCATTTTAGCTTTGAACATAGAAGTCACTTCTTGGAAATAGTTTTTCAGGAACCGAGGATATCCAAATCCCATTGACACATTTTGCAAAATCTTGTATTATGTGTTACAAAATGTAGATTGTAATAGAACTGATTATATTATTGTTCTACTCTCTGTAGTTATTATTAAAATATCTAATACAACTGGCACTTGTAGCAAAATAATTATAGCACATGGGCCTTTTTTCTGATCGGTGCGGCCGGATCCGATTATGCGGCCAGGACCGTGCGTGCGAAACCCCGCCTTCCATACGGATCGCCAACTCCGTCCGTACGCGGTAAGAAGCTGGCCGAACGGACCGCACGTGTATTTTTCACGGAATACGCCTCCTCCATCTCAGGGAACCTCCCCCATCATTCGATGGTCGCAGACCATCGAATGCAGGACCGAGTGGTCCACCAGCTCCCGCAACCTCAGACCACACGGACATTTTTCTGTGCAAAAGCAGGGATCTGGGCGGCCAGCTGACATCCGGCGATGTCATATGTCCGCCCCCTACACGTGCGTCACGGCTGCATTACCATACGTACGACCCAGCGTTTGCATGGGAACGCCCATGAAACGCGGGGCGTATGCATATGGTAATGAGCACAAATAGCCCTTCACGCCCCTCTCCACCCCCTGTTCAGAGTGTTCACATTTCATGCAGGATTTGGCCGTACGCCCCACTCGCACATGCGCAGAGACGCCTCTGCACATGCGCAGACACAAAACATCGGCGGCATGAACGCACGCGGATATTACCGCACCAATCAGAATAAGGGCCATTGTTACAATCCCCATCGTTAAATGATGCAGATGCCTATTCTGAATCAAGTGGTGCCCATAATGAATCAAGTATATATAACTCATACCCCTTTCCCGGGTATGGTCACGCCCCGCAGTACCAGGGTATAACTCATCTCTCAGCTCCCCTGCATCACTCTGATGTGTCCATTAAATAAATACATTTAAATTATTAGAAGGAAAATTAACACAAAAGATAATCTGTGGCTTTGTAAATTCTATATTTGTTTCCATTTGTGTACATGACTAAAATGGAGTATAATGATATATTGGAAAAGAGAACACACGCAAAGGCACACCAAATGAGTAAAATCCAGAGGGAGAACAGGTAATGCAGATTCTTTGCATGGAGTGGCCCAGATTGGCACAAATAACCAACTCCTGCTGCAAGTTCCTTGTAGCTAAGGGTAAGTTCTCAAGCTTCATGGATGAAGACATGGACCAGTGGTTTGAATCCAATTCGGAATGGAGCAATCATCAATCCAGATGGAAATAACCAGGACTGCAATCCAGAAACACCAGGGAGGTAGCAATGTTCTCTTTACGCGTTTCACTACGCCAGGTAGCTTTATCAAAGGAGCTTTTTTTAATATTTAATTCAGCGCTGCTTAACTTTTTTCATGGTATATCATACAGGACTGACCATCCTGTTTTGAAGCAGCAGCTAGGCAAAACCACTCCTGTCAAATGCCCCTGGTCCGGTTACACATAGTGAGACTTGGGGGGAGATTCAATCGCCGTCGAGCATCTCCCGTGGGGGAGATGCTCGACGGGCCCTATTCATTGCTGTCTTCCCCGACAGCATTGAACAGGGTTTCCTGTCAGAACGAGCCCGACATCTCTAGCTGTCGGGCTCGTTCTGCCGAGAACACCCGGGAAGTGACGAGCTGCCGGCTGCAGCTCGTCACTTCCCGGCCGCAACTCGCGGCCACGCCCCCTTCTCGCCGCTCGGCGGCCGACTGCCGAGCTCCAGGCGAGCTCACCGAGAACGGGACAGGGGCACGGCTGTCGCGCTAGCGCGACAGCCGTGCCCCTGACATTGAATACCCCCCTTGGTCCCAACAACTTTCCAGTTTGTTTTAGCTCTGTGTACAGTTGTAAAGCACAATGGAATCTGCTGCACTATATAAGAAACTGTTAATAAATAAATAAAATCTGTGGCAACTCAGTGATGGAACAGGCCAAGTAAGAAATCACTGACACCATTACTAGTGGCTCAGTAGAATAGCCCAAAAGTTAATAGGGATTCAGCTTGACCAAATAGTACACCAGTGTAGACTCAGACTGAACAATGGCTGGTATGGCTGGAGCGGCCGGAGCAGCTGGAGAGGTTGGAGCTGCTGGAACACTACCAACGCGTTTCATCCAGTCCTGGACTTCATCAGGGGGTGTGTCATATATTTTATATATATATATATATATATATATATATACAGAGTAAGAGAAATCAGCGGCACTCGGAGACTGGGAAATCAGGTGAAGAAATCTGGAATCTTTATTCCATGTGCAATAGAAAACGTTTCGGAGCTCGATGGCTCCGTCGTCAGTTCAAGGTAAGCACGACTGACGACGGAGCCATCGAGCTCCGAAACGTTTTCTATTGCACATGGAATAAAGATTCCAGATTTCTTCACCTGATTTCCCAGTCTCCGAGTGCCGCTGATTTCTCTTACTCTGTATATTTCCTGAGGAGCCTTCTCCTCTGGCTAAGAAGGCACCGGAGCAAGTACCTTTGGGCATCCACCCCTAAGACCTGAGTGCCGGCCTCTCTCTGGACTATATATATATATATATATATATAGATAGATAAATTGCAAAATTTTAATATTAATGTTAAACACGTAAAATACATATATTTACTAGCTAGCTACCAGTTACAGACTACACAAAATTGAAAGAAAAAAAAGTGTAAACCGCTTATGACGCATTGAAGCTTTCATTTAAAATACACCATAGAAAAGTGTTTTCACGCAATAAGAAGTCAAACTAATTGGGTACAATCAGTCATCAAGAACAGATGTTTGTCATTGTTAGATACGGTGATGAGCAGCCAGATTTGAAAGAGATATCATTTAGTTTTTGACAGCTAATGAGATGACTGGTCCCTATGTATCCTGTATCATACTAAACCACAACAGCTCGATATCTCATCTGGTAAATGCAGAAGGAACATTACAGTACAAATTAATAAGACACTTGCCAGCACTGAAAATCTATTTCTAGAGACATTTTGCTGTGTATCCGATGCATCTTTGTTTGGCGTAGACTAGAATGTGCCGGAACGTAGCTGGGACAAAGTATGACCAATCATTTGAATTTAACTGATTACTAGTAGCGCAGGGCAAAGTCATACTGTATGTTTGCTCGCATATGGGTCTATATATTAATATGCAACAAAAGAAAACATTTTCTTTTTTTGTCTTTTTTTGGGAGGAGGCAGCACCATGGAGAAGAATGGCAGAAGTCATAGCCCTCCTGCATTGTCTTTCAGCCACACCCAGGGCCACCAGTAGGCAGCTTCAGGCATTTGCCTAGGGTGCGCCGGCCACCGTAGGGCGGTACTAAGCTGCAGCAAGCAGCCACCCGTCACAGGAAAAAAGATCCCGCCCGAGGAGCAGGAAGAAGAAGAAGGCATTACTCATCCCAGCTTCAGGGAGCAGGTAAGCCGTCGCCCCCCTACCCCAACTGGCGTTTGATTGCCGCACCCCCTCTCACCCCCTCGTGCTATCGGTTGGTGTCAACCGCAACCCCCCGCGGGAGCCCGCCGTTTGCCGCAACCCCCCTCCCGGACGGTACTCCAGAGGAGCCCTCCTTTTGCCTCACCCCCCCTCCCAAATGGGGTACTCCCCCCCTGTGCAAGGCATCTCACCCCTCCCTTGAGCGGGTGAGCGGCGGCAGTGCTGAGATGCCTGGCACCGGCCCTAGCCACACCATCATCTCCTCCTATGTTGTCTCTCAACCACACCATCATCTCCAGCCTGCATCTCTCACCATTCCCCTCACTTTGTCTCTCAGCTCTGTGCGTCTCAGCCACACTGCACACTGCAATATACCGCAATCTTTTGTATTATGGGATGGTCAGTGGCGTAGATACCGTACGGCAGCCACCGCGGCTGCTTGGGGGAGCAAGCACCAGCAGGGCACCGCCGGTGCTCATCAGGGCACACTGCTCAGACCCGCCCCACTTGCCCCTCAGCATGCTGCCGCCGCATTCCTGCCTGGTCCGCAGATATCCTCCTGTCGTGTAATGAAAAATTCCACGGCAAAATGGCTGCCCCCTTACAGCAGACAGTTTTTTAGGAATGTTAGAGGAGGTGGCGGGGGGTGCAAAAATATTAGTTACGCCACTGGGGATGGTAGCATGTAGCGCGATCTGAAATAGTGACAAAAAATAACAAAAATATCTAATCGCAATCTACTCGCAATCTGACTGACATGAACTTTAGGGGCGAGCACCTGCCATTTTCTGGGAGTGTCAGAAAAAAGGAGGTGTGTCCAGATTAGTTTTTGTGACACTGGTAAGTGAAGTGGCAAGCAGCTGCAAGTGGGATCATGGCTTCTGGCTTCCTCTGCACCCAGAGTGCCATAACCAGACTGCGGTGAGGTGACGGTGAGCAATCCTGCACCATGGTGGGTCAGCTCCTGCCAGGTGCTCAGCTCCTTGTTGCATGTGCCCAAACCTGGACAGCTGTGCAGGCGGGGGCCAGAGCAATGGGTTGATCATTGCAGCATCTGTGCCTTTGTCAACAGCCCCTGTGTGTTTGTTTCCTAGCGTAATGAGACGCACCTTCAGCATTCCACTGAGACATGTAAAACCTATGCTCGCTCCATAGATGTGGGCTTCCATGAAGCCCTGGTTCATGCGTGGTAGCCATTTTGTTCACCCGCTCGGTGCATGAGTCTGGCCTATTCGTACTGTATGTCATTAATACTGTAGCTTAATTCTGTGTCTAGCCAGTGAAACGTAATGAGTCGCACGTACAGCAGTGCCCTTGCATCTTGTGGATTATCGCTGGTATTGCACTCATCCAGTAACGCCATACGCCAAGCACCAAGCTGTGCAACTTATTGCGTTGCCATGTGATTAGGCGCGCTGTGGCAAGATGGCGGGACAAACGCCATAGGCGATGATGTGGCTCCATCTGTAGACCAGGTATGTTTTGAAATCACTTTGGTTTTTAAATGTTTTTTAATACTCCGTTTACACAGTTTATTAACAGTTTCTTATATAGCACACACATATTCCGCAGCGCTTTACAGAGGATATTTGAACATTCACATCAGTCCCTGCCCCAGTGGAGCTTACAATCTATATTCCCTACCACATGTACACGCACACAGACATTATATGGTTAATTTGTTGGGAGCCAATTAGCCTTCCAGTATATTTTTGGATTGTGGGAGGAAACCGGAGTACTCGGAGGAAACCCACACAAGCACGGGGAGAATATACAAACTAGAGCCATGGTGGGATTCAAACCCATGACCTCCGTGCTGTGAGGCAGTAATGTAACCATTACACCATCTGTACTGCCCCGTATATATAACACATGGTGGGGATAGAACCCATGACCTCAGTGCTGTGAGGCAGTAATGCTAACCATTACACCATCCGTACTGCCCCGTATATATAACACATGGTGGGGATAGAACCCACGACCTCAGTGCTGTGAGGCAGTAATGTAACCATTACACCGTCCGTACTGCCCCGTATATATAACACATGGTGGAAATAGAACCCATGACCTCAGCGCTGTGAGGCAGTAATGCTAACCATTACACCGTCCGTACTGCCCCGTATATATAACACATGGAGGGGATAGAGCCCATGACCTCAGCGCTGTGAGGCAGTAATGCTAACCATTACACCATCCGTACTGCCCCGTATATATAACACATGGTGGGAATAGAACCCATGACCTCAGCGCTGTGAGGCAGTAATGCTAACCATTACACCGTCCGTACTGCCCCGTATATATAACACATGGTGGGGATAGAACCCATGACCTCAGTGCTGTGAGGCAGTAATGCTAACCATTACACCGTCCGTACTGCCCCGTATATATAACACATGGTGGGGATAGAACCCATGACCTCAGTGCTGTGAGGCAGTAATGCTAACCATTACACCGTCCGTACTGCCCCGTATATATAACACATGGTGTGTGAGGCAGTAATGCTAACCATTACACCGTCCGTACTGCCCCGTATATATAACACATGGGCCCTTATTCTGATCGGTGCGGACTTTTCAGCATTCTTTCGGATGGCGTTTTTTAGCCGTCTGCGCATGCGTGGAGAACGCGACGCGCATGTGCCACACATGGTCTCCGTACTTGTTCTCACTAATCCCGTACAGAACTGTGCACTGCATACATTCGGGCAATAGGGGTGTGTTATGGGCGTCATGCGGAAAGACACAGGGGCGTAGTTTCAAAGTGGGCTAAACTGGGCGGAAACATGGGCGGACACGGGGGAGTACACATATATTGGTAGGCGTGCATTCGGACAGCACGCCGAATGCACGCGAACAAAAAGGGAAGAAATGTGCGGTGTCCAAAAGGTTACTTTTGCTTTGCGGACACCACTCGGTCATGCGCTAGGCAATCGGAACGCCTAATCAGGACGGACGCACCTCAACCAATGTCACCTGAACCCAATACAATCACATACTTTACCCATGACTTGTTAATTACACGCTTCTCACTGCTACAATTGGAAGCATTGCAGCTTAAAGGGAACATTACATGCTGCACTTGTCACACACTTTAACACTGCAAATAATGCACACAACTTAATAATATTAATACTAATACACATGCCATTTCTGCATGTCTAAATTAATACAGACATTTGTGGGGCCAAAATAACATTTATTAAACAAACTTTGCCAATAATTGAAAATACATAACAAAACAAATGGTACCATACCAGGACAAAAATTACATAATAAATAATAAATAGCCACAGCAGAATCATTGGGAACACATCAGGTGGCTTCACAACAAAAGTACAGCACCAACACTTCAAGTTCAGCACACTGAAACAGGGCAACAGAGGAACCAAACATGACATTTGAACCGCGGGCAAAAGTGGTGACCCTGGGCACGGATTTGGACACAGGATGCTGACACACACAGCTCAATGGAAGATTTGGGAAGACATAACGGAGGAGATTAATGGGGACACAAGTTCATTTGCGAGCACGTTTGCCCCTGGCAGGCTCCTTGCCACGTGCAGCAGCTCTTCTGCCTCGTCCACGGCCAGAGTCAGATGGTGGCTCATGTGGAGCACATGCTGGTGAGGGGGTGGATCTTCTTCCCCCTCTGGCAGCAGGGAGTGATGAGGTTGGTAATGCACCCGAAGCGGGTGACATTAGGGCCCTATTGCTGTTAACTAGCTCCACCATAAGTTCATTATGGCGGAGGAGGAGGTCGTTTTGCCGCAGGGCTTGATCAGCCAGCACCTGCAGGCTACCAGCAATAGCTTGGTGGCTGCCAGCCATAGCTTGCTGGCTGGCACTCATAGCCTGCAGGCTCTCAGCAATACTCTGCTGGCTGGTGGTCAAACCCTGCAGCACCTCCTCGGCCCTACGCACCCGCTCGAATGCCGACTCTCCCTGCTGCACAATACTATCCAGCACACGGCCCCACATGGACAATTCAGCCGCAGACAATCTTGGCAGCTGCTGCACGGGCCTGCTACTGGGGCCAGGTGGCACAGACTCCACAACCTCCTCAAGAGAATCTTGACCAAGCGGTGGCGATGCTGTTGAACAAGAAAATTCAAATTACCACACATTCCATGCAACATTTAAAACATCTACTTATGGCCTGGCAAATAATTACCTTCAAGAGTAGAAGCCATCACTTCCGCTGGGGACTCGCTGTCTATAGTGCTCACCCCCCGGACCTCCTCCACTGCTATACAGCACTGGGCCATCTCTTCCAGGGGGGGTGAGCTCCAGCTTGCCAGGCATGGGGCCAGCCCCAGAGGTCTGGCTGTGTTGCCACCGCTCGGTCAATTTCTTCTTGAGGTTGCCTTTGAAGTCGTGCCACCTGCAATCAAAGTGTACATATTAATACATGTAACGCCTCATGTTTGCTGTAGCACCCATTGCAATCTGAAACATAATACAACATGTGCCTACTGACACCAAACGTACTTATATTCTTTTTTCAAACCAATCCTTAGAAGATACAAAAACGGTACTTATGTATTATCTGGGCTCCCATGTTAAATGCTCCCCATTTTTTCATACCCCTACTATCCAACTACGCATGGAGTTGATTTTATATAGTGTGGTGAGCGCAGCGAGCCACCGTGCCCGAAGCGTGGCGAGCGCAGCGAGCCCCGCGAGGGGACGCGGCCTCATAAGAAAAACGGGAGCCCAGATATTACATAAGTACCACAAAAACAGTCACCCTCCAATAACTATCAATTCAATGTCATGGCCTACATGTCTGTGCGTCCAAGCAACGTGAACACCCATTGGCCAACTCCATCTAATATTGAATGTAAACATTACTGGACTTGTCCTACTCAAATTTTACACACATGTACTTGCCTCTTCTTAACGTGCTCCGTCTGACGAACTTGTGGAGCCACTGCATTAATCTCCGCCGTTATCTCCTCCCAGATCTTCCATCTCCTTGTGTGTGTCAACTTCACCGCAGGACACTCAATTAAATCACGTGCCCGGGTCACCAGGATGTCAAGCTCCCGCGGTTCAAATGCCATGTTTCGTGTTGTTGGTTCCCGTGTTGCCCCACTGCGGTCACGGGCACGGGCACTGCCACTGCCACGGCCACGGGCACCGGTTGCTGTACCTGAAGTGCTGGGCTGGCTACTCTGTTGGGAAGCCACCTGCTGGGTTCCCAAGGATTCTGCTGAGGATGGCCCAGCTGCTGATTGGCCTGATGTTGATGGGCCAGCTCGGTCCTCTGGGTTGAGGGGTACATATGTGGTGTTGGCCTCCATGCGTGCCAAGAGATTCTGCACCACCTGGTCTTCCTCTGAGCCTGAGCCTGGCATGTTAGCAACAACTGTTTGCCTTTCTAGGTCAACTTTAAATACTATTTCTGTAATTGGCGTTAATCAGCTGCAACCTGCGTTCCGTACGGCCGCGTCCCGTACGCCAGCGTCAACCGTGCGGCGCATACGTCCCGCCCCTTGGTGTAGAGAAATATTTCTAAAAACCTGGCAAACTCAGTAAGTCAGATTTATTTGCAAAATGCAGATTCCAACACCAATGACCAAATACAACTGAGGTCATACATGCAATGTATATTTGAATGTACTTCTGTACTGTGCACTTGTTTGCTATGTAGTACAACTGACACTACCCATTCCATATGTCAATCCAGTCCACCACTTAGCCACAAGTAATCAGTGCTAGCATCCAAATCACATGTGAAAGCACTCCAAATTCAGGCTGGATGCTAGCTACTTTTCATTCCACCTCTGTAGTAGGGGCCAGTAGAAGGTAAGTGTACACATGGCAGCATGGGCTAATTTTTGGAAAAGGTCTGCCACTATTTGCTATGTTTCTGTTGCATAGCTTTCATTATAAAATAGCTGTTTACTACCTTGTTGAGTTAGGTGTTAGTGTCTAGTGATGCAGACTATTTCACCTGGTGCTTATACCCATGTTTGGTGAATGTTATAGATTATATATAATGTGTTTACATCTTAGTTTAGACTGTGTGTTTAGGATGGGGGTGCGATGCAATGGGTTAGCCGTCTGTTCGGGCGCATACACGCTGTTAGTGTACAAATGAACAATAAAGTTAATACCAAATATCACTCTGACCAACCAATGACAGCACATGATTGTATGATTTGTGCCATTGCTAAAATGGCTGCCTACCAGCGAGCACAGCCCTTCTCCACTGCGGAGCTGATGTCGCTGGTGGCAGTGATGGAGAGGAGACTGGGGCAGGCAGGCCCCTTTATCACCAATCGGGATAAGCGCCGGGCATATGTTGCGGCCCGGCGCCGCATATTCGCCCACACTCATGTGCGGAGGACCATCGCCCAACTGGAGAGGCGATGGTCCGACCTGCGGAGGCGGGAGCCGGAGCGTCTGCAGGCTCTGAGGCGGCGTCTGCAACGCTGTAAGTATTTTGTGCAAATACATATAATTGACAGAGGCCAGGATTTGGTCTGCTTCACAATTTTTAAAATGGAGATGAACAAACAGGCAGCCAATCAGCTCCTACCTGGCCTTTTACAAGTACAGTCTGTGACATGACAGGAAGGATGTGATTGGCTGCGTGTTTATCACTCTACATTGTATCACTTTTGAAGGCGAGTGCATCTAGCCCATTGAGTGTTTGCATTTTAACATTATTTAATATTAATATTACATGAGGTCAATTGGGAGTTTATGACATAGAAAAGCCATATACTATATGTGTGATATATAACACATATATATTGTGGTTATGAGATGTACTTGTTAGAGTTATTTCAATGTGAAATGACACTCACCCATTTTGTATGTTTAACCCACAGCACGGGAGAGAGCAAGACAGGCCCGTCAGGAGGCCCAGGAGGTGGCCAGTGTGGAGGCCACAGAGGAGGTGGCCAATGAGGAGGCCACAGAGGAGGTGGCCAATGAGGAGATGGCCATTGAGGAGCCCAGACAAGCGGGGGCCATTGACGAGGAGTCACAGGACCAGAGCTATGTGACAGAGGAGGATACAGAGGAGGCACAGGAGGTCGGGCAGGAGGTGGAAGTGGAGAAGGAGGAGGTGCCCCTACCCCTGGAGGATGTTCCACCACCTCCCAATGTGGAGGAGGACGACCTGGTCGAGCTGCCTGCCAGGGGTAAGTAGACATAATGCTTCATTAGTGAGTTAGGTACAGGTTGTTATGTCGCACAGCTGATTCAATTTTCCTATAATATAGTAAAGAGTAGTCCCAAAAAATGGAAAACAACAGACACACTTTGGTCTTATAGGCCCATGCTGCTAACGTGCAATCTGGATGCTCATGTAGGTGATGAGTGTTAATTTATGGATGCTCTTTGTATAGAAGCAACAAAAACACTTCAATGGAATATGGGCAGGCCTGATTTATACTGGAGTCCCATGTGGGCAGTTTGCATGGGCCCCCCTCTAGCCAGTGTGCCCGTGTTGTTGTCATGTATTTTTGTAAGGTATTATGTATGATGGATTGAGCTTAGAAATTGTTAGTTGGATGGAAGCGGATAAGTTCTGCCCTTTCACCTATGTGTCAAATGTGACAAGGAATCATGAAGTAATGGGCAGAGGAAGTAGCCGAGCATTTTCCTGTGGTATCTATTCTATCTATTCTATCTATATATCTATCTAGCTATCATGCAGTTTAGCTATTAAGCAGTAACATGCAGGTATATATGTATGGGTCAATGTGGCATGTTGTAGTGGGTGTATGTTTTGAGTTGAGTGAGGAGTCTTTGGCCAGGACAAGTGTGAGTGATCCTCAAGTGTGGTTGTGTTTTTGATATATAGATTGTGAAATGTATATGTCACACAAGTGTGTGGGTGTGGTGGCAGCATCATGATCATATATTTGATGACATAACATACAAGAGTGGATAAGGTTTTTTTGGTATGTATGATTTCGCATGGTGTAGGTCATGGGTCTTCAACCTTTGGCCCTTCAGATGTTGTGAAACTACATGTTCCAACATGCATTGCCACATTTGTTCCTATAAGAGCATGCCAAAAAACCTCAGGGCATGCTGGGACATGTAGTTCCACAACATCTGGAGGGCCACAGGTTGAAGACCTGTGGTGTAGGTACTTAGGATTGACTGTACAAGGTGTACGTGAGTAGCATAATTAATGTTGTACCCCCTTTCTCATGCACACAGATTACCAGGAGCCACCCCAGGGAGTGAGAGGGGCTCTCATGAGGTTGAGAGAGGACCTGAGGCGGATGACGGCCCATGTGGAGGACCTCTGTGTCCTGCTGCTGGACCAGTGATAGGGGTCCTTTTTTTTTTTTTTTTTTTATTTAATAATTTGAATTTTTGAATAAAAGTTTGCACTTGTTTAAGAAGTTGTCTGTGTGTTATTTTAGTCTTTAACATTAAAAGTATAAAAAGCTTTTAACACACAAACATGTGGATGTTTAGATATGTACACAGCAAAAGGGTAGATAACATTGTTATCCCCATAGGGAATGTTAGGGTTAATGTATAGTGCTTGTAAGTGTTTAAGGATCAATTAGCTAAATAACAGATGACCAGGAGCAACAATCTGTTCTCAAAGTGGTTTGCTAATTGCATAAGTGTGTCATGTGATCTATGTGGGAACTCTGATAACAGTAGTCTTGTTGTATGCGGAAGTACACCGCATCTGTGCGTAGTGGCCGGTTCGCGTCCGTTCTGACGCGGGAAGGCCGTGCATACGCAGTCAGACCGTGCAGAATCGGAGTGTTTCCCCCGCACACGCATGGTTTATATGTCGTCCGTACACACGCCCTGTTCTTACAGAGTGAGTCCGTCCGAATGCGGAGGACACGTGGGCGTTTCTACGGACGATGGCCGCACGCTGCCGCACAGCGATGCGTGCGGGCCGCACCGAAAGAATTCGGGAATATCCGCACCGATCAGAATAAGGGCCATGGTGGGGATAGAACCCAGGACCTCAGCGCTGTGAGGCAGTAATGCTAACCATTACACCATCCGTACTGCCCCGTATATATAACACATGGTGGGAATCAAACCCATGACCTCAGCGCTGTGAGGCAGTAATGCTAACCATTACACCATCCATGCAATGCCCCTAACAAAGATTATTACAGTTTTTAAAGTAATGTAAAAAGCAGACTGAGAATATTTAACAAAGAATACAGTAAATGTGACCTCTGAATACTG
Organism: Crinia signifera; assembly: GCF_055691185.1. NCBI lineage: Eukaryota > Metazoa > Chordata > Amphibia > Anura > Myobatrachidae > Crinia > Crinia signifera. The sequence continues at coordinate 9,578,799 of NC_139225.1, read as the reverse complement.
TAGCCAGGAAAGTAATACTTCAGACTGCAAACTTAAGGCCCCCATACACTATGCGATTTTCGGCCGATTTCACCCGATTTCGGCCCTTTTGGCCGATAAATCGGGTGAAATCGGCCGAAAATCGCATGTGTTTGACATCTGATCTGATCTGATGCGCGGTCCCGTGCGCATCACATCGGATCAGGGCGTCGGACCTGCAGAACATAAGATGTATCGGAATCTGACCCATCATGGGCACATCGTGGGTGCTTTTGCACCCATGATGTATCAGATCCGATACATCTATATGTTTGGACCCCCCCAGCAGTGCGTGTACGTCACGGGAAACGGCCGCCGGAGAGAAGCAGCCGCAGCGTCCTGTCAGGCTGTCACAAATGTAGTGACAGCACTGAGCGGTAAAAGAAGCAGTGGAGCACTTTTACCGCTCAGTGCTGTCACATTTGTCGCCTCTGGGATGAGCTCCGGCAGTGTACGGCACCTGATTGCCTGCGCGGCTCTCTGTAGACTCCAGTGTTAGAAGAATTTAACACACGGGAGTCCACAGAGAGCCGCGCAGACACCGCACGCTGCTGGAATTCAGCCCGGAGGTGACGGAGCACTGCTTGTTAGATACCCCAGGGTGCAGGGGATGCAGAATTGGGATACATTTAAATTCGCTGTCACCAGTCTCCTCCGAATCGCTCAGTGCTGTCTTCTGCTGCTGCTGGCGGCGGCTGTCGGTTCGCCTGTCCCCGCCGTCATGTTCCGCAAGGCCCGGCGGGTGAATGTAAGGAAGCGCGGGAGCAGGAGACGGCGCCCCCGGCCAAGCACCCCGCCATCAGCTAGCCGATCCACCCGCCTCTCATACCCGGGCTGCAGCAGCACGACAACGGGTTGCAGGCTTGCAGCCGGCCCGGCCTCTGAAAGCGGCCAGAGAGCCTGGCCGGTCCAAGGCGGCCAGCCTGCTCAGCTTCCAGGATGATGTGGAGGGTGAGAACACAGGAGGGCCCGCGGGTGGTGTCAGGGGTGGTTATAGAGGGATAAGGGTGGGAGATCATACAGCGGTGTTCAGGGGTCGTATGGGAGAACACATGGGGGTGATCAGGAGTGGGGGCACACACGGGGGTGGTTGGGAGGATCAGGAGTGGGGGCACACACGGTGGTGGTTGGGAGGATCAGGAGTGGGGGCACACATGGGGGGTGAAAGGATGGGTCAGTGGTGGAAATAGAGGGATTGGGCAGGAGCACCCACAGGGGCAATGGGGTGGGACATTGGTGGAATTAGAGGGATCGGGCAGGAGCACACATAGGGGCGATGGGGTGGGTCAGTGGTGGAAATAAAGTGATCGTGCTAAAGCACACGGCCCTTATTGGTAAATAATCAGGGCATTGCAAATCCTCAATTTATGTATATGTTTATCAAAATCACATTCCGTTATAGTGTCTTATATAGCGCAGCAGATTCCGTTATAGTGTCTTATATAGTGCAGCAGATTCCGTTACAGTGTCTTATACAGTGCAGCAGATTCCGTTAGTGTCTTATATAGCGCAGCAGATTCCGTTATATACTATATATACATATACCGCCATTCTCATTTTCTCAGAACAGTAATACCTGCAAGGTATAGCACTGTTCAGGCCACTCCCTAGAGCCATCCCATCAGATAAATCTCATGGCACATCCAATTTGCGTCAGATAAATCATGTGATTAATCACATGTGATAAATCACATGTGATTTATCTGATGCAAATTGGATGTAAAAAATGGCACGTCAAGTGTCAAATTGTATGTAGGCCTCCTGGGAAGCTGCCAGGGAAGTTCAGGGGAAATCAGATGCAATTTTCCAGGTCAGACAAATCTCATAGTGTATGGGGGCCTTTACTTCCAGCAAGCCAAACATTTCCTTTTTCTCTGATGGAAACTATCTTACTGTTTGCAAGAGCAAAAATGAGCGTACAGCCGACTCGGTAATTAAGATGATAAAATACAGAGACAGATCTGGAGAATCTATATTTTTCCAATTGCCAGCAATGTTCAGACTGACTGATATTACAAAGTGAGTTAAGGATTCTATATTCTGCTGGAATTACATTCCTAATATATTCTGTAAGGTCAGTTATGCTTAAATTGGTACAGTATATGGAGCTTTAGTAATGTGCTACAAACCCAAACACCTTAGTGCAATAGACTTGACGTCTCGTTTCAGTTCCACTAGGTTCCAATTGTTCTTAACTTTTGCTCTCCAGAATTTGGATATAGGCCCTTATTCTGGTTGACTCGAATTTGCACAAAAAAACGATGTTTTGCAACTGCGAACGTGTATACACTGGGGGTGTGTGCGAACTCGGCAAAAAGTCTGTTCGCCTTGCAAGCGGGGGGTGGAGAGGGGCATGAGGTGCCGACCTGGCCATTAGCATATGTGAGCGCCCGGTGTTTCTTGGGCGTTCCCATGAAAACGCTGGGCGTACACATGCTGATGTGTCAGTGACACACGTGCGGGAGGCGGACAGCTGACATAACCGCCTGCCCATTTCCCTGCAATTCTACACGCATATGTAAGGGTGGTCTGCACCACCCTTACATATGCGTGTGCCTTCACCATCATTTGATTGTCGGTGACCATGGAAAGATGGGGGAGATTCCCACTGGCATGCAAAATGGATGTCCATGTAAAACATCAGTCCGCAAGCCTTGCAGCACAGTCGGCTTGGTTCACTGGGCGAATTGGAGCTGAAAGCCACTCAGTTTTGCAGTTGGACCTGCTTTCAGCTCAAAAGCCGTCCAGTGTGTACGGACCAGCGATGAGCTGTGTTCGCTGATGAGTGGTGAGTGGTACCGCATCGGTGCTGGCCACCGCCGCACCTCTGCTGGTATTACCATATCGTCCTGCTATCAAAAGTCGTCCACCCCTGGAAAATTGATTGGATGGGCAAAATTCCAACCAGTATAGGATACGGGACAAAGCCATGGGCAGCCATTTGGTTACAAGTTACTGTGTGGTTGGGTATCAGAAAATGTAGATTTTACAGGGGATAAGATCCAGCATACACATGGTGCGATGAGCGATATTGCAGGTCTCACCCACAGGCTCAAGTGTGCGCTGAAACTGGTAAGTTATTCACAGCCGATAAAAATTAAGATCTCTTACAAACGGGTCCGTAAATATATTATTATTATTTTTATTATTATTATTATTATTATTATTATTAATAATCATGATATAAAGAGCTAAATGAAAAATGGGATTAATTATGTCATGTTATTGAAGTGGGTTTAAAGTTAGTATAGTTATGTTTTCATATGGTATGGCACTTTCAGAGCTTTAGGCCCTTATTCTGGTTCACTCGCACAAGCAAATTCTGGACATGGTTTTGTCCATTAGAGAGTGAATTTGCTTTTGCGAGTGAACCAGAATCAGGCTCTTAGTCCCTGGGTGTGGCTGCAGGCAAAATCTGCCACTGGTCATGTTTCTCATCAACTGAACCTGGTAAAGGGCCATTGGTAGAAATGAAAAATTTAGTGGATTGTGTAACTGAAGATCTGCACTAAAGCAGCTATGAAGAGTTTTTGAAATTCTATAGGGTTAACACCAACAACCCTCAATAGTGAACAAAGAGAATTGAATTACAAAAACAATCACAAGCGCTAAATAATAATAAAAAAACTGAATTCAGTGTGCATCAAACAATGAAACAATATACTTTCCTCATATATATCAAGGAAGAGAACATCTTTAAATTATTTTGTTGCGGTGGGTGGTTCTCAAGGCGTGAAGTCAGATAATCCAATGATTGGTCCAAGTGGTCCGGAAGTGAAAATGTGAAAGAGAAAGAAAAAAAACAATACAATGTGTAATATTTTTTCAAAAATAAAATTAAATGGTGCAAAAAAAGGGTCAGTGTTTTTTTCTATTAGGTTGTGAAAAAGAGGGCGTATCCCACTCACACAGAAGTGATGGATAAAGTGGGTTGAAAAGTTTCTTTTATTTTTTCACCCCAAATTTATTTCAGAGGTGCATACCTCACTCACTTGTTAGACGGTTGAAAGCCCATAAAGGTTTCTTTCAATTTCTGTTAGATATCACATGTTGAATATAAAATGGCGTCCCTTACTCACTCTTAGACAAATTGTGGTACTCTCATAAAGGTATCTTTATTCATAGATCATCAGGAAAGGAGAATGTTCTCAAATCACATTTATATATGTCTGCTTAGTGTGGAAAAATGAGGTCTCAGATCAGCATACCCCCCACTCACATCCAGAGAAGAGAAGAAACCCATAAAGGTATCTTTATTTCCTTTTAACCCCAAAGGTTTCACAATAAAGGGTGTATCACACTCACAATATGAGAAGCTGGATGCAAGCACATCAAGGTATCTTTAGGGTTATTTCCCCCCTGTATTACAACAGGCTTGGATCTCCGAATTTGTGGTAGAAATTATAGTTTTTGAAGGATCCATTTATCAGTTATACAGGATTCAGGAAAGATCACTTTCTTTTTGAAATCTCCGATTCTCCATGTTATTACAGAGCTCACTTCACAGTCATTAAATATTTCATGTATTAAATCAAAGCAATATCAGGTATCTTCCCTGAGGATCTGTAACCACTCTCAGAACTGAACAAGTCACTGTAACTTTAATGGCAATCATGAATTGCTTTACATTTATTTTTTACCATATGCCGGGACAGAAGAAATGATTGGATTTATGTATAAACCAAGCACCTTTATCAAATGAAAACTCGTGCAGAGGCAAATTGCTGGGAATATGACTGGGGACCGAACAAGAGAACTTATTCCGATCCGTTTGCACCCGGTGTTCATTCACACGGGGACCGATGTTTGGCATATGGACATGTGCAGCCGCATTTCTGTGCATGTATATATGCCAGGTGTGTGCAGCCATGGCGAAAATGGGGCCGTGACGTGGCTACTGGGGACAGGCAGCCGACATCACGGGATGTCAGCTGCCTGCCCACTTCCTCCCGAGGGTGCACGCAAATCTAAGTGACCTGAGAGCAGGGGCAGATCAATCCAGCCCAGGAATAAATTCTTACAGCAGCCCAGAGGGGGGGTGGGTGTTGGAAGCTGTTGGAGGTGGCATATGTAATTGGGGGAGGGTGGTAGGCGTCGCGGCGCATGTAATGAGGGGGTGCTGGCGGTGGCGTATGTAATTGGAGGGCAGGCTGCGTATGTAATGCAGGGGGTGGAGGGGTTTGCGGCCACTGATGTAATGCGGCGGCGGGGTGGCGGCGGTGTTTGTAATGCGGGGGGAGCTCACCTGCACCTTTCTGCTGTCTCCAGATGGGGGTACGGGAGCTGGGAGCCCACTGCCGCCGCATGTGAAGGCCCATGGGAGGTGCTGTGCGCTGTCGCGTATACGCAGCAGCCCTCCCACGGCCATTTTGGATGTGGGCAAAGTTCCGCGGCCCAGCCAGCCCAGGGGGGAGCCCGGCAGGCCCGTTTTTAAGGAGTTTTGAGCCGGCCCACCGGGAAATGGCCCGGTTTCCCGGCGGGCCAATCCGCCCCTGCCTGAGGGTCACATAGATATGCGTGATAATTGACTATGCAAACATGATTACAGAAGTCCAAGAAAAAGCATCACTACCGGTCATATGCAACTACCATCAAGTAAAAATGTTAGCTAGTTTGTCTCGAACTACAAAGATTCAGTCCATGTAAACAATAATCTCAATGATAAGGGGAGCAGACTCAAAGTCACGATCACAGATTTGAAGCACAGGGAGTACTGTTCGTTCTAATCCGCAAGTCAATATGCAATTTCTGTCCTGCTGATCGTCTCTGGCACCATAGGAAAGAGTTATGCTTAAATGGTGAAACTGCTACTACCCTAACAAAGATACTATTATCTGTAAAAAGTCTAGGAAGTTGTTTCGACATAATAACCTGTACATTCATAAAAATGTGTCTTCTTGCAAAAACACTAACATTTTATAGTCTAAATAAATAAATATATATATATATATTATATATATGTATTGTGACAAGGAATCACATACACTAGATAAGATGAAGTTTTGGTCATTACTTTGTAGCGGGACGCAGTTTAAATCTCGGCGGTCGGGATCCCGATGTTCAGAATCCCGACCGCCGGAATCCCGACCGCCGAAATCCCGACACTTTCTCCCTCCGTGGGTGTCCACGACACCCCTGGAGGGAGAATAAATTAGTGTGCCGAGCGCAGCGAGCCCGCAAGGAGGGGCGATCCACGTCCCCCCCTTGTCGGGATTCCGGCATCGGGATTTTGAACGCCGGGATCCCGACCGCCGGGATTTCATACTGAATCCTTTTGTAGCAGGTAAACAGCATTAAAGGTAAATAGCATAGACAAGGATGGTTACCGCAATGCAGCATAAAGATGTCACGACATAGTACGAACTCCTCAGGATGTTCCAGTGGTCCCTACTGTAGCCCACACCCCGGCCCATCACCTGGGCACCTGTTCCACCATCAGGAGCAATGACCCCCTGCCCTGGAAACACTTATATCAGGAAAGCACAGGTGCTGCGAATTAGCCCAACCCTGATCACATCAGCTTTCCTACTGCTTCTGCTGTAAAACCTGAACCAGATCTTCCAAATTACCTTCATGTGGACGTATGCTGTCCCTGCCACACTCCTCCCCCCTTAGCTTCAACCATCCTGGTGAATCAAACTAATTTTCAGGTGAATACTTTTTGGGGTATACTCAGGTTCTAGGTGCTCTCCTCACGGATACATTAATTTTTTCAGGGGTCAATATATTTTTCTCCTCTCCACTTATCAAAATTCAAAAGAGGCTGGAATGATACTTCCCTTTTGCTGGATGTTCTTGTTCTGGTCCTCTTCCTTTCTCCCACTCTCGCTTTTCCTTTGGAGTTCTCGGGATGTCGACGTATATGGTGGGAGAAAAAATATATAAAAGGACCAATGTGTGAATCAATTATTTAAAATGATGGTATGGGCAGTTTTTACGGAGATAAAACTCCTTTTGTTTTCAAGGTTCAAAATCGAGTACTGCGTACCCCAACTCACTCGAAGGCATATATTTAAACACTCATCAAGGTATCTTTTATAACTGGGTTGCGTACCCGTACTCACGATGTAAATGTGATGGAAACATATATAATGGTTTCTTTCTCCAGATTTTGGTGCAGAAAACTTTATTCAAATATACAAGTTGATAAAAAGATCCAGGGTGCAGGAAATGTCAATTTCAGCATCAACACTCAGGTTTCCAAGGGTCCGGACCTGGGACCTGTGTGGATGACTGATCTTACACTTACCTACTCCTCTGGGTATCACACTAGTGCAGGGACAACATGTTTCGAGGATTGTACCTCTTCCTCAGGTTCCTGACTAGTGTGTATCTCCTCCTCTGTTTTTATCCTATTCCCGACCGGCACTTCCGGTTTCGGGATTCCGTGACCGGAAGTACTCCGTTCGTACTTTTAACAACAATTATATTCATTTTCAGGTGAGCTCTCCACCTCGCCCTCTCCACCTCGTCTCATCAAATGAGAACAGCTTCTACCTTACTAGGCTGAGGTTTAACTGTCCACTGCTCACAATGTTCCCCAAATACTTGGCTTCCACCATACCAAGGGCACATATTAAGTATATTAGCAATTGATATCCATATAAAAGCAAATAGTAACTACAATATACAAAAATTCCATGTTAAAAATACATCATTATCACAATCTACGTAAAAAATAAATAGCTCATTTAAAACCATGAAAATGTTTTTCATAAATAATTTTTATGGTTTTCAATTAAATATGTATTTATTTAGATTGTGGTTATGGATATCAATTGCCAATATACTTAATTATGGACCGATCTAGCTGCAAAGGAAGGGATGTATGGTAGATATTCTTGAATCAGCGCTGGTGTGAAGATTGATCCCCTCTGTCTCTTTGGATACTTACCACTGCATTAGGATTATACAGATATTTGCACTATGGAGCCCTCTTCCCCATTCTATTAGAAATTTGTGAACCTGCGGGATTTGGGACACCTGTGTGGTTGAGGAAAAGAGCTGCCGGTTTTAAAAAGAAACCTAGGTGCATGCATTCCTAGCAGTGCGGAGACTGAGGATTATCATTGTCACACGATTGCTGGGACTGTTTGTTCCTTAAAGGACTTGTAAGAGTTTATTAGCGCACCACCTGTTTTTTATTTATATATTTATATAAATATATATATTAGTTGGAGCAAGGTGGCACACAGTTTAAGATGGTAATCAGCAGAGCCAGATTAAGGTCTAAATGGGCCTGGAGCTGAAAATTATCAAGGGCCTATTATGCGCAATAATAATAATGTGGGGGGCTTGACCAGTGTTCTGGTTGGGCGGTCTGCTCATGGGTCTCTATTTGTGTAAATACTTTTAACTACCGTATTTGCCGGCGTATAAGACGACCCGGCGTATAAGACGACCCTCCCACTTGGAGGCATGTTTTCAGGTAATCACTTTTCCTATAGCAGGTTATACATGTACAAGTTTCCTGTAGAGTATTCTCTTTAGCGTAACAGAAAAACATTTGTCATTTGTCTAACACTGTTCTAACATGTTCTAACACTTCATGCAGATATGACAGTAGTATTCTTCCACATGGAGTTGCTGCTATGTAAATAGAATCCTTTCACATTGATGGCCCAGTTATCAGCAGGCCAACTACACATTTCATCACAGCAATATAACTCTTCTAACTCTTCTGGCTGAACTATGGAAATAACACATGGATGGTGTGGTGTTCTGCACAGTGAGAGTAGTGGGTGGGTTTTTGCTGTGTCAGCAGTATTGTTCTTACAGTAGTACAGGATGCTGTCACTACACTCACACACTACACAGTGACACACACTCACAGCCCCGTTACCTTACACGCTGAGTACACTCCCAGCTTCTTATCCCGGGAAGCGGAGCTGGCCCTTCTTCGCAGCAATTCTGAGCGGCGCTGCCACCACTGCGCTGCCGCTGGGGCTACCACGGCCGGAGACCCCGCACTGGCCGAGCTGCCGCCGGAGCCTGCCTCTGCAGCCGCCTCCGACATGGCAGAAGCCCTGGACCCTGCCTGGGGAGGAGAATTCCCCCTTTCCCTCCTCCGGTGCACAGATCCCTGGGTGAGGTGACGAGATCTCCTGCCGCTCCCCCAGCAGGGAGGCAGCAACAGCCTGGCGTATAAGACGACCCGGCATATAAGACGACCCTCCCACTTGGAGGCATGTTATTCAGGAGAAAAAAGTCGTCTTATACGCCGGCAAATACGGTAATTGTATATGCCTGGAAAAAGCAGGAGGCTGGCATAGGAAAAATGTAGGAAGATATATTGGCAGGTGCCCGCCAAAAGGTGCACCTGCAGGATGCCGATGTCCTAAAATCCTAAGATACTTGCGGGGTGAGGCGGCACTCCAGTCATAAAAAGAATACTGAAAGACAAAACTTGATAGACAACATTTCAGCACCTTTTATGTGGTCATCTAAGTTTACCACACCATATACCGGGATGCGGTCAACATGCCGGTGGTCGGAATCCCAGCGGTCAAAATAGCGATGCCAGAATCCCGACCACTGCAATGCACTTTGTCCCTTTATGGGTGTCCCCCCGCAAGGAGGATCGATCCACAGCCCCCCTTGTCGGCATTGCGGAGGTCGGGATTCCGGTGTCGGTATTTTGACCGCCAGGATTCCGACCACCAGCATATCATACCGGACCCCATATACCCCTTATACAAATCATGCAACAAAAGAGTAACCCCTTTATATTGTACTTGCCTCTTAGACATTATGCCACATAGAATGAGCAAAAATTCACACCGACTGAGCCAAAATTCACGTTATGCCACACAGATTAAGGCAAAATTTTGCCACATGGATTGAGCCAAAATACACACTATACCAAACAGATTAAGCAATAATACACAATATGCTTCATAAACGGGCATTGCGCACCAAAAGTGCGCATTAAAAATTACACCATAATGCCCATTACATGTTAAGCCACACACCATAATGTCCATTAAGTATTATGCCAAACACCATAATGCCTATTTAAAATTATGCTTGCTTGCGGTAACTGGGGGACAGCCGCCGCCGGGCAGAAATGACAGCCATTGACAGCCGGGCAGAGAGCAGGGGGCTGCCCCGCTGTATTCAGAGCAATGCAGGTCCCGGCTATATGAAATAATACCCCTTTCACACCAGAAAATGCAGGGATTTACCCGAGCTGGCCCCTATTACACCAGCCTAGTTCCTGCATTTTCTGGTGTGAGGAGAGAAAACTACCCCCCCCCTCCCCCCTTTAAACTTTAGGGGTAGTCAACCAGCATTATCTTCAGAACCAACTGACCCATTTACATGTGGGCTTCGAATGATTTTCAAATGATTTTGGTCCTGTGAAACTGGGCCATTTGGTTCCAGAGAAATCTGTCCTCAAACAACATGAACAGCCATGAAATGACATTTCAAACATGAAAAAATCGGTTTACCCGCAATATCTCTAGAACCAATGAACCTATATGGACCAACCTGGTATCAGATTGAAGGCCCAGCAATTTGAGTTAGACTGAGATCAACCTCGAGCTTCTGTGATGCTGTTGGAACCAGGTGGGGGTCGGAATTAGCAGGTCTCATGTTATCCTATGGGGAAAACGTTCCAGCTTTGCCTGGCGGTATCTCCGGTTCCCGGGGGGCTAGCAACACAGGGCCAGGCTTGTTGGAAAGCCCTGACCCTCAGCTATTTAGAGAGTGGGCCTGGAGCTGTAGCTCCATCAGCCCCATTGTTAATCCGGCTCTGGTAATCAGAGTCACGGTGCAAGGTTCATAAGACAATAGATGCAAACAGTTATCTTCCTTAGTGTCAGGAAAGAAAAGAACCAGCACACGCAATAGGTCAAAAACAAAAGTGTATTAGAGGTACATTACAGTTGGTAGAACGAAGGTACACAGCGGCTGACCCGACAGCCGTTTCAACTGGCAACCAGCCAGTTTTCCTCAGGGAAACAGTACCCCTGAGGAAAACTGGCTGGTTGCCAGTTGAAACGGCTGTCGGGTCAGCCGCTGTGTACCTTCGTTCTACCAACTGTAATGTACCTCTAATACACTTTTATTTTTGACCTATTGTGTGTGCTGGTTCTTTTCTTTCCTGACACTAAGGGAGATAACTGTTTGTATATAAATATATATATATATATATATCCATTTTGAATGCTGCTAGGCTGATCTTCCTAGCAAGACGCTCATCGTCTGCTCTGCTGATCCGCTCTGCCAGTCCCTCCATTGGTTGCCTGTATCTTACCGTATTCAATATAAACACTTCTACTTGCATATAAAGCTATTAACCATACTGCACCAGCATATATCTCTGCACTTATCACAAAATATCTCCCATCTCGACCACTCCGCTCTGCACAAGATCTGCGTCTCTCTTCTGCACGGATCACTAGCTCCCATTCACTATTACAGGACTTTCAGCGGGCTGCTCCCATCCTATGGAATGCCCTTCCACGCACAGTAAGACTCCCTAATTGCCTCTAAACTTTGAAGCATCCCCTAAAAATTTGGGTCCAGGAAAAATTGACGAGTCTACAGATGGTAGTGGCTGTGGCCTCTAGGATAGCCACACTACTGCTTTCATCACTATGACGGCATACCCAGCACTCTTTGAGCTGCTGGCACTCCCCTGTCCATCTCTTTCGGTGAATAGATTCGGTACTTGTTTCCTATCTGGGCGCCCGCTAAGTTAATTGCGCACCATGCTATTCTCCGTAGTGAAATCTGATCGCATCGCATCGTACACATACACGATATTGAACGATGCGATGCGATGCGATCCGATTCGATTTCCCATAGGAAACAATGTGAAATGGCTCAATTTAGCCAAATTATCATAGGAACAATAGTAAATGGGCCAAAAACACCCCTGAACATTGAAATGTCCCCCCAAAAGTAGTTGACGCCACCCCGCCATCAACGTGAACCCGAAGCGTGGCGAGCGCAGCGAGCCCGCGAGGGGCGGCGGTACGCGTCCTCCGACCTTTTCATTCCCCTACTATCCACGTCGGCGTGGAGTTGAGAATAGAATAGTGTGGCGAGTGCAGCGAGCCACCGAGCCCGAAGCGTCCCTTCGCGGGCTTCCCAGGTGTCCGCGTCGCCATGGACACCTGGGAAGCCCGCGAGGGGACGCGTATAACTGTGAAGGTATCCGCGTCCCCTCGCGGGGCTCGCTGCGCTCGCCACGCTTCGGGCTCGGTGGCTCGCTGCGCTCGCCACACTATTATATTCTCACTCCACGCCCTAGTGGATAGTAGGGCATGAAAAGGTCGGAGGACGCGTACCGCCGCCCCTCGCGGGCTCGCTGCGCTCGCCACGCTTCGGGTTCACGTTGATGGCGGGGTGGCGTCAACTACTTTTGGGGGGACATTTCAATGTTCAGGGGTGTTTTTGGCCCATTTACTATTGTTCCTATGATAATTTGGCTAAATTGAGCCATTTCACATTGTTTCCTATGGGAAATCGAATCGGATCGCATCGCATCGCATCGCATCGTTCAATATCGTGTATGTGTACGATGCGATGCGATCCGATTTCATTACGGTGCCGTACGTAGAAAACCTGGGCGCCCAGATAGGAAACAAGTACCATAGATTCTACATGCATTCTCACAGCGACTATTCTTGTAATGCCAATTTTAAGTTGATGACAACAAACTGTAATCTACTGTGCAAACAAAATACTAAAAACGAAAATTTAAGACTATTGTTCGTTTACTGGATACAGGACAAATTCTGATCCAAGACAAGATGACATATCTCAAAACACGTCCTTCAACTGGCCGTGCACAGCATCAAAAGCCTTTATCAAAAATGATTCTTTAGGCTGAATTGGATTTGTCTACACTCATTCATTTCAGCAGAGTCCAATTCAGCAGTTGGTAAAATTGAGTCTTAAAGTTGAAAAAAACATTTCTCAAGACAGGAAGGTCACAGGAGAAGATGAAGAATTAATGAAGTAGAAATTTCTAGAGATGTCATTCGTGGTCTGGTAGGACTGGGTAAGATGTGTAGCATCTGTTAACTATGTAATTGTGCAGAATAAGACTGAGCATTTTAATGTTCAATCCAATATGTGATAATAATGAGCATCACCCTAAAGCTAAAATAACAAATATCGAAGAAGCTGTAAAACCGGGTTTTATGTTTTTAATAACACGCAATGCAGCATAAAAAAATACTTTGAAGCAACTGGAGATGAATCATTTTTTCCCAGCAACACTGTAGTTCTTCGGTTATGTGTGTGGATAATAGATTTCCAGCTATGGGGGATATAAAGCATAATTATGAACTGTCTGGTACTTAGGGTGTGACGTCTCAAATGTATAAATAAGTGTGACAGAAGCAATGTGTCAAACGGCAGAAGAAGACTTGGGAATAAATTTGTTCTTACTGGGAATTACGCTCTATTAGGAAATAAAAGTATTTCTGAGAGTGACATTGGTTAAGGGAAAATTATCATTAACATGCTTTAAAGAATATCTAACTTTCAGATTTAATAAGCAAAAAACATTTGAATAATTTGCCTAGAGGTTTATGACTCCACCAAAGTTAATGACAATTAAACCTTAACGTAGCTTAAAAAAAAAAAAAAACTCCGCTGGGACTAAGACTGATGAAAAAGAGGTCACAGCAACCACAGCAATATCAACTGTAAATATGAAGAACAAGGGATGGTCAAGAAAGCAAAATGGGTCTGATTCAGACGGGCTGCGAATTCGCACATACGCATGGCCCGCAGTGCGCATACGTGAGCCCTCTGTGCGGGCACAAGCTCCGAACACCTGTACTCATGAGCCACTTGCTGTTTGATTGACAGCGGGTGGTCATTTGGGGGCGTGCCACTAGCATATTGTGGGTGTTCTCAAAAAAACGCAGACGTTCCCCAGCTGTCAGGAGGGAGGGCCGCTGACGTAATATGCGGCCTCCCTCTCCCCACAGTCTTCGCAGCACATTTGTAACATTTTGTAACATTTGTAACAATGTAACAGGTGTCAGATACAGGGACAGTGTGCAACAAAGAACAAACGTTCACACAAAAATTGGAGATCAAGTAATTAGTCCCAAAATGTGGATTATAGGGTGGAGGCTGATTCTGGTTGACTCGGTAGTCAGAGAACCCGCCCTGCCCCGCCGCCGAGTCCCGACCCTACCATGCGAGGGGATGGGTAAGGAAGACACACCCCCTCGCATGCCTACGCTTCAGGAGAAATCATTCCATGGTCCGCGGCCATCACAGGATTTCTCCTGCCTTTGCATACAAAAGTCAGCGGGGACTGCCAAGACAGGCATCACATGACATCATCCGCCCGCTCCCGGCATTCCCATGGGAACATCCAGTCTTTTTATCGGGATGCCCAAGAAATGCTGGGTGTTCCCATGCGTGAAACCTGACCCCACCGGTTTGCCCCTGCCCCGCTCCCTCCCAGCGGCTCGGTGACTATGTAAGTCGCCCAAGCCTCTCACAAAGGGGACTTGCACATGCGCATAAAAGACCATGCACGGTCCCCCAACCATCAGAATGGGGATGAATTCACCCCGTTCTGAGGGAATTAGAATCACCCCCCCAATGTCTGGTGACAAATAATTCTAAATACACTTACTATTGGACAAGGACATGGGACTGTCCTATACCCTAAAAGGTGCTTTTTCAGGTGACCCCTTGTCCATGATGATGGGTGTTCTAATGTCTTAGACCCTTACATTGTAAAGGAAGAAAAAGTTGGATGCACACTGGCGCTATAGCACTAGCCTCACATAAATAGCAATGACAGGAGACTCCCTTGGGGTTATGGGTATGTTTGTCCACCGAAGAAGTGTCAATCTTCCACTTCACTACGTATATCCTGACGATAAAGATGTAATGTGAAACAATTAAAAACAACCAATGGTATAGTACCTTCATGACAAATGATATAAAACATATATAGTTCCTGGAGCTTCTTCGCCCCAGATGGCATATGGATGCATACCCGACTCACATCAGTAAGAGCTGAGTGATTCTTATAAAGGTATCTTTTTTTAAGGTGTCACCCCTGGTGAGATTAGGAGCAAATGTATAGAGGAGTCCCATAAAGGTATCTTTAGATGGATAAGCAAATGGCTATCAGCACTTTTATTTGTGGATAGCACCATCTCCATAAATCAACATGCTGCCAGCCAGGTAGTGAAGGATGCCTTGCCGCTTTGATTTCATGGCCCCCATCCACCTCTGCTCAAAGGCCCCAAAAAATTGTGAGACCTTGGCAACTGCCCAATATGCTTATATGCTACTACTGTATGTTCAGATATCCCTTAGAACATCAGTGTACACCATATAAATGTTGGTCCTGCATGATCCTGACTCTGTCAAACCCGACAAGGGACTGGATGAACAAGGAAGACCTGGTCTTAGGTGACGGGATGTTTGAACTGGATGGTGGGAATGATGGTGCTGTGTATCTAGGCAGTAGGAGTGGAGAAGGAGAGGGAATACTATATCCAAAATTTTGGATCAAACAAGTAGCTTTTTTTGTCTCGGAGGGCAGTAGTTCATGTGCACCGTGTTCGGTGGGGCAATTAGTATGCAGTGCACCAAAACAACTTTCACCTGAACACCATACTAACCCACTCCTCTGGTCAATTTACTTTAAGTACCCCATGCCTCTACTGAGAGGAATGCATTAACCCATTCAGTCACTGCAGGCCGCACATGGAGACCAAACATTTATTTGAAAAGTGACATTAAATCAGCTAATATCTATGATGCGTTATTTTGCCCCATTACTACATGAACACCTTTATAACATACTGTAGCTGTGTTTATCCTGTTAACACAGTACTGGTCACATTTAACAGTAGTCGACATGTGTCAACTCTCATACCTGTATGCTAAAATAACCAATATGTCATTACGCACCTATACCATCATGTACTCGAACCTCACTGATGTGTTAACAAACATGATTGAATCCCTGGTTTGGATCTGTTTGGCCTGTCCTGGCCATTTCTCCATTAACATCCATCAATGCTGTTTAGGGACATTGATTCTAAATTGTTAAGAAGTGTCTTGTACTCCACATGTCATCTTGCTAGGTCACAAAAATCACACCCTTTCTACTATGTTATCCAGGGTGTGGGGACACAAATTGCACATAAGTGTAGGTGCTAATCTGCACATATATCAATTCACAAACAACACAAACCACACACTTTAAAACACACACACCCCCGCGCGCCCCGAAAATAATAGAGACCATAGAGTTTGCCTAATTGTTTAAAGGGTTTGAAGCATGAGTTCCGTACTGATTTGTGCTTTGCTGTGAAAGAAACCAACAGAGGGAGTTCGGACAGCTGTGCAGCCGCTCGGACGGTGAAAGACAGTGCGAACTTGTTGTGTTCCGTCCGTACACGGTAGTGTGGATGCAGACCGACGCCACTCCCTCATGTGGAAGTCCGTCCGACCGAATGCGGTGCCCTTGCAGGCGTGTCTTCGCTCACCGTATGGATGTGCTGTGCGTTCGGTCCTATCCGAACAAACGCACATCCGAACGAGTGAACTAGAATAAGGGCCTAAGACCACATGGGGCCCTAGACAAGATTCTGGTTTGGAGGCTCCTCAATTCAGTCTTCTTTATATCGTGATTGTAGTATTGTTTTTGTACTGTATCGTCTCTAGCATCCAAAATATTAATACATATTTTCAGTAACTGTTCCTTTTTTGCCTCAGATCACACAGGTGCTATACACCCAACAAGTCCTTGTGGTTATCCTGAATCCATCATGGTGACAATAATAGAGCCTTGCTGAGTATTATCCCTTTGATAGTTCTTCAGTATTTACATATACAGCAAGTGCTTTTACATTTCCCCACAGTGGATCTTTGTCAAGATATAGTGGTGTGTCTAACATATTGGTCTAATGAACCTCCAGATGACCTACTGTACTTCCTGTCAACCTGGCCTTACAAGAAGATAATGAATTATTGGTATGGTTCCTGATGAACATATATTTAATCATATCTTAAATTGAATATTGCCCGTGAGATCTCCTGCCACTTTAGATGGGAGATCAGGGAGCAAGAACAATTGATTTCCCCCTACAAATACATACCTCCCAACATAACCCTCTCCAGGAGGGACACAATGCTCTGCTCTTGGACTTCAATATGAATTTATGATTGCCATCACCTGTTTTTGAACAGGTTAACTAATAAGAAAGGTGCTTCACCATAGGAGATAGCAGTCATGCATTAAGAGGGACGTCCAAGAGCAGAGCAATGTGTCCATCCTGGAGAGGGTCATGTTGGGAGGTATGCAAATAGTTCACACACAGTAACACCCAACTTGTGCAGTAAGACTTAGGGCCTCAGAAGTGCAAAAAAACGCTATTCACTTATTGCATCCAGGCGATTGCATGTTCAGAGCTGGCCGAGGGCAGCGACGCGGAGTTGCAAGTGTGAGACACAGTTTTTTTGTGGGAGAGGTCCATAGACAAACGCAGAGTGGGTTTCTGGTTGCCCGGAAACCCCCCTCCTCTTGGCAAGTGCCTTTAATTATGACAATAGTAGCCCTGGTTTAAATTATAATATGATCAATCGAGCTGCCACCACATCATGCAGTGTATGGGACAGAGCAGAGCTGCTGCACATGCCCAGTGTACCAGCTTCTTCTACCACATTTACTGTATGTGTGGATCTGAGCTCTCAAACATTGCAATGGACCAGAGAGCATCTGCCAGGAGGAAGAGACAAGAGCCTTACCATGAAGTGGGAGATTGTGAGTTTAGAAAATGCAGTAATGGTTCTATTATGTTTGTTTATTTATTATGATATGTTTAACCTTTTCCTGACCACTTATCTTATTTAAATGTTCGAAACAGCCCATCTGTATTGTTTAATATTAATTCTGTATTCCATACAGTATCAGTGTATAAAAAGACCAATATTCAGGGCTGTTACCGCTCCCCCAGACACCCATACTTACTCCAATGCACTGCAGAATGCAAGATTTTTTATTACATTTGGAACCCCCCCCCCCCCTTTTAAAAATCCTGCACTTGCCACTGAGGTCTGGACAATGCTAGTGTGTCCGGACCACTCAGGGGGAAGGCCTGTAGCAGTATTCCTTTAAATTTTGTGGGCACATTGCGGGGAGGGACCCAGCAAGCAAAGTGGTGTTGCCCTGTGCAGTTGTGCAAAGTTTTGTAAAACTGCCACTAGGTCTGAATCAGACCTCAAGTACAAAGAGAACACTTTGGAGAACCTAAATTATAATTCATGACTCTGCTTGTTGGGTTCTTCATGCAATTGAAATTACACATTTTAATCTTTATTTAGTCTTCTGAAATGAATAAATTCTCAGTGGGTACAAAGCTTGAAGGTTAAAGTTCTAACCAAAGATAGTCATTGCCGAGTGCTTTGCTATAATTGAAGAGGATTATGCTACAGTGCAGAAACAGGGCAAGCATGAAGAGAGATAGCAAAAGATTTTTTTTTTTAATCCCCTAACTAATAAACCTATAACAAGGAAAGACCAAACCACAGGGCATGCAAAGTCTTTTTAATCCTTGTAAGAATTTGTAAATATTCCCTTAATACTTCCTTGGTGCATGGCTCCATCCTCCTGTACGTACATGAAACCATCAAGCGTGTCTGATTCACAGAACTGGACACGACAGTAAATTATATTACATACACTTGACTGAATATTTAATATCATAATATTATATAGTATAGTATAGAGATGAGCGGTTCGGATTCCGTGGACACCGAACTGCTCCGAAAAGCGCCCCCCCCCCCTTCCCCCCCCAAGCCTGCAACTTTTCTTGGAAACCCGAGCGCGGCTGAACACGTAAAACTTGAGTCGGATTCTCGCAAGACGCCGAATTTTTAAAGGCTCGGTCTCCCGAGAATTTGGTGCCATTTTCGGCACATGATTACAGAAGCGGCGCACAGCTCTGCAGTGTAGTCTGGGGTGTGATTGGCAGGGGTCTGGGTTTTGTGAAGAGGGGTGTTGTACAGAGGGGTGATGTGTTGTGCAGAGGGGTGATGTGCTGTGCAGAGGGATTTGTGCTGTGCAGAGGGGTTAGTGCAGGGGTTTGTGCTAGGTTATTGTACTGGTCGTGTGTTAAGCAGGCTGTGTCAGTGAGCAGAGGGCAGACGCTGTCAGTCAGTGTACTGTACCCCACTACACAGTCAGGTTGTCAGTAAGCTTTTCAGTATTTTTTTTCATTGTTTGTAGTGTGTGGTGTGCTGCACTGCACCCCAATACACTACATACTATACTGTCAGAAGTTCCTTGTGTGATTGTTCTGCCTTCACGCAGAGTTATACAAGCCCCGTCCATAAATAAATAAAATATGCTGTACTGTCAGAAGTTCCGTGTGTGATTGTTCTGCCTCTATGCAGTGTTGTGCAAGCTGCGCCTTATTTCCGTGCGTTAATAACCAGCTAGCTTGCTGCAGACCTTGGCCTAAACTGAATTAAAACAACATTGTGAACTGTGGTCAAAATTGTCTGGAAAGGGTGGAAATGAATGTTATTGAGGTTAATATTACTCTAGGGGGGAAAAACACAAACATTACATGATTTGGGCGCTTTTTGACCATTTAATAAAAAATCCAAATCCAAAACCTTTCACAGCCGCTTGACAAAGCCAAATCCAAATCCCGGCGACGAATCCAAATCTTCGGCACCAGCGCCCCTCTCTAGTATAGTATTATTACCTCTAAACCTTGTTGATAAAATCCTGTGGCATCTGAAAGTATTTACATATACCACTGTTATCTAACAAGCATGGTACCTTATGTGCCCTTTCCTTGCTTCGAATATTTATTTTTTCTTGCTCATTAAGTTCAGAGGTTCCCAAAAGTGGTCCACAAAGCACACCAACTGTTTTGGAATTAAGTATATCCATAGCCAGGGGTGCCGAGAGGGGGGGGGGGGGGCAGGTACACTTTACCCGGGCCCGGGCCTGTCAGTGGGGCCCTGGTCTGGACACACAGTTGTTTTTTTATTTGGTGGGTCTGAGTGTGCCGGAGTCAGCTGTTTAGCGGCGGCATTGGGATTGCGGATGTGGGCAGACGTGGGCCTGCATGGGGGCAGCAGCATCACAGAGGTCCTTTTGAGGCACTCCATGGCCTGCTGAGAGCCAGCCATGTGACAGGAGTTTACCGTGGCTCTGCGACAGGAGGATACTTAGGGTAGGTAGTCCCTGGGTGCTGGGAGGAACTGGGTCAGAGACAGGCCACCTTCCATGGTAGTACCACCCACTCCGCAGAATCGCAGACCACCCTACTCCCCACATTCCTATCCCAGCCGTCACCAGCAGCAGCAGGTGCCACCGATGTCCAGGTCACTGTGTTCCAAGATGGAAGGTGGGTGGCTGGTTGCTCTGTGTCTGCTGCCTCCCTGCATGCTGCTGGGGCTGAGATCCAACTCTGGAAGTCAGCATGTAACCCCTGGCAGAGAATGTACTGTAACTCCATGACAATGAGCATGTTAACCCCTGGCAAAGCATGTAGCCCATGGCAGAGCATGTTAATCCATGGCAACTAGCATGTTAACCCCTGGCAGAGCATGTACCTCCTGGCAGAGCAGGTTAATCCCATGCCAAAGAGCATGTTAACCCCTGGCAGAGAATGTGATCCCCTTGCAGAGCAGGTTAATCCCATAGCAATGAGAATGCTAACCCCCTAATATGCAAGGAGCATTACGGTGTGTGAAATAACATGTAATGGGCATAATAGCATGTGGTAAAATATGTAATAGGTATTACGGTGTATGGCATAATGTGTACTTCCCACTACGATGTGTGGCATAGTGTGTAATGAGCATTATGGCATGTGGTATAATATGTAATGGGTGTGTGATATGTGTAATAGGCATTATGGTGTAAATCTTTGTCCCTGTATCCACCTTGTAAGCAGTGGTGTAACAATGGGTCCGCGGGGAGTTTCGTCCGTGGGGCCCCAGGAAGTTGTTGTACTGGGGCCCAGGATTTCTCTTGGTGGCCCTGTCCATAGGTTAGCACAGATGGGTATCCCCCTGAGTGACAACATCTCTGTGAGAGACGTGCCAAATATCGGCTACAAATGCCAACGTCGCTCAAATTTGTTATATAAATTCAAATGAAAAATGTTGTTTTAAAAAAATATATATATTTCCTATATTTTGCCAGAAAAAAGTCGACAGCCAGTAGGCAATATTTCTTACCCTACCATCCACTGTGGCATGGAGAATATAATAGTTTGCCGAGTGCAGCGAGGCACCGAGCCCGAAGCATGCGAGGGGACGTGGTACACTTAGACAGTTTCTATGTCGACTTACAGTTTGTCGACATGGACACTGGGCCAGACTGACTCTACATTTAGCAAATACAGATGGAGTCGGCCTCTTTCAATCCCAGCACCCGCCAGATCCTCTCCTCTGGCGAGCGCCGGCAGACGGGGACGCGCGTGCGTCTAATGCGCACGCGCGTCCCAGTATCACGGCCGCTGGGCAGCGTCTTCCTGCCCGTCTCCGCTTCAGGGAGACAGGCAGGGTTGGGGGGGGGGTTCGGGCTGGCAAGGTGGACCAGCGGTGGCAGGGGAGGCGGCGGGGAAGCTCGGTTGCCACGGGGCACGCAAGAGTGGCTCGTGCGCGCGCCCCCTGGATCCAACTGTAACATCTTTTCCTTGGGAAGCATCACATATGGATTCTAACATAACGTGTACCTGTTAATGATAATGCAGAAATGTACTTTATATATAGATTTATTCATGAGTGCTGCACTGCATTGTCAGAGCTGTCAGACACACTTTCTGCACAATTTACCTTTATTTGAGAAATGCCGAACAGAATGTGACAATCTGTCTGCAACTATATTGTATATCTGTTATAGATATGTGTGTGTGTGTATGTGTGTGTGTGTGCGTGCGTGCGTGCGTGTGTGTGTGTGTATGTGTGTGCATAGCCTTTTTAATGTAGAAAATGCATACATTAATATCCAGGTTAAACTCATATCATATATTATTATTAAAAGTGTGAATAACCACACCTGTGCTGAGAATGCATTCAGCTTTCTGGTGGTCAGGATACCAGCAGCAGCATCCTGATTGGTGAGTGAGCGAGGCGCGCCAGCGTGTGGCCAGGGAAGTGGGATAGGTTTAGGTACTAGTGGGGAGACTTAGGGTTAGGCTGTGTGGAGGGGGGGGGGGGGGGTTATGGTTAGGCTGTGGGGAGGTGGGGTTAGGTTTAGGCACTGAGAAGGGAGGGTTAAGCTGTGGGGCAGGGGGAATAAGTTTAAGTGGAAGGGTATGGGGGCTAGGTTTAGGCACTAGTGGGGAGGGTTACGGAAATGCTGTGGAGAGGAAGGGTTAGGGGTAGGAGGGTAGGGGAAAGGGTGAGCGAACTAATTCAACCTCTCTCGGATTCTCTGTATCAGGATGCTGGGGTCAGTCTTTTGACCGCCGGCATCCTCCCCACCAGGATATCATACACCAGCGGTTCCCAAAATATTTTTCTATGGGACGGGTCAGACAATAAAAATCATTATGGGACCCCAGCAAGTTACGGCAGAGTGGCCATCACTTTGGCAAGTGCACAGTAGCATTGCAGTGGCACACAACAAGTAAAGTAACATGCTATAAGGAGGCAGTGGGTAATGGAGGGATGGAACAGGGTGACGGGGGATTGAAGAGGGAGGCAGTGGGTAATGGAGGGATGGAACAGGGTGACGGAAGATTGAAGAGGGAGGCAGTGGGTCTTGGAGGGATGGAACAGGGTGACGGGGGATTGAAGAGGGAGGCAGTGGGTAATGGAGGGATGGAAGAGGGTGACGGGGGATTGAAGGAGGAAGTGGGTAATGGAGGAATGGAAGAGGGTGACGGGGGATTGAAGAAGGAGGAAGTGGGTAATGGAGGGATGGAACAGGGTGACGGGGGATTGAAGAGAGAGGCAGTGGGTAATGGAGGGATGGAAGAGGGTGACGGAAGATTGAAGAGGGAGGCAGTAGGTAATGGAGGGATGGAAGAGGGTGATAGGGGATTGAAGAGGGAGGCAGTGGGTAAAGGAGGGATGGAAGAGGGTGACGGGGGATTGAAGAAGGAGGAAGTGGGTAATGGAGGGATGGAAGAGGGTGACGGGGATTGAAGAGGGAGGCAGTGGGTAATGGAGGGATGGAATAGGGTGACAGGGGATTGAAAAGGGAGGCAGTGGGTAATGGAGGGATGGAAGAGGGTGGCGGGGATTGAAGAGGGAGGCAGTGGGTAATGGAGGGGGGAAGAGGGTGACAGGGGATTGAAGAGGTCCAATCCCGGGATTCAAATCCCGGTGCTTTTTAGGCCAAATCCTGGGATCCCGCCGATCCCGGGATTGGCCACTCTACTCCCGGCCTCTTTGGGCAAGGCTCTCTGTGCAGCCTCTACTTGTCCACAAACAGTTTAGGTACCGTAGGGTACAATATTGAATGGAGGAAAGAATGGATATTCTTTGTCTACATACTGTATGCGGGGTCTCGCGATTACTGTCTCTACAGCTAGGGTCAAATGATGCGATGGCTGTCTCTACAGCTAGGGTCACATGATGCGATGACTGTCTCTACAGCTAGGGTCACATGATGCGATGACTGTCTCGACAGCTAGGGTCACATGATGCGATGACTGTCTCGACAGCTAGGGTCACATGATGCGATGACTGTCTCTACAGCTAGGGTCACATGATGCGATGACTGTCTCGACAGCTAGGGTCACATGATGCGATGACTGTCTCGACAGCTAGGGTCACATGATGCGATTACTGTCTCTACAGCTAGGGTCACATGATGCGATTACTGTCTCTACAGCTAGGGTCACATGATGCGATTACTGTCTCTACAGGGGATACGGTCGTTTTATCGAATGACATTAGGTCGAATGTCATTTGGTCGACCCCACTAGGTCGAATGTGTAAAAAGGTCGACATGGGTTTATGTCGAACTTCCGACTATGTCGACTGCCATTAGGTCGACTGGGGTTAGGTCGAATTGCTCTTTTTGGGGGTTTTTTTGTGCCGACATGTGCCGACAGGCGGTGGTTCATGCCCTACCATCCACTAGGGCGTGGAGGAGGTTATTAAAGCTGTGGCGAGCAAAGCGAGCCACCGTGCCCGAAGCATTGCGAGCGAAGCGAGGGTCCGATTCACTATGTCAACAGTGTCCATGTCGACACTGTTGACATTTCGGCCAAAAAACCCCCAAAAAGAGCAATTCGACCTAACCCCAGTCGACCTAATGGCAGTCGACATAGTCGGAAGTTCGACATAAACCCATGTCGACCTTTTTACACATTCGACCTAGTGGGGTCGACCAAATGACATTCGACCTAATGTCATTCGATAAAACGAACCGTATCCCTCTACAGCTAGGGTCACATGATGCGATGACTGTCTCTACAGCTAGGGTCACATGATGCGATGACTGTCTCTACAGCTAGGGTCACATGATGCGATGACTGTCTCGACAGCTAGGGTCACATGATACGTTATATAGTTTGTACAGCTAACAAGGGACATAATGTTTGTGCATAAACCGTACACATCATTAGATTGGATGGCAGATTGGTGCGTTCCATGCTTCACATATCCATCACTTATTGGCTGGGACCAACGGACTAACGAGTAAACTTTAACGTTTTGATAATGGAGTCTCCAACAAGTGTGGAAATCTGGCCAGTTGCTCTTTTTGCAATCAACAAACATTGGGGGTTATTCAGACCTGCTCGCACGGCAGTGATTTTGCTCAGAGGCTGAGTATCGATAGACTGCACATGTGTATGAGTCGCAGTACGCATGTGCGGGGCCATCCGGCAATGATAGCCTGCTACTTTTACTGATTGTTGGCCATTCGCAGAGGTTATTGACAGTAAGCAGGCATCTGGGGGGGGGGGGGGTAACCGGTTGGAATGTCTAGAGAAACGCTAGGTGTGCCTGAGTGTTTTAGGGAAGGGTGTGTGTGACGTCAGCTCCGGCCCAGATATGCCGGTATTCATCGCACCACCGAGTAAGTGCCTGATATGACTTGTGCCCAGTATAACAATCATTAGATGGTGAGACTGTTACGATAGGGTTTAGACATAGTCGCACAGATGCAGGCGCGCACAGCCATTCCCACAGTGAGCACATTCATTCGCATTGGGAGGATTTAACTTTGGTGGGGCGGTGGCTTCACTCTACGCTGCAAATTCGTGACTGTCTGATCAGATCTGAATAACCCCCATTATCGAGTCTGGCTTCACAAACAGGTAAAATTCACTGTACCCCTGGGACGACCTCTATCGAGGGTCCCCCTGTGGTTGGCAGGTATTTTTTTTTTTTAGCTAAAGGTTTTTTGCATGGCAGTGGGGTAGTGCTGCAGCTTCACCTATCTGCCAATGTGACAATGATTAATGGTGCTGAGCCTCGGGAGCCAAGGCACACTGACTGCACAAGTGTGCAGTGCATTACTTTGCACAAGAAGTCAGAGGCTGAGAGGCTTGTGCTGAGCTCTGCTTGGTGGAGCTTATCATATGCATCTCAGGCCCATGGAACACAGCAGCGGCCTCATCATGGGAGGGTTTTTAATCAGAGGCAGCAATGAGCCTGTCAGGGCTCCTACAGAGTAAAGTACAGTGGGACAATAACAGCTTTTCATGTGGTATTTATATATATATATATATATATATATATATATATATCTCTGACGCAGTCCTCCAAGACGAAACGCGCAGGGGCGTGGCCTAGCGTTACCGTGTTTATGGAGCTGGAGTGAGAGAGTGTAACCCGTCTGACAAATGTAAGGTGTTGCACACCATTTTATGCTGTTCAACTTGCGGCAATTGTGAGCTGCCCTGTTTAGTACGTGACCCATCTGTTGATCTGTTCGTGTCATATGAACAAAAATGTTGTTTTATATAAGTGGTAATTGCACTATTTGGAGCGCCCACATCTATTACAGATCTATTTCAACCTGTATATTCTTTCAGAGAGCAGGAGACTCTCGAATCAACTTGGAAAAGAACGCCTACTATTGGGACTGGTATTATCTTTGAGAGACACTACTTTACCCATACACTGTCTGTTTGTTTGCACATATATATATATATATATATATATATGTTTATATTAATACCCCCCCCCCCCCCCTGCAGTTACCCATTGACCACGTTCATACCACCTTTACTACTTCTGTTTTGACACTGTAATATTCTCCCGTGCAGTATGCAGCCAGTAATGACAAGTGGGAGGGGGCTCCCATGTCTAAAGTGACCTGGGCCCTCTGGCGATTTAGGCCCTTATTCAGATGTGATCGCAGTACACATTTGTTTGGAAAATGGGCAAAACCATGTGCACTGCAGGTGGGGTAGATGTAATATCTGCAGATAGAGTTAAATTTGGTTTACACTGAAATCTAAAGTGCAGTGTAAAAATAATGCAGCCGGTAACAAAACAACTCACAGAAACAAAATAAATCTCAAATCTAACTTAATCCGGCCCTGACTGCACGTAACATTGACTTTATTAGATACACAGAGGAATAAAGCTTTCTTTTAAAAAATATTAGTCCACAGAAATGAGGTTTTTCAGCCAAGTTAGAATGCGGAGAAGAACTGTCCGTTGTTTGTCAAAACTGTGCTTGGCTTCCATTAGATTTCACCTTAAAACTGTCTCATTAGTGAAGGGTTCTGCCTGTAATGTACAGAACATCAAGGTGTAAGTAGTCGGTAGGTAATTAGTAGAAAGTGCTTTCACCTTTTACAGAAAGTAGGAAAATAGGAATCGTATTTTTATGGCAATTTTCATGGTGTGAAAACACATTATACTTGTTACTGGGACTATATGACACTTCCCCGGGAACATTGCAAAATGCTTTTTCCTGCAATTTTGCTCCAATGCACTGATTTTTAAATAAATGCTCACATTTTGGGCCTTTTTCAGGTCCTTTCGTTCGGACCCCTTCGATCGCAAGGGGTCCGATGGTGTGCGTCTGCACATGGGGGGGGGGGGAGCGTGGAAGGGCATGGGGTGGCGGGATGGGCCATTTGCATATGGGAAAGCCCGGCGTTTCATGGTCATTCCCATGAGAAGTTCTCATGCAAATGCCCAGATGATGCGGGTGTGGGGGCGGCCACACACCGCCTCCTCCAATCGGCGGCCCCCCAGGCACGCACAATACACAGTGCAGCCTGCAGAGCGCCGAGCCTAGGACACAGATGGGCTTGGCGCTCGTGTCCCTGGGGCTACATACTTGGTTCCCGGGGGTTGCATGCTCGTTGCCAATGGGCTGAAGGCGCACAGCACATTAGTGTTCCTGAAATCCAGCACTTATGGGTAGCATTGGGTGCGCTGCACTCCGCTGACAGACGTTAGAAGTCTTCCAAGGTGGCAGGCAGTTTTGGGGGGTGCGGGGTCTCTGTCCATGCGCAGGTGGTACGGGGTAATGGCGGTACAATATTTCTTAATGATGATCTGGCAGCATCCTAAGTATCAGTGTGTGAATAAAACACAAAGGAATCAACAGGCAGTTGTTATAGACAGAAGACCCTCTGTAGTGGCTCTAGGGGTCTAATGTAACTGTGTAGGAGTTTCATAATACCTATTGTGTCAGTCCTGGGCTTTTTTGTGTCTGTTAATTAAATAGCGGACCCTTTTCCTCAATTTCTTGTTCCTTGTTTTTATTCTAGTCTATGGCATCTATTAGATCACACATTCGTCAGCCTTTAAGAGGTTTATGTCATGAGAATGACTAAGCTGTACCTTTGATTAAAAGTAATACATACGGTATGAAAAGTCTCAAGAACGTTATTTAAGACAATGATCAGAAACGTAAATGCCCATCGCTAATCTGTGGGGGTGAATCACAGCCCAATTCCAACTTTTCAGCGGTTTGACAAAAAGTGTTGCGCATCTGACAGATGTTTGCTGGAATTGGTCAATTACTAAAATAATGATTGGTTCTACAGTTCTGTTATCTCAGATAAGTAACGCTGGACAAGATAACACATAAAACACAACAAGAACTCATCCAAAGCGTTAATTTCCTTCTAACATTTCAAATTATGCTGAGGGACATGATTCTCCGCCTTAGGAAACGGAATCTTCAATCTGGACTCCATTTACATTCTGACAATTCACAAACGAACGAATGTCTTAACTCTGTAAATTATTTTAATTAGGAATTCTGGATGTTAAAGGGAGTGCAGAATCACGAAGGCCTTTGTAATCACATCCTTTTGTTTCAGTGTGAATTACATTTCCGTGGAACGTTTTCAGTCCAAGGAGTAAAGAATATATAAGTAATTTGAAGTGCCGTATATATAATTATTTCTCTGACAATGTGAACATTAAATCTTTGGATTTTAATAGTTTTTTAAGGTTGAAAAATTATACAGCTTTGTCGAGTTCAATCACTTGTATATTCTAACTATGCAGATGAAGGCAAAAGCAAAATCTGAAAGTTGTCAGTTTCGCTTTGCATGAGAAACAATTTCCTTTTGACATCCAAAATGTCCAACATGTGATAAACCATCGCTTCCATCCAGAACAAATGACTATGCTGATTATGAAACAATCTTTCTTTCATTCAAACACAATAACCCCTTGCCGTCTGTATGCCTCTTGATACAAAATTCCATTAGATATCATCTATATATATCTAGTGTCTTTGAGTCTCCGAAACACTGCCATCTGCTGGCAGAGAGTGAAACTACATCTCTTTCTCACCAGTGGTGTAACTATAGCCACGCAGCCCCCGCGGTGGCGGGGAGGCGCTCAGATGGTGTGGGCGCCGAGGCGGGGCTGCAGGGCTATAGTTAGCCGCTGACATCTGCTCCTGCCGCCGGTGATTCTGTCTTGAGGGTGCCGGCTCTCCGGGCTCCTGCGGCTTATAAAAAAAGGTGACATTCAGAAAATGGCTGCCCCCATACGAAAGCGGCGGCGGCCTCCTCTAGTAACCTTAAAAACGGTCTGCAGTATACGGCCAGCAATTTTCCGAATGTCACTTTTTTATATAAGCAGCAGGAGCCGGGAGAACCGGTTTATTAACCCTATGGGGGGGGGTTATTAACCCTACTGGGGGTGGGGCGCTGGCAAATTGTTCGGCAGGGGGCGCATAATTAATAGTTACGCCACTGTTTCTCACACATGCACAAACACAGAAGGTAGCAGACTAGCTTTCAAAGCTTTTGCTTCGAGCGGGCATACTCATATCTTTATATTCCACTTGAAATACAGTATGTATACATACCGGTAAAGTTGTGGTCTTGTGACGTATGGATTGGTAAAACTACCGATGTGCCTTCATACATACTCGCATGAACCAGCCTGTCCCATAAGACTCAGTTTGCAACAAAGGTCACCTGGGCAAGTGCCCCCTGTCATTTATTTTGTAGCTGATGACCAGGGCTTTCCAACAAGCCCAGCTCCGTGTCTCTAGCCCCCCGGGAACCGGAGATATCACCTGGCAAACCTGTAACGTTTTTTCCCATAGGATAATGTGGGACCCGTCAATTCCGACCCCCACCCGGTGGCCAGTTCCCGCCCTGGCATCACAGAAGCTTGTGGTTGATTTCATTCAATACCAAATTGCTGGGCCTTCAATATGATACCAGGCTGGTCCAAATCGGTCAATCGGTTCAAGAGATATTGCGTGTAAACCAATTTTTTTATTTTTGAAATGTAATTTCATGGCTGTTCATGTTCTTTGAGGGCAGATTACTCTGGAACCAAACGTTCCAGTTTCACTGGACCAAAATCATTCAAAGCCCACTCAAAAGTTCTTCAATATAATACTTGTCTCATGTAAATGGGTCAGTTGGTTCCGAAGATATAGCCGGTTAAATGAGATAACTGGTTAAAGGGGGGAGGGGTGGTTTTCTCTCCCCCTCACACCAGAAAAATGCAGGGACTAGGCTGGTGTAAAAGGGGCCAACCTGGAAATGCATTTTCTGGTGTGAAAGGGGTATTATTTTAAATAGCCGGGACCTGCAGTGCTCTGAATACAGCCAGGCTCTGCCACTGTCAGTGGCTATCACTTCTGCCTGGCGGCGGCTGTCCCCCATTTACCACGAGCATGTATTCCCCCTTGGCAATGAGCATGTAATCCCACATGGCAACGAGCATGGAACCTCTGGCAATGAGCATGGAACCCTTGGCAATGAGCATGTAGAGAAGCAGCACTTATGTAGCATAATTTTTAATAGGCATTATGGTGTTTGGCATAACACATAATGGACATAATGGCATGTAATTTAACGTGTAATGGACATTATGGTGTAAATGTTTAATGCGAGCCTTTGGTAGACAATGTCCCTGTTTATGAAGTGTATTGTGAATTTTGGCTTAATCTGTGTGGCATTATGTGAATTCTGGCTCAATCCATGTGGCATTATGTGAATTTTGTCTCAATCCGTGTGGCATTATGTGAATTTTGGCTCAATCCATGTGGCATTATGGGAATTTTGGCTTAATCCATGTGGCATTATGTGAATTTTTTCCCAATCCGTGTGGCATTATGTGAATTTTGGCTCAATCCGTGTGGCATTATGTGAATTTTGGCTCAATCCATGTGGCATTATGTGAATTTTGGCTCAATCCGTATGGCATTTTATGCATTTGGCTCAATCCGTGTGGCATTATGTGAATTTTGGCTCAATCCATTTGGCATTATGTGAATTTTGACACAATCCATTTGGCATTATGTGAATTTTGGCTCAATCCGTGTGTGTTATTATGTAAATTTTGGCTCAACCCATGTGGCATTATGTGAATTTTGACACAATCCATGTGGCATTATTTGAATTTTGGCTCAATCCATCTGGCATTATGTCAATTTTAGCTCATTCCATTTGGCAT
Source organism: Crinia signifera (assembly GCF_055691185.1). Classification (NCBI taxonomy): domain Eukaryota; kingdom Metazoa; phylum Chordata; class Amphibia; order Anura; family Myobatrachidae; genus Crinia; species Crinia signifera. The sequence continues at coordinate 9,547,944 of NC_139225.1, read as the reverse complement.
CATGTGTAAGGGGCAAGTATAATGGGGTCTAGTATTTTGTTGCATAATGTGTAGAAGTTGTATATGGTGTTGACACGCCCCCTGTTGAGTGGCCACACACCCTTTTCCGGAGCGTGCCTTTGGCGCGCGCACAACTACATCCTTCACTTTTGTCGCCATGGTGGGCCTGTGTACTTTAAATGCCAGGGCCTATTTTCAATTCCATTCCCACCCTCTCCTGCCGCTCTCTTAGCATGTACACTGGCACCACTAACACCGCCCCTCCCCCACCCAAACCCTTTTTTATCATGGTGCCCCCGCTGTCATTTTATCCTGGATCCGCCCCTGGATTATTTTGCCACTTTTTTAAACATATTATTATCTCAAACCCTTTTTAATCCTTATTTCTTTGTGAGGATACCCTTATATCTATCCCAAGCATGTTTAAATTGTTCTACTGTCTTAGCATCTACCACCTCTGATGGGAGGCTATTCCACTTGTCCCCTACCCTTTCTGTGAAGTAATTTTTCCTCAGATTTCCCCTGAAACTCACTCCCTCCAGTTTCATTGTATGTATGTTCTATTACTTGCCTTTTTAGAATGTTTCCCTCCTGGATCTTGTTAAAAATCCTGGTATAAATAAAAGTTTCTATCATGTCCCACCTTTCTCTTCTCTGCTCCAAACTATGCATATAGAGACTTTTAGACTTTGTGTGGTAAGTTGTGTGGTGTAGACCTGGGGTAGCCAACTCCAGTCTTTGAGAGCTACCAACAGTTAACGTTTTCCAGGTCTCCTCACAGAATCACAAGTGAAGTATTTAGCCCCACCTGTGGATTGTTTAAAATGTGTTAGTCAGTAATGAGTGCACCTGTGAGGTGAGCTGGAAAACGTGAACTGCTTGTTGCTCTCGAGGACTGGAGTTGGCTACCCCTGTTGTAGGCCATGCCTCATTTTAGTTGCCCTTCTTTTTTATTCTTTTTTATTTTTTATTACTTTTATTAAAGCTTCCGATGGGGGACCGATGATTTTGCCCTGCACATGCACTTAATCAGTAATTCGCATGTGCAGGGCTTCTGTGTGAGCACCCATGCCGGCATGCACCATCGGCATGGCACAAGCACGGGGAGAGCCTTCGACCGGAAGCCCACAAATACAGTCTCTACTGACTTATATTTGCGAGCCCTGGAGAAATCATTCAATGGTCGGCGACCGTCAAATGTTTTCTCCAGCAGTGGGACATGTGAGGGAATGTAAGGCGGCAATTCGGCGGGGTGGGCACTCTGGGACTCGGTAATCTGTGAAGCTCAACCAGAATGAGGGCCTTAATATAGTTTTACAACCAGAAGATGAGACCGCCAATAATAATTTCTAAACTTCTTAAAGAAACCTATTGCCTGTAGATAGAGGGCCAAAAATGGGCCATAGGGTCGGAAGGTTGGCTAAGCATTAGGTCAAATTATCGGCAAGAGTTTTTCATGTATTTTGTCCCGAAGGTTGACATGGCCAATGTCCGCTTGGATGGTCACTATTTTATTCTTCCACAATGCCGTAGTGGATCGTAGGGCATGAAAATCTCTGTTGACCTTCCCATTGAGGACATATTGCTCGTGTCCACCTTCTGACCCCGTTGACCTTACCCAAATCGACCTATTTCAGGTGTTGACCTAAGGCTTCTCGACCTTCAGTGGGTCAACCTAATGATCGTATCCCTCTTTAAGGTAGTTTGCATATGTGTTGGGTACTGTTGGATGAGTCAGTTGCACTGGCCATTTAGACGCCTGTAGCCATTGATTTAGACAGCTCCAGGTGTTTTTGCCTCATCACCAAAGCAGGGACAGTTCTATCCCTGACTACAGTGGCTTCAGGCTCCAGGCCTCATAGTAGCGAGACTGATGCATGACCGGTGGAGCTGGCTGGGAGTAGAGTCACAGCGCATTGGCAATAAGTTGTGTGCTCTGGTGGGGATCACAGAAAATCGGGTCCCCTCCCAAACCCCCCCCTCCCTTTCCTTTTCCACTGCACCAAATACCGGGTTTTGACGGTGAGGGGGCTGGGCTAAAATTATGCAAATCACGTAATTTTGCGTCATTTTAGCCCCTCCACCAATCCACAGACCCTTGAATTGGCACGTTTGACTTCCAAAGGGGATGGGGCTTGGTGATGTCAGCCTCGTCCCGCGCCCCTGATATGTACTATCTGTACTATCTGTTCTCCTCTCCGGGCTTCTCCCCGAGAGGAGAGAAAAATGTAGGCGAGTATGCAAAACATGCAGTGGTTCCCAAACTTAGCAGGATTTATGAGAGGGTGGCCTCACGGATGTGTACTATGAGCCATACGCTTACACATTCTGTCAGTTATCCCCCATACTGGGATTTCCAGCCATGCTGTCACTAGGTATGAATAACCAGAAAAGTCAGGAGATGCAGTTTACCTAATATCCAGGGCTAAGTCACTGTAATGTAATCTGTATTTTCAGACAGGAGTAATGCTGTTAGCAAACATGGTAAACCCGCAACTAGAATCGCCGCATTAGTTTAGTCAGATTTCCTCTAGTTGTGGGTTTACAGCACATTCCCAGAGAAACTCAACATCGCATTCAATTGAATACCCTGCATGAAAGAAGAAACTTATATTGGAGAAAATAAATGATTCATCTCATTACTTTTCTTGGAATATTTAATCAGCAAGCAATCGCTACCTAACTGATGTGAGGAAGTGGTGTCACAAGTGGGGTATTATTATTATTATTATAATTTTATTTATAAGGCGCCACAAGTGTTTCGCAGCGCCGTACAAAGGAACAATACAGGGAGACAAAACTTGGCATAACATTGAATAAATAACAAAAATACAGTACAAATAAAGAGCACCACAGTTCAATACACATTACAGCTTAAATGTAAGTAGTGAGGACTCAATCAACATACAACTAGAGGCTTGAGGCCAATGATGGAGATGAGTATGAAGATGGTCACTGAGTGTTGGAGTATAGGAGAGCTGTGAGTGAAATGTGAAGAGAAGAGGGCTTTGACAACAGGAGGGAAGAGGGCCCTACTCGGAGGAGCTTACAATCTAGTAGGAAGGGGAGACAGACAGATTACAAGAGGTGCAAGCGAGGGGGTGGTGGTTAGATAGCAGGATGTAAACAGGCAAGGGGTCGGAGAACCAACTGGTTTATGCAGTGGAAGGGTACGCTTTGATGAATAGGTGAGTTTTCAGTGCCCGTTTGAAGCTTTGCAAGGTCGGGGAGAGTCTAATGGAGCAAGGGAGTGCGTTCCACTGAAGGGGTGCAGCACGGGCAAAGTCCTGTACTCTAGCATGGGAAGCAGTGATCAGGGTGGAGGAGAGACGACAGTCGTCAGCTGACCATAGAGGGCGGGAGGGTGAATGAATGGAGATGAGGTTAGAGATATATGGAGCAATGGAATTAGAGATGGCCCTGTATGTGAGTGTGAGGTGTTTGAAGAGGATTCTGTAGGGGAATGGAAGCCAGTGCAGATTTTGGTCATACAGCAGGGGTATGGTCCACGCCCAGGTGTCACCTGCCAATGAGTGACCAGAGAGGCCAACCCCGGCCTATTTTTTTCAATCCTGGGATTTAAGATTGAAAAACTGTCAATCCCGGGATTACCAGGATCCTGGGATTAGCCTCCTGACGCTGGGAACTGCTTAAAAGCAGTCTTTTTTGGGGCTTACCGGGTGAGCGTAGATAGCAGACAGGGCGGGCGAGCGGAGGCAGCAGACAACATGGCCGAGCGGAGGCAAACAGGAGGAAGCAGAAGGAGTGGGCTGGCAGACACGGAGAAGGAGACTCGCTGCTAGAAGACTGCGCAGCCATCAGACGCCATGATGTGGGCACATCAGTACTGTGGGCACATCCACTAGCAAACACCTAGTTATAGCCATGGCAGCAGAGTTCTGACCATGCCACCATAGTGACGAAAACAGGACTGTCACAGCAACAAAATTGAGGGGTATGCTATTACATGTGGTTACTTTAAATTAATTGGAAAGTGCCAGCATTATCCCTAAAGGTAATACAGATGGTGTCTATAAACTTCCTTTGATAATTGGTGAATTTAATTAATACATTTGATAATTCAAGACATCCCAGCTGATCTTATGTTTTACCCATTTCAAATATACTTTGCTGGTGTTCCCCATAATTAGTCAGAAAGGGGACAGGGATAGTGTGGTTTGAAATATACAGAGAGATCTGGGTAGGCTGTTCATTTTAATTATTTTGAGTCTCTGAAGCCATAAGTAAGACAATCTTCAGAATGTCAATTCTTTTTTTCATTTGGAGTATAAAAAAATTATAATTAGAACATAACAGATCTGAAGGATTTAATTAAATCACTACCGCTAAATATTTGATATTATAAGTTTCCCACTTAAAGTCAAAGTTGGATTTTAATATCTGTAGTTGAGTTGTGGAAATACTACGAGGCACAGACTCTGATTTGGGCTGATTAATATTTCAATTAAATACTGAACTAAAAGTTCTCCATCACAAGGAGAAACATGAGGTGCTGAAACAAGTAAAAGATATGTTTGAAATATTATGTCTGTAGACCTGTACAGTAGAATAAACGTCTTATTTGGATGAAGGCAATTAGGAACATCACAAAAAAAAATTGTCACAGTTAGGTTTAATATTTCCTTGGACATTTGTATGAGAATGCCACAGTAGGTAGTGCTAAAAAATAGCTTAGCCAGGAGTAAGTGATACTTAGGGGAGATCAGCTTAAGCTGTAACTATTACTGTACAGGGCTACAGAGGACTAATATTTGCTTGCTGCTTCTGCTCTATGCATAAACTGATATTCTTAACAGCCTAAACCAACTGTGGCATTCTAAATGGAAGGGTCAGGCTTACATCTGCACAAACTAGAAAAATCATTCAGCGGTGAATGAATTGCGTGGTGTCCGAACCCTAAGTTGACCATGTCTAGGTCAACATTCATTAGGTCGACACCCTATGGTCGACAGTGAGTAGGTCGACAACTATGAATGGTCGACATACCCATGGTTGGCAGGGTCTAACCAATTGCATATGGATGTGTGACAGGATACCGGTAAGCAATATATTCACAATTCACTCCCTGATTTACGCAAGGCATGGTTTTTCACTCTGGGTGGCAGCTAACCCAGTGGCTTAACTAGTAAATTGTCGCCGCCCCCTTGCCGATTTTGGCTGCCTCGCCCACATTACCGCCCACCCAAATAAAGTTAAATACCCCCTCACCTCCCCTCTTCCCCCCGCATGCCGCCTCCGCCACCACGCATACAGGTACCCGCAGATCTGCCCCTTGTGCGGTCCCGGCTGTCAGTCTCCTCCTGGCTCCGTCTCCTCCTGTGTTAATGAAAACTGACCCTCACAAAATGGCTGCCCCTAATAGCAGACCATTTTTAAGGATGCTAGAGGAGGCCACCGCCTCCTCTAGCACCTCTGAAAAACTGTCTGATGTATGGGGGCAGCCATTTTGTGAGGGACGGTTTTCATTAACACTGCAGGAGGAGACGGAGACAGGAGAAGACTGACAGCGGGGACCGCACAAGGGGCAGATCTGCGGGTACCTGTATGCGCGGCAGCGGAGGCGGCATGCAGACAGTTTTAACACTGCAGGAGAAGACGGAACCAGGAGGAGACTGACAGCCGGGACCACACCAGTCATAGGTCAGATTCGACAGCGGCGTAACCATAGCTCGGCAGACCGGCGCCCACACTTACTCAGCACCTCCCCGCCACAGCGGGGTCTGCGGGGCTATTATTACGCCACTGAGCTAACCCCTCGCAGTCACGTGCAGATGAGCCATCAGGTCTGATAAAGGCGCTTAGCCAGACTTTAGCTAAGGCATTTGCTATTTCTGAATACATTTCCCAGCCAGTGCACGTTCCTCTGTTACTGCAGATCCCAGCGATGTGCGCTCCATGTGATTTTTGTTGCTTATCTCCCCAGAGTCGTGAACTGATTCTATTTTCTTGCTTGAGAATTACAAATGTTAATGAAGAATCTGGGAGTTGTAGAGTAACTGCAGAATCGTGTAATCATGCCTCCCCAGAAGCATCTGCCACGGGTAATGTGACGCACTTAAATTGTTTGCTATCCCACTAATGCTGCAATGGAAAACAGTCATTCCCCGATGATTGCTGCAGATCGGCACGGAGATTAATATTCAGGTGTGCAGCCTATGGGTTTCTGATACCAGACAGGCCCCAGATTCATCTTCTAGCGAGTGTTCTAAATCTCATGTGAATAATTATACCAGGGAACGCTGATTCATTAATAATTTTGGACATGATCAGATCACAGTGAAATATGTCAGACCACAGAGTGAAATTAATGTCGTTTTCTGAAATTTCAAGGTCGAGGCCCCTCTGAAGTATTATAAAAAGAACAGACCTAGTGGAGGCTTTTACTCTATCTTTAATGTAAGCATGAACAACTTGTGGATGAATAATCATACAGTACCTCTCAACTGTCCCGATTTTTGCTTGATTGTCCCATTATTTTTTTTTGGGATGGTCCCGACCGAGGCCTGCAGTGTCCCGCATTGGGGGGCAGTTAGGAGACCCCCCTGCCTGATACTGAGCAGCGTGGAATAGACGATTCCCAGAGATGGAGGGGCTGGGGGCATGCCCCCACAGGGGTGAAGATGGGGTGTGGCCTCGCAAGAGGGCTGTGCCCCCTGTCGCTAGGACATGCCCCCCCCCCCCCAAAAAAAAAAGTAGGAAGGGTGGCTCTGGTGGAGCTCAAGCACCAGAAGCCAAGAGAGAGCAGGCTGTGGGCCCCCTCTCCTCCTGCCTGCGCTGCACCGGGAGATGCTGGCAGAGGAATCAGCACTGCCAGGGTGTAGAGTCTCCATCCACATGCAGACAGAGACCCTGCAAGTCTCCAAAAATGGCCACCACCTTAAAGGAGACAGATGCTAGAGTTGCTCCAGCGCCACTAGCAGCTGTAAGCATCTGTTAGCACCCAATACTACCCAGAAGTGCAGATTCCAGGAGCACTGGTGTGCTGTTGACCTGCAACCAATGGCCACAAGCCTGTAATGACTGCTATCCACGAGCATGTAACACCCCCCCCCCCCAAGCAATGAGCTTGTAACCCTCCATGGCAATGAGCATGTTATCCCCCTAGCAACGAGCATGTAAACCCTGCTGGCAATGTGCATGTGACCTCCCCTGGCAATGAGCACATATCTCCCCTGGCAACTTACCTTCAATATACATCTTCTTTGCTCAACAAATTGAATGCTTTGGGCGGTTTACCGCTGGATATTTGGCTTACGTGTACTGGACATTACCAGTCTCGACACCAACATTCCACATGAAGAGATGATGTTTCTCTCATCAGAAGTTTTCTTCCAACATACATTTTTACAGCCGTTACATAGACATAATACTATATTGGACAGGCTTGGAAAATGCCTTCAGAACCCATGTGCAAAGAATCAATCATCTGGAAATGCCCGATCAAATTTACCAATGATTTGAGCCAAACATCTGTTCACTTTCTGGATTTGATGCGAGAACAACACCATAATCACTGGCATCTACGTAAAGCCGTCAGACAAAAAGTCACTTCTTGCTGCCCAAAGTCACCAACCTGCTGGTTACAAAAGAAGCTTACCCTATTCTCAGCTACTTCACACTAATAGGATCACAAGCTGTGTATAAGAACGCAAATCGAGCTTTGACGCGATGGCCAACAAATTCAGCCGAAAGAAGCTACTTGACAGCTACCCTTGAGTGGTGGGTTTTGCTGGGGCAGGACAAACCTTCCAGGGCAGGTTTATCCTGCCTCAGCAAAAGCCACTACAGAAAGCTAGAAGCAGCCCCCCCCTCGCCTCCGCTCCGGCGTTAGTATGCCGGAGCTTCCTTGCTGCCTCTCTCCCCCCTGCCTAAGCCGCCTGTCACATTTAGCAGTGACGCCGGCGGCAGGCTGGGTGATGTTTGCGGCTCGTGAGGACTCGGTTGCCTGAGCGCTTTCCGAGTCACCCCAAGCCTGGCCGACCATACCCGAGCCTGCGGCCGACATCACTGTAAAATGAGTGACGGGCTGGCTGGCGCCGGGCGGGTCAGGTACTGGGGGGACTGGATCTGGTCACGGGGGTGTGCTGTAGAGGTGCTGTGCCAGTGGTGCACACATGGACACCACTGGCACGCACCTATTGTATAATAGTGGTACGTATGCCCGGAGATTTTCAGGGACAGCCCGCTGAGGCAGCGCAGCTGAGCCCGGAAAATCTCCGGGCATACCACTCAAGTGGTTAATACAGCTATCTCAGCTTTTCCCTGAGAGCCCAAGGATCCGGACCTGGGCGACCTGGGTCCACCGCAGATACACTCACCCAAATGAATCACCCTTCTCCTATAATAACACACTGAGTATGATCAACATGTTTTGAGATCTAATTCTCTTCCTCAGGACCCTTACTCAGTGTGTCAGTTTCCTGTTTTATCCTGGTGTATGTCCCACCTCTCCACTTCCGGTCCGCCAACCGCAAGTGCGGGTTTCGGGATTTTACATCTAGTACAATCACTTCATTTATCATTATTCAAATTCTCCATATTCCCACAGTGTTAATAATATTCCTAATGTGAGTACCGCTATTGAAACAAGCGTCCAAAGTTCTGTTGCAGAAATAGCGATCGCCGGGCAATCGTACTTCCGGTTCTGACGTCACTTCCGTTCCTGGCGTCTCTGAAGTACACGTGTGTGTTTTGTTTGGTAAGGCAGAGTTTGAAATCGCATTCCGGTTGGTCAGAAATTTGCACATGACCAGGTCATAATATCACACTACATCGCATTTTTCAGCCAGCAATTCACATTCCATTAAATAGTTGATTTTTTTTGCAAAAAATTGCAGATTTCGGAAAATGCGATACGGTGCGATTTCCAAACCGTACTAAAATTCGCACTCTATTAAATGTCACCCCTCATGTTTTACCTTACTCTCTGAGTACTGTAGAAACCAAATAAATCCTGTCAGCTGATGCAGACGTGCCTCCATTATTAGAATTTGTTGGTACCACATGACCCATCTAATCTGCCCTAGGTTGTTTAAATAATGTTGGGACAGATGAACAGAATTGGAAAACATTTCTTCTATGTAAACCGAAACTTATTTTGTTTGGTGAATGGTAGCTGCACAAGTAAATGAATTTCATTTAATCTAATTGATGATTAAGTATCAGCTTAAAGAATAAACGGTACTCTTTACCTAGAACGGCGCCCGTCGTGCTGATCGCGGGTACATTTATGTATGGCCGCGACGCGACCGACGCGATGCCCGCGATTTCCCATTGAAACCAATGTTAAACATGAAAATCGTGTCGGTCGCGTCGCGGCCGGCCATAAATGTACCCGCGATGCCCGCGACGCGATGCTCACGATTTCCCATAGGAATCAATGTTAAAAGGTGCGATGGACCCGATTTTAATGTTAAATGCCTCAATCCACCCGATTTGGCCATAGGAATCAATGTTAAATGGGCCACAGAGCCCATTAACCCTTAAATGTCCCCCCAAATTTTTAACGCCACCCCACGATCCACGCCAACCCGAAGCGTGGCGAGCGCAGCGAGCCCGCGAGGGGCGGCGGTACGCGTCCTCCGACCTTTTCATGCCCTACTATCCACGTCGGCGTGGTGTGAGAATATAATAGTGTGGCGAGCGCAGCGAACCACCGAGCCCGAAGCGTGGCGAGCGCAGCGAGCCCCGCGAGGGGACGCGGATACCTTCACAGTTATGCGCGTCCCCTCGCGGGCTTCACAGGTGTCCGTGGCGACGCGGACACCTGTGAAGCCCGCGAGGGGACGCGTCTACCTGTGAAGGTATCCGCGTCCCCTCGCGGGGCTCGCTGCGCTCGCCACGCTTCGGGCTCGGTGGCTCGCTGCGCTCGCCACACTATTATATTCTCACACCACGCCGACGTGGATAGTAGGGCATGAAAAGGTCGGAGGACGCGTACCGCCGCCCCTCGCGGGCTCGCTGCGCTCGCCACGCTTCGGGTTGGCGTGGATCGTGGGGTGGCGTTAAAAATTGGGGGGACATTTAACGGTTAATTGGCCCTATTTGGGCTGTGTGGCCCATTTTACATTGATTTCTATGCCCAAATCGGGTCCATTGAGGCATTTAAGTGTAAAATCGCGGTCAATCAGGCTTTTTAACATTGTTCCCTATGGGAAAATCGCGGTAATCGCGGTCATCGCGGGCATCCCGGCCATCCCGATTTACCCGCGATGCCCGCGATTACCGCGATGACCGCGATTTTTACCCACGACGACCGCGATTTCAATCGCTGGCGCCGTTCTAGGTAAAGAGTACCGAATAAACATATTTAGGATTTTGTTTTTCAGACAATGCTTACATATTTATTACATAACCAATATTCTTTATAGCCATTAATTTTGTCCTTCAGGTAACAAAAGAAGCTATACAATAGATTTAGGTCACATTATTTGCAAAGTATCTACTGAGTACACAATGTTGTCAGGCAGGTGAGAGGTGTCATTTGTTATCACTATGTGTTCTATATATTTGGAAGCGTGACCTACACTTGCTATTTACTTTTGGCAGCTGGTCTAATTTACTGTGATGTCTCCTCTCCGGAGAAAACGAACAATGTAGGCTGACCCTCTCCTAGCGGAGGGCAAGCATTCTAAAATTGATGAAAGTACAGGAAAATAAAAACCTGAATTTCCAAATTGGCATCAAGACCTTACGACCTATTTCTCATTTCATAGCGGGAGACGGCAGTTTACTTTTAAGACTAACTGTAAACACCTCTTTTAATGCAGGCTGTTTGAAGGACACACTGTTGAAAAGAAAAATTGAACACTTTTTTCGTAAATGCTGTATATAACTTTATAGTATATATTTTTTTTAATTACATTTTACGCTGTAAAAAAAAAATCTGAAAAATCAAATTTTTCTAAATATTTTGGTTTTTGGAATACACGGATGAGGGAGACCCAACCTGTATCTGGTGGAATTGAAGAGCGACCGATCCGATGAGAGAAAGCAAATCTAAACTCGCAGGAAGTGAGAAATTGCAGAAGTCTCACACAGGAGTCCGTGGGTTAAAAAGCTAGGGAGTTTTTTTGGGAATGAGGCTTAGGGGAGTAGCTAAGGCGGAGCTTAGGGCATTTTGTGGCTATTATCAGTTATGAACTTCTTCTTTTCATCGGATTCCCACCCTCCCTCCCTCCCTCAGTCATCAGTTCCCCAACCTTTTTTTCTTTTTCTTTGCCGGTTGGAGTTTGTCAACCTATATGTGACAGGAAAGAACGGCAGTGCAGAGGCTATTGTATTGCTTCATGGAGTTGCGCTATCTTCCCGGTATACTGGTCTAGTCGGGCCGGCCCTACTGGGCGGGTCAGGTACACTGGCTGTCGGGCCGGCCCTACTGGGCGGGTCAGGTACACTGGCTGTCGGGCCGGCCCTATTAAGGTGCATTGGAGAGAGGTTTGGGCCTCAGCAGTCTATTGGTGTGGCTAATAAGATGAGTAAAAGGCATGTCATGGACATAAGATCGGCATTAAGACGCAATGTTACTGATCATCTGGCCGTTCTTTCTTATGCCACCATACTTATGTAAAAAGAGGAAAATAAATAACGGTTGACAGATTTAAATAGCATTTCAGTTGTCTGTGTCCTTATTTCTGAATTAGAGGTTAATTATTAATAGAAAATAATTTTGCTTTGGCCTCACATCTACCAATAGGAAGTTTACTGGGTGGGAAATATATATTTATTTACAGTTTCCTATATAGCACAGCAAATTCTGTTGTACTTTACAATAGGAAACAGCAGTGACAAACCGACATAGAGGTAGGAGAGCCCTGCTCGCAAGCTATATGTCCATTTTGGAACTACTAATGTATGAAAATGTTCAATGCAATACCTGCACTCAGTGCCATAACAATAGCTTGGAGGCGCTAGGTAAGTTTGGGCACTGCGGGGTCTGCGGAAGCTATTGCTGCTCCATTAATGGGGCCACTGACGAATCTGTTGCTGCCGGCACGCTGACACCAGCAGAGCTTTCTGTCTGCAGTGCTTGTGCTACTCGTTTCTATTATAAATACCCCTCACAAAATGGCCAACCCCCTCACAGCAGACGGTTAATAGGGATGCTAGAGGAGAGGGCAACCTCCTCTTACATCCTAAATAATGGTCTGCTCTGTAAGGCGGAGGCCATTTTGCAAGTGACATTTCAACAGGAGGAGTGCCGGGACCGCAGACAGGAGCATTTGCCGGTCTGACAGCAGATCAGCAACAGACCGGGCGGCAGCAGCGGAAGATGCAGTGGTGGGGGAGCATACATTTTAATGGGCAGGGGCGCACAAATTTTAGTTACGCTACTGCCTGCACTAATATAATCTACAATAAGGCTGACATGGATGAATCAAACTCAGATTGTACTATAAATTATAATAGTTTATTGCCCACACATAATCATAAAATTGATCTATGTCACTGTGCACACACATAAAAATCACAAATGCATAAAAAAACAGCAATAGTTGGATATGTAGAAATACTAGAGATGTGCAGGTTTGGATTTACTCGGTTGTACCCGGAAGTCAAAAGTGTATCTTATTGGCTATCGGCTGCCACATGATTTGGAGTCAAAACATGTGACAGCCGATAGCCAATTTTCTTCGAGAAGGATCTTGTCGGATGGAACAAGTTGGCTTAGTATAATAAACAAAATAAAATAAAAAGTTTGGTACTTGATTAGTTTCACTGCGGCAGATATCGCATGCGATTTGCATACGATTTGTATGCGATCCGATGCGATTTTGTACCTGTTCATAACCCCATTATCCATTACGCATGGAGTTGATTTTATATAGTGTGGCGAGCGCAGCGAGCCACCGAGCCCAAAGCGTGGCGAGCGTAGCGAGCCCTGCGAGGGGACACAGATTACTTTACATGTATTCCGTGTCGAACGCAGCGAGCCCCGCGAGGGGACGTGGAATACATGTAAAGTAATCCGCGTACCCTGGCGGGGCTCACTGCGCTCGCCACGCTTCGGGCTCGGTGGCTCGCTGCGCTCGCCACACTATATAAAATTAACTCCATGCGTAATGGATAGTGGGGTTATAAACAGGTACAAAATCGCATCGCATCAGATCACATGCGATATCGCATTCAAATCGCATGCGATAGCACTGCCGCCGTGAAACTAAACAAGTACCAAAAGTTTTACTGGAAGTGCACCAGGGACTATATTGACAGTTATTTTATTAATTTTATTAAATGAATGGATTCTGTATCACTGAGACTTGGGTTAAATGTAATGGCTTGTGAACTGCAGGTATCATCTGGTTTCATGCGAGTGGGAGTTCCATGCAACCCACCTGCAGTTCAATTACATTTGTCCCTCGGTCTTTAGTTTTTTCTATTTTTTTTTTTAAATACCCCTTATTTCCACTTATTGTTTAGCATAGTGGTGGACTCTATGAGCCAAATGTAATATGGTGTGAAAATCATAAAGTCTTGGGGTTGTAACAATTTCTGGGTTGTTTCTGGACTGCATGGCGGAGGGTCAGTGTAACCCAGTTTGTATGCTGGAGTCATTCAGTGTAGCCCACTGTATGTGTGCTGGCGCAGTGTGGTGAGACCTGTTTAAGGGATATTACTGTGTGGCATAATGTGCTATAAAGGGCATTTCTAGTGTGCGCCATATTGTGCATAAGGTGTTACATAGTTACATAGTAGGTGAGGCTGAATAAAGACTTGCGTCCATCTAGTTCAACCTATGTTTATAGTACTGTAGCTCATCCCTTGTTATATAGTATGTTCTAATATTTTTAAGACAGATTATGTTACTTATTCGTACCCGTGGATGTTTTTAACCAATAAATGTTTATCCAACCTTATTTTAAACGTATTTATAGTGTCTGCCAACACCACTTCTCCAGGAAGAGAGTTCCAAAGTTTGACTGCTCTGACTGTAAAGAATTTTTTTCTTCTAGATGAACAAAATCTTTTTTCTTCTAATCTAAACTTGTGCCCTCGCGTCCTAGATTCCTTTCTAGTAGAAAAAAGGGTGTTTGACAGTTCCTTATGTTGGCCCCTAATATATTTATACATGTTGAGCATATCCTCCCTTAAACGTCTTTTCTCTAGTGTAAATAGTCCCAAATTGTTTAATCTTTCCTTGTAGTTTAAATTCTCCATTCCCCTAATAAGCTTTGTTGCTCTATTTTGGATATTTTCTAATTCTATGATGTCCTTTTTATAGTGCGGGGCCCAGAACTGCACTGCGTATTCTAGGTGCGGTCTAACCAATGATTTGTACAGAGGCATAATTACTTTTGAGTCCCTAGTTTCCATGCCCCTTTTAATACATGCGAGAATTTTGTTGGCCTTTTTTGTTGCTATATTACATTGAGCACTACACCCCATTTTGTTGTCTATTTGGACTCCTGGGGCAAAATGTAATAGGGTGAGAGTTTCAGAAAGTGAGAGATTTTGGGAGAGTTTTCCCCTTTTATTTAAAGCAGCAATCAGCTACACTACAAAACCAGGTTGATTTTACCATGTAATTGATTGCTGTTTTAAAAAAAACATGGGAAAGCTCTCCCAAAATCTCTCACTTTCTGAAACTCTCACCCTATTACATTTGGCCCCTAGATCCTTTTCGAGTACTGAATTACCCAATTCATCCCTGCTTAGGTTATAACTAGCTCACTGGTTATGTCTCCCAAGGTGCATGACATAGAATTTGACGGCAGATAAGAACCACTTGGCCCATCTAGTCTGCCCCTTTTTTAAACATGTTACCTCAAACCATATTTGATCCTTATTTTTTTGTAAGGATATCAATATGCCTATCCCAAGCATGTTTAAATTGTACTACTGTATTTGCCTCTACCACCTCTGATGGGAGGCTATTCCACTTATCTACTACTCTTTCTGTGAAGTAATTCTTCCTCAAATTTCCCCTGAATCTTCCTCCCTCTAGTTTCAGTGCATGTCCTCGTGTTCTGCTGCTCCTCTTCCTGTGAAGAATGTCTCCCACATGTACCTTGTTAAAACCCTTGATATATTTGAAATTTCTATCATGTCCCCCCTTTCCCTTCTCTGCTCTAAAGTATACATATTAAGATCTTTTAGTCTTTCCTGGTACGTTTTGTGATGTAGGCCATGCACCATTTTAGTTGCCCTTCTTTGTACAGTCTCTAATGTATTTATATCCTTCTGGAGATATGGCCTCCAGAACTGAACACAATACTCTAGATGAGGTTGTACCAATGACCTATACAGTGGCATTATTACTTCTTTCTTTCTACTGCTGATACCTCTCCCTATGCAACCAAGCATCTGACTTGCCTTCTTCATTGCTTTGTTACATTGCCTACCTGCCTTTAAGTCCCCTGAAATAGTGACGCCTAGATCCCTCTCTTCCTCAGTAGTTTCCATTATAGTGCCATTTATACTATATTTAGTCTTTGGATTTTTGCAACCCAAGTGCATGATTTAGCATTTTTTGGCATTAAACTGTAGTTGCCATGCTCTTGACCATTCCTCTAATCTACCTAGATCATCAATCATTTGTTTTACCCCTCCTGGTGTGTCTACCCTGTTGCATACCTTTGTGTCATCTGCAAAAAGGCACATTTTACCCTCAATTCCATTTGCAATATCACCAATAAAGATATTAAAAAGCACTGGTCCAAGTACAGATCCCTGGGGTACTCCACTTGTAACCTTTCCCTCCTTTGACTGTACTCCGTTTACTACAACTCTCTGTTTTCTGTCCTGCAACCATGCTCTTATCCATTCAACTATCTTAGAATCCAATCCCAAGCTTTCAAGTTAATTTAACAGTCTGCGATGTGGGACAGTGTCAAAAGCCTTACTAAAGTCTAGATAAGCTACATCTACAGCCCCACCTTGATCTATTACTTTAGTCACCCAGTCAAAAAAGTCAATAAGATTTGTTTGACATGATCTTCCCCCAGTAAACCCATGCTGTTTTGGATCCTGTAAATTGCTGGTTTTGAGATATTCTACAACTCTTTCTTTTAAGAGTGTTTCCATCAATTTCCCTACTACTGATGTAAGGCTCACTGGTCGATAGTTGCTTACCTCTTCTTTGCTTCCACTTTTGTGCAGTGGGACTACATTCGCTGTTTTCCAGTCCTCTGGGATTACTCCAGTAGCTAGTGACTGGTTGAATAATTCTGTTATTGGTTTTACCAGCTCCCCTTTGAGCTCTTTTAGTATCCTAGTATGACCTTGCATTTGTCCACATTGAACCTCATCTTCCACTTTTTTGCCCACTCATCTAGATTGCCACGATCATTTTGAAGCGTGGTGACATCTTCTGATGATTTAATTACTCTGCTCAGTTTTTTATCGTCCGCAAAGATGGATACATTGCTGAGTAACCCCATCCTAATATCGTTAATAAAAATGTTAAACAAAATGGGCCCAAGAACCAAACCCTGTGGCACTCCACTTAGTACTGGTATCATATTTGATACGGCACTGTTCACGACCACTCTTTGTTCTCTCTTACACAGCCAGTTCCCTACCCATCTACAGATATTTGCCCCTAATACCATGTCCTCCATTTTATTTATCAACCTCTTGTGTGTTAAACTATGTGGCATCATTTGTATAAGGGCACTGTGTGCTGCAGCATGAATAAGTGGCATAATGTTAATAAGGGGTACTACTGTGCAGTGTAATGTGGATAGGGTTGCACTAGGTGGTGTAATTTAATTCCTTTTTCTTTGTTGCTGTTTTCAAAAGGAGTGGGGTGCCAAATTATGACTTTGCCCCAGGTGCCAAAAAAATACAACTAGTTTTCCCTGGGTGCCACAAGGGTGCCAAGACCAAAAAAATAATTTATGATCAATATAATAAGTAAAACTCGTGCTGGGGGGGCTACCAATTGTAAAATATGTGGCAGAGCAGAAGCATCCACAAAATGCTGATACTCTAAGATGCTCTAATTCAAGAACGTTTGGAACCACCTCTATAACTCATTCTATCCCTTTTAGTTACGCCAACATTTAGGTAATTGTTTAGTTGTCACGTTAGTTTGGATTAAAAATCGTACAGTCCCATTGCTTCTAGCTCTATAATTAACTTAAGCCTTGCAAAAGATTACTTATTTTGTATACTTTTACAGTGTGACTTTGAAAAGGGGATGATTGCTGGAGAGTGTTTGGCAGGAGCTGGTGTTCAAGACATCCCAACTCAATAATATATCACAGGGAACGAGCTTGGAACTCTGAGGACAGAACACAATCAGCATGCACAGAGAATGCTCCAAGTTCAAGATATCTGTTTGTTGAATCCAAGAGCAAGGCAATATAGGCTACAGACCGGAGCTGCAGCACAGTTCAAAAATCAAATAGGGGAGAAACACCAACTGCCGGTGAATTAGTTTGGAATAGCAGTTGGTGGCAGTGGGTGTGGCTCCCCTATTTGAATTTTGAACACTGCTGCAGGGCCCTGCAGAGGTCAGTGCTAATTACTACTGTATCAACCATATTGACCATTGCCTATTAGATGGCGTTATAATTTATTTTATTGCATTTTTTGGCCTTTTAATAAAGGCATAATCAACTGTATGCACCTTTTTTATATATGACATGTTACTTTAGACTAGGCATTTTTTAAAACCCAAGATTCAGGAAATGGATTGGCCTTCCTAATACAAAATACGCCCTAGCCCCCCCCCCCAAACTGGCTGCCCTGTACATTTGCTCACATGGGTGGACGGGAGCAGTATGGCCGGGCAGGGCCGGCGCCACCACTAGGCAGCTTTAGGCAATTGCCTGGGGCTCTGGCCACTGGAGGGTGGCATGAAGTGAGATCATCCTCACACCAGCACGCCCTGACTCACCAATGTCGCTGCATTACCCCCATCCCAGTGGAGCTGGTGCAGGTGAGCGGCTGGTCTGACACAACCCCCCTCCCAGGTGAGCGGCACCCGCAGGCCAGTGAAAAAGGGCTTGCACAGGCACTGTAGCCAGGAGTGCCAGAGCGGCGGTGCAACTGTGCAGCATCTGAGTAGGTGCTCAAACCCTGCCAGGCATTAGACTGCACATGTAAAGTCTAATCCTGAAATCTGAGGATTGGAAACTCCAATCCTGAGATTTAAATCCCGGCATTGTTAGGGCCAAATCCCAAGGATCCCGCAAATCCTGATCCCGATATTGGCCACCCTACTTTAGATGTTCAAAAAAAGACAGTGGCACCTGGAGACTCACAAATGACAATAAAATGTCACTCATGTTCCAATATTAGGGACACGGAGCTCCGAATCAATTCATATGAAATATGACTTTACATCAGTGGTCGAAGTGAGCCGGTATGCGGCAGTATGGCTTACCGGCACTTCTTCCCACTGACCTGGAAGTGTCAGGATGCAGTAGGTGAGGGAGTGCCTTCCGCACCTAGGACGCTGTTCTGTATAGTTGTCTTTGAGGTGCCACTGATCCCTTCCCCTTTAGTCACTGCTGCCTACCGCTGGATCTCTCCCCGCCTCTGCCGGGTGGCTACCTGGGTTGTGCCCTAGTTGTCATCACTGCACTGCTGGACCTCTCCCTGCCTCTGCCGGGCGTTTACCTGGGGTGCGCCCGGCTTATATCACTGCACCGTTGGACCTCTACCTTCCGCTGCCGGGCGCCCACCTGGGCTGTCATCTCTGAACTGCTTAACCTCTCTCTGCATCTGCCGGGATCCCACCTGGGGTGCGCCCAGCCGCCAGGCAGCATCAAGGTAGCAAGCGGGCAGCCTGGGCCATCAGAGGAGCAGCAGCTGCCCGGGAACCATTAAAGCAGCAAATGGCCACCCGGGAAGCGTCAGAGGAGTAGTGAGTCACCTTTGGACCAGCAGAGAAGAAGAAGCAGCTGTCCAGGGACCAAGCAGCCGCAGGGAAGCAGTAGAGCCACTGATACTGGTGAGAATGACACCTGGTGCGTTTCTCCTTGCTCCCTCTCACCTCATAACTTCACTCCATTTCATCGCACCCCATCTTGCCCTATCACCTCACCCCTCTTGCCCTGTGGCCCCAGCCCCTCTCAATCCCCGTAGCCTCAGCCCCTCTTGATCCTCCTCACCTCAGCCCCTCTTGCTCTTCCTCGCCTCTACCCCTCTTGCTCCCCATTGCCTCACACCCTCTCACTTCTCGTTGCCTCAGCCACATCGTATTACACTCTCTCAACCCCCCATCGCCTCAGCCCATCCTGTCCCTCCCTTTTTTTGCTCTCTCCTAGTCCCCTTTTCTCTCTCTCCACTTTTTCTCTGTCCTTGCCCTCCTCTCTCCTAGTCCCCTTTTCTCTCTCTCCAATTTTTCTCTGTCCTTGCCCTCCTCTCTTCCTTTGCCCTCTCACCTCTTTTTATCTCTCTCTCTCTGCCCCTAATTGTTATCCCCTCTATGCTTCCCTTCTTTCCTCCCTCTCTCTGGCAGTCTATCCCTTAGGTCTGACCCCTATCTCTCCCTGACACACATTTCTCACTCATTTTCTTTTCCTGACACCCCCCTCTCTCCCCCTTACACTCTCACTCTCGTTTTCTCCCATCTTTCTATCTCTCCCTGAAATTTTCTTACTCCTGCTCTTGCATCCTTCCCTCTCTTCGTCATCCCCCTTTCTCTATCGGTTACCCTCTCTCACCTTTTTCTCTCATTCCCTATCCCTAGCTATCTTTCCCTGACAACCCTCTCTCCCTCTTTCTCACTCCTCTCTCTTTTTTTGCTCTTTCCCAACACCCTCATACCACTCTCTTTCACTGTAAGGGACGTTGTAGTGACAACCTGGGTGTGGGGTAGCTTAAAGGCATAAAATGTAAGAAGGACCCAGAAAAAGTGCAGTAGGACCCAACTTTATAAAGTGAGGAGTCCTCGGGACCCACAAAGTGTCACTCTCCCTGTCCCCATATTTCCCGCTCTCACTCTCCCTTTCTGTGTCTCCCGCTGTCATTGTCTCCCTTGTCTCCTGCTGTCTCTCTGTCCCTGCCGTCATTCTCCATATCGCTGCTGTCACTCTCTCTGTCCCTGCAGTCCCTCTATCTGTCTGTTTGTGCTGTCATTCTCTCTGTCCGTGAATTTTTGCTCATTCCGTGTGGCATAATGTGAATTTTGGATCATTCTGTGTGATATAATATGATCTTTGGCTCATGCCATGGGAATTTTGTCTCATAATGTGAGACATACTGTAATGGGAATTTTGGCTCATTCCGTGTGGCATAATGTCTAAGCGGCATTATTTCTAGATAGAATAAGGGGTCCTCCTGTTGTGGTGCATAATGTGTTTAAAGGGGGAGGGGCTCATACTGCGGATTGGTACATTATATTTAAGAACATGCCCCATTTTTAATTGGCCACACCCCCTTTCCCGAAGCGCTTTTCCATACCCCCACTTCAAAAATTCCACTTCGAGCACTGCTTTACATATAATAATAATAATAATAATAATAATAATTATAATAATGACCAGTTTGCTATCTGCACTCAGCAGCTGACTTGCATTCCTGGCTTTAACACAATGCTGACGATAATAACACAACCACAGTGTATTCTGCCTTGAATTGATGATAGATGTATTACTTCCTTCATCACCTTCTTATTAGATGAAACTAAATTACTGTAGGTTTCCTCCTATCTTCCCATGCCATCAATCGCTCCGGAATATTAAGTTAACCTGTGGCAACTTGAACTGGTGCGGCATCAATTCACAGTTTGTTCGTTTTGAAATCTTGCCAAGCCCCCAAAAAACCCCATAGCACAGGTGCGGGGAGGGGGGGGGGGGTAGACTCTTCAGACTCAGCCAGGTCAATTGCACGGCATTAATCTCCGTTCTGTCAATAAAGCTCAATAAATCTTCCTTCACCCCGAGGATGTGGCATTCACCGCCTTCGGGGAATTCATAAGGATCTCATTGGGGGTTTTTTCCAGCCTGCTCAAAATAGCAGCACAGGTTTGGGAACATTGACATAATGCGGGTGATTTATATAATCCTGGCTGATCTCATTTCTTTTAACAGGATGCAAGGTAGCAAGGAACTGCAAACAGGAAGAGCTAAAACATTTAAAACTTTCTTTTTTTGCTTTGAAATGTATTAGAAGAACTCTATTAGAAGAATTGCAGCATCGTGGGCTCAAAGCGGCCGCTCTGCCAGATTGTAATCCCGCCCTGGGGAATTCTGCGAAAGGCTTGCGAATCGATTGCCGATCAGCAGATCATTTCATACCTCACTGGCCAACGAATGATTTCTTAGTCGGTGCAAAATGTGCACATAACTGTGACCCTTCCACAACCCTGCAACATAGGCAGGCTGAACGATGCCGGAGCTGACGTCACACCACCTCCCTGAAAACGCCTGGACACGCCTGCCGCTTCCTGACATGCCTGGAAAATGGCAGTTTACCATCCATAACTGGTAACTTCCTGTCAATCAAACTGCAAATAAAATAAAAAACGCTCTTTGTCTCTGTGTGGCATTGCACATGCCCGCTGCAGCCCAGACGCATGTGCAGTTGGTCGATAATTGAATAGCTTGATAAAATGCACAATAGCAATCAGGTCTGAATAACCCCTAAATCTTTGCCCATTCTGGTTATACGTCTATCTAGTTGGATAGATTGTAAGCTTGTGAGCAGGGCCCTCCTACCTTTTGACTGTCTGTAAATACCCTGTTTGTTGTATCACTGTCTCCAGGGCCGGACTGGGACCAGAAATCAGCCCTAGCATTATTGGCACACGGGCCCATCTGCAGTAGGTGGGACCCTTGTGCGCCGAAAATGGGGTGTGGTCTCCTGGAAAGGAGGCGTGGCATCAGAAAAAGGAGGCATTACACATTATGGAACACATCGTGGGCTGCTCCCCCTGCACAATAACAGAACACCACAGGCTGCTCCCCCTGCACAGTAACAGGACACCACAGGCTGCTCCTCCTGCACAATAACTGGACACCACAGGCTGCTCCCCTGCACAATAACTGGGCCACCACAGGCTGCTCCCCCGGCACAATAACAGGACTAAGGAGTCAGGACACCACAGGCTTCTCTCAGAGAAGTTCTCTGGGAGAAGCCTGTGGTGTCCTGACTCCTCAGTCCTGTTCTCCCCCTGTGAAGCTGATTTCACCGCCTGATGGACACCGAGGCTGCAGGCCTGCAGCACTAGCAGGGGGAAATGTGCACACAAGCCGGCTGGAAGTAGGAAGTATGGTGCTGTGAGGATCAGCACAGGCAGGCTGCGCTGCTTCCTTCCTGCCCCTCGTCCCGCCCGATGCCCCACCCTCTGTAGCAGCCTCCTGCACTGTCTAGACAGGTCCTCAGTGCAGGAGGCCGGCGGCCATGTTCCCGAAGCCATGGCCATATTGCTAGAGCCGCGGCCAGCGCTACCGAACACAGGAGAGTCCCAGCCGGCACCAGCAGCCAGCAGGACTCAAAATCGGCCCACCTGCCCATCGGCCCTTCTGGCATTTGCTGAAAGTGCCAGATGGCCAGTCCGACCCTGACTGCCTCCTTTTGTAAAGAGCAACGCAATATGCTGCGATATATAAGAAACTGTTAATAAATACATAATAAGTATAAATATCTATATTGCCTAGGGATTTTTTCTTGTTGTTTTGTTTCTGCTTGCCTTTAGGTTTATTTTCCACAACCATTATTACCAAGTGAGGAGGAAGAGGGACCTGGAGCATCAATATATAGACTAATCCTAATATTTCTGCTTATTAATAGCTCAAAATAGGAATTCCGTTCCTTTTTAATGGGCAAAACGCTGTCTACAGTGAAGAAAAAAAAGGAAGATATTTATTTTAGCATGAGTTATTGTCACTGTACTTTGCCTGTAATAATTTAATGATAATGCCATAAAGTGTATATTTATTGCAGGCAGCAGAATACTGCAACTGTTACATCTGTAGTATAATTATTTTA
The DNA here is from genome assembly GCF_055691185.1 of Crinia signifera. Classification (NCBI taxonomy): domain Eukaryota; kingdom Metazoa; phylum Chordata; class Amphibia; order Anura; family Myobatrachidae; genus Crinia; species Crinia signifera. Next base: position 9,525,039 of record NC_139225.1, on the reverse strand, counting down.
TTTGGAAGCATCTAAATACAGCAGCTCGTCAGATGCTGCTGTAGAAATTATATGTAGGAATTCAGGGAAGTTACAATATCAGCAGGGTGGGAATTAAGAAGACAGGAAGGGCCCAGGGGTCGGCCATGTGACCTAGGGGTGGGATTGGCAGGACACTCACCCAATGGTGTAACAGTGTGCCACCTGTCTGCCTGAGGAAGTGTGCTGCAGCACTGGCGGGAAGGGAAATAGCAGCCGGGTGTCAGGAAGGGTGAGCGCTACCTCAGTGATTACAGGACTCTGAGCACAGACACAGATCTCTGTCGGGAACCCCAGTACTCACGCTGCACGTACACCCCACTTACCGACGTGTTGGTGTATTCTGCGCTGCAGCTCGCCTGCTGGCACACCCTGCTGTTACTGGCATGATGTATCACAAGTCCCATTCGGCTGTCTGTCACCCTGTGCCCGCCAAAATGTCCAAGGTATATCGGTGCCGCCATGACACCCAGGATCATCTGACCTCTGAACCCCTGTCCGCTGTCTCAAGCCTAGTCACATGATCCAGGTAAACTCCAGGTGTATTTCCTGGTTCTGTGTGTGCAGCACAGCAGCCACCTGGGAGGATTTAAGCCAACCTCCCAGAGTTCTCCTTGGCTTGAGCAACTTGTCAGTTCCCCTACAACAGGGGTGGCCGGGCTTTTGTAAGCTGGGATCTACTTTTTGTAAACTTACTTACCGGTGATCTACCGGCATCTCCCCTGGTGCAAAATATTCCCTTCCCAGTGCAATACCCCCCTTACACATTATGGCACATGGAACAAGACAAAATTCACATTACAATATTCCACATAGAATGAGTAAAAATTCATATTTAACCCTGTCATCCACTGCCTCCCCCTGTCATCCACTGCCTCCCCCTGTCATACACTGCCTCCCCCTGTCATCCTCTGCCTCCCCCTGTCATCCTCTGCTTCCCTGCCATCCCTAAAGCCTTCCTAGCAGGTACAGGCTTAAAAATGTACATGAATAAATTAAAATACACATGCAGGGCAGCATTTGAAAAGGAGCTCATCCCTGCAGTTGTGTGAACAAATTAAGTGATCACATTGGTGGTTTGTGCCTCCACAAAGCTGCCCTACATTTGCAGTATATTGATCACATGTATGTGACGGCCATTCTGTGGTTACAGGGGGTCCTGTGATCATTTGTATTGTGTGATGGGATCTCAGGTTAAAATAGTTTGAGAACGTCTGATCTAGCACAATCCTTTGGGAGATAAATAAAACCGATGGCGATGGAGACAGCAGTGCAGCTTAAAACGGGAGGTCACCTGGAGCTTTGGACAGGATGCAACTGCAGGAACTCCAGAGCAGAGGTGAGACAGCCTGGGACCACCAGGTCAGGCAGCTGGGATCGTTGCAGGCAGCTGACAGACTGTGGACACTGTTCCAGTTGGCATGATAGGCCCAGAGCTGAGCATCTGCCTGCGCTCGCATATACTGTACAGTACGCCCTAGCAGCAATCAGGAACCAATGCCAGGCAATCATATGCTGGAAAGGGTGGAAAAGGATAATAAAAACTGAGAATTTATTGGAGCTACTGCAAGGTGCGTCCACCTATTTTTAAAATTGGGAGTGGTTGCGCCAAATTACCGAAAAAGGTGAAAATAAAATCCTAATTTCAGCCCTGATATTTGAGTACTAATAAAATATAATAAATACAATCACTATAATTTGTTTATTTAGATTTATTTATTTATTTATTTACAGTTTCTTATATAGTGCAGCAGATTCCGTTACAGTGTCTTATATAGCGCAGCAGATTCCATTACAGTGTCTTATATGGCGCAGCAGATTCCGTTACAGTGTCTTATATAGCGCAGCAGATTCCGTTACAGCGTCTTATATAGCGCAGCAGATTCCATTACAGTGTCTTATATGGCGCAGCAGATTCCGTTACAGTGTCTTATATAGCGCAGCAGATTCCGTTACAGTGTCTTATATAGCGCAGCAGATTCCGTTACAGCGTCTTATATAGCGCAGCAGATTCCGTTACAGTGTCTTATATAGCGCAGCAGATTCTGTTACAGTGTCTTATATAGCGCAGCAGATTCCGTTACAGCGTCTTATATAGCGCAGCAGATTCCATTACAGTGTCTTATATGGCGCAGCAGATTCCGTTACAGTGTCTTATATAGCGCAGCAGATTCCGTTACAGTGTCTTATATAGCGCAGCAGATTCCGTTACAGTGTCTTATATAGCGCAGCAGATTCCATTGCACTTTACAATTGGAAACAACCGTGATTAAACAAACTGGGTAACAACAGACAGACTTGGAGGTAGGAGGGCCCTGCTGCAAGCTTACAATCTATAGGGATATAGGAGGGAAACACAAGGACAGGCACCAGTAATAGCATAGCAGTCCCACCAAGTTACAAGTCCAGAAGGGAAGCTATATAATACATAAGTGCCTCAGAGGGTTATGTGTGCGGTGTATAAATATGATAAGCTGCCTGAAGAGGGGAGTTTTCAGGGAACACTTGAAAGTTTGGAGACTGGTGGAGAGTCTTATTGTGCATGGAAGGGCATTCCATAGGGTGGGAGCAGCCCTGTAATAGTGAATAGGAGCTAGTGATCCGTGCAGAAGAGAGACGCAGATCTTGTGCAGAGCGGAGAGAGCGAGATTGGAGATATTTTGTGATAAGTGCAGAGATATAAGCTGGTGCAGTATGGTTAATAGCTTTATATGCAAGTAGAAGTGTTTTATATTGAATACGGTAAGATACAGGCAACCAATGGAGGGCCTGGCAGAGCGGATCAGCAGACGATGAGCGTCTTGCAAGAAAGATCAGCCCAGCAGCAGCATTTAGAGTGGATTGCAGTGGTGAGAGTCTGTTCTTGGGAAGACCAGTTAGGAGACTATTGCAATAATCAATGCGGGATATAATGAGTGCATGTATAAGATATTTGGTAGTGTCTTGTGTGAGATAGGGTCGTATTCTGGATATGTTTTTTAGATGCATGTAACATGATTTGGAGACAAATTGAATGTGGGGAACAAAGGACAGGTCAGAGTCGAGGATGACCCCTAGGCAGCGAGCTTGTGGGGTAGGGTAGATTGTCCAATTGTCAACAGTTATTAAGATATCAGGATGGTAACTGTTCTTGACGGGTGGGATTAATGTATGTCAAAACCCAAGGCTAAGAGAGGATGCCAACGCAAGAAGCAAAATCTTACATCAATCAACTGTATTCCTATATCCATTTTGTTCTGTTTATCAGTTTGCAGAAACCCACTTATTGTAATAAATCCTGCTTGCATATCAAATCTGGGTCATATTTTGACATTTAATATAGTATTTTGCCACCATGGTTTCTTAACTACAGTAAGAATTATTTACCATTTCTGATAAATAGCTCAGAACGGCTTATAGAAAACAACAGCTCCATACACTTGTTTGACCCATTGCGGAACAATTTATATTATTGTGAAGAATGTGTTTTATCCTTACATCAGCGCCTTTCTCTCAGCTGGCAATTAAAGAATAATAGCCTCTGACTTTGTATCGGGAAGCGTTTCTGTGCTTCTCTGTGGTTTCCAGAGAGACTCGGCCAGTTCTCCTCAGAATTACTCTCATTATATCACCTCCTGCATACCTGACACCACCTCGGCAAGGGAAGCTGGAGTTTATCACAAGGCGACTGATGACATACTGTATATCTCTTTTACCTCCTGAGTGTAAATTACCGCTTCCTCCAGCTGAGCTCCATGTAGCTGTTCTTCATGCCAGCCACGTAACTGGGAGTCTCCGGAGCACCTGGTCTAGTTACTTGGCCCCATATTGTCTTTATACATTGCCTTATATTTCCACTCTTAACCCTTTCAGTGCCAACATCTTTGCGAGAGGCGCGCAAAATATCCGCTAAAAATGCCGGCGTCCCTCGCGTTTGTTATATAAATTCAAATTGAAAAAGTTGTGTAAAAAAAAGATTATATTTCCTATTGTGATGAATAAACATTTGTTTCGCACTTAATTCACTTGGCACTCAAAGGGTTAATCGATATATGAAAACGGAAGAAGTCATTCAATAGAAATTCTGTTTATTTCATAACCCATAAGCTTAAGAATTCTGATCATTGAAGGAGATGCTACCAACAAAGTCGTAGTTTTCAAGGCCCTAATACCTCAGGATTTGGGATTTGCTGAAGGCTATCTGCTGGTACAGCCGCACTAATGAGTCTCTTAGGGACGGGTCATAGAACGTGTTCTGTAGTATAAAGATGTCAGCTGTCACGGGCAGCCCATAAGTGTAAACCATCCACAATCCCGTCATTTGCGGTTTTACCTGGAGAGTTCCGCAGAACTCACGCTTCAATCAAATGGTAGATTATCAAAGCGCATCTTCAGAAACTAAGAAAAGAATTAAACGGTAATTAATGCTGAGTTTCTAACTGTATACAGTATGTGGCCCTCATTCAGATGTGGTTTGAATGAGACCTTAAAAAATGAAGAACAGGACGTGCATGCGCGTGAAACACTCACATGCCCCATAAGCATCAATCTGACGTGTGAGCATGTGAGACGTACGTGTGTCCCCATCTCGGCGAATGCTGCGCTGAGACGGAATGATATGGCGCACTGCCGGGACAAATGACACTGGCTCCATCTGTATATATTCGCACATACATACACACTGTGGCAGGGACAGCATATTTCCACATTAGGGTAATGTGGTACATCCAGTCCAGGTTTCATTAACGGACGTGATAAAGGTTTGGCTGATTAGCAGCACCTGTGGCTTCCTGTTATATGTGTGTCCAGGGCAGGTGGTCATTGCTTCCAATGCCGCAAAGCAGCTGGGTGATAGGCCGGTAATGTAATATTACATTAGGTGCTTTGGAATGTACCCTGACTGTGAAATCTGTGGGAAAACCCTGTGAAGCTGTAACCTTGTTTGCAGAGCTGGTAACGTGGTATGCTGTTTTACCTGCTACAAAATAAATACCCAGACTTCATCTATATCCAGCGTATGAGATTCCTTGTCACAATACTTACATATTAAGATGTGCTAGCTTGGGTACATTTACTAAAAAAATTAAAAGAGGGGATGTTGTCAGTAGCAACCAATTATTTCTCTATGCACCCTAGAAAATGACAGATTCTGATTGGTTGTTATGGGCAAAATCACCTCTTTTCATTTTTTTAAGTTTTAGTAAATGTACGCGTAAGTATGAAATGTTTTCCCCTTAGGAATATGCTCTGCAGAAGTGGTCTGCAGCGCCATCTTGTGGTCACCATGAGTTTACATGAATAACTTATGAATGATTTCACACAAAGCTGATGTTTAAGGCATTATCCCATACAGTATAATATTGTGTAGTTAGTAGTTTGCAAGTCAAAGAGATACTTTACTGCGCGTATTCCGATAGCATCTTGTTCTTATTAGAAGATTAAGAAGAATGTGATCAGGCTGTGTGATAGATAACACAGGTATTAGCATTCCTCACAATGGATACATTTCATTCATAGTGTTATGTTACAACCCACTAATGAAACGGATTAAAAGAGCATTTCGAGAAATGGGGGTCACACTGATCACACTGATTGCGCACCGCTCTCCTCGATTTGCTCCTTGGTGAGGAGGCTCATTTACAATTACTTTTTGTGCTCCAAGATGGTGCAGCCACGCCGCTGAAAATAATACTATTGTTGTAGTAGGGTGGCACACCTATGATGGTATAGGGTGGCCCAGCTATGGCAGCATACAGAGGAAAGGCTATAACTTTCAGCATTGGAAGCCACGTCAATGACTGTTCAAATTGTAAAACATTTCCTATTCCTGCATAGAGACTTATATAAAATAGGATGTATTTATCACATAGTTTCGGCCATTTGAAACTAATCCATTCATTCTTGTTAAATCCATCATTTGTATTTATGGTTAAATATTATAACTAATGCGCTGCAGACAAGATCGCCGTCTTTACCGCAAAAAAAAAAAAACAACAACAAATGAATAAATACTGGAGCATTTATGTTTTCTGTGAACCAGCGTCTCATTGTTTTACAGCTCATTTTTAATTAATGAAAGGAAGATATGTGCCAGCGCTGGCTGAATAATTATAAAGACCAGACGGTATCTCAAAATTAATATAAATTTAATTATACATATAAAAACATGGAATAACAAAAATTATAATAAAAACAATGTATAATGGTTTAAAAGAAAGAGCACAAGATGCTTAACTGATATATGCGGAGCTCCACTAATGTGGAATGGAAATAGATTTGAAAGTTAATATTACCATCTGTGATTGGCTGGTGTGGATGACAGCAGCAATGAGTGATGTTGCAGTCCCAGTGGATAAAGTTCCCTATGAAGGGATGGGGATATTTTCTCCCTATTTGGCGTCTTCTCCTTTTAATGTGGATTTTTAGGAACTTGGCTGAAGTCCCATGCAGATTTTTGTAATCCAATGGAAGAAAGTGGAGATGATGGACGTCTGTGGGAGAAAGGGCATCACTTGGGCAGATGGATTTGAAGAAATATAACAGCTCAACGCGTTTCCCCGGATGTTTGCTGTCCGGCTTCCTCAGGAGCACTTGCTCCTGAGGAAGCCGGACAGCAAACATCCGGGGAAACGCGTTGAGCTGTTATATTTCTTCAAATCCATCTGCCCAAGTGATGCCCTTTCTCCCACAGACGTCCATTATCTCCACTTTCTTCCATTGGATTACAAAAATCTGCATGGGACTTCAGCCAAGTTCCTAAAAAATCCACATTAAAAGGAGAAGACGCCAAATAGGGAGAAAATATCCCCATCCCTTCATAGGGAACTTTATCCACTGGGACTGCAACATCACTCATTGCTGCTGTCATCCACACCAGCCAATCACAGATGGTAATATTAACTTTCAAATCTATTTCCATTCCACATTAGTGGAGCTCCGCATATATCAGTTAAGCATCTTGTGCTCTTTCTTTTAAACCATTATACATTGTTTTTATTATAATTTTTGTTATTCCATGTTTTTATATGTATAATTAAATTTATATTAATTTTGAGATACCGTCTGGTCTTTATAATTATTCAGCCAGCGCTGGCACATATCTTCCTTTCTTTACTTACTGTTTTTGGGTCTGACAACCCAGTGCCAGCAGCTGTTGATAGCGCACCACTCACCCCCCATACATTTTTAATTAATGTTTGTCCCAGATTTCTTATATTGTCTCCGTAACAAAGAAGAAACATGTTAGGTGAAATGTAATAGGATGAGAGATTCAGAAAGTGAGAGATTTGGTAAGAAATCTCCAGTTTTTTTAAAGTGGCAATCATTGACACAGCAAAATCACACTGGTTTTGCTGTGTCAATGATTGCCACTTTAAAAAAACTGGAGATTTCTTACCAAATCTCTCACTTTCTGAATCTCTCATCCTATTACATTTCACCCTTGATGTTGTACGGTCTCTCTAATCCTGCAAATGATTTTGTGACTTTGATGTTAGAAAGTAGGAAAGATTGTGTCGCATACAATTGTGTCCCCGTAGCTGCGTCATCTCCCTCTCTCCATATACGTGCTAACATTCTTAAATTGTGTGGCCAAGAAAAACCTAATTTAGAGGCACATTTATTAAGCCTGGTGATAAAGTGTAAGGTGATAACGCATCAGCTCCTAACTGTCATGTCACAGGCTGGGTTTAAAAATGGCAGCTGGTAACTGACTGGCTGCTTCATTATCACTGGCCACTTTTTCACTTCACTAGGCTTAATAATACCCCTTTCACACTCGCAGAGCCGGGTCATACCCGGGAATGTGTTCCCCGATGCTTCCTGGGATCGACCCGGGACAGCCACATTCACAGTGATCCCAGGAAAGCCCTGCAAATATATATGCATGTCATTAGAAATGGACTCCAGGACTCTGAAAGATGACATCAGCATTTGTGAGCCCAAGAAAGCACCAATCAGTAGCTTTTTTAAAGTTCCGTGTTCCCAATCCCGGGTACGGGACCATTCACACTGACCGCATCCCAGGTCGATTCCGGAATCTACCCAGGTCAATAGAAATCCCGGGATGTTCACCCCGGGATATTCTTTCAAGACCCTTTCACACTGAGCTAAATCCCAGGTTGATGCTTGTTCATGTGCAAAACCCGGGATATTTTTGTGAAGTGTGAAAGGGGTATCTATCTGCTCATTAGTCACATAAATAAATAAAATAATGCAGATTTATTGCCTTAAAGTAAAAGTATATAGAAACATTGAATTTGACAGCAGATAATAACCACTTGACCCATCTAGTCTGCCCCTTTTTTAAACATGTTGGAGGAAATTTACTAAAGGAAATTTGTAAAAAAAATAGGTGTATTTGTATCCAGAAATACACTCATTTTTGACATTTGCTATCCCGAAAATACAGCAATTCGTATTCTTATTGATAGCACATCAATACAAATACGAATTGCCGTATTTTCGGGATAGTAAATGTCAAAAATGAGTGTATTTCTGGATACAAATACACCTATTTTTTTTACAAATTTCCTTTAGTAAATTTCCCCCGTTACCTCAAACCATAGTTGATCCTTATTTCTTTGTAAGGATATCAATGGCAATCCCAAGCATGTTTACATTGTTCTACTGTATTTGCCTCTACCATCTCTGTTGGGAGGCTATTCCACTTATCCACTTCTCTTTCTGTGAAGTAATTTTTCCTCAGATTTCCCCTGAATCTTCCTCCCTCTAGTGTCAGTGCATGTCCTCGTGTTCTGCTGCTCCTCTTCTTCCTGTGACTAATGTCTCCCACCTGTACCTTCCTCCCCCAGTGTCAGTGCATGTCCTCGTGTTCTGCTGCTCCTCTTCCTGTGACTAAGGTCTCCCACCTGTACCTACCTCCCTCTAGTGTCAGTGCACGTCCTCGTGTTCTGCTGCTCCTCTTCCTGTGACTAAGGTCTCCCACCTGTACCTACCTCCCTCTAGTGTCAGTGCACGTCCTCGTGTTCTGCTGCTCCTCTTCCTGTGAAGAATGTCTCCCACCTGTACCTTCCTCCCTCTAGTGTCAGTGCATGTCCTCATGTTCTGCTGCTCCTCTTCCTGTGAAGAATGTCTCCCACCTGTACCGTCCTCCCCCTAGTGTCAGTGCATGTCCTCGTGTTCTGCTGCTCCTCTTCCTGTGACTAATGTCTCCCACCTGTACCTTCCTCCCTCTAGTGTCAGTGCATGTCCTCGTGTTCTGCTGCTCCTCTTCCTGTGACTAATGTCTCCCACCTGTACCTTCCTCCCTCTAGTGTCAGTGCATGTCCTCGTGTTCTGCTGCTCCTCTTCCTGTGACTAATGTCTCCCACCTGTACCTTCCTCCCTCTAGTGTCAGTGCATGTCCTCGTGTTCTGCTGCTCCTCTTCCTGTGAAGAATGTCTCCCACCTGTACCTTCCTCCCTCTAGTGTTAGTGCATGTCCTCGTGTTCTGCTGCTCCTCTTCCTGTGAAGAATGTCTCCCACCTGTACCTTCCTCCCTCTAGTGTCAGTGCGTGTCCTCGTGTTCTGCTGCTCCTCTTCCTGTGACTAATGTCTCCCACCTGTACCTTCCTCCCCCCAGTGTCAGTGCATCTCCTTGTGTTCTGCTGCTCCTCTTCCTGTGAAGAATGTCTCCCACCTGTACCTTCCTCCCCCCAGTGTCAGTGCCTGTCCTCGTGTTCTGCTGCTCCTCTTCCTGTGACTAATGTCTCCCACCTGTACCTTCCTCCCCCTAGTGTCAGTGCATGTCCTCGTGTTCTGTTGCTCCTCTTCCTGTGAAGAATGTCTCCCACCTGTACCTTCCTCCCTCTAGTGTCAGTGCATGTCCTCGTGTTCTGCTGCTCCTCTTCCTGTGAAGAATGTCTCCCACCTGTACCTTGTTAAAACCCTTGATATAATTGAAAGTTTCTATCATGTCCCCCCTTTCCCTTCTCTGCTCTAAAGTATACATATTAAGATATTTTAGTCTTTCCTGGTACGTTTTGTGATGTTGGCCATGCACCATTTTAGTTGCCCTTCTTTGTACAGTCTCTAATGTATTTATATCCTTCTGGAGATATGGCCTCCAGAACTGAACACAATACTCTAGATGAGGTCGTACCAATGACCTATACAGTGGCATTATTACTTCTTTCTTTCTACTGCTGATACCTCTCCCTATGCAACCAAGCATCTGACTTGCCTTCTTCATTGCTTTGTTACATTGCCTACCTGCCTTTACGTCCCCTGAAATAGTGACACCTATGTGTCTTGTTTAACCATGGAGTTCCTCTGTGTCTGTTTCCCAGCACCATCTTGATGATTGAAGTGTTAGGCACATGTAATGCTGGAGCAGGACGGCACTGTACCCTGTGGCCCCCCTGAATATGGTGCCATACATATTTATTTAAAAATAGGCTCCGGCATGAGCAGTGCCAGATTAAGGCCCACATGGGCCTGGAGCCAAGATTTATGAATCATATATACAGTAGGGGGGCAATGAATACCGCTGGATTAGTGGGGAGAATGCATCTCAGAACGAAGACCTTTTTCCTGGAATAAATGGCTTGATCCAATTGTGTCCTGCTTTTAGGAACAGGCTGTAGTCCCACAGTAGTAGCACAAAGGAAGCTTTCTCAGTTGGAGCCGGATGAATCGGGAGATGTTGGTTTATATATATATATATATATATATATATATACACACACACATATATTATAAGGGCACGGTCGTGCCCTTATATTTAGGCTGAGTTGGTCAAACGGATTTTTCCCATGGGGAACTTTTCAGATGGGGGCATGGTGTTTGAGGGGTTACACCTCAAAAGTGACTGGACGTACTGAGTGAAAATTTGGCATGTACACGTAGAATCGTCAACCGGTGCTGCATGCCAAATTTCAGGGCGAAATATAAAAAAATGAGCAATTGGGAGCTATTTAAACTTCCAACTGTCAGTTTTTTCCTGCCACTCTAGAAATCGCAACTTGCCACCGTTTTTAATGATAGCCTATGAGTGGGTTTTTGGGAAGGCATAACTCAGGGTAGAGGATGAATTAAGACTTGGGGTTTGTTTTATTAGGTAGATATTGTCCCAGTGTAGTGCCTTTTGGGGATAAGGTTTCACAGAAAGTTACAGTTTTTTTTTTAATTTAGTGAAACATCATCCATTATAGAGATAGGGGGGTTCAACTTGTTGCGCAGCCGCAGAAGCCACCAGCAGGGGGGAGTACAGACAGAGGCTTCACTTGGGTGTACCAAGATGGCCGACGCCTGCTCGCAAACTGAAATTCTTTTGTGTATAAGTGGAATTAGCAGTAGTTAATAATATGTTATAATAAGTGGGGGTGTTGGTCGCTGTGTGATAATTAGCCCTGACACTAATTACAAAGTTTAGTAATGTTGCTGTGCCAGATGTAGCTGTAAGATCAGTGACGTCATCTAATTTATTCACTGCACCACCAGCACTGCCGGGAAATTCAAAATGTTTTCTATACGGCAGCCAGCAGGGGTGTTGCACTGGCAGAGCCGGCCTTAGCCCATAGGGAATCTTAATAGGCTTAGGGCATCTGCAGAGGTCAGCACAGTGTGTGAAAGGAGTATGCTTGCTATGGGACCCCAGACGCTCAGGGAGCCCCATAGCACCATTTAGACTTTTTTTTTTGCAAGGGCAGTGGAGAACGGAGAGGTGCGGCAGTGGGAACATGAGGAGGCGGACGCAGGAGCGGCAGTAAATATACAGTAAAGTACACTGTCCTCCACCCAGTAAGTGTGCTTTATCAGCAGTATGCAGCAGTCATGGGCAAAGCAATTCATTGAAATGAGTTGAGACACAAGGCTCAGCTCGGTGGAGTGTGTTGAGACAGTGACTCGGCTCTCGAGTCACGACTCATATGGATTTGCAGGCGCAGGGCACGGCTCACAGCACACTCAGGGAGTTGCAGAGGCTCAGTCACTCAGTGTGCTGGCAGACAGGAAGTAAGAGTGGCTGGGCTCACAACTCATTTGGAATTGCAGGCACAGAGAGAGACAGTGCTGAGCTCACAACACATTTAGTGAGTTGCAAAGTAATAATGCTGCTACTGCTGTCTCGACTCATCCAACGGTGAGTGGCTCGAATCAGTCAGTCAGTCAGCTTCATGATTCGAGACAGCGATTCGCTAGCCATCTCTAGTATGCAGTGTAGGGAACCGCTCTCCCTGCTATGATACCTTGCTGCGGTGCCGCAAGCTGTCAAACTATTTGACAGGCAGCAGCGGCGCTGGCATGGTGAAGAGCTGGGCCCCGCTTCCCCCTCGCAGCTGCCTGGATGCCTGGCCTGCCTTCTGCGTAAACACAGAAGACAGCATTAACAGGTCCCAAGGGCTCTGCCTCCCCTGCAGGCTGCTCACGGGACAGCGTGCGTTCAACAGGAGGCATATTCCTGCACGTGAGAGGCACAGCAGATCTCAGGCAAGTGACAGGGGGCACTTTTCATTGCATAATTGGCACACAGTTCTTACCAGTAACCCCACACTTATTTGCAGCATTTATTCTAATAATGTCTTAGCCCCACTGCAGCCCCCCTTCCTCCTTCCACCTTCTCCCCTCCGCCAGCTCCCTCTCTCGACAGCCTCTCCAGCGGAGGGGAAAAAATGAAGCATTAACTAGCAAAACTTTTAAATGTTTTTAAGGTACTTCATCATCTTTACGGCCACTGCTTACGCCAGTTACGTTAGCCGCTACGTGAATCACGATTGTCCCCTAACGATTGCTCACCATGTTTCGGGCTCAGTGGATCACTGTGCTTCGCTTGCCACAACATTACTAAAGGTAATAGATGGTGGCGTGGACCCCGAAAATAACCCTCGCGGCTCGCTGTATGCTATGTAAGTTCCGTAGCGTAAGCGGTGGCCGCAAAGATGAGGAAGTGCCATTTTTTACTTGATTTTTAACAGTAGCAACAGGCTAATAACTTAAGTTGAACACAGAAAATAACAAGAAACTGTCCATACAGTGCAACATAGAACATACTGTACCTTAATATTTGTTGCAATATTAAGTATACTATACAGTAGCTTTAATATTCTCACTTCCTCTTTCGTTAATCTTTTTCTCTCTCTTCTCCTCTCTCAACTGAAGTCTGTATCATCACCACACAGATACACTAAGCTTCAAAAGTGATAAAATGGAGAGTGATAAACCACCATCCAATCAGCTCCTGCCTCACACTTTTTAAACACAGTCTGTGACATGGCAGGTAGGAGCTGATTGGCTGGTGGTTTATCACTCTCCATTTTATAACTTTTGAAGCTTAGTGCATCTGGCCCAGTGTTACTGTTTTGTATGTTTTTTAAGTTGTCTATGAATATAAAACAAGGAGTGAGCTTGCTGCCGAAAGCAGTGACAGCACCACACAGTGACACACACAAAAAAAAAAAACATTGGAAAATTGAGAAAAACATCGGGGGAGAAATCTAGCGATGTTGAGGAAACATTGGACCCTTAGTATTGCAGGGTTAAACATCGAAGATTGAAAGCATAAATCCGATGTTACCGATGAAACATCATATGATTACCCATCCCTAACCCAGAGGGGCTGCAGTCAGGAGAGGAAGCCACTACAGATCTCCAGCTGACTGTGATGTAAGTGTGTGTATATAGGACATGTGTGTCAGTGACTGGGACTGCGTGTGACTGACTACCATATGTGGGTGACGATGAGTGACTGCTGTGAATGTGTGTCAGTGACTTGGAGCTGTGTGTGGGTGACTGCCATGTGTGAGTTACAGAGGGTGACTGCTGTGTGCTGTGTGGGTGACTGCCATGTGTGGGCGACTGCCGTCTATGTGTGTTAGTGACTGGGTGCTGTGTGGGTGACTGCCATGTATGAGTGACTTCTGTCTATGGGCGGGATTCTCTAAACTAAAAATGCGTTAAAAACCCTGTTATCTGGGTTTTTACCGCATTTTGGGATGCTGTAAGCATCCCCCGCCGGGTTACCGCGGCGGGGGGCATCGCCAGAAAAATCTGGTGATGCCCCACAGAAGCCAATGGGCTTCTACCACATCCCACCGCCGCCCCGCGCCGACCCCCTGCCGCCCCCTCCCCCCTCACCTGTGTCCAGGCAGCACAGCGCAGTGCTGCCCGGACCTGTGACCTCCTCCCTGCACTGATCCTCTTCCGGGTGCAGGGAGGAGGAGAGCCCTGCACAGCAGCAGCAGCGCCGGGTGTGGGAGGGAGGGGAGAGCCGCCGGGACCTGCTGGGACCCGGCGACTCTCACCGCAAAGGACAGCTCTTAACGCAAGAGCTGTCCTTTGCCTTAATTATCGCATATGTTACAACATATGTGATAATTAAGTATGCGATGGGCGGCGAAGGGGGGCGGAGATTCTTAGAGAATCTCCCCCTGCGTGTGTCAGTGACTAAGTGCAGTGTGGGGGACTGCTGTCTAGGTGTGTCAGTGACTGGGTGCTGTGTGGGTGACTGCCATGTGTGGGAGACTGCTGTCTATGTGTGTCAGTGACTAGGTGCTGTGTGGGCGACTGCTGTCTAGGTGTGTCAGTGACTGGGTGCTGTGTGGGTGACTGCCATGTGTGGGAGACTGCTGTCTATGTATGTCAGTGACTCGGTGCTGTGTGGGTGACTGCCATGTGTGGGAGACTGCTGTCTATGTGTGTCACTGACTGGGTGCTGTGTGGGTGACTGCCAGGTGTCAGTGACTGCTGTCTATGTGTGTCAGTGACTGGGTGCTGTGTGGGTGACTGCGATGTGTGGGTGACTGCTGTCTATGTGTGTCAGTGACTGGGTGCTGTGTGGGTGACTGCAATGTGTGGGTGACAGCTGTCTATGTGTGTCAGTGACTGGGTGCTGTGTGGGTGACTGCCATGTGTGGGAGACTGCTGTCTATGTGTGTCAGTGACTAGGTGCTGTGTGGGCGACTGCTGTCTAGGTGTGTCAGTGACTGGGTGCTGTGTGGGTGACTGCCATGTGTGGGAGACTGCTGTCTATGTGTGTCACTGACTGGGTGCTGTGTGGGTGACTGCCATGTGTCAGTGACTGCTGTCTATGTGTGTCAGTGACTGGGTGCTGTGTGGGTGACTGCGATGTGTGAGTGACTGCTGTCTATGTGTGTCAGTGACTGGGTGCTTTGTGGTTGACTGCCATGTGTGGACGACTGCTGTCTATGTGTGTCAGTGACTGGGTGCTGTGTGGGTGACTGCAATGTGTGGGTGACAGCTGTCTATGTGTGTCAGTGACTGGGTGCTGTGTGGTTGACTGCCATGTGTGGGCGACTGCTGTCTATGTGTGTCAGTGACTGGGTGCTGTGTGGGTGACTGCTGAGTGTCTATGTGTGTCAGTGACTGGGTGCTGTGTGGGTGACTGCCATGTGTGGGTGACTGCTGTGTATGTGTGTCAGTGACTGGGTGCTGTGTGGGTGACTGCCTGGTTTATTTCAGTGACTGGGTGCGGGAGAAGGAGGATCAGGAGCTCTGGGAGGACTTGCTGCTGCTCTTTACCGTGGCATCTCGGCATCCGACATTGTTTTTTCAACAGATGGATACTCGGTCTACGGAAGTGCCTGGAGTGGATCTGGGAGGCCATGTGCAGGAGAAGCCGGATTGACAGAGGTAATTGGGGTGTGGGTGGGTTACTATGGTGTGAGTGCCGGGTAGGAGGCACAAGGCATATGCCCACTGTCAGCGCCCTGACACATGCTCCTGATCTCCCGCCAGAGCCCTGTACCAGCTCACCTGCATCAGTGACTGGGTGCTATGTGGGTGACCGCCATGTGTGGGTGACAGTAGGTGACTGCTGTGTGTGTGTCAGTGACTGGGAGACTGCTGTGTATGTCTGTGTTTGTCTCCGTGACTGGGTGCTGTGTGGGTGACTGCTGTCTATCTGTGTCATTGACTGGGTGCTGTGTGGGTGACTGCTGTCTATGTGTGTTAGTGACTGGGTGCTGTGTGGGTGACTGCCATGTGTGAGTGACTGCTGTCTATGTGTGCCCTCTCTCTCTCCCCCCCCCCCCCGTGTGCACGCTGTACCCTCTCCCCCCCCCGTGTGCACGCTGTGCCCACGTGTACGCTGTGTGCCCCCCCGTGTGCACGCTGTGCCCTCTCCCCCCCCCCCCCCACGCGTGTACGCTGTGCCCCCCCCTAACCCTAAACTTCAGATTAAATCAATGTCTGCCTATGACCCCCTACGAACAGCTTGTCTCTCAAATGCTTCAATAGAACCTTGGACCACCGAGTAGCTGAAACTGGTAAACAACCGGACCACACACGCTCCAACCATTCCAGTCATCAAAGGACGGCCTTAAAGAATTTAAGTAAAGATGATTCCATCATTACCCACGCTGAGGATAAAGGAGGGTGGGCGGTCCAGGATACTGATAAATACAAAAACGAATTGTACCATCAGCTTGAGGAAACGGAGGTTTATAATATCCTATCAAGGAACCTTACTCAGAAGTATACTCAAGAACTGCCTACTTTGCTAGTACAAGCGGTATCGGAGAACAGTATCTCTGCCATTACTCTATAATACCGACACAGTATAAGAGATGAATCCATGTAAATATGTCACAGAAGCTGGATGTGCAGAATAATGGGTTTAATGCATTCTAAGCAGTTCTGTATAACGTGCCTAGTGGCCCTATAGCTAGCAGGCCGGGTGTTTGCTCACCACGCTTCGGGCTCAGTGGCTAAATGCTCTCGCCACACTTTATAAAATCAACTCCACGCCGACGTGGATAGTGGGGGTATGAAAAGGTCGGAGGACGCGTACCGCCGCCCCTCGCGGGCTCGCTGCGCTCGCCACGCTTCGGGTTGGCGTCAATAGTGGGGTGGCGTTAACAATGGAGGGCCATTTCACCCATCAGGGGGGGGTTTGCTATTAAAATGGGGGGTTTGGGGGCTTTTTACATTGAAATCAATGTAAAATTGGGTCTCAGGGACCATTTTACATTGATTCCAATGTAAAAATCGCGTCGATCGCATCGCATGCGATTTGGTTGGCATGCGATGCGATCAACGCGATTTTTCCGACCCGATCCATACAATCAAAATCGCGGGCGCCATGCTAAGAAACAAGTACCCAAAAAAATATAATTTAGTAAATTGTAACAAATGTTAGAGAAAAGTCAGATTGGATACACAAGGGTCCAATGATCCTCCACTTCCAGCATATTCTCTATATAATGTGGCTCCCTCATAAACATTGTATATTACTATGTATTCTTCAATAAAGAAGCATGTAGTGATACGGGGGAGGTTCTCACGATTATATATGGTGAGAAGAAAATATAAATTGCGTTAACACCTAAATGTGTTGATAAAATGATATTTTTTTCTGTGTTAAATATAACTGACCTAAATGTGTTGAAATTTTTATTTTTATTTATCCCTTTATGAATGGATACAACATTTAGTCAGCGTGGCTGGGGGAAAGTGCTAAGGTAGTGCACAGTGTTGTGCTGTACGTTATACTGTACAGTAGTAGTGGTTACAGCATTTTTCACGAGCGCCTCACATCCACTCGCACCATATTCTCGGCAAAGTACTGTTTTAGTTGTACGCACGAGTATTCGCCCACTTGTCCCCATAGCAGGTTATAAATAGTGTAATGCTGCGCACTTCAATGCAATTGTATTTAAAAGTGTCTATCTACAGTACTGTAGCTTACTGAACAGTACAGTAGTAGCAAAGTAGTTCCTGCGCTACAGAGCTCTTTAATACTGCAGTCACTTCATGCACACACAATACGGTTTAAAAAAGCTGTGCAGCACATATATTTTACGCATGCGCAGTGAGGATTTCAAAAAGTGACATCTGGTGGACGTTCACTGGTATTGCACTCATCCAGTAACGCCATCGCCAATCACCAAGCTGTGAAATCAATTGCGCTGCCCTGCATCATGGTTCGCCATGACGGGCTGGCGGTAAAATTGCCATAGGTAGGCTGAATGAGAGGCGCTACATCTGTATATACAAAAGGCTAACTACTCCTCACCTCTATGAGGTAAAGTACTGCCATTGACCACTAGAGGCCACTCGAGGAACAAAAATACTCCTTTGTGTGCTACAAGATGTCATAACAGAAAGTGAAAGCAATGTTTGCAGGGACATAGAGATGGGAGGTAGGAGCAGATAGGGACTGCAGTGGGGTAGAGAGTTTGTGGGCTAAAAACTGTCACAGCTTAAAGTAAAAAGGAAACACTGTCACAGCTCAAAGTGAAGGTACATTGCAGAAGCCGTCATTTTGACAGGCTTTTAACCAGGTTATTAATAACACTGCAACTACTGTACCACCTTCAAGAAAAACTCTTTTCCATCACGGCAAAGGCGTAACTACCATAGGTGCAAGGGGTGCAACTGCTATGGGGCCCAGAGCTGAAGGGGGCCCATCTTTACATATGTAGGTATATGTGCTTTATTAATTTATTACCAACAGTGGCTAAATAGGGGGCCCATACAAACTTTTGCTATGGGGCCTATGAATGTCTAGTTACGCCTCTGCATCACGGGAATAACAGAACCCACTTCACAATTTTCGGACAGCATGAAAAATGATCACATGCAGAATCTTGCTGCTGAAATAAGTTGCTGTATTTCTGGATTTGCTGTATAACATCGCCATCTAGTGGCTGGAGCGTGGAAGTCCATACTCATTTCACCATCGACACAATTTGATTTTTTTAATTTTTTTTGGGGGGGAGGGGGTCTGAAAAGCTCCTGTTGACCTTCAGCTGGTGTTGACCTTTTGACCAGGTCACCACAATATTGGGGATTATTCAGACTTATTTGTGTGGCTGTGAATTTAAGGCTGGGCGATGATCAATATACTGCGCATGCATATGAATCATAGCGCATGTGCAAGGCTATTCTGCAATAAAATCAGTGGTGTAACTATGGTCCCACAGACCCCGCCATGGCTTGGAGGAGCCAGCGCCGGCAGGGTCTGCGGGGGGGGGGGGGGGGCGCAGTGGTGCAAGTAGAAAAAAATTCTTAGTGGTACTGTGCTGCGCGCCGAAAAATGGGCGTGGTTAGGGCGTGGTCAGGGGTGTGGTAATATGACACGAGGGGGAGTGGCTACATGACAAAACTTGACACAATGACATTTCTGTTTCGGCTTGTGCACATATATGCCCCGACAGTGCCAGATATCATTTACCCCCACAGCGCCACACATATGCCCCCACAGTGCCAAGTATGCCCCCAGTGCCACGTATGCTCCCAGCGCCAGATATGCCCCCACGGTGCTAAGTATGCCCCCAGCACCAGATATGCCCCCACAGTGCCAGACATATGCCTCCACAGTGCCACGTATGCTCCCAGCGCCAGATATGCCCCCAGAGTGCCACATATATGCCCCCACAGTGCCACACATATGCCCCAACAGTGCTAAGTATGCTCCCAGCACCAGATATGCCCCCACAGTGCCACGCATATGCCCCCACAGTGCCAAGTATGCTCCCAGCACCAGATATGCCCCCACAGTGCCACATATATGCCCCCACAGTGCTAAGTATGCCCCCAGCGCCAGATACTCTCAGACAGCCTGCGGCAGAGCTGCTGCCTCCCTTCTCATGAGCCTGTGCCGTTCCTGGCACTCTCACCTGTCAGTCCTCACTAATGGTCACCTGTTGCGCCCACCCCACAGTCTGGCGCTTCTGAATAATGGAGGAAGGAAGGCGGTGTGTTGATCTGGCTGTTCGGGAGCCACGCTGCTGGGGGGCGTGTCATGAACACACGATGAGTCCGGGAGCTGAGAGGGAAAGTGCGGTAGCCGGCGCTATCAGCCTTCACTACCCTCGTTCAATACAGGAGCCGGAAGTGGTGCTGTACAGTAGTTAGCCGCTGCCGGGTTAGTCACTGTAGACCCGCTTTAGATCAGCTGTGGCGGGGCGGCGGAGACCACGCCCCACACCACTTATATATGCGCGCATGCGCATTAAACACTTCAAGGATGTTTTTATGGCGGTACGGGGTACCGGCAACATATCTTTTAACGGTACGCCGTACCACCCCGTACCGCCATACTTGCACCCCTGGGGGGGCGCCGCTGCCATGACGCTTCTGAGCCAGGTTCAGACACATCGCTGGGGCTAACAGTGCTTGGACGCTTAGGGGGAGTTATAGAGATGGGCGGGACATGCTGGGATCTGTAGTTCCACAGGGGACCCTAGGAGATTCCACATCCTGACAGGACATGCTGGGATCTGTAGTTCCACAGGGGACCCTAGGAGATTCCACATCCTGACAGGACATGCTGGGTTCTGTAGTTCCACATGGGGACCCTAGGAGATTCCACATCCTGACAGGACATGCTGGGATCTGTAGTTCCACAGGGGACCCTAGGAGATTCCACATCCTGACAGGACATGCTGGGATCTGTAGTTCCACAGGGGACCCTAGGAATTTCCACATCCTGACAGGACATGCTGGGATCTGTAGTTCCACAAGGGACCCTAGGAGATTCCTCATCCTGACAGGACATGCTGGGATCTGTAGTTCCACAGGGGACCCTAGGAATTTCCACATCCTGATAGGACATGCTGGGATCTGTAGTTCCACAGGGGACCCTAGGAGTTTCCACATCCTGACAGGACATGCTGGGATCTGTAGTTCCACGGGGGACCCTAGGAGATTCCACATCCTGACAGGACATGCTGGGATCTGTAGTTCCACGGGGGACCCTAGGAATTTCCACATCCTGACAGGACATGCTGGGATCTGTAGTTCCACAGGGGACCCTAGGAATTTCCACATCCTGATAGGACATGCTGGGTTCTGTAGTTCCACATGGGGACCCTAGGAGATTCCACATCCTGACAGGACATGCTGTGATCTGTAGTTCCACAAGGGACCCTAGGAGATTCCACATCCTGACAGGACATGCTGGGATCTGTAGTTCCACAGGGGACCCTAGGAGTTTACACATCCTGACAGGACATGCTGGGATCTGTAGTTCCACATGGGGACCCTAGGAGTTTCCACATCCTGACAGGACATGCTGGGATCTGTAGTTCCACAGGGGACCCTAGGAGATTCCACATCCTGACAGGACATGCTGGGTTCTGTAGTTCCACATGGGGACCCTAGGAGATTCCTCATCCTGACAGGACATGCTGGGATCTGTAGTTCCACAAGGGACCCTAGGAGATTCCACATCCTGACAGGACATGCTGGGATCTGTAGTTCCACAAGGGACCCTAGGAGATTCCACATCCTGACAGGACATGCTGGGTTCTGTAGTTCCACATGGGGACCCTAGGAGATTCCTCATCCTGAATGGACATGCTGGGATCTGTAGTTCCACAGGGGACCCTAGGAGATTCCACATCCTGACAGGACATGCTGGGATCTGTAGTTCCACAAGGGACCCTAGGAGATTCCACATCCTGACAGGACATGCTGGGATCTGTAGTTCCACAGGGGCCCCAGTGAGATTCCACATCCTGACAGGACATGCTGGGATCTGTAGTTCCACAGGGGCCCCAGGGAGATTCCACATCCTGACAGGACATGCTGGGATCTGTAGTTCCACAAGGGACCCTAGGAGATTCCTCATCCTGGCAGGACATGCTGGGATCTGTAGTTCCACAGGGGACCCTAGGAGATTCCACATCCTGATAGGACATGCTGGGATCTGTAGTTCCACAAGGGACCCTAGGAGATTCCTCATCCAGACAGGACATGCTGGGATCTGTAGTTCCACAGGGGACCCTAGGAGATTCCACATCCTGATAGGACATGCTGGGATCTGTAGTTCCACAAGGGACCCTAGGAGATTCCTCATCCTGACAAGACATGCTGGGATCTGTAGTTCCACAGGGGACCCTAGGAGATTCCTCATCCTGACAGGACATGCTGGGATCTGTAGTTCCACAGGGGACCCTAGGAGATTCCACATCCTGACAGGACATGCTGGGATCTGTAGTTCCACAGGGGACCCTAGGAGATTCCACATCCTGACAGGACATGCTGGGATCTATAGTTCCATGTGGTACCTAGGGTATTCAACATGGCACACATAGGAAAACTTTATGGGCTGTATTCAATGTGGCAAGGGTTGCCAAAAACAAGTCATCCTCACCGTTTAACCCCCATGCTGGCCGCTCACCCTATTCAGCATCAGAGGACGGCGATGATCCCCCCAAAGAAAGAGGCTTGTGGCTAATACAGGGAGTCCGCTGCATTTAGCCACAAGCCTCATCGTTTTTTGCGGCCAAACACAGCTCGCAAAAAAGCATTGAATGCGGCCCGATGTGTGTGCAGGATGCAATGCACAAGCCCAACAGAAATGTCATTGAGTTTTGTCATGTAGCCACTCCCCCTCGTGTCATATGACCACATCCATGACCGCGCCCATTTTTCAGTGCGCTGCACTGTACCACTGGTTAAATCACTCCGCCCCTCTCCGCCCCTCTCCGCGGGGACAGATTATACACACTGGGGGTTATTCTGATTCACTCAGAAAGGCACAATCACTCTCTAATGGGCAAAACCGTGTGCACTGCAGGTGGAGCTGTAACATGCATTAAGGTCGACTTGGCTGAAGGTCGACATGGGTTAGGTCAACAGGCCATTAGATCGACACAAGCATTAGGTCGACATGAGGAAGGTCGACATGGGGTTTTTCACATTTGTTTTGAGCCGACGTGTGCCGACATTTCATGCCCTACCATCCACTAGGGCGTGGTGGGAGAATAAAATAGCGCAGAGAGCCATGCGAGGGGACAGTATTATGTTTCAGTGACCATGTTGACTGTGTCGAAATTGGTGAGAGAAAAAATGTGAAAAACCCCATGTCAACCATCCTGCATGTCGACCTAATAGTGTCAACCAACTTACTGTCTACCCAATGATCCCAACCCGCACACATCTGCACTGTGAGCACACCACTTTCCCACACCAGTCTGCAGAGTGGCGAGACACCGGGCAGGCCCTCTCCCCACTCTGTCATCTCTCTTCTTGCTGCCCGGCTCCCTGCAAAGGGAGAGGGGGAGCGGGCCCCGGACCCCTCCAGCAGACCTGGGCCCGGGTAAAAAGTGCAATGTGGTCGCAGATGTTTTACGTCACTAGTTATTGTATTGCTCAGTATACAAACTTTTTTTAAGATGGTGATTTGTGACCAAACCCTTCCTGTTCAATTATCTGATTTATGTCAGGTGATGCCCCAGCTGGCTGCTGCTTGTGCTGAGATGGGAACATAACTGAGTGCAGGTAAGACTTTACCATCCAAAATACCACAGCAATGATCATTGTAACATTTTTGGACAACAATGCTTGTTTATATATCGGTGTGAGTGGTCAGAAGCATTAGTATAAATAACAAGTATTGCATGATATATGTGGAAGTACTGTACTCCATTATACTGTATCATACTGCAGGAGGGGCCTTGAAATAGCGGCAATCGCCCTGTATCTCACAGCAATCTCCACAGGGTCACCTTTATTTTAGGAAAAGGGCAACTTTCTTGCTAAATCAAATGTATAAGTGTATATGTATAAATGGAATGTAACACTGAAAAATGTAAACTTTGTATTGCTGCAATATTTCATTTCCCTCCCCGGCCGTTCCTTGGGTATGCATGGGAAATGTTTTACATTGTTACATTATTAGATTGCAAATGTATCCCATTTTTTAAATTATTATTAAGTGAATATATCTGAACAGACATTTATGTGGATAATGTTAATGATTAACAGCAATATGTCACTAGTTACCAACATAATTGGTCATATTGAAGGATTTTGTCTAGTTCAAAGCACAAATAAATGGTAACAGTCAAGATGATTTATGAAAATGCTCATAACATATTCTAATGCACTGTGGACACTAGTGATATGCTCTAAATCAGGCATGTCCCAACTGTGGCTCTCCAGCTGTTGTGAAACTACACATCCCAGCATGCCTTGCCATAGTTTTAGCATTCCCTAATTGCAAAACTGTGGCAAGGCATGATGGGACTTGTAGTTTTACAATAGCTGGAGGGCCGTAGTTTGGACAGGATTGCTCTAAATAATGCGCTCAGTACCTTTAATTGCAAATGCTCTTTCATTAGCAGCCCAGTTTGTTAAAGGGGCTTTAAACTCCATAGTGTTATTTAGTTTGGTACTTGTTTCCTAGCAGGGTGCCCACTAAGCAAATTGCTTAGTGGGCTATTCTGCGCAGGAAAATCGCATCGCATCGCATGGGCCATTTTAGTGCCGTGCGATGCAATTTTTTCAATGTCATTTTTTCACTGCTCTGTATGCCCCGGGGAATGGCATCGCATCGCACCTCCCGCAAAATCGCATGCTATTTTATAGGGTGTGCGATGCCATTACATTAGCTATACAATAATATGATTGTATGACATACAAAGAGGTTTTATGCAACCCCCACCTCGAAGCGTGGCGAGCGCAGCGGAACGCGTCCTGCAACCTTTTCATACCCCCACTATCCACGTCGGCGTTGAGTTGATTTTATATAGTGTGGCGAGCGCCTCGCTGCGCTCGCCACACTATATAAAATCAACTCAACGCCGACGTGGATAGTGGGGTATGAAAAGGTTGCAGGACGCGTTCCGCTGCGCTCGCCACGCTTCGAGGTGGGGGTTGCATAAAACCTCTTTGTACAGTATGTCATACAATCATATTATTGTATAGCTAATGTAATGGCATCGCACACCCTATAAAATAGCATGCGATTTTGCAGGAGGTGCGATGCGATGTGATCCCCTGGGGCTAACAGAGCAGTGAATACATTACATTAGAAAATCGCATCACATCGATTTCACTGCGTTAACGTACGTAGGAAATCTGGGCGCCCTGCTAGGAAACAAGTACCTTTAGTTTAATATATGTAACATAAGGGAAAATGTAAGATTGTTACCTGTGTTATAGGTAGGCTCACCACACTAATCCCTATAATCTTGGACTCTCATCAATTATACAGGTGCTGTGGTTGGCTGACTTCCAGCCTGCATTTCACCTGGTTTCAATCAGCTAGAAAACCTGTTTCATTTCTAAAGCTGGGTACACACTAATAGATTTTTAGGCATTACTCGCCGATGCCTGCTCTCAGCCATGCTGCTTCACTGCCGGCTCGGCTATGCAAGCCCAATGTTGCCGGCTGCCGCCCATAAAATGTGCCGCCCCTAGGTACACAGAGCGATTCTCAGGATGCATTTTTAAATTTTTAGTTCAAAAGCACTGATGGTCCACAGGCCTTAGGTCGAAACGGAAAAGTTCGACAGGGTTAAAAGGTGGACAGAATCATAAGGTCGACAGTGAAAAGGTTTTGCGCCAAGAGGCGGAATTTCATGCCCTATCATCCACTAGGACATGTATGGAGGAAATAATAGTATGCCCAGCGTAGCGAGGCACCAAATCCGAAGCATGCGAGGGGACGGCGTGCACTTTTTCTGCTTCCATGTCGCCTGTATCGACATTCGAGACAAAAATTGTGAAAAACCCATGCCGACCTTTTGACTGTCAACCTTCCCAATGTCAACATTTTGACCCTGTCGACCTTAGGCATCTCAATGTTTTTTACCTGTCGACCTTAATTTGGTCGACCTAATGACCCGCACCCATTGATGACAAGGAAATAATGAAGGATTTCAGCAAGTTACAAGAGAACAGTTGGCCAAAGGCAGAGACTCCAAAATCAGGGAGGCCCAGGTAGTAACTGTCTCTGCTGCGCTATACCAGTTACAGTAGTGGTGGGGAGGGAATCACGACTGCCCTGCACCACTACCTCCTGCCAGGGCAGCAGAGAGCCTGGCGGGGTCCAGATGCTTCATAGGAGGCGTGGCCCAATCATGGGAGGTGTGGCCTAATCATGAGAGGCGTGGCCATGCAGCCTTAGCATAAAATACAGAATAAAACGGGGATGGGGAACGTTCGGCCCTCCAGCTGTTGTTGAACTACACATCCCAGCATGCCCTGCAACAGTTTTAGCATGGCCAAATAGCAAAAGTGTAGCAGGGCAGGCTGGGATGTGTAGTTCAACAACAGCTGGAGGGCCGAAGGTTCCCCATACCTGGAATAAACCGTCCTTTAAGCACCTCCCTGGCCACACTGCAGCTCGTCAAACAGTAGCATGTGCTCGGTTAGGAAACAGTAGTTTGCAGGAATCTATGACCTGCAAACTTTCTTTGTTCTAGGGAATAGGATTGCCACCTAGCAACAGCTGGTGGGTTGTAGTGCAAGCCTCCCGACGATCGCTGGAGAAGGAAAAGTGAAAAGAAATTTCACTTACCTTCTCCACAGCCGGGGGAGCGGGCTGATGCCGCCGGAGCCTGTAGGCGCGTGCGCGCGCATGACGCGCGCGCGCGCACGTAGTACACGGCTCTGGGGCTACTGCACATGCGCGCATATTAATGAGGCGCATGCAAATGAGCTCTGTGACGCGCTCACGCTGGGCACGTGAGCGCACAGAGTATAGTAGCTAACAGCCCGCCCCCTGCTTCAGATTTTACAGAAGCTTACGGATGGCAATCCTTAGAACATGAAATAGAATATAACACCACCTAGTACTTGTACCCAATCAGAGACAAGAGACTGAATGATGCTGAATAAACGTGTTTAATAACTGCTGCTCGACAACAAGAGCGCGATGAAATATCTAGCCCGTAGGGTAACTGGACAACCAACGGAAATACTATAAGGTACGATCAGTAATGGAACTTCAAGCGGTGCTTCGACGAAGCCAAACGGACTTCTTGGGATCATTTCTGTTGCTTAGCTGGCTGCGCCTGTTGTTTGCTCTGATTCTTTGGAGCGCCTGTAACCAAAGGAGAAAGGAAACAGTTAGCATCGCAGCAAGAGAAACCACCAGACCTAGCAAGGCAACGGGTGGGTAGGGTGGGTCGCTGTTGCTAGGTGGCAATCCTATTCCCTAGAACAAAGAAAGTTTGCAGGTCATAGATTCCTGCAAACTACTGTTTGTTCGTCGGGAGGCTTGCCACCTAGCAACAGCTGGTGGGTAGACTACCACATACCTGGTGGTTGCTCTAAGGAACTCCACCTTTTGGTGATCAGATGGTCTCCAATAGTGCCTTACAAAGGTACGCGTAGAGGACCATCTAGCAGCCTGCATAATACACTGCAATGGCAAACCCTTGGCTGCTGCAGAGGTAACTGCGGCTCCGCGGAGGGAGTGCCCTTTGAATTGTGAAGTGTCTATACCCGCGTCCCGCATGACCGACACAATCCAACCACGGATTGTTCCCGGTCTGGCTGGGCGAAAGGGTTTACGACACGTAATGAACAGTTGGGAAAGTTCACCTCTTATCGGTGCTGTCAGGGCTAAATATGCCGACAAACAATCTACCAGGCATAGGGCGGGGTCAGACTGATCTCTAACTAGGTCAAACTCTACGAGGGGCCTGAGGATAGAGCTTGTCTTTGTGTGCCCTTTGAGTATGATGTGAAAACCCGCTGGGGTTGCGGTCATCCATGGGTCGGAAATGTCTATTAACGATAACTCGGCACCTCTTGCCGCGAAAGCTAAGGCCATCAGGGAAGCCAGTTTCCTCGATAGGCTAGGGGCTTCGGATGTAGAAGGAATGGTGGCTAAGTGGTTGAGAAAGGGTTCAATGTCCCAGGTGGTTGAGTAGCGTGGTCGTGATGGTCTAGATAGGAAGATACCTTTGAGTAAGCGTAAGTATAACCTATTCTCTGAAAACCCTGGGATTAGAAGGGTGAGCGCGGAACCATACGAACGTATGGTGGCCGAGGCTGAGCCTGTATCATATTTATGGGATAGGAAATCAATTGCTGAATTCACTGGTGCTGAGGGACGAGCATTGGGTCTGGTGTTTTGCCAGGCAATAAACTCTCTTATTATGGCGCTGTATCTAGCCTTGGTTCTGGGTCTCAGTGAAGCATTGATTAGTGCGGTTGATGATGCTGAGAGATCTGAGTGTGCTAACAACCTAGCAATGTCGCCATCCACATGCATTGTGGCAGTTTCTGTAGTAAGTCCTGGGTACCCTGAAAACATTCTCCCGAGATCTCTAAGGGGATCTTGGGGCCCTTCTGTAGTTGGCTGATTAGGGGAAACCAAATTCTGGATGGCCAGATCGGGTATACCAGAATAATCTGGGGTACCCTGTCCGACTTGATTTTGTGTAGTACCCTCAACAGCAAGGCTGGTGGAGGGAAGGCATATGGAAGGACTAGGTTCGTCCAGGGGAATGACATAGCATCTGTCTGGAATGCCCCCTGGGACCATATCCTGGACACAAAAGTCGGAACCTGATTGTTGAATGGTGTCGCAAAGAGGTCTATTCCTGGCTGCCCAAAAGCCGTCACGATCTTGCGAAAGATCTCTGGCCTTAGAGTTGCTCTGTCTAGTGTGAGGCGAGTTCTGGAGAGAGAGTCTGCCAACTCGTTTAGCTCTCCGGGAACATATATTGCGGATAACTGGATGGATCTCTGAACCGCCCACTCCCAGATGTCTATTGCCTCCTGGCAGAGAGGCAAGGACCTTGTGCCGCCCATCTTGTTTATATAAGAGACTGCGGTCTTGTTGTCCAGACGGACTTGAATGGGAATATGATGAGCCTGCGGGGGGACTAGGGCCGCTAAGGCTAGTCTGGCTGCTCTTAGCTCCAGGAGGTTGATATGGGCCTGTGAGTCCTGCCTGGACCACCTGCCCCTCACAGCCTTGTCGCGAGTAAAGGCTCCCCACCCCGTGAGTGACGCGTCTGAGGTTATGATGATAACCGGTGTAGGATCCTGCAGGGGTCTGGGGGGAGGAATGGGCAGCACTGTCCACCTCTGTATCTCTTCGTGAACTATCGGCGTGAGCCTGATCCTGTGTGACCAGGTAAGGCCTATCCTGATAAGGAAACCTAGACGGTTCTGAGCGTGTCTGCAAATAAGGGGTGCATGAAGGAACCCGGGGTCTAAAGCTCTCATTTTGCCTATGATCTTTGCGAGGTCTCTCAGGCTGAGCTGACGCTTTATAATGTGGGAGACAAAGGCTTGTATGTCTGTCCATTTCTCTGGCGGCACTGCGATAGAGAAAGAACGGGAATCTATTACGAATCCCAGGAATGTAATCGATTGGCAAGGTGTTAAGACTGACTTGGGATAATTTATTGAGAAGCCTAGGCCGAGCAGAAGTGATATTATTGTGTCTCTCTGGGAGAGTAGTGTCTCCTGCTCTGAATGTACGACTAGGAGGTCGTCCAAGTAAATTATGCATCGGACTTGTTTCTGGCGAAGGTGTGTTATCACCGCCTTCATAAGTCGTGTGAAGGTGTAAGGGGCATTGGACAAACCAAAAACCATGACGGTCCATTGGTAGAGGGTGCCGTTCCAGAGGAACCTCAGGAACCTTCTGTGATTGGGATGGACGTGTACGGTGTGAAAGGCCTCCTTGAGGTCTATCTTTATGCAATAGTCGTTCTGTGTCAAAATGAAGGGTACCTCTGTTAGACCCTCCATTCTGAACGTACGATGTCTTATGTACTGGTTCAGAGATTGGACGTTCAGAACCGGTCTGAAGGAGCCGTCCTGTTTCCTTACGGGAAAGAGGTGACTTGTCCAACCTGTTTTGGACGTGTCCGCCAATTCTATCCTTCCCTGAGACAAGGCTGTGACTAACACCTTGTCTAAGAGAGGACTGGCGTTTATTGTGCATGGGACTCTCTGGCGAGGAAATCTCAGCAGCGGAAGGGATAAACCTTGTTTTATAATTTTTAACAACCATTTGTCTGTTGTAATTTCTCTCCACTGGTGTATGGCCTGTGAGAGGCCAAGGTGCGGCTGTGCTTCTGGTACACTCACCGTTTCCTCTGTCTCTCCTGGGGAAGGAGGTTGAGGGAGCCGCACTTCTGGAATTCCGGGACCTGGAGTAGCCTCCTCTGTGGCCTCGGGTGGAGCCTCTATAGTCTCGGTAGTCACGGGTCGCACTGCTGGCCGTGGCAGAACGACCCTCCTGACGAAAGGGCCGTTTGGAAGACTGGTGGCTTTTTAGATCCGCAAACGACTTGCGTGCCTTATACCGGATCTTGACTTCATCTATGAAGTCGGGGCCGAATAAATCGGAGTCAGTAAGGTTAGGGACCTCCGCTGGTTTGGGCGCTAAGTCGGCTAGCCCTGCTCTGGACAGCCAACGGGACCTGCGGGTGTTGGAAATAAACTCGAAAGTCTGCCCAACCATAAGGGTGGCTCTGCTTATTGCCTTCAGGAGTGCTGCCTTTGATGCCACTAGGGAATCTAAGGAGCTGCTCGCGGTGCCCTCTTTCTCCGCCTTGTTCAGTACGAACAGCAGGGGGCCCGCCGCGTCGGAAACCTTCAGTTGGATTTTCCTGAGCAGCTTGTCAATTGAGTCACTCTGGGTCTTATCACCAATAAGTGAAGACAATGCCGGGTCAATGTCAGGGGCGAACAGGGCGGGGATATCTGGGATCCCTGTATGGTTACGCAGAACCATCTCATCCTCTTTAACGAGGGATGTCCTGAAGGCTAACTGTGCAAAGTTATGGACTTCGGACTTTTCCTGTAAGGCCCAGTGGGAGGAATACATTTTATTCGGGGGTGAGACTCCTGCTAGTGCCACCCTGGCCATCTGCAGGTCACTATATTCGCCTCTCTTAGAGGACGCAGAGGTTCTAGTGACCTCCTCAGACTCCCAGTCTACAGAGACCTGGCTGCGTACATCTTGTAAGTCAGGTGGACTTAAGGAGCGATGCTTACTTGCCCCCTTACGTAAGACCTGAGACCTCTTATGCTTTTCTGAGGCTCGGGGAGTGTGCCCGTGGGCAGGAGACTGCGGTTTATTACGTACCGCTGAGGTATTCCTACTTCGGGCAATACCTGGGAATGAGACGATTAGTCCTGAACAGGCGTCTCTCTTGGAGCTTTTGCTCACATGTCTCCTCTTACTTGTGCTTTTCCTCCCCTGTAGCGATGCTGAGCTGGAGGGGGAATCACTATCCTGAGGTGTACTGTCTACCTCAGAGCTGTCCCTGGTGTCTGCAGACCTGACAGGGTTAAACAGCTTTCTTCTTTTAAAAATAATGTCCTCAGATGAGGAAGTGTCACTAGGCAGCCTCTTTCTGTGTTTGAGGCTCCTAGCGCTGGCTGAAGGGGACACAGGGAGAGTGTCTGTAGCAGAGACAGACACAGTGTCCTCCATCTTCAGCGCTGAGGTAAAATCTGAAGCAGGGGGCGGGCTGTTAGCTACTATACTCTGTGCGCTCACGTGCCCAGCGTGAGCGCGTCACAGAGCTCATTTGCATGCGCCTCATTAATATGCGCGCATGTGCAGTAGCCCCAGAGCCGTGTACTACGTGCGCGCGCGCGCGCGCGTCATGCGCGCGCACGCGCCTACAGGCTCCGGCGGCATCAGCCCGCTCCCCCGGCTGTGGAGAAGGTAAGTGAAATTTCTTTTCACTTTTCCTTCTCCAGCGATCGTCGGGAGGCTTGCACTACAACCCACCAGCTGTTGCTAGGTGGCAAGCCTCCCGACGAACAAAAGCTGCTGCCAGGTAACGGGGATCCCACTAGGCCCCACCACCAGACCTTGGCCCGGGTAATTTGGCCTTTCCCCCTTCCCTCTCAGCACCACTGCTTCCAGCCATTACTGATTTTTATTTTTATTTTTTTTTCAGTTGGGGCACAGCAGGGGTACCCCTGAGGACACTAGATCCAAGAAGCAGTTGTTTAATATACAGTACTTTAAATAGTAAGCTCTTGAGTCAAACCTTTTAGAATGACTTATATCAAAATGTAGATGAGCCACAAAGCAGTTAGTAAGAGCTACTATACTTGGTAATGTGCTGGGAAATGGCGCTGATGATTCAATGTAAATGTATCTGTCTCTCATTCCCTTTTTCCCAAAAAAAATGTAAGTGTAATGTGGGCTAGGTGACATGAGGGAGATTGCTAGGACTAATGAGGGAGAGAGGGAGATTGCTGCTATGTCAGGGAGTCTCCTGCAGAATGCAGGAGGGGAGGTAACTATGATGTAATAGTGTAATGTGGGCTAGGTGACATGAGGGAGATTGCTAGACTAATGAGGGAGAGAGGGAGATTGCTGCTATGTCAGGGAGTCTCCTGCAGAATGCAGGAGAGGAGGTAACTATGATGTAATAGTGTAATGTGGGCTAGGTGACATGAGGGAGATTGCTAGACTAATGAGGGAGGTTGCTGCTATGTTAGGGAGTCTCCTGCAGAATGCAGGACAGGAGGTAACTATGGTGTAATAGTGTAATGTGGGCTAGGTGACATGAGGGAGATTGCTAGACTAATGAGGGAGAGAGCAGGGGTTAAAGTAAGGGGGAACTGGGTGGAACTGAGTTCCACCACCTCTAATGGTAGGGGGAACTGAGTTCCACCTCTACCACGGCCCAGAACAGTAATTCCAACAGAAAAGCATGTCCCAGAGGCTTCTTCTGCTGGCATGGCGTATGTAATATCATGCCATCAATGCCGCTGAATTGAAGAAGAGCCACTAAGAGAAGCAGGCTCTGTACTTGCTGAAGACAGGGTGAGAGGGGGCTTAAGGGACTCAGAGGTGGGGAAGCTTCTGGAGCGACACATGGCATGGAGCTGCTGAGGGACATGGACAGTGAGCTGCTGGAGTGATAAAGACAGATGTGTTTAAGCAGCACAACTGTGGAAATACGTGTATAAGAGGCACTGCTGTGTGAATATGAATCAAGGGCACCACATGCGGTGGAATGTGTATATGATTGTGCTACTGTGTGTTGTAATTTTCATTGGAGTTATTATTGTGTGACCACACCCCTTCTTTGTGGGACCATTATCATTTATGGGAGGTAGGGTGCAAATTTCCTGGTTATGAGGTGGGGGGCGTTGTTAGGGGAAAGGAGTTCCACCACCTTTCCAGGACCACTTTAAGCCCTGGGAGAGAGGGTGATTGCTGCTATGTCAGGGAGTCTCCTGCAGAATGCAGGGGGGGGGGGGGGGGTAACTAGTGTAACAGTGTAATGTGGGCTAGGTGACATGAGGGAGATTGCTAGACTAATGAGGGAGAGAGGGAGATTGCTGCTATGTCAGGGAGTCTCCTGCAGAATGCAGGAGGGGAGGTAACTATGGGAGAGGTTAGGATAAGGCTGCAGTAGGGGAGGCTAGGGTTAGGGGAGAGGTTAGGGTAAGGCTGTAGGAGGCAGGGCCAGCACCACCACTAGGCAAATTTAGGCATTTGCTTAGGGCGACGGCCACTGGAGGGTGGCATTTGGGAGCAGCGCCCCCCCCCCCCCCACTTGTGTAAGGGGAAAGTATAATGGGGGTCTAGTATTTTGTTGCATAATGTGTAGAAGTTGTACATGGTGTGGTACACTACACTCAAGGACATGCCCCCTTTTGAGTGGCCTTTTCCAGAGCACGCCTTCGGCACGCGCACAACTACATCCTTCACTTTTGTCGCCTTTTGGGCCTGCGTACTTTAAACGCCAGGGCCTATTTTTAATCCTATTCCCGCCCTCTCTCTGCTCTCCTCTCTCTCTGCTCTCTCTCTCTCTCTCTCTCTCGCCACTCTCTTAGCATGTACACTGGCACCCATAGGCGTGCGCACGGGGGGTGCCAGGGGTGCACAGGCACCTCCTAATCACCCCCCGCACCATTGCCGGCATTTACGTCCTTATTCTTTTTTTTTTTTTTTTTTTACTAAAGTCTGCTTACCCCTGCCGCGCCGCGGACGTTGCACAGTGGTGTGGTGATGGGGGGGATGTTGCGTGCGGGGGGGAGGGAGGTGGGGATCGGATCTCCATTTGGGATCCGCAGCAGCACTCCTCCCCGAGTCCGTCACAGTATGCTGTCTGTGATTGTGCAGCCTGCGCCGGACCTGCGCAGGCTGCAGTAAAGAGACCAAAGCCAGCCATCCTCCCCGAGTCCGTCACAGCCACCGGCGAAGTGCGGGCTGTGACGGCTGACTATTATGCTGTGATTGTGCAGCCTGCGCCGGACCTGCGCAGGCTGCAGTAAAGAGACCAAAGCCAGCCGTCCACCTCAGCAATCCCCACCTAATCCTGCCCAGCTCCCGCAATGTGCCTAACACAAGGAGGGGACCAGAAAAGATAAAGTAGGTGAAGTTGCATATGAGGAGGGGGTCAGGGAGGGGGATATGGGATGTGTCCAGCCAGTCCCAGTGGGTCCAGTCCTCTGCCCCATTTATGCCATGTTCACGCTGTGTAATGGGCATCATGTGTGGCAAAATGTTTAATGAGCATCACAGTGTGAGGCATAATGTGTAATGGGCATCAGGGTATGAAGCGCAATGTGTAATGGGTATCAGGGTGTGAAGCGCAATGTGAAATGGGCATCAGGGTATGAAGCGCAATGTGTAATGGGCATCAGGGTATGAAGCGCAATGTGTAATGGGCATCGTTATGAAGCGAAATGTGTAATGGGCATCAGGGTATGAAGCTCAATGTGTAATGGGCATCGGGGTATGAAGCGCAATGTGTAATGGGCATCGGGGTATGAAGCGCAATGTGTAATGGGCATCGGGGTATGAAGCACAATGTGTAATGGGCATCAGGGTATGAAGCGCAATGTGTAATGGGCATCAGGGTATGAAACGCAATGTGTAATGGGCATCATGGTGTGAGGCGTAATGGGCATCATGGTGTGAGGCGTAATGGGCATCACAGTGTGAGGTACAACGGTTAATGCTCATCACGGTGTGTGGCGTAATGTGCAATGGGCATTATGGTGTGTGCGCAATTTGTCATGGACATTACAGTGTGTGGCCTGTAATTGGCATTACAGTGTTTAGTATAACGTGTATTGGATATTACAGTGTGTGGGGTAACATGTATTGGGCATTATGGCATTTAGTATACTAAGTACTGGGTATGTGATATGTAATAGGAAGTACAGTGTAAATTTTTGGCGCGCGGCTTCGCCGTGCACTGTCCCTGTTGACCCTATTTAAGAAACATTTGTCAAGCACTGGCATAATGTGTAATGGGCATTATGGTGTGTGCAATTATGTGGCATGGGCATTACTGTGTGTGGCATTATGTATAATGGGTAATTATGTTGGGTGGCATAATGTGTGATGGGCATTATGGTGTGTGGCATTATGTGTAATGGACATTATTGTACATGGCATTATGTGTAATGGGCATTACAGTATACATTTTTGCAGTGCTTTCGGCACACACTGTCCCTGTTACTAGTATGTGTGTGTGTGTGTGGGGGGGGGGATTCATAAATAAGTCGCCTTCTATTTACAGTAATTTGTATTGATGCCCAGTAGGCGGTGATGGACACGCCCAGTAGGCGGTGATGGACACGCCCAGTAGGTGGTGATGGACACGCCCCTCCAATGGTGCACCACCTAAGAAAATGGTCTGCGCACGCCTATGCTGGCACCACTAACACCCCCCACCCCCTCCCAAACCCCCCTTCCATCATGGTGCCCTCCCCCCTTCTCCTGGATATGGATGCATGTGCAGAGAAGCTGGCGACCACGGGGAATGCTGGGAAAGATCCATGTCAGATCCCTCACACAGCAGTACTGCAAAGAGAAGCCCGTAGATTCCTCTCAGATGTAGCAGTGAACACCCACGCTTCTAGGTGCCACGTTCACAATCTCTCCATATATAGAACTAGACACACCCTTTGGGTGGAGCATGGCACGCCCCATCAGTGGGGCGCAGTGCAAAATTCTACTACCAACTATAATCTATCTGAAACTAGTTTTCAAAAGTAGGCAAGTATGGTACATAGGATATTGGCAAGTTCCATATTACAGCATTTCCAACGGTCCATAAATTAGTTTTTGCTGTTATTATAAATGTAACACAACCAAATTCCAATGTAGCAGATGAAATGATTTAAGAGCATGCACTTATGGTTAACAAGCGAGTACTGATCCGAATTCTGATGGAATCTTGTGTTCTACAATTTTATCTATACTGTAACATACACAACCAGATCTATATCGCAATAAAAAATAATGAATCTTAAAAGTCAGACTTAGAAGCCTTACAGAGCTTAATTCCTTATGGGATTGCGTTATTCCACCTGAGAGCGCTACACGTGTCTTGTGGAATCTGCCGGGATAAAGCCAACGCAGCCTTCAATTCAAATCATGTGTGCATCTCCTAGGCTTCTATGGGGTTACGCCAGCTCTAGCACAGCGAAGCCCTACCAGTAAGTGCTTTAGTGACGTCGAAAATGTGGTTAAAACCCAGAAAACAGGATTTTTACCACATTTTTTTTAGTACATCCCACCCGGGACCTTGTTTAGCACTACTGCTGTTCTTGTGTGTGAATTTACTATAGAGTGGGGACAATCGTGTATTAATGATTATTCTTATATTGATGTGCAATGATAAAAATCAGCCAAAAATAATTAAGTATCCCAATAAATGATTGTACCTGCAGCTTACGCTGTGAATGCATTAATCATTCCTGGTCACAATAAGTCTCTCGATTTGTTTTCCACATACAGAGGCACATTGGTTCCGGTTGATAGAGACGCAATAGATCGACACAGAATGAAAAGTTGACGTTGACAAAAGGTCAGCACGAGTAAAAGGCTGACATTAAAAAGATTAATACAGGAAAATGTCGACATGAGTTTTTCACTTTTGGGGGGGGTGGGGGGGACTTTTTCATACTATACCATCCTAGTGGTCTACAACTGAGAATCGTAATGTGCACCGAGCAAAGCGAGTCAGCAGGCGCAAACATTGAGAGGGAAGCAAGTCATGTGAGGGTATAAGTCACACTAATTGGGGGTCCTTGTTGACAGACATTGATAGAAAAAAGTGCGGAAACCCCATGTCGACAGTTCCATGTGTTGACCATGTTGTACTTCTGTCTATGTCGACCAAGTGGTCCACCTACTTATGGACTGTCTCTATATAGAAACAGTCTAATAATCCCCACCACAGGCACATATAGGGACTAAGTAAAAACCGAACCCGGACAAGACCCCAGAATGCTGGACTGGACACTACAAGCACCAGAATGCTTCTCCTCTCCCTGGTGACAGGTGTCAGGGCAGCCCCACCGGGGATGGGACACCCCTGGAAATGCACGCCCCCCCCCCCCCCCCCCCCCCCCCCGGGCCCCACCCCAGACACTAAAAGCTCCAGAATAACATATATTGATGAATGGGGCACTGCGGACGGTGTACTCATTAGCATTACTGCTTCACAGCGCTGAGGTCATGGGTTCTATTCCCACCATTGCCCTAACTGTGCGGAGTTTGTATATTCTCCCCGTACTTGCGTGGGTTTTCTCCAGGTGCTCCTACTTATAAATAACTGGTAATAATAGTCTCTGTACAGCTCTGCGGAATATGCGTGCGCTATATAATAACTGGTAATAATAGTCTCTGTACAGCGCTGTGGAATATGTGTGCGCTATATAATAACTGGTAATAATAGTCTCTGTACAGCGCTGCGGAATATGTGTGCGCTATATAATAACTGGTAAAAATAGTCTCTGTACAGGGCTGCGGAATATGTGTGCGCTATATAATAACTGGTAAAAATAGTCTCTGTACAGCGCTGTGGAATATGTGTGCGCTATATAATAACTGGTAAAAATAGTCTCTGTACAGCGCTGCGGAATATGTGTGGGCTATATAATAACTGGTAATAATATTCTCTGTACAGCGCTGAGGAATATGTGTGCGCTATATAATAACTGGTAATAATAGTCTCTGTACAGCGCTGTGGAATATGTGTGCGCTATATAATAACTGGTAATAATAGTCTCTGTACAGCGCTGCGGAATATGTGTGCCCTATATAATAACTGGTAATAATATTCTCTGTACAGCGCTGTGGAATATGTGTGCGCTATATAATAACTGGTAATAATAGTCTCCGTACAGCTCTGCGGAATATGTGTGCGCTATATAATAACTGGTAATAATAGTCTCCGTACAGCGCTGCGGAATATGTGTGCGCTATATAAATAACTGGTAATAATAGTCTCTGTACAGCGCTGCGGAATATGTGTGCGCTATATAATAACTGGTAATAATAGTCTCTGTACAGCGCTGGGGAATATGTGTGCGCTATATAATAACTGGTAATAATAGTCTCTGTACAGCGCTGTGGAATATGTGTGCGCTATATAATAACTGGTAATAATAGTCTCTGTACAGCGCTGCGGAATATGTGTGCCCTATATAATAACTGGTAATAATATTCTCTGTACAGCGCTGTGGAATATGTGTGCGCTATATAATAACTGGTAATAATAGTCTCCGTACAGCTCTGCGGAATATGTGTGCGCTATATAATAACTGGTAATAATAGTCTCTGTACAGCGCTGCGGAATATGTGTGCGCTATATAATAACTGGTAATAATAATCTCTGTACAGCGCTGAGGAATATGTGTGCGCTATATAATAACTGGTAATAGTCTCTGTACAGCGCTGTGGAATATGTGTGCGCTATATAATAACTGGTAATAATAGTCTCTGTACAGCTCTGCAGAATATGTGTGCGCTATATAATAACTGGTAATAATAGTCTCTGTACAGCGCTGCGGAATATGTGTGCCCTATATAATAACTGGTAATAATATTCTCTGTACAGCGCTGCGGAATATGTGTGCGCTATATAATAACTGGTAATAATAGTCTCTGTACAGTGCTGTGGAATATGTGTGCGCTATATAATAACTGGT
Organism: Crinia signifera; assembly: GCF_055691185.1. Lineage (NCBI taxonomy): Eukaryota > Metazoa > Chordata > Amphibia > Anura > Myobatrachidae > Crinia > Crinia signifera. The sequence goes on along the minus strand of NC_139225.1, from coordinate 9,486,447 downwards.
AATAATAGTCTCTGTACAGCTCTGCAGAATATGTGTGCGCTATATAATAACTGGTAATAATAGTCTCTGTACAGCGCTGCGGAATATGTGTGCCCTATATAATAACTGGTAATAATATTCTCTGTACAGCGCTGCGGAATATGTGTGCGCTATATAATAACTGGTAATAATATCCTCTGTACAGCGATGTGGAATATGTGTGCGCTATATAATAACTGGTAATAATAGTCTCCGTACAGCGCTGTGGAATATGTGTGCGCTATATAATAACTGGTAATAATAGTCTCTGTACAGCGCTGCGGAATATGTGTGCGCTATATAATAACTGGTTATAATAATCTCTGTACAGCGCTGAGGAATATGTGTGCGCTATATAATAACTGGTAATAGTCTCTGTACAGCGCTGTGGAATATGTGTGCGCTATATAATAACTGGTAATAATAGTCTCTGTACAGTGCTGTGGAATATGTGTGCGCTATATAATAACTGGTAATAATAGTCTCTGTACAGCGCTGCAGAATATGTGTGCGCTATATAATAACTGGTAATAATAGTCTCTGTACAGTGCTGCGGAATATGTGTGCGCTATATAAATTACTGGTAATAATAGTCTCTGTACAGCGCTGCGGAATATGTGTGCGCTATATAAATAACTGGTAATATAGTCTCTGTACAGCGCTGCGGAATATGTGTGCACTATATAATAACTGGTAATAATATTCTCTGTACACCGCTGTGGAATATGTGTGCGCTATATAATAACTGGTAATAATATTCTCTGTACAGCGCTGCGGAATATGTGTGCGCTATATAATAACTGGTAATAATATTCTCTGTACAGCGCTGTGGAATATGTGTGCGCTATATAATAACTGGTAATAATATTCTCTGTACACCGCTGTGGAATATGTGTGCGCTATATAATAACTGGTAATAATATTCTCTGTACAGCGCTGCGGAATATGTGTGCGCTATATAATAACTGGTAATAATATTCTCTGTACAGCGCTGTGGAATATGTGTGCGCTATATAATAACTGGTAATAATATTCTCTGTACAGCGCTGCGGAATATGTGTGCGCTATATAAAAAGCTGTTAATAAACAAATAATAATGAACGTAGCCGATCCGGTCCGGCGTTCCCGGGATCCTGTCCGTTTTTTACCCATACCCGCACATACTGTATACTGCTTTTGTTTATAAGATACTGAGAGGGGGGAATGAAACCTCTAACAGTAAAAATCAGACCTCATTTACCAAAAATAAAATAATACAGAGTACAGAGCAGTCCTCCTACTGCATTTTGTCTAACTCATCTTAAGTCCCTTCCATGTGATCCAGCCCACTATTTAGAAGCACCCTGTCTGAGTGAGTGAGGCATCACAGAGGCCAGTCTCTGTCCACCACAGTGGTGCTAGTCCCAAACTTGAATGCTCTCTCTTCGCCACCCCACCATCCATCTCCCTGGTCCTGGCTGAAGCTGCCTTTCCATCTCCGCACTTCTATGTTAAAGGATTCTTCTCCCTGTTCCTGTATACTGCTGCTGAGCATGGCGTTCAGGAGAGCTAATCCCAGTTTACAGAGCATGGTTACATTGCTGGTCCTCTGCCTGCTGCTGTGTGTGCAAGGTAAGCATCCTACAGGAGTACCACAACTTCATCATCCCTATACAACACTCAGGGCTCTGTATGTGTGGGACACAATATTCTGTGCTCACAATGTTCAGCATCATTACCAAGTTTTACAAGAGACATTTAAAGAAGCAGAAACTTTAATGTTATCTGTTTGTTACAGGGGAAGTCAGGGAGAAGAATACAATGTGTTCCCAGGCTTCTTGCAGTATATGTTGCATTTGATATTGTGTTTTCTCTATTTGGCAAAACTAAAAATCCAGTTATTTGTGTTGAAACACTGCACAAAAATGTTTCAGTGTAACTTTAGTGATGATGTAATGTAAAAACTATCATCATTGTGTCACTTGTCATATATGCAGCTGTGGTTTTAGTTTTAGAACAGACACACACACACACACACACACACACACACACACACACACACACACACACACACACACACACACACACACACACACACACACACACGTATATATTATAATACTCATGTTACAAAACTTTTTGATCTTATGTAAAGTATTCCTAAAAATATTTAGCAAGTGCATTATAATGTTGCAATGTGCAATATATGTCTGAAATCAGAATATACATATATAAGTGTGTCTATCTATATATCTATATATACAGTATATAATATAGTAGATATACTACAGTATTCTATTAGTATAAAATGTGTGTATGATGATACTTTATGACAGTAATAGGATTATCCTAGGTTTTAGTTGTCTCGTCCCTTTTGTACGTCCCAGGGATGGAGGGAGAGGGAGAATTCCTTTGTTACCAGTAACCTTGGTAACTACCAGAGCATGTGAAGTATCTGTTATTCGGCCAGGGCCCTTTTTAGTCTTTACATACAAAGGAAATTCCCCCCCTAACTCCCTGTGCCCTAATCTCCCCTCCCTACAACAAGTGTGTGTGTGTGTGTGTGTGTGTGTGTGTGTGTGTGTGTGTGTGTGTGTGTGTGTGTGTCTTCAAACTGCATGATCTTGTACAATGTTTTTGTTATGGTTTATTATGTTGGTTTTATAACTTTTTTACTGTGTGATAAAACTTTGCGCTTCCTTTTGATGGAGACCATTTCTCTATGATGCCTACACTTCTGGTCCAGTATTCTGAGGCTTGCAAACGATGTACTTTTCTCACCCTCATCGACGTTCTCCTATGTAACTTTTTATATTTCTGCTTTTTCCCATGATGGTATTTTGTGCCTGACTTTCGGGGCAGGAGAACACAATTTTTTTGTATTTTGGGCTCCTTGTGATCTTTTTGTTGGTAGCGTTGTATTATTCTAACGATATTTCATTCTTCCATTGGTCAAATAGCGGGCGTCTGGACTTCTGATGTGCCAATGTGAATAACTGGGTTCTTTTATGCGGTTATGGTATGCCAGGTCGACCACGTCTAAGTCGGCATTCACTAGGTTGACGCCCAATGGTCGACAGGGTCTAAATTTCGACACAAGCTTTAAGTCGACCATGGGAAGGTTGTCAGTCGACATGGACACTAAAAAAGTGCATCGCGTCCTCTCTCATTCAAGGCTATATGGTTCTGCGCACTGTTGACCTTTGTCTGTGTTTTTTTCATTGGTAGCTTCACACTCACATTGGGCCAGATGTATCAAGCTTCAAAAAGTGATAAAATGGAGAGAGATAAACGGCCAGCCAATCAGCTCCGAACTACCATGTCACAAGCTGGTTTTAAAAAATGACAGGTAGGAGCTGATTGGCTGTTTATCGCTGGCCACTTCATAATTTTTTGAAGCTTGATACATCGGGACCATTATCTTAGACCATGTTGTGAGTGAAATATGAAAATTGGACTTTAGGAGGGTCATTATAGATGAGCGAGGAATAACATTTTGAGAGATACAGTACTATCCAATCAGCATATACATTATATTTTACAGGCTGTATTTTAAAATGACAGAAGCTGATTGGCTAGTACTGTATTCACAATTTCACTGCTCTTCAAGTTTTGATCATTACCCGCTTATAGTCACTGAAGTCTTGTTTTACTGTACCATATTGTATATAGTTTAGGATCTTTTATGTATGATCCTTAACGTGCACTCATGTTATTTGGGCTTTGTATAAAATAGCCTGTAGTTTTATAATAATGTCAGAAATGAGTTTACAGGCATCTGGTGGCTCCCCGAATTAATAAAAATACAGGGCTGTATTTTAGTAGCATTTATTATATAACATATATAATTCTAGCACCCGCTATCTTTGAAAACATATGCAGTTCCTCTTCCCTGCCTGGGGTGTCGCTGTCTGCTGTAGTGCTTCTAGCACAGTGTGGTCTGTATATCAGCACTGATATGCAAACCAGACCTGTGCTAGAAACACCACAGCAGACAGTGACACCCCAGGCAGGGAAGAGGAATTGCATGGGTTTTCAAAGATAGCGGGTGCTAGAATGAACACTATGCTATTATATCCGTATAGTGCAAGCACAGTGAGTGCTAGAGGGAGATCTCCCTCCTCACTGCACTCACTGGCTGCTTAACGCTGTGACACAGCCATGTCCAGCATGGCATAATCCCCAACATTGTCACTGTATACATTGAGCAGCCATACAGTGCTGTGGGTGTTGCGTTAGGGCACGCCATATTCCCTCAGGGTTGGGGGGCAGCTGTTGTGAGAGGCTTAACGACTAACTCACTTTTTCTCCCTTTCCGTTAAAAACACAATGGGGGAAATTTTATAGGATGAGAGAATCAGAAAGTGAGAGATTTGGTAAGAAATCTCTGGGTTTTTTTTTAAAGCGGCAATCATTTACACTTCAAAATCAAACTGGTTTGATGATTGCCACTTTAATAAAAAACATGGAGATTCATAACAAATCTCTCACTTTCTGAATCTCTCATCCTATTAAATGTCACCCATAGACTTTGATGTACACACTTGTGGTAGATTGGTGCTTTGTGTGTGGGATGCACATCCCACAGAAATTGGGATGAAGGTCCTTACTGGCAGGATGGCAGGACAGCAGGACAGTTCCTCTTAAAATGGTCCTATCCATATGAGGTATACAACTGATACTGTAGCTGCAGTTCCCCAGCACAACTTTGTTCTGAACATTCTGTCCTATTTTCCTACAGAAGTGGAGAATCGGTCCACAGAATAATCATGTACGCATCAATGTGCTCTGTTACACCCTCTGACGTCCGGCTGTTCCCTGCCATTACTTGAGCGTTTCTTGATCGGGAATGAGATATTCTGATCTTGTCATGCTTTTCCATTTACGGCCTGAAAAGCAAGAATACAAATTCAAGTCATCATAAGAGGATTCTAGCAAAATAGTTATTTACAGAATAATTGGGTTCTTGTGTAGTTTCACGGCGCCTGATATATCTGATGTGATATCGGCCAATATATCGGATGTGATATTGCATCTATCTTAGATATGTAGGGGGAAATTTACTAAAGGAAATGTGTAAAAAATAGGTGTATTTGTATCCAGAAATACACTTATTTTTGACATTTACTATCCCGAAAATACGGCAATTCGTAGTCGTATTGATGTGCTAACAATCCGAATTGCCGTATTTTCGGGATAGTAAATGTCAAAAATAAGTGTATTTCTGGATACAAATACACCTATTTTTTACACATTTCCTTTAGTAAATTTCCCCCGTAATGTCTATATAATATTGTTAACAAAATACAACCATAAAGTGAATAAAAGCTGTTTACAACCATAAAGTAGTAATTATAATAAGAAGAATAATAATAATGAACATCAACCTTAATTTATTTTATTTTGTGTGAAGTAGGCAGCATAATAACACATTATAATACTCAATGAGAGCTTCAGGAAGTCATCCATACAGCCATAGGCGCCGATTCTGTGGGTGCTCCGGGGCCTGAGCACCCACCGAAACTGTTCAGCACCCGTGGGCCACCCAAACCCCACCCAGGGGTGTGGCAGCGGTGCACACTGCAAATAATCCTGAGTGCGACCCCCAGAACTCACTGTGCTGTGCCTGCCAGTGTGCTGCCCGGCGGCGGGGGACCTGCCCGCACGGCCGGTAGCCGCAGCTGCCCGCAAGTCTACCACATTAACAGTAATCATTGATAGGGGGGTGTCTCACTAAATAAATCTAGTATATGTAACAGGATTATTTGGTGGCCACGCCCCTTCCCCATGAAGCCACTCCCGTATATTTTAGGCTTGATCACCCACCAGCAAAAACATAAATCGGCACCCATGCAAACAGCATAATCGAGGCACTGACGTCTTTGTTTTGCAAAGGTGGACTCTAGAAGCTCTGTAGATCTTTCTGGAGATTGCTCGGGTGTGGATCGTTTTATCGACCCCACTTAGGTCGACAGTCATTAGGTCAACACCGTTGGGCCGACATGGGTGAAGGTCGACAGGTTTCAAAGTCGACATGGGTTTAGGTCGACATAGCATTAGGTCGACATGGGTTAGGTCGGGAGGTCAACATGTTTTTTTTACTGGTTTTTTTTTTTTAACCCGAATGTCGACACAGTCGACATGGACACAGTTGAAAGTCAACCGCAGCCCCTCGCTTTGCTCACGATGCTTCGGGCACACTATTTTATTCTCCCACCATGCCCTAGTGGATGGTAGGGCATGAAATACCGCCTGTCGGCACATGTCGGCTCAAAAATCAGTAAAAAAAACATGTTGACCTGTCGACCTTGTCCCATGTCGACCTTGCCACCTGTCAACCTAGACACCTGTCGACCTTCCCAACTGTCGACCCAACCTAAGTGGTGTCGACAATACGACCGTATCCCGTTAAAACTGTATTGGTTCAAAGAGACGCATTATGCCAAAGTGTAAATGTCACTGTAAAGTATAACTTCTGGACACTCTTCATTGTATTCCACCTGTCCACTGGTTTTGTAGTGTAACTTTGTTTATGGCTGAACTTAGTAAGGAAAGTGAGGGGAAGTATTAACGTTATCACACGTGGAAAAAATGTGTGAATGTGTGTGAAGCTTACTGCTCCTAATGCACCGATTTCTGTACTGATATCCAAAAACGATGTACCTGTTCCACATGGGTGTGGTACAGGGTTCCGACAGTCATTAGCCCGACCTCGGGATCCCGACTGACCAGACTCAGACAGCGTGGCAAGCGCAACAAAGCCCCTTGCGGGCACGGTTGTGGACCCCCACGAGGGAGAATAGCCGGTGGCCGTCGGGAACCCGTGCATCGGTATTTTAACAGCCGGGATCCCGACGTCCCGTTCCTGACTGTCGGGACCCCGTCATGCACCCGTTCCACATTACAAGCGGTGCCCAACTTGACACCATTGCTACAGCATCTTTTGCACCTCTGCACACTCCTCCATCTTTCTCTATATATTATGGCTACAGGTAATTTTTCACTGAGCAGTCCTTAGTTTGCACTTGTTCAATGATTTCCGATGTAGCCGAATGCGGCTTTGGCAGCCAGGGAGTTAAGTCTCTGTTGTGTGGACGTGCTAACAAGATTACAGCGCAGCTGAGAAGAAACTAATCTGTGTAAAGCTTAGTCACTTTAGTAACATATTCCAACCTTACGCAGTGGTGCAGGTGTGGTTTTGGCGATGGCCTTTCTGCACTAGGTCATCGCTCCTTCAGAAACTGCTGTCACAAAGGTTTGTGCGGTACTTCAGTGTCACAGAAGGGAAGATGTTAAGGCGACTGTGAGCCAACATATTGGAGAGACAGCTGCTTTGTACTGTACTTAAACTGTACTTTGCCACAGGTGTGTGTGTCATAAGACTGCGTAGAACTCCCGCAGTGTGGGGACAATGCGATTTATACAGTACCTCACTCTCCATTTTCTCATAATCAGCGGTTGATTCCATTGGCTGATTCACGCACATTGTTAAGCAGTGTTTTTCTGAATTGGCCAATGAAGTCTAGCAAACCGGTCCGGAGTACAGACCACAATCCGCATTTATAAAAATGGGGTCTGCGGCATCGCCCCATGGGATATGGCCTACCCAGACGGCCCATCGTCAGTCACTTCTGTTGTTTCCTCCCCACTTCTCAGGTAGCTTCCATGCAGGAGGTAACCTCAAATCCAAGATGGTCTATGTGGAACTACTCCTGTCTGGGGTATGGATCATAAGATAGACAGCCAGTGTACTGTATCCCCCTGCCTGAGCTATGGAGTGGACATGCTTTATTTAATTAGTTGCTTCTCTTAGAAAATATATATATATATATATATATATATATATATATATATATATATATATATATATATATATATATATATATATATATAATCTCTGCCACCATAAGAATTGCTTCACTGTCCCCTGATGGAATGATATTTAGTTACCATGTACTTGTCCTATATTGCATGAAACTACTGTAATTCGTTATTTAATTTTCATTTATTTATTTATTTTGCTAATTTATGTATTGTTAGGGATAATGAGTGTGCGCTCTCCACACCCCTTATGCATGCACGTGATCTAAGGACCTCTGTCTGCAGCTTTAAGGCCCCCATGCACTAGTCCAACTTGTCCTGAGGACCGATCAGACCAAATTCCCCTTCAGCTCCCCCGGTAGTTCTTCGGGAGGCTCACTTACGATTTGGCACTCAATGATTTATTGCATGTAAAACTCCTTGTGAGCGGCAGGTGACTGGTGGCGGGACGGAGAATTTAACAAAAAACATGTCAAAAGACTGGCCGGCCAGTGACTGCAGCTGGCGATCGAATAGCCGGGACATGTAGTTCCACAACATCTGGAGGGCCACAGTTTGAAGACCCATGATCTATAGGTATGTACCATCAGTGATGCACCGCTGACACACACCTATGGATCGGACCCAATACATCATGGGTGCTAAAAAGATTTTATGTGCAGGCGGTTCAATCTCCAGGGTCCAACCCGATGCGCACGGGGCCGCGCTTCGGGGCGGATGGGATGTCCAACACATCCGATTGGGCTGATTTCTCGGCCTGATCCTTCGGAACCAGGGGAAATCGGCCCAAATCTTACTAGTGTATGGGGGCCTTCAGTTTGTTGACGCAGAGTCATTCCTTCGTTAAGGATTTGGTAAATGAGCTAGTTGCTTACATACAGGAACCGTAATGTCTACCTGATTTTCAGGGGAAAAGTAGGTTAAAAACTGAGCCTATTAGTTTAAAAGGTTTATGAGATTTGTCCATACAGCCCCGTTGTGAAGGATTCTCCATCTGTAAGGTGTTGTGAGCTCAGCAGAAGGTAAATCCGTACTAGACCAGGCGTACTGTATTTATTCACTGTGTTTTATACTGTGTCGGCTGAAGAGGTCATTTCATGTGGAGGGCAGAGCAAAACCCTTCAAAGCCTTTTTATGGTAGTTTTTGTGGCATACAGCATGAATGAAAGCATTTGACCATAATAAAATATCCCAGAACATCTGAAACAAAGCGAGAGGAGGCAATTTCCTACACACAATGGCGTTTTACAGCCCTGTGTGCCTAACATCTGACCGTGGGTAACTTTGTTGCTGTTAAAATATGCCAAGGCCACTGACTGTAATACAGCGCGCTGGTGATCAGCCTGTCGTTTGTACTGTGTGAATGATGTCATTTATTCATTCACTGACTACAATCTCGCCCAAAACAGACGTGAGTGAGTCCGCACACAAAAATTCTTGCTCATGAGCGTTTTGGTTAGTATTATAGTAAAAACCAACATAAAGTCATCGTGGCTATTAATGCCTATTAAAGAGGTTGGTGGTGCTCCCAGTATAAGTTCAGAAGAAAACTCTATTTTAAGGGATTTGGGGTTCTTGCAAAAGAGATGCAAGAGAAAAAGGCTGATTAAGTCTTTTTGGGGCACTCTTTTATTGTTTAATTATTGTGTATATGTCAAAAATTAAGATTTAACTTTTATTATGATATGCCTTAAAATTTAATGTGCCCTGTCAAATAAGACAGATGTCGGTCTTATTGACAGAAAAGAATACACCAATCCCCAGTTTATTTCTGAGGTCATTAGATTCAGATCTGTGTCAAAATTATTCTCACACCATGTGGTATTTTGCCTAAATTGGCACAAAACAGATCTGTAGTAACTAATTAATTTTTTGGTGATTACCCAGTTAGCGAAATTAGTGTTTTAAATCAATATTGTTAGAAAAAACAACTCCACATAATTGCGTGATACCCTGTACAAATATTCAGAGTTATTACTGCTCTCCTCCTAAAAAAGAAGACACTCCCCTTAGTTGACTCTTAAAAATAATCAATATATCTTCTTTTTATTAAATATGTACGATGGATATATAGAGTCTGGGGTTTGTGTCACCACGCTGTTATTCTAAACACTGATTGTAGTTAGATACTCTGTGCAATTGTGACTCTGTTGCCATTCATCAAAATTCTGTACATTTCATACAATGTTTCAATTTGGTTGCTATACAGAAGGAAAAAGGGAAAGGTGCACTTTCTCTTGTGCTGGGTCCTTTCTCCTTTCCAGTATCATGTAAGATTACATCAAATTCTGGGTGAGAGTTAGATCCCTCCGTCCTATGTGCACTAAGGTATAGATATAAAGTGGTGTATTAATTCCCTTTGGACCAAAATATTCCTGCTCAGATTGTCCCTGTTGCAATTAATGCAGCGCAGAGAGTACAAACGGCTGGTTTGGCCCAAACAGGTTACACTGAACCTCGGTTGTGATAGAGGAGTTCAAAAAGGGGGCGCATGCACCTCTTAAGGAGAGAAAGAGGTTTGGGATATTCACACAAAACCTTTATTCTGCTGTCTGGCATCTGTTTTATTACAAACATAGAATGGCAGATGAGAGATATTGGCTGGTGTCACCCAAACGGAGAAACATAGGTAGCAGTCCTCTGCTGTTCCGACAAATGGTGCCAGACGCTAGGCTTGATGCTGGTGCATTTGCAGGGCATGCGTCTGTTCCTGTCAGAATGAGAGAGACTACCGAATAGAAAAAGTTTACAGATTGTATCTGAACAGAGTAGTGCTCCTTTGAACACAATTGTGGATTGGCACGTGTATCTATATATCAGAGTCACAATCACTCGGACATAATGGTCGACACATAAACAGTGTCGGCTTTATTTTACACAGAGAAAGTGTTTTTCTAACGCATATAAATATCCAGCAATATAGACTCCTTTTAAGGTGCAGCTTTAAATCTTACATTCAATTTGGTTTAAAAACACAGTAGTCGACATGTGTCGATTTTTTATACAAGAAAAAATATATATATAAATATATTCTCAGGTCTGTGCATGTAATTACCAAATATTCGAATGTTGTATCTTGCTGCCAATATATCCACAATTCACAACAACAATTTGTTTAAAGAAAGTTATTATGCAACCTTTGCTGATAATTAATTCACTGAAATAGTTAAAATTGTTAGTTACGTGTAAGCAAATGACACGAACTGTGAGTAAGAAAAGCAGTTTGTGTCATTTGCTTACACGTAACTAACAATTGTAACTATTTCAGTGAATTAATTATCAGCAAAGGTTGCATAATAACTTTCTTTAAACAAATTGTTGTTGTGAATTGTGGATATATTGGCAGCAAGATACAACATTCGAATATTTGGTAATTACATGCACAGACCTGAGAATATATTTATATATATATTTTTTCTTGTATAAAAAATCGACACATGTCGACTACTGTGTTTTTAAACCAAATTGAATGTAAGATTTAAAGCTGCACCTTAAAAGGAGTCTATATTGCTGGATATTTATATGCGTTAGAAAAACACTTTCTCTGTGTAAAATAAAGCCGACACTGTTTATGTGTCGACCATTATGTCCGAGTGATTGTGACTCTGATATATAGATACACGTGCCAATCCACAATTGTGTTCAAAGGAGCACTACTCTGTTCAGATACAATCTGTAAACTTTTTCTTTTCGGTAGTCTCTCTCATTCTGACAGGAACAGACGCATGCCCTGCAAATGCACCAGCATCAAGCCTAGCGTCTGGCACCATTTGTCGGAACAGCAGAGGACTGCTACCTATGTTTCTCCGTTTGGGTGACACCAGCCAATATCTCTCCTCTGCCATTCTATGTTTGTAATAAAACAGATGCCAGACAGCAGAATAAAGGTTTTGTGTGAATATCCCAAACCTCTTTCTCTCCTTAAGAGGTGCATGCGCCCCCTTTTTGAACTCCTCTATCACAACCGAGGTTCAGTGTAACCTGTTTGGGCCAAACCAGCCGTTTGTACTCTCTGCGCTGCATTTTCCTTCTGTATAGCAACCAAATTGAAACATTGTATGAAATGTACAGAATTTTGATGAATGGCAACAGAGTCACAATTGCACAGAGTATCTAACTACAATCAGTGTTTAGAATAACAGCGTGGTGACACAAAACCCAGACTCTATATATCCATCGTACATATTTAATAAAAAGATGATATATTAATTATTTTAAAGAGTCAACTAAGGGGAGTGTCTTCTTTTTTAGGAGGAGAGCAGTAATAACTCTGAATATTTGTACAGGGTATCACGCAATTATGTGGAGTTGTTTTTTCTAACAATATTGATTTAAAACACTAATTTCGCTAACTGGGTAATCACCAAAAAATTAATTAGTTACTACAGATCTGTTTTGTGCCAATTTAGGCAAAACACCACATGGTGTGAGAATAATTTTGACACAGATCTGAATCTAATGACCTCAGAAATAAACTGGGGATTGGTGTATTCTTTTCTGTCAATAAGACCGACATCTGTCTTATTTGACAGGGCACATTAAATTTTAAGGCATATCATAATAAAAGTTAAATCTTAATTTTTGACATATACACAATAATTAAACAATAAAAGAGTGCCCCAAAAAGACTTAATCAGCCTTTTTCTCTTGCATCTCTTTTGCAAGAACCCCAAATCCCTTAAAATACAATCTCGCCCAGCCAGGCAGCACATACATGGGAGGTATATGGGTCAGAACACCTGTAGAATAGCGTCAGACATGTTACTGGGCAATTTGGTGCCTAATGACTGTCACACTTGGGACCTGCTGCATAATTACCCTGCTTTATATTATTCCAAAAACATCCAGATGTTCTCTACTAGCCATCGGATGGTGAATTTCCCATTTAGGCATGTGCCGAGGGGCAGAACTACTGAACATCTCCTCACATACATGGGCGTATTAAAGTTGTCAGAACTCCCTCCAAACGACGGGATTGGTATGAAATCCCGGCGGTGAAAATCCCGACGCTGGAATCCCGACCGCCGAAATTCCTTGCGGGCTCGCTACGCTCGGCACACTAATTTATTCTCCGTCTATGGGTGTTGTGGACACCCATAGAGGGACAAAGTGCCGGGATTTCGGCGGTCGGGATACTAACTGCATCAGCCATCGTTCACAGCAGACAGTGAGGTGGCACGATCGGGGATGATCGGGTGGCTCCGGAGGACTTGAGTACCCAAACTCCCGAGCGCTTCTGAGTCCCTCCAAGCCGCGCCGAACATCCCCAAGCCTTCCGCCTACTCACTGCAACTAATGGCGGAGGGGGCAGCGCATGATTGCCGGAGTGGAGGGGCGAAGGGGAGTGACAGGAGGGGAGGGGGTGCTAACACTGGGGGGGGGGGGGTGCCTGGAGAGGTATTCTGGGCATACCACTGAAGTGGTTAATAAATAAAATAACATCATACAGTATTCTCACCATTAGCCTCCAGTCCTAATAATTAGCGTACAATTTCATAAATTATATATTTTTTAAATAGACAACATGAGGACTAATTTTTAAATCTTAATCTTATACTATTTCCTCAGCAGTATTCACGTTTAATTCTTAAAACCTGAATTTTCTTTTGCATATCGTTCGTTGTAAATGTAACTTTATACATCCTAGTTGTGAAAGTCCTAAGCCCCAGCCTTGTGCACATTCTCACACACCTGCATACCTTGTACAGTCAGCGCTGAGATGGCAATACTAGGTGATGTGCTGTCATCCCATGGTGTTACTAAGCTGTGGGAGACTCTGATAAGGAACACGATGAGGTGTCAGAGCCTGATTAACATTCCAGCAGGAGGGCCCACAGCCTGTGAGTCACGCAGTGGTGACCAGGGCATCTGTGTAAACATTCACAAACCCCCTATTACTAGGAATAGACCTGTAATTGTCGCCTCTACTGTTCTGTGCAGCTACTGTAGCAAAAACTATCCAACGCAAGTCCCGGCTGTAATAGTTGTCATTGTTCTGCATTTATTAAGAGATTTATTATCTGCTGCCCACTTCAGGTTTTATTAGTTTAGGTCCTAATGCAGCAGTCAGGAAACAGGGGTAAATTACCCCAAATAGGGTAAAAATAAAATTCCTGGGGGTAATGGACGGTCGCACTGCATATGAATCTATATGCCTCCCCCGCCGTCTCCACCGGTCCCCCTCACCGCCCCGACACTCCCAGCCCCAGTCTCTATCGCTGGCGCCGCCAGTGCAAGGGATCTGGCGAGCGACGGGGAAAGACGAGGCCAGCTCCATCTGTTTAGGGAAGTGAAGGAGAATAGATGCGGGTATAGATTGTAGGTGAGTAATAACCCTTTCACTTTCACACCGCACTTGTTAAACGGTATATTGCCGTTTTATTTTACATTTCAAAACGTTTAAGGCTGCAGTGGGAAAGTGTCAGATTTCATTTACCGGTTAAAGATAACCGGTATTTCAAAACGTTTAAAAAGCAGAGTCCTACACGTTTCAGAGCCGGTCTTTATGCAGTGAGAATGGTTTTGACACGGTATTTAGTAATAATAACAACAGATTACAGACCTGTGATAGGCTGCCCCTGCATTCTGCCTTGAAACGTGTTCAGGGGATTAAACGGGTTGACTGATGTGAATGGTACTTAAACGGTATTTAAAACGGTAATCTACTGCGATGTGAAGGCTCAGACCCGTTTAAAAATACCGGTTTTTTAAATGTTTTGGCAGTGTGAAAGCGGAATAAGAGAGCTGTAATTTAAATAAAAGAAGGGTGCTGTGAGAACAGGAGGAAGATATAGGTTCTATATGCATTCCCGCCTGTGTGTGTTACAGTACTGTAGTGTACAAGGGCCTGACGTAGTGCAGTGCATCAAGCCCTTGTGTATAACACAATTCCCTGCGTGATGCTCCGGGCCCCGCCTCCAAGTCCGCCCGCTTCTTCAGTAGAATCGATTGGTTGCTGCACCATCTCGGCGGCGCGCAGTTTGTACTGCCGCTGAGGAACCGACTTTCTTTGCCTGGTTATAGGCTCCTGTCAGGGTACACCCATCTCTAGTCTAGGGGAAACATTGTACTAATAGTTGCCAGGATGTCACATTATCAATGGCTATACCACACACAGCCTGGCGGCCATTGATGATGCTATACCACACACAGCCATACATGGCAATTATCATCATCAATGGCTGCCAGGCTGTGTACAGTACTAGCAGGATATAGCATCAGTTTCTGAGGGTACAATGTGTATTACAATTATATGATTTCCTTCCTCCTCAAATCAAGGGGCTAACGTCGGCGTATCTAAATATAGTTTGGGGTAAAAGGTAAAGAAGTTCCCTGACCGCTGAGCTAATGTAATTAAATAATGTCTCACAGAATTGCAGAACCTGTTTTATTTCTACGACATGGTTTGTAGATAAATGTATAAAGTATATTTATCTACAAACCATTGTGTACGTCATAGAACAGCCCATATTTCCGATGCTGGTCGTCATTCTATTACAGTATGAGATCATAGCTTTATTGATAAAAAACAAACAAAAACCAGAACTGTAATGTGTCTTTGTATGTGTTCTCTTCAGTGCAGTTTATAGTCACGATGCAAGAAAAACATTGCTTTGAATGCGTTGTTACACGCTCCATTGGAGGTGTATGGGTTGGACATACTTGTTGACCTAAAGCTTCTGTGCTCAGTGGAGTGTAGTCTACTTTTGGGGAGTTACAGGAGTTGAAATTACTGTGTCAACTAAAATCTGATTCCCTTGCTTAACACTGTGTGTCTAGTATTAATGGAATGGCAGTGGCAAGCGCAGGATATTTAGAAGGGGGTTTCCAAATGTAATCCAAAGTCTCCCACTCTGCAGCGCATTAGAGTAAGTACGCGAGTCTGGGGGAGCGTTAACAGCCCCGAAAAGTGGTCTTGTTATACACTGGACACTGTATGGAATACAGTATTGATAGAATCTAGAATGTCACTGAATTCATCTGGGGGTCGAGCTTTCAACTTTGTTGCTCCAACTCTATGGAACTCTCGTCCTCGCACAGTGTGAGAAGCCCCCACTGTAGAATCCTTTAAAAAATAGACTAAAGACGTTCCTATTTACTCAAGCATTTTACTGATATCTACTGTTAAGCTTGTTTTGTATTTTGAGCTGTAAAGACAATGGTGAAGCACTTTGAGTCCTATTGGGAGAAAAGTGCTATATTTATATATCAATAATAATAATAAATATTATTATTATTTAACAGTACAGATGGTCTATTGTATATAAGATAAGTGGTCAGGAAAAGATTAAACATATAATAAATAAACATATAATATAATATATTATATATTATAATATAATTAAACATATAATAAATTAAACATATAATAAATAAATAAATACACAAACATAGAACCAGTACTGTACTACTAAGCTCACAATCTCCCACCTCATGGTCTCTTCACCTGGCAGCTGCTCTCTGGTCCATTGCAATGTATGAGGGCTCAGATCCACACATACAGTAAATGTGGTAGAAGAAGCTGGTACACTTCTGCCCAATGTGCAGCAGCTCTGCAGGAAAGGAGAGGTAGATTTTAGTATTATCAGCATAGAGGTGATAGTGGAAGTCGAGTGAGCAAGAGAGGACATGTAGAGATAGAGAAGAAGAGGACCAAGAATAAAATGTTGGGGGACACCTACTATCAATGGAACAGCAAGAGGTGAAGTCATTAGAGGTACAGCTGGGCATTTTCAAAAAAAGTGCAAGTACAAGCATAATGAGTGATATTCAAAGTTTTAGCAGTTGTAGAGATGGTGATATTATGGATGAATAGGCAGATTAAGCAGCCAGGAGTAGTATGATGGGAGAACGAAGTGAGCTCACGCAAATCAGTCCCTTGGTGTGTGCTGTATGTTTGGGCTTCTATATGATTGACAAATATTAACTGTACAGCAGGGTTGCGGACTTGCAAAAAATCCTCTCCGGGAGAAGCCCGGAGAGGAATCTTTCATTACGCGTTTGGGGGTGGGGCTTAATGGTGACGTCATTAAGCCCTGCCCCCATTACGACAAATAGCCAAAATAACTGATCTCCATGGAGGGGGTGGGGCTAAAATGACACGATTGTGCCATTTTAGCTCTGCCCCCTCCTCTGAGACCCGCGGAAAGCGGCCTTTAAATGCCGCGATCGGGGGGGGGGGGGCTCAGTGGGGGTCCCCTTGATTCCAGGAGGGTTGCCCACCCTTCCGGGGGGCCGGGAGGGGGACCCGATTTTCGGGAGACTCACGCAAATTCCGGGAGGGTCAGCAACCCTGCTGTACAGAAGATGCGAACCCGTGATCTAGACCATTGCAGGAGCCTTCTAAGCTGTTAATCGGCTACTGCATTGGCCCTGCATAGATCCCTATACTCGAGGGCATAACTATCATAGGTGCAGCTGCTATGGGGCCCAGAGCTGAAGGGGGCCCATCTTTACTGTCTAAGTAATATGTTTTACATACATTTGTCACCATCAGTTGCTAAATATTGGGCCCTTACAAACTTTTGCTATGGGGCCTACGAATATCAAGTTACGCCCCTGCCTATACTGTTGTTACCGGCATAGTGAACCAGGGGGAGAGGGGACGATGGTGGCAGGCCAGGAGAAATACCCACTTATTGGGGAGGCCCTATTTTCTTGAGAATCCCTGCCAGTGTAAAACTCCAAATCAGTAGATGGCAATGTACAGGTGTCAATACGGTTCTGTGTGTATACTGTATGTATGACAAAGTGGCTCCAAGTATTTATTGAATGTAATCTACCCGATGAAGCTTTAAATATAAAAAAAAAAAATTCCTGCAGTTTCAGGCTTGATCTTTTTGGATTTGTTCCACTTAATCCACGGAATACTATTTCCATGTATACGTGGCTTGCAGACCGATGATACATTACTCAAGAGTGCCGGGGAAAAAAATCCGGAAAATAATTATATATGAACAGTTGTGCTTGAACGTTTCGGAAGAGTTTTCTACATTTTACAGAAACTTGGCCTAAATCTTCCTCTGATTGTCCTAAAATCAAGCAAATGGGACTAAAAAAATTAGGCATGTTCTTTTTTTTTATTGAGGGAAAATTATCCAATATTATATGATACATTAAAAACATTTTTCCTCCTACAAAGCATCTAATCACAAAGGAAATGCACTTACCTGTCAGGTACAGACATCAGAGGTTCAATGGAACAAACGACGTTGGACTGTAGGACAATACAGTGTGTGAACTTACGCATCGATCTAGAAGATACATTGCAAACAATTCATAAACCCTCCACCTACTGTACATATTTGGCTAAAGCATAATTGCAAATACAGTATACACAGTGTCCGGACCATACCCAAAATTCTAGCATACTGTAGCAGCAGCAGCACAGAAACCTATCGGCAAGTAATAAAAACTCCAGTGCTATCTCAGGAGAATATCATCGCTTGATAGGTGATTAGATACAGAAGCCGTTAAGCATAAAACACCTACTGTATAAAAAAAAACATTGCAAGCCTAGTGTTTAATTTAATTCATTGGGTGTTCGGGTGTCAAGAGTATAAAGAGCCACCTACTTTCTTCCTGTAACAACAATTTAACTCTGTTGCCTCCCCCTATGGACAAGTTGCCAGCAATCATAATAACGTCATCCCAACTACCGCCAAAATTCCATCTGCCGGGGTGATGAACAGTAAGTAAGTGGGGAGCGCTAGTGTTAGGCCAGCGAAGGGGGGATTTAGGTATAAGCACAACTGCGGGACTTCGGGTTAGGCTGCGGGGAGGAGAGTTCAAGTTAGATTGCGGGCTGGGTTGGGGTACCACAACTTATAAATGGAGGTTCTAGAGCTAAATTATTGTTGCAGGATGAATGTACAGTAGGTGGATCTTTACTCTGAACACCCTAGTACCCACCGGGTTAATTGGAAACCTAGTACCCACCGGGTTATGGGTGCGGATCGCCTATCGAGATGTGATACTTGCCTGAGATAGCACTTTATTGGAGTTTTTAGTACTTGATACCTTTTTGTGTTGCTGGTGTGTTAGAATGTAGGGTGTGGTGCTATATATTTTGAATTCTGCATTCGCCGTATACTGTATGTAGGTGGAGGGTTTATGAATTGTTTGCAATGAATCTTATAGATCGATTCGCAAATTCACATGTTGTTTATTTTGTCGTGTCGCTTCGCAATGGAACCTGCTGCTCCCACTATGGCGCTACAGATCGGCAGCACCTGATGATGTTGGAATCCTTTGACGTTTGTCCCCAGCAAGCTGCATTGGTGACTGTCAAATTGTCTATTGTAAATACATAGAGGCCTGTTTATGCGGTTTTACATCATTTGTCGAATAAACATCTTCTATCGTGGTAAATATCTGCAGCGATAAGCGATATATACAGACTTCCTGGTTCTTCTGATAGGGGGTGTATATTGACAAGCAGTCAAAACGTGTACAGGCAGCATACCGTGAAGGGCAGGGGCGGATTGGGAGTCGATTCTGGCCCGGGAGCGCGGGGGGGGGGGGGGCGTATGTAAGGCAGAAAGTGTGGGAGGCGGCTTCCCTGCTGCTGCCACTGCTTTCTGGGAGGTGCTGTGCCGCTTGAAGGGCCTGGGAGGTGCACGCATGCGCAGCCGCCTCCCGTGGCCATTTTGGATTTGGGCAAAGTGCTGCGGCCGCTGCCCGCGGCCCAGCCAGCCCAGGGGGGATCGTGACTGGCCCCTTTTTGAGTTTTGGGCCGGCCCACCGGGAAATGGCCTAGTTTCCCGGTGGGCCAATCCGCCCCTGGTGAAGGGATCATTAACACTTTCTCTGCCGATGCTGCCACATATGGTAATGCAATCCTTAGGCGGTGTTGGCTATTAGGGAACAATCAACAAAAAGCCAATTTTGACCACTATCTGCCTTGAGACAGAGGGTGCTGCAGAATTTGCATTAGCTGCGATATGTTCTGCATTAGTCATTTGCTGAAAAGCCCCAATAGATAAAAAAAAAAATGCAGAAGTCGACATTTCTGCATTATCTATGGAATACTGTGTAAGCTTCCTAAATATGATTTATAATTCCTATCTATGTGTGTTATAATGGACAGTGTGTGTGTGTGTGTGTGTGTGTGTGTGTGTGTGTGTGTGTATACAGACTTCTCTTCTCCCATGCTTCCAGAAGGAATTTTGTTAATCTTGCCTTGGCTGATAACCTCGGCCCTATATCACTGGCGTGGAATGTTAAGTGTAGGTTTAGGTTCTGTTATCTGCAGACCTGTCTCACAAAGCTATAGTGCAGGTACTGTACATGTAACACATGGCTAATGTAACAGAATGACTTGCAGATGCACACATGTCACACAAATCGCCCGGTATTAGCGGCCACCTACAGTTTGTCTCGGTTCAGGGAAAGATCTCACACATGCAAAATCTCTGCAATATTCTTCCATTCCAAACCTGATCAAAAACCTACCTACTCCTTTTTTGTACAGTGGGTATGTGATTGGAGGAAGTTACTCTAAAGCAAAAAAAACATGAAAAACTTGTGGCAACCTTGTCACATTCACGTCGATCTAACACAGGGGTGGCCAAACCTGTCCTCAAGATCTACCAACGGTGCATGTTTTCCAGGCAACCTGTGGATCTATAGTAGGAATGAATGCAGCTGGTTTTAAAATGTGACAGTTAGTAATGACTACAGCTGTGCAGCAGCTAGGTGATGTGGAAAATGTGACAGTTAGTAATGACTACAGCTGTGCAGCAGCTAGGTGATGTGGAAAATGTGACAGTTAGTTATGACTACAGCTGTGCAGCAGCTAGGTGATGTGGAAAATGTGGACCGTTGGTAGATCTCAAGGACCGGTTTGGCCACCCCTGATCTAACACTTGCGTCTCACTGTCGTTACTCTCAATCTAGAGATTGCGGTCTAATATAGTTAGGTGTACAAGTGGTGCCACTGTGTAGTTTCCTAGGGTCTACACTCTAAATGGGTGAAAACCATGGTGCAGCCCGCATTCCCATAGTGACGCCACTGCAGTAAGTATTACAATTTAAGGAAAATGGGTCCGATTCAGGCTTGGCCATATTTAGTATAATGTCTGCTTACTGCGGTGTCCTTTATGTGAAACCAAGCCCGTCACTGCTGCTCCCTCACCCCGCGACTTGCGTTCTGTCACACTGACATACTGTTCACTAAATATTATTCCAAACACCGAAATGTCCATTACACATTATGCCACACAATGCAGTGCCCCTTACACATTAAGCAGAACACTGTAATGTTCATTAAATATTATTCCAAACACCGAAATGTCCATTACATATTGTGCCACACACCATAATGCCCATTACATATTATATCACACATTGTAATATCTATAACATATTATGCCACACACCATAATGCCCATTACATATTGTGCCACACACCGTAATGCCCATTACATATTATATCACACATTGTAATATCTATAACCTATTATGCCACACACCATAATGCCCATTACATATTGTGCCACACACCGTAATGCCCATTGAACCTTTAATCGGGCCCTGTTCAGACAGAACAGCTGTTCTAGGACGCCAGGGCCTCTCCAGCGGATAGTTTGCAGGGGCTGACTAGTGAATGCTTATGGAAAGTGATGCAAACACACCTGTGTTTTTCAATTACCCCCATTCCCCATCCTGTTACCTCCTCTGCACGCTGACTACTCGTCACTTACTTACTTTATGGATACATTTTCTATACGTACACTAACGCAAATTACTGCAGATGCGCATTGTGGCTCTGGCAGATGCGCAGTGGCAAAAATTGCTCCGCTGTGCCCAACTTTGACATTGTGCGCCCCTCAAAATCAGGTCGTCGCCATCGGCTGTTTATCTAGTTTTTGGTAACAAGATTGTTGTAAACATTTTGAAGTGGAATATGATAACCTTTTGTCCAAAAAAGAAGATAAAAGCAAACAGATGGATATACAAAAGGCTCAGGTCAAAACCTGCACAAATCATTGTCTTCTTTTGAAGTTCGGATCACACTGCCACTCCGAGTTTGTTTTAACAAGTGAAACTTTAAATATCAGATTTCACTGTAAAGTTTATGTGCAGAGATGCAGATTATCCAGGACGCTGCCTCTCCTACCTTCTAAGGTATCTGCTAAAGCAACTGCAGTCCCTTACGGGATTTCCCACTGCACAAACTGCTAAATATGATCAATACAGTAGTTACACATTAATTCCCAAATTGGAGATATATAGGCGCTGTTGTAGGAAAGCATGATGCTTACAGCCTAAATTACAGATTTGTTGAACAACATTTGGTACTTATGTAGTACCAGGGAGCCCAGTAAGCAATTTGCTTAGTGGGCTATTCTGCGTAAGGAAATCGCATTGCATCCCTCGCATGTCCAATTTTAGTGCCATACGATGCGTGCGATGCAATCTTCCTAAGTAATTTATTCACTGCTCTCTCACCCCGGGATTATCGCATCGCATGCCATTGCACCTGACGCAAAATCACATGCGATTGTATGCGATTTTGTAGGGTGCAATTTCCTTAAATTTACTACACTGCAATGACATGCAATGTGATTTTTAGGCACCCCCCACTATCCACAGCACCCCGAATCGTGACGAGCGCAGTGAGGGACGGCGGAACGCGTCATCCCGACCTTTTCATACCCCCACTATCCACGTCAGCGTGGAGTTGATTTTATATAGTCCGGCGAGCCACCGAGCCCGAATCGTGCCGAGGGTCCGCGGATTACTTTACATGTTTTCAGCGGATTCGGTATGGAATCCCGGCGTTCAAAAATCCCGATGCTGGAATCCCGACCGCCGAAATACCGACATGGGGGGGATGTGGAGCGCCCCCCCCCCCCCCTGCGGGCTCGCTGCACTCTCCACGAAGAGGGCCCGGTGCCTCGCTACGCTCGGCATGCTAATTTATTCTCCCTCTATGGGTGTTGTGGACACCCACGGAGGGAGAAAGTTTCGGGATTCCATCGTCGGGTTTCTGAACCTTGGGATTACGACAGCCGGGAAATTGACTGCATCCCATTTTTGGCGTCCCCTCGCGAGTGCAGCAGCAAAAGCAAACCGGACACTGGCATACATTAAAAGGAGAATGAATTCAAAGGAGAATGGATAGTGCCTCTTTACAAGGCATTGGTGAGAACACACTTGGAATACTGTGTTCAGTTCTCTGCACCGCACCTTTAAAAAAGGACATAAAGGAATTGGAACAGGTACAGAGAAGGGCGACTAAGCTAGTAAAAGGTCTCGAATCACTAGAATACAAAGATAGGTTAACCAGGCTGAATATGTTGTCAGTGGAGAAACGGAGGCAGAGAGGTGATATGATTAGTATGTTCACATACAGGATTGGGAATCATATGGAACTGGGAGATGATTGGTCACTAACAGGCCTATACTTAGGACACGCGGGCGTGTACTGAGGCTCAAGGAAAATAAATTCCGTACTGAATTAAGAAGAGGATTCTTCACCATTAGAGCAGTAACATTCTGGAACTCATTGTCGGTGGGGTGATTACAGCAACTACTGTTAATGAATTTACATCAAAACTGGACACATTCTTAGCCACTAAGGGAATCCTATAGATATGACTCACTCAAGTCAGTAGTCAGCGCTATATAAATAACTGGTAATAAATAAATGTGTGTGACTCATTTGCTACTGGGTGAAAAGGAAAAAAAACAAAGGACCAATGTGAGTGACTCATCCTATGTTTCAATCCATGTATCATTATGCTGAAACTGCTACATTCTACCAATTCCTTTCACCATATATACTGTATTAATCCTACGTACCCGGGACCCTATAAGTGAATGTGTGCAGCTCTGATGCAAACAAGATACATAGGGGCAGATGCATTAAGCAGTAAAGAAAAAAAGTGCAGATAAAGTAGAAGGTGATGACGCGCCAGCCAATCAACTTTTAACTGTCATTTTTTCAAACATAGGCGATTGGCTGGTGCGTTATCACCTTCTACTTTATCTGCACTCTTTATCTTCACCAGGCTTAATACATCTGCCCCATAGTTCTATCAAAAGCAAATTTCCGGCGTTACTTTCCTGTGTCGGCGCGTATAAATTGCTCTATATGGTGTATAATGGTGCGTACACACGGTTCCATTCCGTTTTCACTTCGATTTCTATTAAATATGGACTATTCGATCTGCTCATAAGTTTTTTTTTTTTTCTACTCCTTTTCGATTTCCACTATTTTCTATTCGATGTTTAATTTGATGTGCATTAGATTTGCAATTAGATTTGTTATTAGATCAACACTGGCTTCAGGCAGGAGATAGAAATCAAATCGAATGCTGCAGTGAACACATTAGATTTGCACTGTCTACATTAGATTTGCACTATCTACATTAGATTTAGATTTCCACTATATAGTCTTGTCTGCCAAGACTATTGTTCTATTCGATGTCCACTAGTAGTAGTAGTAGTACGTTTATTTATAAGGCGCCGCAAAGTGTCCGCAGCGCCGTACATAGCAAACATTGGGAGCGCACATTGGGATCGAATCTGCATCGAATGTAAAAAAAAAAAAAAAAACATTCGATGCCCATTCAATTTTCAATTCGATTTTAGCAGAATCGAATGGAAAAATAGTGCATATCCCACCGTGTATATACTATAAGGAAAAATCTAATTTTACTAGTAGGAACAAATCTTGAGAGTAAATAAAACTTCCTTTTTACTTCTGTGTCATGAATGAAGCTAATACTTGAAGAGACAATTAAGCAGCTGCGAAAACCAGGGGCGTAATAGTTAGACTTATCCCAGACAATGCAGTTTCTGCCCTGGATCACTGGTATCGGTGACTTATCGCCGATACAATAGTTACTCGGTCAATGGGAAAGGAATTCCATTCAACCTATTCATTTGCATTATCTCAGTCATGTGACGAAGAGGCTACGGGAGTCTAGTCATTGACGGAGGTCACTTATTAGACACATAATAGGCTTGCATTCCCACAAACTCCGCGCTTTGTTTTGGAGCACGGCCTCTGTGCCTTCTCCGTACTAATTGCTTCTACATTCCCAGAACCTGCTCTTGTATCCAAGCTTCAAATGCCAGGAGAGGAGCGAGACCTTTCATATTTCAGGTTATTAGCGCCCCTTGGCCCTCATTTAGCCGTTTTATGCTTGCCCTTTCTCTATCCTATTAGACAGATCATTATTGTTAACTATTATTATACATGAGAAGCCAAACCTTTTGTATAATACACCCTAACACTCTATATATAGAAGTATACAAACCGTCCCCCTATATATACCATGTTACCGTTTCACATTGCTAAATGTGTGCAATTTACCTTGCAATTTTAGGCTCCCCTTAATAAATAAGCAATACGTCAAACATTTCAATAAACTAAAACTAATGCCCCGTACACACTGGGCGACTTCGAGCTGAAAGCCGCTCAAAACAGTATGTTGTATGCCCCGGCGTTGATCGGTGAGCGCTGCTGCGCGCTCCCACATCATCGCCGGAAAAGCCGTTCATCTGCTGGTAATGCCAGCAGAAGAGCGGCTTTGAGGATGGCTTTGCACAGCGCTGCGCTATGCAAAGCCGTCCTCCCCCCGCTGACGGTGCCGGGCAGGGGGAAAGCCTCTCAGTGTGTATGCACTGAGCGGCTTTCCCCCCAGCGATGATAGCGATCATCGCTGTCCATAGACGCTGGGCATAGTCGCCCAGTGTGTATGGACCTTAAAAGAGCCACAGAAGACTAAACGTGTGCAGAAATCAGCGTATAGCGAATTGCGCACTTATCCATATGATGCTGATTTAGGCCGAGTGTCACCATCTCACATAACTGAATGAAGCATCTGCAAAACACAATATCAGGTCAAGATCTTCTTGTATTGTTTACATCTGCACCATTCAACTGGTAGTTTTGCCGAGTCTTCCAGACGGCAAGTTTAGGCCTCTTCCTTAGATGTTTGATAGCTTCAAATCAGGGCTCATTGAAGTCATTTCATAACAAACCAATGTTCTCTTCTTAACCATTCTTGGGTGCTTTTAGCTGTGTGTTTTGGGTCGCTCTCTGTTGGAGGATCCATAACCTATGACAGAAATGGTTTTAGGTCGACATATCATTATGTCAACATGGGTTATGTCGACAGGTCACGAGGCCAACATGGGTTTTGTCACTGTTTTTTACCCGAATGTCGACACAGTCGACATGGACATTGTTTGAAGTCAACCGCAGCCCCTCGCATCCATGCTTCGGGCACGGTGCCTCGCTGTGCTCGGCACACTATTTTATTCTCCCACCACGCCCTAGCGGATGGTAGCGCATGAAATACCCCCTGTCGGCACATGTCGGCTCAAAAAACAGTGAAAAAACCCATGTCAACCTGCCGACAAAACCCACGTCGACCTAACGCTATGTCAACCTAAAACCATGTTGACCTTCAACCCTGTCGACCTTCCTGCATGTCGACCCAACGGTGTCGACCTGATGACTGTCAACCTAAGTGTGGTCGATAATACAACCGTATACCTAATGAGTACCTTGAACCAACATCAACACTACATCTGTATCATCCACGTAGTGATTGGTTGGTGGTGAGATTTGTTCAGTATTGTAAACGGAATTCTGCTGGTAGCAGAGAGGCAAAGAAAGAACTTGAGGCTTTTCGGGGGACTCTTTATAGTAATTCTGCTCGAATAATTAAAACATAACTTTTATTATACATTACTGAAACGTCAAGGCATGCCGAATAAACACTGTAGTGGCTACTGACGGCTCTAGGCTGCTGGCGGCTCTAGGCTACTTGTAGGAGATAGTAGCGAGATCCGGCACATGGGCACTGGAGCTGACGGCAGGGTGCCAATTGGGGTTGGTGGTTGAGAAGAGACACCCAGCGCATCAGCACTAAGCGCTTCCTCTTTGATGTTGGAATCCAGCAAGCTCAGACATTGGAAAATAGGTTGAGAACAAGAGATCTAAACCTCAGCAGTGATGCGGTTAAATGACCCTGGCGTTTTACTTTAATTAAGGCTACGTGAACACATTCGAGCACAACAAGCATTTCGCATCACTTCATTCATCCTGACTTGGGTTTAAACAGTGATAAATACTGGAACCAGTCATTTGTGTCCCTGATTTCCTCATGTATTAGTTGCTGGTGTGAGTCAGGGATCACGGGATACTTCGAGCACCTGCTTTCTGATAAGCTGAGTGGGAAGACAATGTGACAGCCGAGAACGTTTCTGAATTGCAGAGTTTGTGGAATTTTGTTTTGTGCATGTGGAATGTTCTGTGTTCTGAAATATAAGTTTTAAAATAGTTTCAGGACAGGGTTCTCAGTGGTAAATTAAATAATGAGTAGACTTTGAAATGGATTCGGTATGAAATCCCGATGGTCAAAATACCGACATTTAAAATTCCAACATGGTCAAACATCCGACATGGTCAAAATACGACATTTAAAATCCCGACAAGGTAAAAATGCCGACATATAGAATGTAGACAGGTAAAAAAGTCAACATGAATTTCGGTCGACAGGTCGCGAGTTCGACGTGGGTTTTTTCACTGTTTTTCTACCTGAATGTCGACACAGTCGACATGGACACAGTTGGAAGTCAACCACAGCCCCTCACTGCGCTCGCTTCGCTCATGATGCTTAGGGCACGGTACCTTGCTGCGCTCGGCACACTATTTTATTCTCCACCCCCCCTTTGGATGGTAGGGCATGAAATACCGCCTGTCGGCACATGTCGGGTCAAAAAAAAAAAACCCTGTCGACCGAAAGTCATGTTGACTTTTTCACCTGTCTACATTCTATTTGTCGCCATTTTTACCTTGTTGGGATTTTAAATGTCAGGATTTTGATCATGTTTGTATTTTGACTGTCGAGATTTTGACCGTCGGGATTTTGACTGCATCCCTTTGAAAGAAACGATGTACTTGTAATCTATGTGCATATTTGATGGCTTCTCTCTGTCTGACTTCCTCGCTGCTGTGCTTGTGAGCTTCACTTCTCTTTGTCTTTCCGCCTTTGTCTATTAACACCAGTGTTTTCCTGTTTTGATTTCTAGGACTGGCACAGAACTGTTTGTCTTCTCTTTGTCTGAATGGAGGGACTTGTCAAGAGACAGCCGATGGTTTTACTTGTCACTGCCCCACATTGCCTCAGGCATTTATTGGACCAGACTGTGGAGTCTTATATAATGCATGTACAGAGTTTCAGTGTCCTAAAACCCACACGTGTGAAGCTAACCTTGGAGACTTGGGCTACCAGTGCCTCTGCCAGCCTGGACTTAACTGCACCACTAATGAGTGTGACAATAACCCCTGTACCCTTCACAACTCTCATTGCTCAGATAGAGGGAAGGGCTTCGTGTGCGGATGCCAAAATGGATACACTGGTCTGAAGTGCCAAGAGAAGGTGTCGCCATGTACACAAAACCCCTGTCACCACAGTGGTTATTGCCTGGAGTCTATGGACAGCTACATATGCGTGTGTCAGCCAGGCTACACAGGGAAACACTGTGAGGTTGTGGCAAATAAATGTGCTTCCACCCCATGTCAGAATGAAGCCATCTGTTTGGATAAGGGAGACAAGTACCTTTGTTTCTGTGTGCCAGGCTTCCAGGGGCACCACTGTGATATAGACATCAATGAGTGTGCATCCAGACCGTGTCAGAACAATGGGTCTTGTCTCAACCTCATGGACCGCTATGAGTGTATATGTGCCACAGGTTACACAGGTAAGAGGTCATTGGGTGATGGGATATGTAACAGACCACATAATACATATGGGGAGATGCTGGATCAGAGCTAGTGTACAAATAATGCAACTTATGTGCCCCTGTGCATATTATGCCACACTATCGTGCCTCAGTTCCTTATTGTGCCACAGGTTACACAGGTAAGAGGTCATTGGGTGATGGGATATGTAACAGACCACATAATACATATGGGGAGATGCTGGATCAGAGCTAGTGTACAAATAATGCCATGTTACGGTGCCCCTGTTCATATTATGCCACACTATCGTGCCTCCGTCCCTTATTGTGCCACAGGTTACACAGGTAAGAGGTCATTGGGGGATGGGATGTGTAACAGACCAAATAATACATATGGGGAGATGCTGGATCAGAGCTAGTGTACAAATAATGCCATGTTATGGTGCCTCTGCTCCTATTATGCCACACTATAGTGCCTCCGTTCCTTATTGTGCCACAGGTTACACAGGTAAGAGGTCATTGGGGGATGGGATGTGTAACAGACCACATAATACATATGGGGAGATGCTGGATCAGAGCTAGTGTACAAATAATGCCATGTTACGGTGCCCCTGTTCATATTATGCCACACTATCGTGCCTCCGTTCCTTATTGTGCCACATGAGTGTCCCAGTTCATATTGTGTTACATTAGAGCAGATTATGACACATTACACTGCCCCCTTACCATTATAACATCCACTGCGCACCCGTCACTGACAATGTAATGTCACACAATTCAGTTTGGGCAATGCATCCTACCCAAAAGTCTGCGAACGGCAGGAGATTTGAAAACTCCCATTCAAGTGAATGGGGGGCTGTGGCCCCCATTCTTTTAAAAGTGAGTTTTCAAATCTCCTGCCCGCACGCCACAGTGCTGCTACTGCAGCCTCTCTCCCTGGCTGCCAGTGGGGGGGGTTGTTACAACCAGTCTGCCTCTGAGATACGGATTGTGACAAATAGACCTGTAACTCTGTAGCGTTATGAGGCCCCCTGTCTACCTGTCATTTGATGCAGACAATTCTAAGGGAGTTATCCAATTATTTCTGTGCCGTCAACTGGCGCCCAACATAGCTATTCAGTTGTTCCCCATTTGGGCGCAATCGGGTGCTGGTGCTGACATTTCAGCTGACATCCTCTGGGGGTGGTGTGCTGAAAATGGTCTAAATCAGGCATGTCCAACCTGTGGCCCTCCAGCTGTTGTGAAACTACACATCCCAGCATGCCTTGCCATAGTTTTAGCATTCCC
Source organism: Crinia signifera (assembly GCF_055691185.1). Lineage (NCBI taxonomy): Eukaryota > Metazoa > Chordata > Amphibia > Anura > Myobatrachidae > Crinia > Crinia signifera. The sequence continues at coordinate 9,456,636 of NC_139225.1, read as the reverse complement.
TATTATCAAAACTGGCCTTCTGGGATGTGTAGTTTCACAACAGCTGGAGGGCCGCAGGTTGGACATGCCTGGTCTAAATACTGTATTACCCATTTGAGCGCTCAAACATGGCGTTTAGTGTCCTGCAAACTAGTGTAGTCGGGTTTTATGCGGCTAAACCTGACCTTAATGAGCATGGTCGGCACAATTTATAAGCATCAACTGAATATAGCCCAGTGACCTCACGTCACTTTAGATGAGGAGATTGAGGGGTGATAAACAATTGAATAGCACCTAATTGTGCACGCAATGAAGTAGTCTAGATGAAATTTTCCACACATAATTAGTTTGTCTTAAGGACCCTACACACAGAGCGATATTCAGCCTCTGTCTATATATACGGCCGCCAAATACGTGTATGACCCATTTCGAATACGAACGGCTACGACATTGGAAAATACTAATAAGAAAAATACGAAAGCTTTGTCAATTTTTTGTGTTTCTCATTCATATTTTCAGGTCGTATATGGCGATCCCATTTGTACAGGGATCGACCGTATTCGGCCGCAATCTCCCCCTAAAAATCACATTAAAATCAATCGTAAAAAAAAGCATCAATCATCAGGGGGGATATTTCAAAGCAAGCAATTATTTTCTTAGCTGGTAATTGCTGGCTTTGAAAATACTATATTAAAAACTTGCTTCACTGATCTAGTTTTTTTTTCCATCTATGTTGTCCACCTACGTTGGATTCATATGAAAATTAAGGAATCTTGTGTACCAGGAAGGCATGACGAGAGATCGGAAATCTCTCATGCTGAATCTCCCATTATGAATCTCTGGCACAAATCTCTCCGTGTGTAGGGACCACTTCAGAAAAAAAATGAGTCTCCAAAAGTTTGTGCACCATATCATACTGACTGTAGATTCTTGCCAATGCTAAAAATAGATCTAGGGTGAAATGTAATAGGATGAGAGATTCAGAAAGTGAGAGATTTGCTTAGAAATCTCCAGGTTTTTTTTTGTTTTTTTAAAGCGGCAATCATTTACACTGCTAAATCAAACTGGTTTTGCCGTGTAAATGATTGCCACTTTAAAAAAACTGGCGATTTCTTTCTAAATCTCTCACTTTCTGAATCTCTCACCCTATTATATTTCACCCTGTGTGTTTATTAATTAAATGTATTGACTTTATTACCAGTAATACAGTAAAAAGGAATCCTATATAAATAATGATACTGTATGTGCCCTTGCAAAATAACAATCGTAATGCCAACTCGAGTACATCATCAAGTCCTGAATCCAGGCCATGGTTTAGCTCAGTCCCTGTCAGTCTCCAGCCACGGGTCACAGACCGGTACTATAAGGCACAGAGCAGGGACAGTTATAGATGAGTGTGGGGATGTGAGGTGCACAGCTAAGGAATTCTCCGTAATTAATCATTTTGCTTGGTTTTCAACATATTTGTCCTGCAGTAGACACCCAACCCCCCCCCCCCCCCCCCCCCCGCCGCTCGTTACAAAACTAACATAATCCAATTAGACAATCAGATAAAGAGACATTGCAGAGAGATCTGTTACACAACATATTCCTCCCAAGATAGGACACTAAACAAGAGGCCATAGACAGCTGCTTATTTATTTATTAACAGTTTCTTATATAGCGCACACATATTCCGCAGCGCTGTACAGAGAATATTATTACCAGTTATTATATAGCGCACACATATTCCGCAGCGCTGTACAGAGAATATTATTACCAGTTATTATATAGCGCACACATATTCCGCAGCGCTGTACAGAGACTATTATTACCAGTTATTATATAGCGCACACATATTCCCCAGCGCTGTACAGAGACTATTATTACCAGTTATTATATAGCGCACACATATTCCACAGCGCTGTACAGAGAATATTATTACCAGTTATTATATAGCACACACATATTCCCCAGCGCTGTACAGAGACTATTATTACCAGTTATTATATAGCGCACACATATTCCGCAGCGCTTTACAGAGAATATTATTACCAGTTATTATATAGCGCACACATATTCCACAGAGCTGTACAGAGATTATTATTACCAGTTATTATATAGCGCACACATATTCCACAGCGCTGTACAGAGACTATTACCAGTTATATTATATAGCGCACACATATTCCGCAGCGCTGTACAGAGAATATTATTACCAGTTTCTTATATAGCGCATACATATTCCGCAGCGCTTTACAGTATAGGTGAAAATTCACATCAGTCCCTGCCCCAGTGGAGCTTACAATCTATATTCCCTACCACATGTACACGCACACACAGACATTCTAGGGTTAATTTTTGTTGGAAGCCAATTAGCCTACCAGTATATTTTTGGAATGTGGGAGGAAACCGGAGTACCCGGAGTAAACCCACGCAAACACAGTATAATGCTATAACCATTACACCGTCCGTACTGCCCAGGGGCGGATCCAGGATAAAATGACAGGGGGGGCACCATGATAAAAGAGGGTTTAGGTGGGGGAGGGGGCGGTGTTAGTGGTGCCAGTGTACATGCTAAGAGAGCGTTAGAGAGAGGGTGGGAATGGGACTAAAAATAGGCCCTGGCAGTTAAAGTACGCAGGCCCACCATGGCGACAAATGTGACGGATGTAGTTGTGCGCGCGCCGAAGGCGTGCTCCAGAAAAGGGTGTGTGGCCACGCAACAGGGGGCGTGTCCTTGAGTGTAGTGTACAACACTATATACAACTTCTACACATATAACAAAATACTACACCCCATTATACTTGCCCCTTACACATGATGCCAAATGGAATGAGCCAAAATTCACATAATAACACATGGATTGAGCCAGAATTCACATAATGCCACACAGATTAAGCCAAAATTCACAATACGCTTCAAAACAGGGACATTGTGCGCAAAAGGCGCGCATTAAACATTGACACCATAATGTCCATTACACGTTAAGTTACACGCCATTATGTCCATTATGTGTTATGCCAAACACCATAATGCCTATTAAAAATGATGCTACATAAGTGCTGCTTATCTACATGCTCATTGCCAAGGGTTCCATGCTCATTGCCAGAGGTTCCATGCTTGTTGCCATGTGGGATTACATGCTCATTGCCAAGGGGGAGTACATGCTCGCGGTAAACGGGGACAGCTGCCGCCAGGCAGAAGAGATAGCCACTGACAGTGGCAGAGCCTGGCTGTATTCAGAGCACTGCAGGTCCTGGCTATTTGAAAAAATACCCCTTTCACACCAGAAAATGCATTCCCAGGTTGGCCCCTTTTACACCAGCCTAGTCCCTGCATTTTCTGGTGTGAGGGGGAGAGAAAACCACCCTTCCCCCCTTTAACCAGTTATCTAATTTAACCGGCTATATCTTCGGAACCAACTGACCCATTTACATAAGACAAATATCATATTGAAGAACTTTTGAGTGGGCTTTGAATGATTTTGGTCCAGTGAAACTGGAACGTTTGGTTCCAGAGTAATCTGCCCTCAAAGAACATGAACAGCCATGAAATTACATTTAAAAAATAAAAAAATTGGTTTACATGCAATATCTCTGAAACCGATTGACCGATATGGACCAGCCTGGTATCATATTGAAGGCCCAGCGATTTGGAATGGAATGAGATCAACCACAAGCTTCTGCGATGCCAGGGAAGGAACTGGCAGCCGCCGGAACCGGGTGTGGGGTCGGAATTGACGGGTCCCATATTATCCCATGGGGAAAAAAACGTTACAGGTTTGCCAGGCGATATCTCCGGTTCCCGGGAGGCTAGAGACACTGGGCTGGGCTCGTTGGAAAGCCCTGGTCCTCAGCTACAAAATGGTGACAGGGGGGGCACGTGCCCGGGTGCCCCCCCCCCCCCTGAATCCGCCACTGGTACTGCCCCGTATATATAACACATGGGGGAAATCGAACCCATGACCTTAGTGCTGTGAGGCAGTAATGCTAACCAGTACACCATCCGTACTGCCCTGTATATATAACACATGGGGGAAATCGAACCCATGACCTCAGTGCTGTGAGGCAGTAATGCTAACCAGTACACCATCCGTACTGCCCTGTATATATAACACATGGTGGGGATAGAACCCATGACCTCAGTGCTGTGAGGCAGTAATATAACCATTACACCATCCGTACTGCCCCGTATATATAACACATGGTGGGGATAGAACCCATGACCTCAGTGATGTGAGGCAGTAATGTAACCATTACACCATGCGTACTGCCCCGTATATATAACACATGGTGGGGATAGAACCCATGACCTCAGTGCTGTGAGGCAGTAATGCTAACCATTACACCATCCGTACTGCCCCGTATATATAACACATGGTGGGGATAGAACCCATGACCTCAGTGCTGTGAGGCAGTAATATAACCATTACACCATCCGTACTGCCCTGTATATATAACACATGGTGGGAATAGAACCCATGACCTCAGCGCTGTGAGGCAGTAATGCTAACCATTACACCGTCCGTACTGCCCCGTATATATATATAACACATGGTGGGGATAGAACCCATGACCTCAGCGCTGTGAGGCAGTAATGCTAACCATTACACATTACATTAAAAACATATAGATACGTTGTCCTATTAATGAAAATGAGGAACTCCTCAGCAATGTATTTATGATTTGTTACCGCCAAACATGGACCATTCCGAGAAGGACAAAATTCTCTGATCCTGGACTTGCCTCTTAATTATAGTTTGCCATCACGTGTGGGGTAGAACAACTTTATTATCTATTAACCAGGAAATCCAGCAACAGGTCCTGCCCAAGGCTGCCAAGAGGGGGAGGGGGGGGGGGGCTTGCTGGAGGGGCCCCACCCTGGTCCAAGCCCCCCTTCCCCCTCTGTCCCTCCCAGACAGGCTCAGCTTGATGGTCTCACTGACCGCATGAGAGTTCATGCTGAGCCTGCTGTTAGTACCAAGCCCCCCCCGCCCCCCCCTCCCCCTCGACTTTACCATTTTGAGGGCTTGGCCTAACCGCAGGAGGATTAGGCCGTTCCCCCAAAATTTTACCGGGGCCCAGCATACCTCTCGGCTGCCCCGGTCCTGCCTGCTGGAAGAAGTTATGTTGAGAGGTTTGTGTTAGGCCAACTGTGGATCTGGCTAGACCTAGTGAATGGAGTATATAGATGGTACTGTATGTATACTTCATTTTTCATTATGAAACATTCAGTTCTGAGCGGCGTTTTCCTTTGTGGCCTTCAAATTGCGTCACTCATGCGAGGCCACGCCCCCATCTTACTGCTGCTGCCCCTCAGTCAGCAGCGAATAGATGCTGCGCACAGCGTCAATTCAACACTGACAAGCAGGTGGCAGCGGGTCTTCCAACTGCCCCACCCGGCATGGGACACTGCTGGCCCTGGGCGGGATGCGGGAACATGCCCAAAAACTGGGACGTTCACGCTGTAAATGGGACAGTTGGGAGGTATGGTAGTATTGGTATTATTATATTTTATTTATAAGGCGCCACAAGTGGTTGGCAGCGCTGTACATATAACACACATTAAAACAATACAGGTTACATAGAACTAAACCTAACAGTAACTATGAACAGGAGGGAAGAGGTCCCTGCTCCAAGAAGCTTACAGTCTGTAGATATTTTTTTATTATTATTATTATTATTATTATTATAAATAATGTGGCACATATTTGTATACTATGTGCACATCCTAAATTCTGTGCAGTATTTACATTGAGTAGCCACTATACTGAGCTAGCAGTTCAGATACATAAGTGGTATTACACTGCCATCTGCTGTCAGCACATGCAAACTTCCAGGCTCAATACTTATCCAGCATCAATGGTATTCTTTCTTTGTAAAGAGAATTATTATTATTATCATTTATTTATATGGTGCCACAAAGGTTCCGCAGCGCCTAACAATACACAAATGAGCAAAAACGGGGACAGGGCACTGAAGCAATCATCAGGGTGGCAGAAGTTTATATATTCTGAGAAAGGCACATAAGGAGAGAGGGCCCTGCTCGTGAGAGCTTACATTTTAGAGGGGATGGTCAGCATTACTGTATAGTCAACTTTCAGAGACATACTTTCCCTCTGTTTTGCACAACCTGCTTATTGCCATCATATTTTCTTTTCCGCTAAAGGTGTCAACTGTGAGACGGAGATAGATGAGTGTTTGTCCAACCCGTGCCAGAATGGGGCCACGTGCTGGGACCATATTGGCTACTTCTCATGTGAATGTACAGCCGGGTATGAAGGTGAATTGTGCCAGGAAGACACTGATGAGTGCCAAAGTCAGCCGTGTCAGAACGGAGGCATGTGCGTGGATGCCATTAACAGGTTGTCCGATCTAACTTTTCTATTGTACTAGTAAAAGTGACCCATTTGTTGTCTAGTGTGAACCTGCTGGGTGCTGGATGACCTTTGGACAGTCAGGATTCCGATGGCCAGTATACCGACACCGGAATCCCGACTGTTAAATGCCCGATAGTCGGAATCCCAACTTACAGGGGCTGTTCTCCCTAATAGGGGTCCATGACCCCAATAGAGAGAAAATAGAACCTGTGGTGAGCCCAGCAAGCCCCCCTGAGCTTGCCCCCCTGTCGGGGTACTTGGCGGTCGGGATTCTGATTTTGGGATACTGACTGTCGGACCGCTATACCACACCCGTGTGAAGTGTATGGTTAAAGAATAAGGGGGGTATTCAATCGCCGGCGGGCATCTCTACCGTCGGGGAGATGCCCGCCGGGCCCGATTCAATGCTGTCTTCCCCGACAGCATTGAGCAGGGTATCTCGGCAGAACGAGACCGACATCATAAGCTGTCGAGCTCGTTCTGCCGAGAACGGACGGGAAGTGACGAGCTGCCGGCTGCAGCTCCCCTCTTCCCGGCCACAACTCGCGGCCACGCCCCCTTCTCGCTCCCCGGCAGGCGGGACATTGAATTCCGCCTGCGTGTTCTCGGTCGAGCTGACCGAGAACGGGACTGGGTCACAGCGGTCGAGAAAGCTCGACTGCCGTGACCCTCACATTGAATACCCCCCTAAGTTAGGTTGGTGATTAAATAACAAATAATTGTATCTGTTTATTACCATTTTGTTTTTAGTTGTTTTTAACTCTTGTCTTCTCTGGGCAGGATGCACTAAAGGGAAAATGCGGTAAAAGTCCTGTTTTCTGGGTTTTTACCGCATTTCCATTTGCACCAAGGCCCTGGTTGGGCTCTGTCACGGAGGTTAATGCCAGCAAAAGCTACTGCTACCATGTAGAAGCATAAGGGCTTCACTTTGCAGCGCTGCCAGTGGGATCCATCAGGGATCCCTCCCAGCATTCCTTGCAGCCGGCGCCATCAATCTGCGTATGCGCAGAGGGACTCCCGTGTAGCAGACTGGAAAGTCCAGCGACTGAGCCGCAGCGCAAAGGACATCTCTTATCAGACGAGCCCTCCTTTGCGCTAATAATCGCATACGTTAGTGCATATGCGATGTATTAATAATGCAGAGCCCTGCGATGTGTGGTGGGATGCACTGGCGGACTTCAGCGCATCCCACCCTCTAGGAACGAGTAGTGCATTTCAACTACTGTATTTGGGGGGGGGGGGTCCAATTACTGTCGCTGCAACAAGCTTGTAAGGGGTGCGAGCTGCCATGACGCTGGTGTGTGTACGCTGGCAACAAATGAGGGTGCATGCAGGTAATGATTTATGACGTCATCTCTAGAGCTGCGCTTTCTGCAATACTTCAGTATTACATATGATGGGTAATGCGGCTGCACTGTAGCGCTCCAATGTAAGCGGAACACTGAGGTGTCAATTTCCGCCAACAAAGGGCCTGATTCAGATGCAGCTGTAACTTCAATGGTGTCAAAACTGAGCAGTTATCGTCAGGCTGCGCATGCATTGCGGCTAGAGTGCGGTTGTGATGGCTTCTATGGGAATCTGTTCACTTATGGGCGGCTGCTACACGTCAATGACTCGCACTTCCGTCACTAATAAAGATTGCTGCTGTGTCAGCATTGTGACTGTAACTGAATCGGGCCCAGGTTGCGTATTTGCTGCTTATGTCTGTAGCGATTAGGGCACCAGTGACTGCTACACACCCCACAGCCCTAAGTGCTTCCTCGCTGGCAGCATGTATTGTGCAGGGATGGCTCACGGGGACGGGCGGGTGAGGGGAGATGTTGGTACATTGCTGACTTTGGTTCTGTGTTCCAGGTTCCATTGTAATTGCAGTGACACTGGGTTTGTCGGCGATTTGTGTGAAGCGGATATCCTGGAGTGCGCCTCGAACCCCTGCCAGAATAATGCCACGTGCCTGGAACAGGTCAAGGGCTACAGCTGTCTGTGTTGGGCAGGTGAGCGGTTACATGTCGTACAGTTTATTACGTCTCTTCCAGAAATAAAACTTTTGGGAGTTTCTGTGAATTCATGAAGCCGACGGTTACGGTGTAGATGATAGACAATGTCTAGGTCCACAGTTACTAGTTCGACCACTAATGACGACGTTGGTCGACAATGACAGAAGTTCGACACAAGCAAATGATCGAGATGAACATGGTCGACACTGAATAGTTGGACGTGTGTTTCTCCCTTTTTTTTATGGTGTCTGTCGACAATGACACCGTATAAGTTTACCGCGTCCCCTCGCATGGCTCACTGCGCTCTCGCCATGCTTCGGACACGGTGCCTCGCTGCACTCGACACACTATTATAATGCAACTTGGATGGTAAAGTATGAACCAAGTCAATTTAAAATAAAACAAAACAAAAAAAAACATAAACTCATGTCAATCTTTTCAGTGTCGACCTTCTGTCATTGATGTCGATTGTCCAACATCCTTAGGTGTCTACCTACTCACTGTGGACCATAAGGGGTTGTCCACCTAGACATTGTCACCCCAGGGACCGTATACCTAGCAGAATATCCAGTCACCACATATCCATCCACTGACTGAGCAACTGTGGGTCACGGGTTTTTAAATAAAAAAAAAAACTACCAGCATCTAATACAGAACTATGGAAACGCTTGGACAAGACAAATCCCTGTACAGGTTCCGCAATCTCTTCTATTCCGTCATTCCTCTACAAATTCTCACTGCTCAGAGAAAATTGGGGATCAGTGTCAATGCTGCACTGATTCTTGTCTATATGGCACTGGTCTCTCTTAATGGACACATTTTACATTACTATTTATCAATATCCCTTAGAACGTAAGCTCTCACGAGCAGGGCCCTCTCAACTCATGTGCTTTCCTTAGAATATATCTCTGCCACCCTGATAATAGCATCAGTGTCCTGTCCCCTGTTGGAATGGTCTTTATTTACCATGGACTTGTCCTAAATTGCATTGTACAGTCATTCGATACTTTCTTGTTTTTCACTCACCTATGTATTGTCAGGCGCTGCAGAACCCTTGTGGGGCCATATAAATAAACGATAATAATAAAAAATAGATTTGTCAGTGCAAAACAATTTCTCTGCAGATTAACAAAACGGGTGAAATGTAATAGGATGAGAGAATCAGAAAGTGAGAGATTTGTTAAGAAATCTCCAGCGGCAATCATTTACACTGCAAGATCAGACTGGCTTTAGGCTGCCCGGCTGGCGCTGTAGCACAGTAGTTCCAGCAGTATATTAAATTGGCACAGCCCTCTGGCAGTCACCTTAAGAACTTTACCCACCACAGTACATCAGGACGGGTGATAGCGAACTACTGTAGCATGGAATAAATTCGGCCTTCATTTTATTCCTCCACTGTCACTTGCAGGTGTTTGTGCCGCCCACTTATACCCCTTTTAGACCAAAACGCCGGGTCGCACCCGGCTTTTTGGACCCTGGTTGAAGCCGGGTGCGACCCGGCATTTAGGGGCATTTACACCGGACGGGCTTAAACGCCCGCACCCCCCTCCCGCCCCTTCCCGGCGCTTGAAGATGACAGCGCGATGTCATCTTCAAGCGCCGATCGACGCCGCCGTACCCGGAACGCTGCTGGGGGCAGCCCAGCACTAAGGTAAGCTGCCAGGCTGCCCCCAGTCCCTGCACGCACCCTCGCAATCCGTCCAACCTGCGGACGCTGCGGTCCGCTGGTTGGACGTTCCCCATTCATGTAAATGGGAGCCGGGTCATCCAACCCGGCGTTCCCATTTACACCGCCCTCTACCCAGGTCCTAGCCGTGTTCTACCCAGGTCAGGACCTGGGTAGAAGTCCCGTGTAAAGGGACACGGCGTTAGGGATTTACACCGCCGAAGATCCGGGTCTGACCCACCGCTGACCCGGATTTTTCGGCGGTGTAAAAGGGGTATTATATACATACATATACACTGCCAAGGTGGCGGCGCTCGTATCAATAACTCAATACGGAGTCGCATAAATGGTCGACATTTCGAAGCCAATTTAATTATGTTGCTTCTTCTTCAGGACATACCGGACCAGATATATATATGTATATATGTGTGTGTGTATATATATATATATATATATATGTGTGTGTGTGTATATATGTGTATATATATATATATATATATATATATATATATATATATATATACACATGCTGTGTATTAGCCGGCACTCCCAATGTGTGTCTCAATATGTACTGACCCTGTGCCTTCCAATCTGGACCCGCAGGTCCTGGTACACGGTGTAGAAATCAGGTGGCACTCTGGGATTTAGAAAAAGCGTTAAAATATGCTATTTATTGTCCAACATGTTTAGGGCATATGTGGCCTGACCTCAGGGATATATATATATATAGACTAGGTGATTCATCGCGCCCTAGGGGCGCTCTTCACACCGTCGTAAGGGGCTGCGCCCCCTTAATTTGTGAACATTTGTATATGAGAAATATGGTTAGAATTGTATGAAAGATGCCTGTATTGCAACTTGAGTTATAGGTGAAATGTGTTAAATAGAGAGCATATGATGTGGAAGGGGGTGTGTGTTGTTTTGTTTAATTAAAAAGCGGTTACAGAGTAAGATGTACATTGATAGTGTGGATGGTACAGTGACATTTGTGGGTGTGTGGGGGGGGGGGAGCTGTGTGTGCATGTTGTTTAGGTGTGTTTGTGTGTGTGCAATAGTATACTGTAGTAGGGTGTTTCTGAGTCAGCGGCTCCCCACTGGCGGAGGTCACGACACAGGAAAACAGGAGGCTGGGTAGTGATAGGGGTGTGTGGGAATAAGGGGGACTAAAGAGGAGGGTGGGGGACACTGTGCAGCTTCTGCCAGTGGGTGAGGGTCCAGCGTGGCAGTACAGGATGGTGGCCCTGAGTCAGTGTCTCCTCCTACTGGGTGGGAGTTAGTGTCCATGAGAGCAGGAGGCTGGGCTATGAGGCATGATAGGGGCATGTGGGCAAAACAGCGTCAGCGACTCCCCAGTGATGGAAGTTACGGTTCAGGAGAGCAGGAAGCTGGGTAGTGATAGGGGTGTGTGAGTATACAGTGGACTAAAGAGGGGCTTAGGGGTGCCGTGAATTGTGGGAGGGGCACGGGGGGTGCCGTGAATCAAGGGAGGGAGGGGGCGCAGGTGTCCGCGAATCGCGGGAGAGGGCGGGGGTCTGCAAAGCGTGGGAGGGGGCGTGAATTGCGGGAGGAGGGGGGGTGTGTGGGGGGTGACGTGAATCGTGGGAGGGGGCGTGAATCGTGGGAGTGCGCGGGGGTTCGTGAATTGCGGGAGAGGGGGGCACGGGGCGTGATGAATCACCTAGTTGGTTATATATTCTTGTAGAAGGATGATAGGATGTTGCTGTCATTCAGAATGCATTTACATAAACAGTAATAGTAGCAGTAAAAGGTCTGACTTAAAACACCTACAGTAAAACAGAACAGGTGTTATATATTATACAAAGAATTGGTTGATGATGTGTAGGTTGATGTGCACATAGTTGTCACTGGAAAAAAATTGCTACAAGAAAAAATCAACACAGAAAGGTCAACACATGTAAATGTTGACATAAGTGTGGCACTTCATTGGTGTCCATGTCAACACATGAGAATAAATATGAAAACATTCAAAAAAGAAAAATAAATCTTCAAAAACTCATCTCAACCTTTTTCATTGTCGACCATAGCCGTGTCAGTGTTTTGCATGTGCCATTTAATCCTGGGGTTGCCGTGAATCGCGAGCGGGGGTGGGGGGGAGGGAGGAGGTGAGGGGTGTCCGCGAATCATGGGAGGAGGGGTCGTGGGTGGATGCTGTGAATTGCGGGAGGGGGGGTCGCGGGGGGGTGTGGGTGCCGCGAATCGTGGGAGGGGGGGACGCGGGGGGTTGCAGTGAATCGCGGGAGGGTGAGTCGCGGGGGCGGGGGGTTTGTCGCAATGACAGGAGGGGGGGTCAGGGGGGGGATCGCGGTAGGGGGGGTCGCGGGGGTGGGGGGTACCGCGAACCGCGGGAGGGGGGGCCCGGGGGGTTGGCGCAAATCGTGGGAGGGGGTGTCACGGGGTTGGGCCACAAATCGCTGGAGTCGCCGAGAATTGCGGGGGGTGTGCTGCGAATCGCGGGAGGGGGGTGCCGCGAATCGCCACAAGAAAAAATCAACATAGAAATGTCAACACATGTAAATGTTGACATAAGTGTGGCACTTCATTGGTGTCCATGTCGACACATGAGACTGAATATGAAAACATTGAAAAAGTGAAAAATAAATCTTCAAAAACTCATGTCAACCTTTTTCATTGTCGACCATAGCCATGGCAGTGTTTTACATGTGCCATTTAATCGTGGGGTTGCCGTGAATGGGGGGGGGGGGGGGGGAGGTGCATACCTCCCAACATGACCCTCTCCAGGAGGGACACATTGCTCTGTTTCTGGACTTTCTTCTTAATTTATGGATTACCATCACCTGTGCTTAAACACCTTTCTTATCAATTACCCTGTTTAAAACAGGTGATGACAATCATATATTAAGATGGAAGTCCACAAACAGAGCATTCTGTCCCTCCTGGAGAGGGTCATGTTGGGAGGTATGGAGGTGTGGGGCGCTCACCTGGTGTGTCTGGTGAGTAGCTGTGTCTTTGCTGTGTAACATGGAGAGGCAGAGGGTGTCTGGCACTGTCTGTGGGCTCACTGGGCTGGTTCTCTGTCATGTGAGTCAGTCATGTGAGTCAGAGGCTCCACCCAGCGTTACAGCTTCAGACACACTTTGAGTGACAGATGTAGCCAACTATATAAGAGATATAGAATCGCCATCTACAGTTGCCCAGCGCAACCGTAGATGGCTATACCCAGCACCCCAGCAGTGCAGGAGTATACATAAAATAGAGTTGCCTACCACAACCCACCACATATCGCTATGTGACAGATGCGTGCCTTCCATATTAACCCCTTCAGTGGTGGGGTTTTTTTTTTGGGAGCGCTCCCCACTGGGCAAGTTTTGTATGGGGAGCGCTCCCTTAAAAAAAAAACACCACTACCTCCCTGGGTCCAGGCAGCACCGCTGCACTGTCAATCAGCGGCTGCCCGGACTTGCGCCCCCGCACTGCGTACCTGTCTCCGGCAGCCGGTTTGTCATAAGCCGGCGCCGGGGACTTCAATACAAAACCCGGAGGGAGGAGGAGAGAGGAGGTGGCGCCGCAGAGGGGAGGGAGCCGGGCAGCGCGAAGCTGCCTGAGTTCAGTGATTGAACTCAGCAGCGCTGCCCGGCTGTAAACAGTGGCAATCCCGAGAATTCTCGGGATTGCCACTGAAGGGGTTAATCTAATTCCACCCAGCATGTGTGTTTCTCCTATTAATGTCTGCTGTGATTGCTATTGCATATCTAGTGCGATCTCAGCAGGTAAAGTGTTATTTGCACTGAGAACACGAGACACCATAGGTGGTAACATCATAAACCTGAAGTAAGAACAATAAATATCTTGTAAACTGTTTTTTGGAGATAGGGCGATTTCTATGTTTAACCCCTTAATATGAGCATGTAGACCTGCCTAGAGTTTCACTGCAGTGTAAACACAATTAAATGATTTTTATTTTTAATATTTTGAGACGGTGATCATGCAAAATATAGACATCTATTCACAAAGAGTCAACATGTCAACATGTCAACATGACCATGTTATGGCTAAGTGTTAAACTACTGTGTGTGCATTTAACTGCATTCTGAATGTGGTCATTTTAAAATCATCAAAATATCGACATTAAAATATAGCCATGAGGACATAGGCCCTTATTCTGGCCACTCTCAAAGGAAAATTCCTTCTCAAATGGACAAAACCATGTGCACTGCAGGGGGGAGCAGATGTAACACGTGCAGAGAGAGTTAGATTTGGGTGGGGTTTACTTCAAAGTGAGATCTATATTGCAGTGTAAGAATAAAGCAGTCAGTATTTACCCTGCACAGAAACAAAATAACTCACCCAAATCTAATTCTCTCTGCACATGTTACAACTGCCCCCCTGCAGTGCACGTGGTTTTGTCCATTTGAGAAGGAATCAGATGAAATCGGGGCAAATAGCACTAGTGTACATGTGGTAGGGAATATAGATTGTTCTCTCCACTGGGGTATCGACTGACGTGAATGTCCTAATAGTCTCTGTACAGCGCTGCGGAATATGTGTGCGCTATATACATAACTGGTTGTTTATCACTCACTTTTTGAAGCTTAGTACATCTGACCTTTTTACATGTTTTGTTTTTATGGTCACACAAAATACAATTCATTAGTAATTGCCATCAACATGTCCTATGTCCTGTAAATATCATATTACTCGAAGACACATTTTAAAAGTGATTTGACTTCCAAAGGAGGAGGGTGAGCCGAAATACTGTCAGCTGCCCGGCTCGTTAGAAACATTTAATTGCAATCTATGTCTATGTCCGCATTTTTATTTATTTTTTTATTTTGACTGAATTGGTGACTTAATGATTCTGTAACCCTTTTGTCTGTGATCCTTTTGTTTGGTGACATTTTGACTATGTCGACATACAGTACTGTATCAATTGACTTTGTCGCTCTTATGACTGTCTAGATTTTAAGTATCACACCCTGTAGACATACTTCCGGAAAGGCCGGGAGGCTCCCAAAAATTGGGTCCACCTCCCGGCCCCCCAGAAGGCTGGGCAAGCCTCTGGAGTCCCCTGCATTCCCCCCAGCCTCCTTCTACCAGCATTTGTGGAGGGGGCCAGGTCGATATATGCAAATTGCAGTCAATTTAGCCCTGCCCCTCCATGTACACACGCAAATCGTGGCAGTTCTAGTGATTGGGGGTGGGGCTTGATGATGTTAGACTCTGGCCCCTCCCCCAGAAGCACGCTGAAAGTCTCCTCCCCAGACTTCTCCCAGAGAGGAGATACAGAATGTCAGCAAATATGCCTGTAGACCTTGGTAAGAATAATGTAACATATTATGTGTTTGTTATGTCCGTGACACTTACTACCATGTATTACTCTTTGTACAGGATATTCCGGGGATCACTGTGAGTTGGATATTGATGACTGTGCTGTCCATCCCTGCCTGTACGATGCTCTGTGTCTGGAGCGATCCAATCAAACTCTTTATAATGCACAGCCAGAGTTTAACACCGAGTTCAGCTACAGCAATGCTGCCGGATATGTGTGCAGGTGCCAGCCGGGATTTACGGGTAAGCAGTGTGACTGTCATGTTCTTCTTCATTTCATGCACCAGTTTTTGCCTATTTTAATTACATTCAAAGGTTTGGGGGCTTCTACCAATGTAATTAAATCATAAACATGTATGATCAGAGACTGTCTCAATGCCTTCTTATTCTAAGAAACTGTTTAAATGAATCCTGACCATGAAGGAGATTAAGAGATAATTGGAATTCACAGAAACGGCATTAAATTTGTGAATTAGCGTTTATTTCTGCGGAAAAAGACATGAAAAGATGCAGGAATGTTTCCAAAAGTCGGGGAAAAAAGAAAAACCTTAGAGAAACTGGTAGATCTTTCCAAGGATCAGAAATATCTGCCAGGATTAATATCGCCATAGCCGTATCATACATTGCTTTGAAGTAACCGTTTTAATCTTTCCACCATAATGTTTACAGGTGTTTGTTCAGTCTGATCATTCACCAATCTCAATACTAGCTTGTGCGTTCATGTATGTTTGGTAAATAGCTACTTGTATGTATCTGGCCAATTCAGAACAACAATATGAGCATCATAATACAACTTTTACACCAGAACTGCCGGGTCGCACCTGGGTTTTTGGACTCTGCTCCAACCCAGATGCGACCCGGCAGTTGTTCCCTTTTAGACCGCCTTCCCCCGGCATTTAGCCGGTCAGGCGACACCGACAAAGGTGGGCCCTGAGCCGGCAATTGGAGATGACATCTTCAAGCACCAGAAAACCCGCCAGCCGGGACCCTGCAACACCGTCCGAAATGGGTCCCCGGGTTGGATGACCTGGGTTACACATTTACACGGCCCATGACTCCGGGGATGCTCCTGAGCATTTGCCAGGTCGGACACCCGGGAAACAGGACCCGGGTTATTTTGTTACACCAAGCCCCGGCCCGGAGTAGTGCGGCGATAACCCAGGTGAAGGCTCTGGTGTATAAAGGGTATTAGAGGAACACATGGATAGGTAGTCTTACAGTATTTTGTAGAAAAAAATCTTTATCAATAATATCTACTGTACAAAGTGTATCTGAAAAGAAAATGTTTTCAGAAATTTCTGGTCAATTTGTCTTGGTGTTCAGAACAGATCCTGTTGAGCAGTGACATGCAGTGGTGGCACTGTACACAGTCACCCCACAAACACCCCCCCCCCCCTTCCTTCCCATGGCCGCTGTCAACCACACTTCCGGCCGCCACCAACAAACCCCCCCCCCCCCCCAGTCAAAAATGAACAAAAAAGTGCCAATTCTAGAAGCTTAATTAACCGGGGCTGCTGTGATTGGCCAGCAGTTGGAGTTGCTGTCCAATCACAGCAGCCTCTGTCAATGAAGCACTTCTAGAAGTGCCGCTTTTTCTCATTTTTTTTTATGGTCTTTTTAGCCTTCAGCTTAGCCCCTTCCCCGGTTCTTCATCCCCTTCATTTGTCAGTGGGAAGCATTGCTTATCTGTGCCTCTGTTACTAATTTACATGTTAAAAAGTTACTAAAATAATATAAAGAAAATACATATGACAAGCTTTCCCAAGCCGTGCACATTAATTCGTCGGCTTGCACAGGGCAGGATTTTACTATGGCTGGGCGGTGATTGGATAACCCCCAATCCAGTCTGAATAACCCCTTATATCCAGTGAGAGTGCTAATCCTAGATCCATACCTCCCAACAGTCCCGATTATCAGGGCCTGTCCCGCTGTCCCTCCCGTGGGCGGCAGTGTCCTGCGGTCAGGGGGGGCTGTTGGGAGTCCCCCTTGTCGGCTGCTAAGCAGCGGGGAATAAATGCTGTGCGCGTGCACACAGCGTCTATTCCCGGGGCTGGGGGCATGGCTAGAGGCTCACAGAGCCTCTGGGTCATGCCCCCTTAGCAGCAAAATGGGGGCATGGCCTCGGGGGGAGCCGCAAGTATAGGCCACACCCCCGAAATTAGGCCATGCCCCTCAAAATTTCCGGCCCGCAGGAGCTGCGTCCCGCATCGAGGTCGACAAAAGTTGGGAGGTATGCTAGATCTCCCAAATTCAATCCTCCAGAAACCCTAGCGGTGCATGTTTCCCAGATCTCTGGCTGTAGCACATTCATTACTGAATGAACTGTTATCTCACCTGTGATTCTATGAAGAGACCTGGAAAACCTGCACTGTTAAGGTTCTCTGAGGCCTGAAGTTGAGAAACGCTGAACTGCTATGATCCTCATGCTTCACAAGTATTGGACTGATACTGTTAACGTGACCGCACCTTTGTGTTCTAGGGGAAAACTGCTCTGTGAACATTGACGACTGTGAATCGGACCCATGTCAGAATGGTGGATCCTGCGTCGACCTGCGGAATGAATTCATATGTAACTGTGCACTGGGATATACTGGTAAGACGCGGTTTCCTTGCTGACATGTTCAGTTAGAGTTTTACATCATACTGTACATAACACATATATGCATACACCTCCCAACTTCTTCACCGTGCTGCGTAAAGGGGATGTGGCCTATGCAAATGGGGCGTGGCCTATGGGGACATGATATGGAACCTGCACTACTGGGGACATGATATGTAACTGGCACTACTGGGGACATGATCTGTAACTGGCACTACTGGAACATGATATGTAACTGGCACTACTGGGGGAATGATATGTAACTGGAGCTACTGGGGACATGATATGTAACAGCACTACTGGGGACATGATATATAACAGCACTACTGGGGACATGATATGTAACAGCACTACTGGGGACATGATATATAACAGCACTACTGGGGACATGATATGTAAATGGCACTACTGAGGACATGATATGTAACTGGAGCTACTGGGGACATGATATGTAACTGGCACTACTGGGGACATGATATGTAACTGGCACTACTGGGGACATGATATGTAACAGCACTACTGGGGACATGATATGTAAATGGCACTACTGAGGACATGATATGTAACTGGAGCTACTGGGGACATGATATGTAACTGGCACTACTGGGGACATGATATGTAACTGGAGCTACTGGGGACATGATATGTAACTGGCACTACTGGGGACATGATATGTAACTGGCACTACTGGGGACATGATATATAACAGCACTACTGGGGACATGATATGTAAATGGCACTACTGAGGACATGATATGTAACTGGCACTACTGGGGACATGATATGTAACTGGCACTACTGGGGACATGATATGTAACTGGCACTACTGGGGACATGATATGTAACAGCACTACTGGGGACATGATGTGTAACAGCACTACTGGGGACATGATATGTAACAGCACTACTGGGGACATGATATGTGACTGGCACTACTGGGGGAATGATATGTAACTGGAGCTACTGGGGACATGATATGTAACTGGCACTACTGGGGACATGATATGTAACTGGCACTACTGGGGACATGATATATAACAGCACTACTGGGGACATGATATGTAAATGGCACTACTGAGGACATGATATGTAACTGGCACTACTGGGGACATGATATGTAACTGGCACTACTGGGGACATGATATGTAACTGGCACTACTGGGGACATGATATGTAACTGGCACTACTGGGGACATGATATATAACAGCACTACTGGGGACATGATATGTAAATGGCACTACTGGGGACATGATATGTAAATGGCACTACTGGGGACATGATATGTAACAGCACTACTGGGGACATGATATGTGACTGGCACTACTGGGGGAATGATATGTAACTGGAGCTACTGGGGACATGATATGTAACTGGCACTACTGGGGACATGATATGTAACTGGCACTACTGGGGATATGATATGTAACTGGCACTACTGGGGACATGATATGTAACTGGTACTACTGGGGACATGATATGTAACTGGCGCTACTGGGGACATGATATGTAACAGCACTACTGGGGACATGATATGTGACTGGCACTACTGGGGGAATGATATGTAACTGGAGCTACTGGGGACATGATATGTAACTGGCACTATTGGGGACATGATATGTAACTGGCGCTTCTGGGGACATGATATGTAACTGGCGCTTCTGGGGACATGATATGTAATTGGCGCTACTGGGGACATGATATGTAACTGGCGCTACTGGGGACATGATATGTAAATGGCACTACTGGGGGACATGATATGTAACTGGCGCTACTGGGGACATGATATGTAACTGTCGCTACTGAGGACATGATATGTAACTGCCACTACTGGGGACATGATATGTAACTGGCACTACTGAGGACATGATATGTACATGGCACTACTGGGGACATGATATGTAACTGGCACTACTGAGGACATGATATGTACATGGCACTACTGGGGACATGATATGTAACTGGCACTACTGGGGACATGATATGTAACTGGCACTACTGGGGATATGATATGTAACTGGCACTACTGGGGACATGATATGTAACTGGCACTACTGAGGACATGATATGTACATGGCACTACTGGGGACATGATATGTAACTGGCACTACTGGGGACATGATATGTAACTGGCACTACTGGGGATATGATATGTAACTGGCACTACTTGGGACATGATATGTAACTGGTACTACTGGGGACATGATATGTAACTGGCGCTACTGGGGACATGATATGTAACAGCACTACTGGGGACATGATATGTGACTGGCACTACTGGGGGAATGATATGTAACTGGAGCTACTGGGGACATGATATGTAACTGGCACTATTGGGGACATGATATGTAACTGGCGCTTCTGGGGACATGATATGTAACTGGCGCTTCTGGGGACATGATATGTAATTGGCGCTACTGAGGACATGATATGTAACTGCCACTACTGGGGACATGATATGTAACTGGCACTACTGAGGACATGATATGTACATGGCACTACTGGGGACATGATATGTAACTGGCACTACTGGGGACATGATATGTAACTGGCACTACTGGGGATATGATATGTAACTGGCACTACTGGGGACATGATATGTAACTGGTACTACTGGGGACATGATATGTAACTGGCGCTACTGGGGACATGATATGTAACAGCACTACTGGGGACATGATATGTGACTGGCACTACTGGGGGAATGATATGTAACTGGAGCTACTGGGGACATGATATGTAACTGGCACTATTGGGGACATGATATGTAACTGGCGCTTCTGGGGACATGATATGTAACTGGCGCTTCTGGGGACATGATATGTAATTGGCGCTACTGGGGACATGATATGTAACTGGCGCTACTGGGGACATGATATGTAACTGGCACTACTGGGGGACATGATATGTAACTGGCGCTACTGGGGACATGATATGTAACTGTCGCTACTGAGGACATGATATGTAACTGCCACTACTGGGGACATGATATGTAACTGGCACTACTGGGGACATGATATGTACATGGCACTACTGGGGACATGATATGTAACTGGCACTACTGAGGACATGATATGTACATGGCACTACTAAGGACATGATATGTAACTGTCGCTACTGAGGACATGATATGTAACTGGCACTACTGGGGACATGATATGTAACTGGCACTAGTGGGGACATGATATGTAACTGGCACTTCTGGGGACATGATATATAACAGCACTACTGAGTACTTGATATGTAACTGGCACTACTGGGGACATGATATGTAACCGGCACTACTGGGGACATGATATGTAACTGTCGCTACTGAGGACATGATATGTAACTGTCGCTACTGAGGACATGATATGTAACTGGCACTACTGGGGACATGATATGTAACTGGCACTAGTGGGGACATGATATGTAACCGGCACTACTGGGGACATGATATGTAACTGTCGCTACTAGGGACATGATATGTAACTGGCACTACTGAGGACATGATATGTAATTGGCACTACTGGGGACATGATGTGTAACTGGCACTACTGGGGACATGATATGTAGCTGGCACTACTGAGGACATGATATGTAACTGGCAGTACTGAGGACATGATATGTAACTGTCGCTACTGAGGACATGATATGTAACTGTCGCTACTGAGGACATGATATGTAACTGGCACTACTTGGGACATGATATGTAACTGGCGCTACTAGGGACATGATATGTAACTGGCACTACTGAGGACATGATATATAACTGGCACTACTGGGGACATGATATGTAACTGTCGCTACTGAGGACATGATATGTAACTGGCACTACTGGGGACATGATATGTAACTGGCGCTTCTGGGGACATGATATGTAACTGGCGCTTCTGGGGACATGATATGTAATTGGCGCTACTGGGGACATGATATGTAACTGGCGCTACTGGGGACATGATATGTAACTGGCACTACTGGGGGACATGATATGTAACTGGCGCTACTGGGGACATGATATGTAACTGTCGCTACTGAGGACATGATATGTAACTGCCACTACTGGGGACATGATATGTAACTGGCACTACTGAGGACATGATATGTACATGGCACTACTGGGGACATGATATGTAACTGGCACTACTGAGGACATGATATGTACATGGCACTACTAAGGACATGATATGTAACTGTCGCTACTGAGGACATGATATGTAACTGGCACTACTGAGGACAGGATATGTAACTGGCACTACTGGGGACATGATATGTAACCGGCACTACTGGGGACATGATATGTAACTGTCGCTACTGAGGACATGATATGTAACTGGCACTACTGGGGACATGATATGTAACTGGCACTAGTGGGGACATGATATGTAACTGGCACTACTGGGGTCATGATATGTAACTGGCACTACTGGGGTCATGATATGTAACTGGCACTACTGGGGACATGATATGTAACTGGCACTAGTGGGGACATGATATGTAACTGGCACTACTGAGGACAGGATATGTAACTGGCACTACTGGGGACATGATATGTAACCGGCACTACTGGGGACATGATATGTAACTGTCGCTACTGAGGACATGATATGTAACTGGCACTACTGGGGACATGATATGTAACTGGCACTAGTGGGGACATGATATGTAACTGGCACTTCTGGGGACATGATATATAACAGCACTACTGAGTACTTGATATGTAACTGGCACTACTGGGGACATGATATGTAACCGGCACTACTGGGGACATGATATGTAACTGTCGCTACTGAGGACATGATATGTAACTGTCGCTACTGAGGACATGATATGTAACTGGCACTACTGGGGACATGATATGTAACTGGCACTAGTGGGGACATGATATGTAACTGGCACTTCTGGGGACATGATATATAACAGCACTACTGAGTACTTGATATGTAACTGGCACTACTGGGGACATGATATGTAACCGGCACTACTGGGGACATGATATGTAACTGTCGCTACTGAGGACATGATATGTAACTGTCGCTACTGAGGACATGATATGTAACTGGCACTACTGGGGACATGATATGTAACTGGCACTAGTGGGGACATGATATGTAACTGGCACTTCTGGGGACATGATATATAACAGCACTACTGAGTACTTGATATGTAACTGGCACTACTGGGGACATGATATGTAACCGGCACTACTGGGGACATGATATGTAACTGTCGCTACTGAGGACATGATATGTAACTGTCGCTACTGAGGACATGATATGTAACTGGCACTACTGGGGACATGATATGTAACTGGCACTAGTGGGGACATGATATGTAACCGGCACTACTGGGGACATGATATGTAACTGTCGCTACTAGGGACATGATATGTAACTGGCACTACTGAGGACATGATATGTAATTGGCACTACTGGGGACATGATGTGTAACTGGCACTACTGGGGACATGATATGTAGCTGGCACTACTGAGGACATGATATGTAACTGGCAGTACTGAGGACATGATATGTAACTGTCGCTACTGAGGACATGATATGTAACTGTCGCTACTGAGGACATGATATGTAACTGGCACTACTTGGGACATGATATGTAACTGGCGCTACTAGGGACATGATATGTAACTGGCACTACTGAGGACATGATATATAACTGGCACTACTGGGGACATGATATGTAACTGTCGCTACTGAGGACATGATATGTAACTGGCACTACTGGGGACATGATATGTAACTGGCACTACTGGGGACATGATATGTAACTGGCACTACTGGGGACATGATATGTAACTGTCGCTACTGAGGACATGATATGTAACTGGCACTACTGGGGACATGATATGTAACTGGCACTAGTGGGGACATGATATGTAACTGGCACTACTGAGGACATGATATGTAACTGGCACTACTGGGGACATGATATGTAACTGGCGCTACTGGGGACATGATATGTAACTGGCGCTACTGGGGACATGATATATAACAGCACTACTGAGTACTTGATATGTAACTGGCACCACTGGGGACATGATATGTAACTGGCACTACTGGGGACATGATATGTAACTGGCACTACTGGGGACATGATATGTAACTAGCACTACTGGGGACATGATATGTAACTAGCACTACTGAGGACATGATATGTAACTGGCACTACTGGGGACATGATATATAACAGCACTACTGAGTACTTGATATGTAACTGGCACCACTGGGGACATGATATGTAACTGGCACTAAATATGTACAAGGACGTGATTGCTTGGCATTCAAATTCGGTGCCTGAGATTGTAGACAAACTTTGTTTCATGTTTTGAAACCTTGTTTTATGCACAAATAAAATATATTTGTGTGTATTTCATGTGGTTGATGTGTAGATATATAAATGCAAGATACCTCAAGATACATCATTGAAATATAAAAATATTCTGAAATACGAATAATCCGTTATCCAAAATTCTCCTGGTCCCGAGGATTTTGGATAAGGGATACTCAATCTGTAGTGAATGATTGGGTGACAATAATGGGGTGTGCTATTATTTCTCTCTAATGCATCCTATACCCCTTTCACATGACTAATGCCACCCATACATGGGGCGATAAACTCTGTGACCTTTTTAACTAGATTGCAGCGCATCTAGTTCAAAACACATGCGATGGGCGAAAGCTCCGTGAGTTTTGCACTAGATGCGATGCAATCTAGTTTACAAAGTACGGTCAGCACATACTTTATGTGCTGTGTGGTGGGATGTGTGCGGGAATAGACAGGGCTGTAACTATAACTCTGTGGGCCCCATAGCAAACCCTTGAAAGGGCCCCCCTCCCACCATTGGCACTACAATGCCCCTTAGGCAGAAGAAAGAGTGAGGGGAGTGAGTGACAAAGAGTACAAGGGAAAGAGAGAGAAATAGAGAGAGCGAGCTTCATGGAAAAAGAGGGAATAAGAGAAAAAGAGGAGTGAGAGATGGGAGTGTGAGCAGGGGTGAGAGAGAATGTTGGGGAGGGAGGGCAGTGGTGTAACTAAAGGGCCGCAGCCCCCGCGGTGGCGGGGAGGCGCCGGGGGTCTGCGGGCGCTGTTGTTTCTTCGCCAGCTCCCCACTGCTTGTGGGTGCAGCGGGGATCTGGCAGGGGGGGTCCGTGCGGCGTGGGGGTACCTGTGGTCAGGGACTCGGGAGAGCCTGGAGGTCCCTGCGGCGCTGATTATGAGTTGCCGGGGTCCCTGTAGCGAAGTGGAAATACTGCGCTACCGCCGTGCGGCGGCGCGGGAAGCGCTTCTAACTTTGAAAACACTGGCCGCGGCCGCACACTGATTGGCTGAGATTCAGCCAATCAGCATGCGCCCAGAAAACACTGGCCGCGGCCGCACACTGATTGGCTGAGATTCAGCCAATCAGCATGCGCCCAGTGTTTTCAGAGTCAGAAGTGCTTCCCGCGCCGCCGGCAACTCATAATCAGCGCCGCAGGGACCTCCAGGCTCTCCCGGCGGGGGGGAGCAAAATTTTTTGTTATGCCACTGAGGGAGGGCGAGAGAAATTGGAGCAAAAGGGTGTCAGTGAGAGAAAATTAGAGAGAGATAGAGGGTGTCAGGAAGAGAGAGAGAAATACTACCAGGTAGAGAGAGATTAAGGCCCCCATTTATCATTGATCGCATTTACAATGCGATCTGGGCGGAATATTACCGCCCAGGATCGCATTGTAAAATGCGATCATTTCGCCCCATGTATCATCTGCCAGGGCGCAGGGCTCCAAAAGGAGCCCGTCCCTGCGAAGCCCTGACCCAGAAGCCGGGGGGGTCTGCGCATGCGCGGTTACGCGCTGACCCCCCTTCCCGCTGACCGCATTGCCGCTCGGGCAGTGCGATATGTAGCCATAGGCTACAACGGCTATCGCCACATTAGAATGGCGATAGCCCAGGGCTGCGATGCCTGGCTGCCCGATGTTGATACATCGGGCAGCTTCGCATCCCCCATAGAAACCTACGGGGGATGCGGCCAGCGGTGCTGCAGTGGGGGATCGCAGCAGGGATAGCAGATTCCTGCTGCAGTCCCCTTTAATACATTTAGGTGATACTTAATACTTGTGGCTAAAACCCGAAAACGTGTGTTTTCGGGGATTGAGCCGCAAATATTGCTTGATAAATGGGCCTCTAAGAGAGGTGAGACATAAGGGAGTGAGAAAGAGGGTTGAGAGGAAGAGAGCAGGGGAGAGAGAGGATGAGAGGAGAGACTGAGAGAGGTGTGTTGGGAGACAGTACATGACATGAGAGGGAGAAAGAGAGAAGAGAGAAAAGGGGAGAGACCACAAAAAAGGAGGAGAGAGACGGGCTGGGAGGGGGGGGGGGGGGAGGGAGTGTAGACAGAGAGCCCAGGAGAGAGAGAGAGAGAGAAAGAGGGTGACTGAGGAGACAGGGAGGAAAGAGGCGGGATGGGGAGAGAGAGTTGTGGCTGGGGAGAATAGGAGTCAGAGAAAAAGTGGGGCCGGGGAGACAATAATAGGGAGAGAGTCGGGGCTGGGGAGAGAGGGTGGGGGGGATAAGGAGACAGGGAGGGAAGAGAGGTGGAGTGGGAGAGAGAAAGGTGGCTGGGGAGACAGCCACCTTTGCAAATATCTACTCAGGTGATCATGTGACAGATTATTGCAGAAACCCATACAGACAAGGGGCCTTATTCTGATTGGTGCGGCCCGATCAGAATATGCGGCCACGACCGTGCAGGCGAATCCCCGCCTTCCATACGGATCGCCACCTCCGTCCGTACGCGGATATGTGGCGATCCGCATGAAATTGGACGGGGATACGCCTCCTCCGTCTTGGGAGCAGCCCCTGCATTCGATGGTCGCCGAACATCGAATGCAGGGCCGCACGCTCCACCAGGTCCCGCCACACAAGACCACACGGACACTTGTCCGTGTGAAATCATGTATGGGGGCGGGCAGCTGACATCCGGCGATGTCAGATGCCCGCCCCCTACACACGCGTCACGGCCTCATTACCATGCATACGCCCCGCGTTTGCATGGGAACGCCCATGAAACGCGGGGCGTATGCATAGGGTAATGAGGCTAAGTAGCCCCTCACGCCCCTCTACGCCCCCTGTGCGGTGTGTCAAGAATACGTGCGGCGAAATCGCCTGCACATGCGCAGAGTGACCTCTGCACATGCGCAGACGATCACCATCGGCGGGACGAACGCATGCGGAGAAATCCGCACCGATCAGAATAAGGGCCAAGGAGACAACTGTAATAGGGTGTGAGAATCAGAAAGTGAGAGATTTGGGGAGAGTTTTAACATTTTTAAAATGCGGCAATCAATTACATGGTAAAATAAACCTGTTTTTTTTTTTTTTTTCAGTGTAAATGATTGGCGCTTTAAGTAAAATGGAAAAACTCCCAATAAAAATCTTATGCTCACACGGTCAAGTGGATCAGTTGTTGTTTAGACCAAACAATAGATTGAGGAAGAAATATGGTGCAGGGGCGATTTTATTTTTTTCAGTGTCTAAGATACCGCACCAAATAATACATGTGTATATAAGGTCCCTCTCAACTCCCCCCCCCCCCCCCCCCCCAGCCCCCCTCCTGGGCATAACTAGCCCCAAGCCGGTCCTGGTTTCCCAAATACAAGGGGGGAGGGGGGATATGAACTTGTGGTTCTCTAATCCTTGTTGTTCTACAGCACAAGCCAATGTTATTTTTTTATTGTGGTTCTGGTCAGCCCTCCCATTGGTGCTTGTTAGGCAGGACTTTGTGCCAGGGAGTCTGGATGGATTTGGATTAAAACTTCGCATAGTTTTAACAATGGATCCCAGAAAACCTACAGCGGGTAACAGGCAGTGTACAATGGTGAAAACTGTGAACCGGGAACCTATTCTGGGCCTTCTACTGGATGGATCTGGGCTAAACATCACAGATTGATAACATTGAATCCCAGAAGACATACTAGGGAGATGGGGTGCCGGTTGGACATCTTGTTTGTGTTCACCAGGGAGAGCATTGACCTGATGAGCCTGTTCTAGGCTCATTGGATTAAAACTTCACAGATTGATAACATTGGGTTCAAGAAGACCTACTAAAAGGTTGAGGTCCTGGTCAGGCCTCCCGTTTGTGTACGCCTGTCAGAAGTTTGACCCAGTGAGCCTGTTCGGGGCCTTCTAGTGATTGGATTTGGGTAAAAACTTGAAAGAACTGTAATAACTGACAGACATAACCGACTAAAATAACGATAAATCAATGAACAGAAATGGAGGTGGGTAGACAAAAAATTGTGTCTACCCAAAAGCCTTTGAACAGCAACATTGATAATGGAACGAAAATGTTCAACCCATCTCGCAACGTAAAAGTTATTACAAACTGAACAGAAAGGAAAAACGTATTACTGGTTACACCCAATAAACAATACACACTGGGCAGCCACCTTCACTCAGGGCCTAATTAAGAAGGGACTCAAGGGGGTCAGTTCCCCCCCTGAGTCTAGGGCCCCCCCTGTGGCAGGCATGTGTTTTTTTTTTTTTTTTTGTAGCTAAAGGTTTTGTGCATGGGAGTGGGGTTATGCTGCAGCTTCACCTATCTGCCAATGTGACAATGATTAATGGTGCTGAGCATCGGGAGCTGAGGCACACTGACTACACAAGTGTGCAATGCATTACTGGGAGTTGACTAATGCTGGCCACACATCAGACCAACTTCTGACCAACTTTTTTAAAACCCTTCAAACCTCCAACCAACCAACTTGACAGTCCAACTAAAACAGTTCCCCACACATCTAACCAACTTTTCTTCCAACCAGTACACTTTTTTTTTTTTTTTTTTAGTTCAGCCAACTTCTGTCCAACTTCTGATGTCACAGAAGTAGGTGGACAGGTTTGGCCTACTTATGTTTTTTTTTTTTTTTTTATTACTTTTATTTAGTTTAAAAATGGCTTAATTCCAAGTGAGAAGTGAAAGTAAATGAAATTATCTGCCTCACACACCAGGCAGTCTAGTAAAAGTTACATGTATCAGTTGAATTTATTAAATGCAGATAATTTGTATCAATCTGCCTCAGTGTTGCAACATAAGCCCCATACACATTACATGACTTTTTAATAGATATTGTTCATTTTATCCCTTCTGAGTGGTAACTTTTAAAATCATATATATATATATATATATATATATATATATATATATATATATATATATATATACTTGTGTAGTTTCATGGCACCACTAGATCACATGTGATATAGCATGCGATTTGACATGCTATATCGCCTGCGATCTACTATCCATTTCATTAACCCACTGTCCACTAGGGTGTGGAGTTGATTTTATATAGTGTGGCAAGCGCGGATGACACTACTTGTGTTGTTTCACAGTGACTCACGATATTGCATGCCATTTGCATGCAATTCCGTGGAATTCATTCCGTGTCCGCTCGCCACACTATATAAAATCAACTCCACGCCCTAGTGGATAGTGGGGTGATGAAATGGATAGTAGATTGCATGCAATATCACATGCGATCTACTGGCGCTGTGAAACTACACAAGTATATATATATATATATCTCCAAAAACAATGAAATAGAATTCGCCCCTGTGCCCTCCTGGGTCAACTCATGTACCCCTAAAATAAAAATACAGCAACTGTGGTCCTTTTTTTGTTTTGCTAGATCAGTGGTCAGGGGAACCGGGGTAGATTACCCTAAATGGGGTAAAAATGAAATTCCTTGGGGTAATGGACGGTTGCGCTGCCAAGACACAGCCGGGCATGCATATGAATCTATATGCTTCATGGCTGTGTCTCAGCTGTACGACCGTCCTTTACCCCCTGAAATTTCATTTCATGGTCCGGCGCGGCAGCACTGAAACAGTGCAAAAGCCAGGCAGAAGCAATGGGCTGCCCCAGCTGTCCTATTGGCTGGCGGTGGGTGGTTGAATGGCAAGGGAAGGCAGGGTACTTCTCCTATGGGTATTGGGACAGCTGGCGATCTCCCCCATCTACTGCCTCCTACGAAACTGAGGGACAATGGGAGTAACTTTTATGCAGAACATATTATGTT
This sequence comes from Crinia signifera, assembly GCF_055691185.1. Classification (NCBI taxonomy): domain Eukaryota; kingdom Metazoa; phylum Chordata; class Amphibia; order Anura; family Myobatrachidae; genus Crinia; species Crinia signifera. The sequence continues at coordinate 9,426,681 of NC_139225.1, read as the reverse complement.
ACTTGCAGAGCAATATTTGTATTTTTATACAGAGAAGCAGCTTATATGCTGCGCTGTTTAACAAACTGTTAATAAATAAATAAATAAATAAATAAATAAATATGCAGAGCATTGTCTCTGCATGGCAAAAATTGCTCTGCATAAATGTCTCTTGTGTACAAAGTAACATCTTCCATGCAGAGCAATTTTTCCTGCACAGATCAATTTGTAAAATGCAGAACCAATCTACGCATAGTATCTTATCTATCTATGTTATTTATCCATCTATCAATCATGAATATATTACACCAGGAGTGAGGTCACACATCCTGCCAACCTTCTGCTTATCTAAAAACTCTGCCTGACTTTTGATTTCACCTTTTTGCCCTCTGCAAATGGTCATTGGATTTAAACTTTAAAGTTGTCCATGTGCTTTCGTGCACCTAGCACATTGCACTCTCATGCTGCTATCCTGTAGAAATGGCCTGAATGGCCATGAAATGTCGATATGAGCACCAAGTAACAAGTAATGCATGTTTTCTTAACACCAATATAAGCGTTTTTTTTATCCGAATAGTGCCACCTTATTTGTGTGTGTGTGTATATATATATAAACAGGGGGCATCACAGGGAGAGCAGGGGCAGGGAAGTGCATAGGCAGGTGGCTGGGGTGACAGGGAGCATAGTTGGTGGGATGTACTGGTCACGGGGGTTACGGGGGTCTGCAGCAGTGAGCTGTCTCCCTTACCTACTTCCCGCGGGGGTTGCGGGAGACAGGCTGGTGGGTGATGAGGACACGGTGACAGCAGAGAAGGTGCAGGGCATCCTGGACACCGCGGCTGAAGGGACCCGGTGGCTGGACAGACAACAGAACAGTGGTGCGGACAAAGCAGGAGCAGGCTTTCCCGGACCCGGCTGGAGGCGGCTCTGGGGGCATGGTGCGTGGACCTGGCGGCTACAGCACACCTTGGTGCCGGTAATTGCGGGGGGGGGGGGGGGGGGTGCTGGAGACTGCAGTTTTGCCGGTAATGGGGTGGGGGGTCTGTGATTGCAGGGGGAATGTGGGTGGCTTTTGTGTCGCTGTTGGTGGTTAGGAAGGAAGGAGCAGGGGACACTGTCATCAGCTCACCGGAGCTGCTGGCAGTGAAGAAGGTGTAGTAGGCGGACTCCCGTTGGCTGTCAGCGGTGGAGCCGTCACTACAGCAGCGGGAGGGAGGGTGAATAGCGCGGCCGGTACCGCCGGATGCCTCTCATCAGCGCGGCAGGCAGCAGCAGTGTCTCCCGCACAGCGCTGCTGCATGTCTCCCCGGCGCCGGCGGGATGATTTCGGGGGTAGGGGGTAGAATGCCGGGTGACACTGGGGATCTCCTCCTTGTCAGCTGCTCAACACAGCAGCTGACAGGGAAGGAGTAGGCGGACACTGCTGGTCAGTGTCCGCCTACTTATCGGGCAGTTGGGGGAACTTTCCCCACACATCAGCACGATCAGCTGGGAAAAATTAAACAGGTTTGATTTTTCCCAGCTAGTTGGAACGACCGTTCAGGGCCGTTTTTCAACGTTTTTGGCCGTGTGGGAGCAAACGGCTGATAATCGTTTGCTCCCACACACTAGAAAGATTATCATTCCAACCAGCCAAAAGTTGGCTGGTTGGAACGATATCTGTCTGATGTGTGGCCAGCATAAGTCCCATGAGACTTTGCAAAAGAGATCCGAGGCTGAGAGGCTTGTGCTGAGCTCTGATTGGTGGAGCTCATCACATGCTTCTCAGGTCTATGTAGGACAGCAGCAGCGGCATCGTCATGGGAGTGTTTGTAAGGCAGCGCTGAGCCTGTGAGGTTTCCTACAGAGTAATGTACAGAGGGACAAAAACAGGCATTTCATGTGGTGTGTGAATATACAGCATATATGTATACTGTGTATGTATGTATGTGTGTATATATAATATATACGTTATTTTTCAATATTCTCTCTGATCACCTCCAGTTAAAGACCACAATTATTATGGGTACAACTCTCTGATAATCCAGATGCCCTGCTTATCCATGGGGTTTACATGTACTCTCCTGACAATTTGGGGGTTTACATGTACTCTCTTATTACAATGTTTTTACCTTTGCTTTATAACATTTCCTTACATTTGACCTTATACATATGTATGATCTACATGCCTGGCTGTGCTACTAATATTGTCACCTGCTTTTATCTGCTATGTTAGCGACTCTGTGGTCTGTAAGTTTATACTGCTGTATACTGCTGTTACTCTGCTGTATACTGCTGTTACTCTGACGGTGTAATGTTCTCCTGTGCAGTTTGCAGCCAGTGATGACAGGTGGGAGAGGGCCCCCCTGTCTAAAGTGACTCGGGTCCCCCGAAGGCTTAATCCAGCCCTGCCTTCACAGACAGTTTGGAAAAGCCCCTTAGCTGCAAATTGTTTTAAAAATGATGACAGTTACATAAGCGTACTGGTATCTTAATAACTTGAGGACTGAAACCTGGGCAGCGCCTGGTACATCAGCAAGTCTCCTGAAGCCGATACCATCAGTAATAATAATGGGCCATGTGTACAGGTGGAGTTTGATCTCTTTGAGAAAATGTGTTTGTAGTACATATCTTTAATATAGGTAAATTCATAATATGATTGTTTGCCCAGCTGTGGGCAGCCTCGGTACTTTTATCTGTTATTCGGATGATCTGTCTAAGCCTCAGCCCTTAGGGAAACGTATCTTTTTTAAATGAAAAGGAACGAGGTATTTGGCTGGGAGTATCAGACTGGGAGTATAGGATAAGCGAGGGAGTCTGTCATCTCTGCTAAGTCAGCTTTCCTGCAAGTCCCAGGAGGTTGGGAATGCAGTGGGAGCTGCCTGTGATATACTGTACAAGGATCCCTGAAGCGGGGAAGCAGAGCAGCACGGGTGTGGTACTGTACAGGGGTCCGACAGTCGGGATCCGACAGTCATTAGCCCGACGTCGGGATCCCAACTGGCCGGACCCAGACAGCATGGTGAGCGCAACTAAGCCCCTTGCGGGCACTCTGCGCTCGCCACTCTGCGGGCACGGTGGCTCGCTACGCGAGCCACCTATTCTATGCTCCCTCTATGGGGGTCGTGGCCCCCCACAAGGGAAAATAGCCGACGGCCCTCGGGAACCCGGCTGTTGGTGTTTTGACAGTCGGGATCCCGACGTCGGGTAAATAAAATAGTGTGCCCGAACATAGCAAGGCACCATGTCCGAAGCATGGCGAGCACAACGAGCCATGCCAGGGGACGCGCTGCCCTTAGACGGTGTTCATGTCGACTGTGTTGACAGTTAGGACAATAAAAAAAGTGAAAACCTCATATAGACCTTTTGACTTAGCCGACCTAAAGCTTGTGTCAGCCTTAGGACACTGTTGACCATGGATACGTCAACCATTCATAGGTGTCGACCTACTGACCTAGTTATTGTCCACCTAGACATGGTTGGTCTTATAACCGTTTAAGCGGTGTACACATTAGACCATATTGGTAACGATTTTGCCATTCCTGACGAGTCGGAGGGGGTAGTAATAAACTAGCAGTCGGCAGATTTTACTCTTCCACAAATGCAAAAGTAGGGACAGTTTGGTTTTGCAGGAAGAGTTTGTGTACACACCTGGGCGGTTCCAAGACCGTCCTAATTTCAAAAAAAGCTGCACGGTAGATTAAATCACAATATGCAAATGCTACTTCGGCTATTTTTACTTTAAAACTGTGGGAACCCTACGTTCTGCTCTATACAGGACTCGAGGAAGTAAAGACTTCACCACGAAGAGCTACAGTAGGGCCACACGCAACGCCCAATGTCATACCAGCCTATTCATCAGCTGGTTGCTACAGCCAGTAATGTTAATAATAATTGCATTAGGACCACAGCCTGCGGGCTGACGCAGCATAATGATGGGACCATAAGCAGGACTATAGCCAGTGACCTTCTATAAAACACGTGTGTGTTCTCCTATGTATGGGGTCCATGTGATATGACTATAATGCAGCATATGCAGTTCCAGGAATAAACCATTACGATTAAGGTAAGAAGAAAGAAGATGGGGCACGTTGCATTATGACCCATGACTGCATGGGGTTAATATCAAGTCTTCTTGGCATCCAGCACTGTATCTTTAAGAGAGAATGTCGCCACTGGTTCAGCGAGGCCTGGAATAAACTGCAAAGCCTGACAAGGAAAATAAAGCCACTAATCCCCTCCGCTTTGTTTATTAATCCCACCAGAGTCAGCTTATTAGTTCATATTAGGATCACAGACCCTTCACTGCCACCCTAAGAAAGAAATATACAGCAGGTGCGGGAGAGATCACACAGTCACCGTGTCAGCCGGCAAACTCAATGACCGCATCGCTCGTAGATCACAGACCAGTTGTACATGTTCATTCCGTCTTTACCATGAAATGCCAAACGTGTTTTACCGCACAGTACAGTGCGGGGTATATTCAGTGCTTTTCAGCGAGCTGTGACGGTGTTCAACTGACCCCACTGCCCCCGCCGTTTCCACCACGCTGGGGTTTACAGAAGCATTAGGACAGGGGTAAGGTCCAACAGATCTGCTTGCTGTGGTCAGTAGAACTTCTTTTCATTTTTGGGAACTTTAGTCAATTTATCGCTAAGAATAAACCGTTCAGGAAGTCAAAAGGAAATATTTTTTTGTTCCCAATAAAGATACACAGTTATCTATATATATTAAAAAGCCTTTGGAAAGCATGCAGTAGATTTTCCCACCTTTCCATGGGGCCAGGAGGGCCAGCTGATTTTCAGGAACCTCCCTGCTGTTTCGGGAGGTAGGCCAGTTTGATGAAGCATACCTTCGTCACCATTCAGAGATCACATTAGCAATTGCACGAGATGCCACAGTAATTGTACTACAGCTGTCCATGATAAATTAGCCAAAGTGTTTCACCCGTGGGGGGGGGGGGGGGGGGTTAAATTCTTCCCGATAGCTGACATTATCAATGATTTTGTTTTAGCTGCCCAAAGGTAGGAGAAACAAAACCCTGATTAACTGCTGTTTTTCGCGGACACAAAAACACATTTATCCAGAATCTTCAGTTTCAGTTTTTGTCTGAAAAAACGGGGTGGAATTGAATTGAATTATACCGTTCCTATCTAATCACATCCCCACTGAACAGGCCACACCTATCCTCTCTCTGGGGGAGATTCTCTAAGCGAAAAATGCGGTAAAACCCCCGTTATCGGGGTTTTTACCGCATTTTGGGATGCTGTAAGCATCCCCCGCCGGGTTACCGCGGCAGGGGGCATCGCCAGAAAAATCTGGCGATGCCCCATAGAATCCAATGGGCTTCTACCGCAACCCTGCACCGACCCCCCGCCGCCCCGCATCACCCCCTCCCCCCTCACCTGTGTCCGGGCAGCACAGAGCTGTGCTGCCCGGACCTGTGACCTCCTCCCTGCACTGATCCTCTTCCGGGTGCAGGGAGGAGAGCCCGGTGCAGCAGCAGCAGCGCCGGGTGTGGGAGGGAGGGGGGAGCCGCCGGGACCTGCTGGGACCCGGCGACTCGACTCTCACTGCAAAGGACAGTTCTTAATGCAAGAGCTGTCCTTTGCCTTAATTATCGCATATGTTACAACATATGCGATAATTATAAATGCGATGGGCGGCGAAGGGGGAGGAGATTCTTAGAGAATCTCCCCCTCTATCTTTTTCACATTTTCCATCCTCCTGACCTCATGGCCAAACTGCTGGGTCACAGTATCATACAGCACACCAGGAACCTCAGCATTCTGGTGGAACTAATGCAATAAACAATATCTATACTTCTGTATCAATGCCTATTTCCCTATAGATTGCAAGCTTGCGAGCAGGGCCCTCCTACCTTTGACTGTCTGTAAATACCCAGTTTGTTGTATCACAGTCTCCTATTGTAAAGTGCAACGGAATATGCTGCGCTACATAAGAAACTGATAATAAGTAAATAAAAATTGCACGGTAACACAAATAAGGCAAAATACTTGCGATAAATTGTTTTATTTATTTATAACCATTTTTTATATAGCGCACACATATTCCGCAGCGTTGTACAGAGAATATATGAACAGTGGAGCTTACAATCTATTTTCCCTACCACATGTACTCGCACACACAGACATTCTAGGGTCAATTTTGTTGGAAACAAATTAACCTACAAGTATATTTTTGGATTGTGGGAGGAAACCGGAGTACCCGGAGGAAACCCACGCAAGCACGGGGAGAATATACAATTAGATTTTTTTTTTTCGGGTGGAAAATCCCCGGAACAATTGAATTCCCCACTGAGCAGGGAGCTTTGATAAACAGGCAAAAGAAAATATTGTGTTCTTGCAGAATGTAGGGGCTTTAGGTTTTTAATTAGTAAGTTAAAGTTATACGATAAACATCAGTGGGGCAGGGGCAGAGGCAATAAAATAATCTCTGTAAAGTATACAGGCACTACATCATTGACAATAAAGCCAGTAAACAGGCAACCCATCACTGCTGCACTCATTGTTATATAGTGGAGACAGTGCACACAGGCATTCCATGAGTCAGCAATGACAAGAGCCAGCTGGGAGTTTGCACCAGGAACGGATTAGACGTGTAGCCCAGCTCTGTGACTGGATACAAATCCAATCCCTTTGCCTGACTGGTATCTGGGGGGGGGGAGGCTGGTCTTTCTTTATGCGGCACCCATCTCTGCCTGTGTTCTACTACTCACTCTCCCTAATGTCGCTGATCACACCATGAGCAGGATAACTGCTGCAGCCATCTGGAGTGCGGTCTGTCTTGTTGCAGGTACAGTCATTTCAGATTTTTAGCCTGGAGGTGGGATAACCAAGTCCTGTACTAACATAATGCGGATCATTCCTGTCTGAAAGGGGTAGAGATCTGCTAGACGGTGCTACTGTTGGTAGGAACTTTTTGGCAAATTGTAGTTCTTAACGACCGCATCTAGAATTTATATTTAAGTAGACATGGTATATATCCCCCTTTTATACATGATTGTTTTAAAGATATCCAGGCGGATGTTTTTTATTTAGGGACTTCTATTGTCAAGAACAAAAGTTGTCTTTAAAAGTTTCCAATATGGGTTTTCAGAGTAACACTAGTGATGTAGTTTGTTTCAATGGTCTGTGTTTTTGTAATATGTTCATTGGATGTGACTCGCACCTTGCAGCCAGTAGCGCTATACTGCTATACTGTGTATTACTATTATTTTATGAGCTGATCCATCATTGTTTACAATGTTCTAGTGTGGTGGTTCCCAAACTGTGTGCCGTGGCTCCCTGGGGTGCCTCGGGACACTTGCAGGGGTGCCTCGGGTTGGTCGTCCAGGACCAATTCAAATTCTTTATGAACAATTATTTCTGGACAAAACCAGTGCTGGTGGCTGCCAATCATAAAATGTGTACAATCAGAACCAAATCCTGTCCGTTACCACATAACTGAACCTAAGAAGCAAATATAAACACAATCTACTTAATTTGATATATTTTGGGGGGGGCTAGGGGTGCCTTGGAAAAATTCTGATACTCTAGGGTGCCGTGATTAGAAAAAGATTGGGAACCCCTGTTCTAGTGTCGCAGACCCGCCACCGCCACCCGGCACAGGAAAAGCACCTGATTGCGATCCGATCGCGCCCCGCACCCACTATAATGGTCGTTTCTGAGATCCTACCTGCAGCAGGTAGGATCTCAGAAAACACCTAACGACCCGCGGGGCCGCGCATCGGATCGGGATCGCATCAAAAGGGCAGCCAAATGGCCCAAAACACGGCCGATTTACATACAATCGGTCGAGATTGTATCTAAATTGGCTCGTTTTGGGCCAGATCGTTCTGGTGTGTACCCAGCATTAAGCATGGTATTATATTGTGATATAGCACAATATAGGTGGTAATTCGCCAAGGCAAAATCTGTCTCTAATGGGCAAAGCCATGCTGCACTGCAGGTGAGGTAGATGTAACCGGTGCAGATAGAGTTACGGGCCCCACACACTGATATTCAGGCTTTTTCTGAGCGAATTTACATTATTTCACTGAATAGCTCAGAAAATGCCTGAATATCGCTGTGTAGGCTGCATAGCGATCAAAATGCGCGTCCCGGCGGGTCTGTATCTGGGGCCGATTAATAACTGGCATGCATTTTGTTAATCGGTTGTCCAGTGTGTAGGGCCCATTCGATTTGAGTGAGTTATTTTGTTTCTGTGCAGGCTAAATACTGACCCATGGTCGCAGCCATTATCGTTCACTGTATCGGCCGCAGTAGGGGTTGGTCTTGTGTGTGTGTGTGTGTGTGTGTGTGTGAGCTGTATTGTTACAAAGAGCAACACAAGCTTACTGTAGAGGTTGACCATACCATTCATTTAATCCAGGACGGACACTCATAAATGACACAGGTTCTGTGGCTCATTAAAACCAGGTGACATGCAGGCGTGAATGTAAGGTGTGTACACGCGGTGCGATTGCCTTGCGATTTAACCCTGATTCAATCGGGATCAAATCGCACGGCAAGCGAAACGCATTACGTTTTGACTATATTGCGCAGATCTGTACTATATACAGTAGTCTTGCCTGCACAGTCTATTTTTCTGTTTCCACTAAAAGGGAGCGGGCGTTGGGATCGAATCGGCATTGACAGCGACTGAAAACCGCAAGAGTTGTATTCGATTTTAGTCAAAATCGAATAGAAAGTTAGTCAGAATCCCACTGTGGGCTGCAACTGTAGGCAGAGCAGTGGCACAGACACCAGCAGTGATGGGGGAATCATATAGGGGCACGGCAAGTGTAGGGGTAAAAGGAACACTCTTTCGAAAAGCTGACTCTGCAAAAAAGAGCAGCTTTTTGGAAGTGATACTATAGGCCACCGGTTCTCAAAGTCGGTCCTCAGGACCCCACACAGCGCATGATTTGCAGGTCTCCTCACAGAATCACAAGTGAAATAATTAGCTCCAACTGTGGATCTTTTAAAATGGGTCAGTCAGTAATGAGTGCACCTGTCGGGTGACCTGGAAAACGTGCACTGTGTGGGCTCCTGAGGACCGAGTTTGAGAACCACTGCTATAGGCAATGAGACCTGATGAATGCCTCTGGAGGTTTTTTAAACTTGCCGCAAATTTGAAATACATTTATCACTAGTAAATCGGAATAATGATGTAATGGTTATGGGCCCTTCGGAGATTCTGAACGCTGTCCTTAGGACCCCAAACCGTGCATCATTTCCTGGTCTCCCCACAAAATCGCAAGTGAAATAATTACCGCCACCTGTGGATCTTGTGCCAGCGAGTAATGAGTGCACCTGCCGGGTGACCTGGAAATTGGGAGATGTTTGGGGTCCTGAGGAACAGGACCCCAAGAAGAATCACTGGACTAAGTAAACATGAATAATATGGCCTACACTCATGCCGATATTAAGGTTTGCTTAGTTTGGCAAAGTCGCTTAGGAAATGCCCCTACATCATTGTGTGTGTACAGCAATGCGCGTACCCGCGTGGTGCTGCTGCTGGCCGAGAATGATGGGCAGTGTCCATCCATCTCGCTGGTCACCAGTGTTCTCCACTGGCGCTGTTAGCTCGCTCATCACACAGAGCTGACAGGTCGCGCTGTGTGTGGGCTGTCAGCGCTGTGCGCTGAGGGACAGCGGCACAGCACTGCCTGACCTAGCATATCTAGGAAGCCGTACACGCATCACTATGGCCCTTATTCTGATCGGTGCGGATATTCCCGCATTCTTACGGTGCGGTCCGCACGCCACGGTGTTTTGCCGCGTGCGGCCATCGTCCGTAGAAACGCCCACGTGTCCTCCGCATTCGGACGGACTCACTCTTTAAGAACAGGGCGTGTTTACGGACGACATACAAAGCATGCGTGTGCGGGAGAAACACTCCGATTCGGCACGGTATTACAGAGTATTACCGAGTATGCTCGGGAATACCGCATCCGAACGGGAGCCAAGCGGTGCTACCGCACGTAAGCGGAGTATTTACGCCAAACAACCCACTATGAAGTATCTTCTGCAATACATCACATGACCCACTTATTCAATTACCTATCCTCATAAAAAACTGCTTATTTGGAATTGGAATCAATTAGATTCCAATATATCCTTACAAGCATGCCTAACACATGCATTGCACACATTAACCCTTACAGCAATGTAAGTGCAATGGTTTGTATTACACCCTGTGTAAAAGATTATAAACAATCTACACATATACTATTTAAAGTGCAAATAAAACCAACAACTGTAAACTTGCATAAAGAATTTATTTAAACAGACAATTAACAGAAATAAAAAAATATAAAATTATAAATTAAATAAGCAGGTCTTTGAGGTCCTGCAGGTCTGCTTGAGCCAGCCACAGATGGTGCTCCAGTCGCAGGAGGGCCCCACGCACCCCCTCATCTGCCGGTGTGGTGTCATCTGTGGGCATGTCAAAGGGGCAACAATTAGTCATGTTATTCTTGCATACATTTCACATACTGCGACATAAATTGCACAAATGCTTGGTGACATGTGTGTATATATATATATATATATCTATGTAGAGCAGGGGTCGGGAACCACTGGCTCGCGAGCCAGGTGTGGCTCTTTTGATGACTTCATATGGCTCGCCCATTATTTTAATTGGGCGGAGGCGTGGCGTGGCTGGCGCTCGGACCGGACGCGGCTGAGAGGAGCTCCCGTAAGGACCCTGGTAATCAGCCCTGATACCCACCCTTCTCGACCTCCCAAGGCCACCTACCACCATCCTGAATCCACCGACCCGAGCCGCGGAGCCGGAGTGCACTTTTAGGTGCGCTTGCAGGTTGTGGCCTGGTCCGGTGGTGGAAGCCGGGAGCTCAATTAGGAGAGGAGCCCGGCGGCATCTGTGTTCCCGCCCGGCGGTTCTACCGCCGGAAGATTCTCCTCAGCCTCACTCTCTGTGCCCTCACCTCCACCTTGTGGCCCCAAGAGACGCGGGGGAACCCGGCGGGGACCCGGAGTTTGTTTGCTGTGGCGTGGCTGACGCGCTGCGGCCTGTATGTGTGCTGGTGAGAAGGGGACTTGCGGGGACCCTGATAGGCAGCCAGTTCACTGGAGCTCCCGTATACCCCTTTATCCAAGCCCCTCCTGACTCCTTGCTGCTGTCAGATAGGGACAACAGACAGACTCAGCCTCACCTCAAACCTACACTGGGATATGCCCTCTCTTATTTAAGATTTTGGGCCTGGCTTAATCAATCAGAGGAGACCCCTTTCTCTTCAGGTCCTGCGGTTGAAGAAAGCCTGGGTAGGGGCAACCATCCACAGCACCACCCCCCTACACTCTCAGCAGTTATAATCTACCACCGCTCACAGGGCCGCCCACAAGATGGCGAAAAGAAAAAAAGATGACGACTATCGTACATTTCAGGACGAATGGACCGAAGAATTTGCCTTTGTGGAGAGAGCAGGTTCTGCGGTGTGTCTAATTTGCAATGACAAAATTGCATCGATGAAACGGTCAAATATAAAGCGGCACTTCGACACGCGCCATGCTACCTTTGCATCAAAATACCCTGTGGGAGACAGCAGAAAGAAAGCGTGCCAAGAGCTACTGAGCAGGGTGCAAGCTAGCCAGCAGCAACTCCGCGTATGGTCCCGGCAAGGTGACTATAATTCCGCTAGCTTTGCTGGATCTTTAGCAATAGTGAGGAACGGAAAACCATTCACAGATGGCGAGTATGCTAAAAAGTTCATGCTGGATGTAGCCAATGAACTTTTTGATGATCTTCCGAACAAAAACAAGATAATCAAACGGATACAAGACATGCCTCTGTCGGCAAGAACTGTTCATGATCGTACCATCATGATGGCAAACAAAGTGGAGGAAACGCAAGTGAAGGACATAAATGCAGCGCCGTTCTTTTCCCTGGCTTTGGATGAGTCGACAGATGTGAGCCATTTGTCGCAGTTCAGCGTGATTGCAAGATATGCTGTTGGTGACACACTGCGCGAAGAAAGTCTTGCTGTTCTGGCAATAAAAGGGTCCACAAGAGGTGAGGATTTATTCAAGTCTTTCATGGAGTTTGCTCAAGAAAAAAATCTACCTATGGATAGACTTCTCTCAGTGTGTACTGATGGTGCTCCGTGTATGGTGGGGAAAAACAAAGGATTTGTGGCGCTTCTTCGTGAACATGAAAATAGACCCATCCTAAGTTTCCATTGCATTCTACACCAGGAGGCACTTTGTGCTCAGATGTGTGACGGGCAGTTTGGCGAAGTGATGTCGCTGGTCATTCGTGTGATCAACTTTATTGTTGCCCGAGCCTTAAATGATCGCCAGTTTAAAACACTGCTGGATGAAGTTGGAAATAACTATCCTGGTCTGCTTTTGCACAGCAATGTGCGTTGGTTGTCAAGAGGGAAGGTGCTTAGCCGTTTTGCGGCTTGCCTGAACGAAATCCAGACTTTCCTTCAAATGAAAGGCATCGAGCATCCTGAGCTAGCCGATACTGAGTGGCTCCTCAAGTTTTACTATCTCGTAGATATGACTGAACATCTGAACCAGCTCAACGTGAAAATGCAAGGCATTGGAAATACAGTGTTATCCCTTCAACAAGCTGTGTTTGCTTTTGAAAACAAGCTAGAGCTCTTCATTATGGATCTTGAAACAGGTCGTTTACTACATTTTGAAAAACTGAGCCAGTTTAAAGATGCATGCACAGCAAGTGATCCCAATCAAAACTTGGATCTCCACCAGCTAGCTGGCTTCACATCCAGTCTCCTACAGTCCTTCAAAGCGCGCTTTGGAGAATTTCGTGAGCACGCTAGTCTTTTTAAGTTCATCACCCATCCAACCGAGTGTTCACTAAACACAGCCGATCTGAGTTACATTGCTGGTGTCTCCATCAGAGATTTTGAAGCTGAAGTGGCTGACCTGAAGGCCTCAGACATGTGGGTGAACAAGTTCAAGTCACTGAATGAAGATTTGGAAAGAATCACACGACAGAAAGCGGAGTTGGCGAGCAAGCACATGTGGACAGAAATGAAAAAACTTCAAACCGAAGACCAGCTGATTCTCAAAACTTGGAACGCGCTTCCTGTCACATACCACACACTGCAGCGTGTGAGTAATGCTGTGTTGACCATGTTTGGATCTACGTATGCATGTGAGCAGTCATTCTCACATCTTAAAAACATCAAGTCCAATCTACGATCACGTTTAACGGATGAAAGTCTCAACGCTTGCATGAAGCTTAACCTCACCAAGTACCAACCAGACTACAAAGACATCAGCAAATCCATGCAGCACCAGAAGTCGCATTAATGGTGAGTATTATAACAACATTATTTAAATTTTAATGTCAGTATAAAACGCCTCTGAATTTATTCTTTTAAATTTTAAAAGAATAAATTCAGAGGCGTTTTATATTGACATTTAGTTGAATTCACTTTTAAAATATATTATATGGCTCTCACTGAAATAAATTTCCGAATATTTTGCTTTCATGGCTCTCATAGTCAAAAAGGTTCCTGACCCCTGATGTAGAGCATGGGTCCTCAAACTGCGGCCCTCCAGATGTTGTGAAACTACAAATCCCAGCATGCCTTGCCACAGTTTTGCTATAAGAAAGTGTTAAAACTGTGGCAAGGCATGCCGGGATTTGTAGTTTCACAACATCTGGAGGGCCGCAGTTTGAGGACCCATGATGTAGAGAGATAGAGACACACATAGATAAATAGATATGACACATACATATATACATACATGCTAACTTATTTACTACATACTGTCTTTTTTGGCCTATACCCTTTACTCTGCAGAAGACATAACAGTCATATTGTTTCTTCTCAGTCACAACCCACCCATGACTAACCAATGACAAGCAGGTCATGGCCTCCGTCAATAAGAACTTGTCACAATCTGCTCAGTCAGTGATGGTTCGTGGCATGGGAGTAATGCAAATGTCAGGAATGCACAGTACACATCCTCAAAATCATAATTCTGTCTAAAGCAACCTACAATTCTGTGAGGGAAAAATAAAAATCAGAACTACAGGGGGTGTTTAGGTAGAGGAGGCTCCTGGGACACTGGCAACTTCTGACTCCATTCCAAGGTAGGCCGGGACATACTCCATTTATAGCATACATCCTAGAGTTTATAAATAACATTCACCAACAATATAGATTCCACTATTTGATGGGTCATAATCCACGCTTGCAGCAGGTGAATTTAATCCACAAATGATCCACTCATCCCTTTACGCCAGGATCCTGTTTAACTACAACGGTTATGTGGCAGTCAAAATGGAGCTCCAAGCCATCCCACAAACCGGTGTAATTCAGAGGTGTCCTGGATGAAAGGGATGCCTTGGACACCCCATCTAACCCGTACCTGTATCTGTAGCTACCCACTTTGGGGTCTATATGAATAGTATGGGAAAAAATTTTTTTATCACCAGTGCTACATAACAAATACCAGTACAACTACTTCATGAATGATGCATTATGTTAACATACCGATCTGCTGATCTTCCGGGGCCTGGCACGCCTCCTCCCCTTCATCATCCGAGTCCTCCGGGGCAACCGTGGCCTCCTCCGAACCCTCCTCCGCCAGCTCCTCTGCACCAACAACCTCCTCCTCCAACACCTCCTCCTCCTCCAACACCACCACCTCCTCCTCCTCCTCCTCCTCCTCCTCCTCCTCCTCCTCCTCCTCCGCAACCAACACCTCCTCCTCCGCAACCAACTCCGCTTCCACATCCTCCTCCACCACCTCCTCCTCCTCCACCACCATCTCCTCCTCCTCCACTTCCTCCTCCTCCACCATTGCCGCCACCTCCTCCTCCGGGTCTTGGGCCTCCTCCTGTGCCAGGGCAGCCTCCGCCTCTTCACGGGCCTGTTGTGCTTGGGCTCGTGCTGTGTGTTAGAAAAAAACATCATGGTCAATGTGGGGTCATTGGGGCACATGTATTAATCCATAACAAGACATACATGGAAGGGTGATAATGATGGCAAACGATGCAGGAAAGTAGCTCCTTACTGTTAATGGATTCCAAATTGTGCCATTTAAATTAGTATGTGATTGGTAGTAATTTGTTCACACATTACAACCCAGGCATTTATCAATGTGTAACACATATTAGATCGGCCACATTGTATGCATCATAATCCTCAATGCTATGTCATTACATATAAAAGCCACATGACTGCATGTGAACCAGGAAGAAGCACACATAACAGTCTATGGACTTTTAAACCCATGGACACCCACTTATCATGAGACACATTTTATTGTTTATATATGCTATGTTGTAAGTGCGAAATTTCATAGCTAAAATACTCACATTCAGCAATTTCGCCCCTGAGTTGCTCAAGCAGCTGGGGCTGGCGCCTGCGGAGGTCCGACCACCGCCTCTCCAGCTGCCCGAGGGACCTCCGCACCCGAGTGCGGGCGTAAATTCGGCGCCCTGCCGCTGCATAGGCCCTCCGCTTATGCCTGTTGGTTATGAAGGGCCCTGCACGGCCCAGCCTTGTCTCCATGACGGAGACAAGAACCCTCAGCTCCGCATGTGTGAAGGGTTCTGCCCTTCGTGTCTCCGCCATGTTGACAATGGCATCTATCAACCAATCAGCTGGTGGCATTGGTTGATCACAGTTATTTGTGTTAATAACTTTATTGTTCATCTTTACATGAACAGCGTCTCTGCGCCAACACAAATGGTGACAAATTCGCTTGCCTTCCAAACAGTAGTGTTGATGTATGGCAATGAACAAATCTGATATATATAAAACACAGTGTGTATGCACTTAGCAAATCCAATGACGCCTCGCTCCGCCAAGCAACGCGTGCTATAGCTTAGCAACGCATAGCTGTACTTAGCATTATTTACTCTATGCATCTATGTGTATGCGTACATTTATGTGTAAAAGACACATACACACACTTGCAGGTATCCTGAGACCAGCATTATACAACAGCCCTGCCTGCCTGCCTGCCTGCCTGCCTGCCTGCCTGCTCCTTGAAATGTTGAAACATCTGAATAAATTCTAATATCATATATATAGATATATATATATATATATATATATATATATATATATATATATATATCTGCAAACAAATCAGACATCAACACATGAAAAAATCCAAAACACATTACAGAATAAATCAATGTACTCACCAGTCATCAGGGATAGTATCAACTACAATAATGAAGATATAACAAACACATAAGATCCCTTTAACAAGGTATAATAATTAGCACCAATATTTATCTTCCCCCAAAAATAAGCACATATGATAAATATCTCCTATTTCTTTGCCATTAGGAGGGCAGGCTGGCTAATTTTCGTGTTGTAACACTGACAACTAACACACTGTACTTATTTGAAGGGGTGATTTGTACAATAATTGGTGTGTTCTGTCAACTCGATAACATGTACCTGAAGTATCTTTGCGCCACAGAGTCCCGCAGCTGGTATCCCCTCCGGCATTCAGGGGCGCGGGATGGGCGCATGGGCGGATCTTGCGGCTCAGATGGTACCTCCCACTCATCAAAGGGTATCTCACGCCGCACAGCAATGTTGTGGAAAAATATACACAGGCCCACGATCCTCGACACCATTTCAGGCGCATATTGTAAGTCACCACCAGTGCGGTGGAGCACTCTAAATCGACCTTTTAAAAGGCCAATTGAGCGCTCCACCACTTGCCTGGTGGCAACATGCGCCCGATTGAATGCCTCCTGTGGGCCCGGTGCTGGGTAGCTGTACGGCGTAAGTAGCCAGGGCGTACATGGGTAACCGGAGTCACCCAGAACCCACGCATCACGGCCTTCCAGCTCTTGGAGTCTATGCCATATCCCGGTTTGTCGGATGACATGAGAGTCATGGGCACTTCCGGGAAACTTCGAGTTGAAGGCGAGAATCTCCATGGATGGGCCACATACCACCATCACGTTCAGTGAGTGGAACAATTTGCGGTTCCTATATATCTTCTCACTTCGAGATGGAGGCACAAATGGTACATGGGTGCCATCCACAGCCCCTATCACATTAGGGAAGCCAGCAATTTGATGGAAGGCCTGCTGGCTTCTGCGCAGGGTCTCGGTGGCAAATGTCATGGCCATGAAGTGCCCCTTGCGCCTGAACATGGCCGACGTCACACGCCTCAGGATTCGGCAGAAGGCCGGCTGAGATATTCCAGCAAGTACTGCCACTACTTGTTGGAATGATCCTGAGGCGCAGAAATGCAACACCGCCAGCAGCTGTGTGTGAGGCGGAATTGCTGTCGTGATCCCGTGTAGAGGTTCCAGATCGCTCTGAATTAAGGTGAGCAGATCCAGAATGACATGTGGCGGTAACCGGTACCTAGTAAGTACCTCATCATCGGGCATAGCAAACAGAGTCACCCGTGTGCGATAGATTCTAGCACGTCCTGGCCTCCTTGGCCGACGAGTGGGGAGAGCCGCAAGTGCCCTTAGCCTCCTCTCCATGTAGCGCATAATAGCTTCAGCAACCTATAAAGAAATGAACATAAATACTGATGCACCTATGCACATAATGCCCATATCCCACTACAAATAGATTTGTAGCCTTCAATACGTACAATAGATGGCCGCCCCATGAAATCCCGCAGATCCATTTGTCTCTCTAATGATGACACAATAATATGAACTCAATACACACCGTCCAAAACACACAGATAAAGGTGTCAGCATTTTTTGCCGACATCATGTACTATGACACATTTCATCTATTGCTGGGACATGTTGTCCTGCAATAGATGAACCCACACAGGTTTAAGACCTGTGAGTGAAATAGTGAACATGTGACATGTTGCAATAATAATACACCACTTTGCTGGCCCAACAATCTGTAGTCAGTGAGGCAATAGTGCATACATTCATACACTTACATTGTTAATGGATATCATATCTACAAGGAGCATGGAAGAGCTTACCTTAGACCCTGACAAGTCCAGATCTGAAGACAAATGATTCTAGCAGGAAGTCATTATTTATAGGGCTCTCACATGTGTGGTCTATAACAGTAGAGATGAGTATTGCATGACTTGTGGCCTGGATTCTCTAAGGGATTGGGCTACTTTTAGCTTGCACTAAAACGCCACAATACCACAGTAGTCATGAATGAAATGTCATGTCATGCTAGCAAATAGCATGTGTATTGTGCAATAGTCACAGGTGTATCAGAAGATTCTATGCAATGTTAGCATTGGTGACCAGTATTTCATGTCGAACTTTCGCCAGGTTTTACACAATGGAATTTCCGCCACCGTATGCGGCGCGAAAAACCAGCGACGTACGCTCACGCACGGAACGCAGCTGCCGCTGATGTCCGCCAAACAGATTACACAAACAGTATATAAAGGTGTATTAGAAGGTGACAATGTTGTTGCTAACATGTCTGGATCCCAACCAGAGGTGGACCCAGTGCTGCAGCAACTATTTGACCAGATGGACTCCAGCACCACCTATGTGCCACTGCACATGCGGGCAGTGGGTAATGAGGAGGCTGCTGGCCCTTCTACAGCAGGGGAACCTGCACCTGACCATTCTACAGCAGGGCAACCTACACCTGGCCCTTCTGCAGCAGGCCAACCTGCAGCTGGCTCATATCCACCATCAGCAGAATTGTTTGGAACACAACAGGGGACTTCACAAGGTAGTACCATGGCCAGCACTTCAAGTGCAGCGACTGGTGCCAGGGGGCGTGGCCAGGGACGTGGCAAGGGGCGAGCCAGTGCAACAGCGGAACCACCCAAAAAAAATAAGGCATATGAAGCACAGGAGCTGGCCATCCTGGTTCCCCGAGCACGTGATTGGATAGAGTGTCCATCCGAGAGGCTGACACACACACGCAGATGGAAGATTTGGGAACAGATAACGGCAGAGATTAATGAAGTAGCGCCACAAGTTCGTGAGACGGACCATGTGAAGAAGAGGCAAGTTGTTTTGTCATACATGTGCCCAGTAATAGCCAAGTAATGATTGAATTGATGCTTAGATGCATTTAGCAAATGGCCCGTGAGGTTGTTACGATACACATACATTATTGCCATGTAATTTCGTTGTGAGTTAGAGTAGGGTGATTGTGAATGTGTATTGTAACGGTTGATATCATAGTTGCATGTAATATTATATATGGGACAATAATCACATGTTGTAATATGTAGCACAGAGCAATGGCTGCAACAGCTAACATTGGGAGTGACATGTATTAATATGTCAACTTACATTGCAGGTGGCAGGACTTCAAAACCAACCTGAAGAGGAAGCTGACCAAGCGGTGGGACCACAGCCAGACATCTGGGGCCGGCCCCATGCCATCAGGGCTAGAGCTCACCCCCCTGGAGGTGATGGCCGAGAGCTGCATATCAGTTGAGGAGATCAGGGGGGTGAGCACGATGGATAGCGAGGCCCCAGCTGAAGTGTTTGCGTCTTTTCTGGAAGGTAAATATTGGTCATGCCATAAACTTGTGCAAGTAATTATCGTAGAATGTCTCCTAATTGTGTTTATCTTTTCCCACAGACACCCCACCGCTTGGTGACGACTCTGTTCAGGAGGTGGAGGAGTCCGTGCCACCTGGCCCCAGAGGTAGGCCTGTGCAGCAGCAGGCATCGGGCCAAGCCGATTTGGCCGCCTTGGCCGAGGTGCTTGGGGACATCAACCAGCAGGGAGACTTGGCATCAGAACGGGTGCGTAGGACCGAGGAGATCCTGGCGAGCTTGGTCAGCACCCAGCAGTCCATGGCTGCGAGCATGCAGGCCATGGCTGCAAGTGCTCAGGTGCTGGCCGAGCAAGCCACCCGCCAAAATGATCTCCTCCTCCACCATAATGAGCTTATGGTGGAGCTGGTTACCAGCAACAGGGTCCTACTGGCATCCGTTTCTGGTGCATTACCAGCGGCAACACTCCCTGCTGGCAGGAGGGGTAGACCAGCCAACCCCTCCACATCATCTGCTCCACCTGCCCCAGCATCTGGCCGTCCCCGAAGAGCTGCTGCACAGGCCAAGGAGCCTACCAAGGCCAAACGTGGTCGGAAATGAACTTGTGGCTGCATTAATCTCTGCCGTTATGTGTTCCCAAATCTTCCATTGTGCTGTGTGTGTCAGCTTCTTGTGTCCAATCACGTGCTGAGGGGAACCAGCTGAGCCCTTGCTTCATATGTCCTTTGTGGTTCCCCTGTTGCCCTCTTTTGCCTGCCATTACTGTCAGCTGTACTTGAAGTGATGGCCATGGTACTATCTTGTGAAGTCCCCGGTTGTGTTCCAAATGATTCTGCTGATGGTGCATATGAGCCAGCTGCAGGTTGGCCTGCTGCAGAAGGGCCAGGTGTAGGGTGCCCTGCTGTTGAATGGTCAGGTGCAGCTTGCCCTGCTGTAGAAGGGCCAGCAGCCTCCTCATTTCCCACTGGCTGCATGTGCAGTGGCACATAGGAGGTGCTGGAGTCCATCTGTGTGCAATTATATTTTTTTGTATTATTATTTATTTTGCGGCATTCCTGCCATGTTGTTTATTGTTTGTATGTATTATTTTATGGTCATTGCATCACACTGCCATTGACTGTGACATGAATATAAATAAATGTGTTTACTTTACCCAAAATGTGTGGTTTCATGAGTACATGTCAAATACACATGTGTATTGCTAGTATTAATATTCTGTCATGTCCATTGTTAGCAGTTTGAAAGTGTCTGACAAGTACAGCATATGTGGGTGTTTAGTACGGGTTCCTTGAAGCAGCAATGGTTTCAATTAAAGCACTGACAAGCGTCCTATTAGTGAGTAATGAGTAAAGGAGTAGATTCTATTGGGTTCAGGTGTTAATGGTTGTAGTCATTAGGCGTACGTTCGCCTACCGCATGAACGAGTGGTGTCCGCAAAGCAATAGTACACTTGTGGACACCGCACATTTCTGCCCTTTTTGATCGCGTGCATTCGGAGTGGTTTCCGAATGTACGCCCCCCAACATAAGTGTACTCCCCCGTGTCCGCCCATGTTTCCGCCCCGTTTTGCCCACTTTGAAACTACGCCCATGTGTCATTCCGCATGACGCCCATAATACGCCCCTATTTCCCGACTGATATCGGTGAACAGTTTTGGACGGGATTTGGCCGAACTGGTACCGAGTCAAGGCGTGGCACATGCGCGTAGCGTTCTCCACGCATGCGCAGACGCCATAAAGACGCGATCCGTAAGTACGCGGTAAAGTCCGCGTCAATCAGAATAAGGGCCATTGTCTGTAGGGCCTCTTAGGATTAAAAATTGCAATGTATGAAATCTCTATAGAAAGCTCTATTGTGTGTTGTTGTTATTATTATTATTATTATTATTAATAATAATAATAATAATAATAATAATTGGGTACTTGTGTATTAGCAGGGCGCCCAATTAGCATACGTACGCTAGCGTAGGGCCGTTTTTAGTGCCGTGCGATGCAATGCAATGTGATTTTCCTATGTAATTTATTCACTGCTCTCTTGGCCCCGGCAGATCGTATCCCATGTGATTTTAAAGGTTGCGATGCCATTAAATTTACTATACACTTGTATGACATGCAATGAGGATTTAGGCACCCCCCACTATCCACGCCACCCCGAAGCGTGGCAAGCGGTGGCGGAATGCGTCCTCCGACCTTTTCATACCCCCCCCCCTATCCACTTCGGCATGGAGTTGCCACACTATATAAGATCAACTCCACGCCGACATGGATAGAGGGGGTATGAAAAGGTCGTGGGGACGCGTTCCGCCACCCCTCGCGGGGCTGGCTGTGCTCGCCACGCTTCGGGGTGGCGTGGATAGTGGGGGGGGGGTGCCTAAATGTCATTGCATCTCAAAGACCTGTATAGTAAATTTAATGGCATCGCACCCTATAAAATCGCATGCGATCCGATCCGCCGGGGCCAAGAGAGCAGTGAATAAATTACATACAAATCGCATCGCACTGCACTAAAATGGCCCATGCGATGTGATGCGATTTTCTTACGCAGAATCGCCCATTTGCTTAGTGGGCGCCCTGCTAATACACAAGTACCAATAATTGTTATTATTAGGATTAGTCCCAGGCATATAGTTTTTATGTATAAATGTAATATCTGGGTCTGGCAATGGTGTATAAATCCTGCTGGACGTACGTTTATCTGGAACTGGCACGGACTGGTACAGCTCAGTGCATTTTGTTTGCCTTAAGAAACGGGATGCTGGAGTTATGTGGTGCTGGGAGGAATTGCTGCATTCCTGAGTGATTTCACCAACTAGAATGAAAAGAAAATGTTGGGGGAGGCAAAGAATATTCTGTGGGAGAGGTATGAGGATTTATTGCCATATATACAGCTCTAAGACGGAGACCCCCACAGGCTGGAGATAGAAATTGTCTCTTTTGACTATTGAGTTGTCTCATTTATTCTGATCTGTGGGTTTTTTTAGGCTCTGATTTACTCTGATTTACTCTGATTTCAAAGCAGGATCTTATTGGCTATCAACTGTCAACAACAGTCATGTGATTTGGGATAGCCAACAAGATCCTGCTTTGAAATCAGAGTAAATCAGAGCCTGCACATCTCTAATTTTTTTTAATAATAATCTCAAAATTTTCACTGTGGTTTTGTATAGGGACGCAGTGTCAGATGGGACATGAAGGAACCACCGATTAGAATGCAGTAGGGATGGCCATTGACCATCGATAATGACAAAATATTGATGGTTTATGACAGATGTCGAATAGTTTTGACATCGATGGGGGAGAACCAGATGGTTTCCAACCATCGATGTCAGGCTTAACTGAATAGTTTAGTTTTTCATTTTTTCATCTAAGGGCTGGGACACGGAGCATAGCTCCGCCCCCGACACCCATGAAGCCCCGCCCCTGTATTTTGATTAGCCCAGAGGCCAATCTTTCAAAGCAAATGGATGACCTTCGGTATGTAAAAACATCGATGGTCATCCATTGCATACTTTTACACCATCGATGGCCCGTTGCACTTTTGCCATTGATGGCAAAGGCAACTATGGCCATCCCTAGAATGCAGTGGTGAGGGCCCAATTTAGGGGTGTGGCCAGTCGCCAGAGATAATATGGCCAGCCACCTCATTGGTTTGCATAACCATTAAAGAGTGCTTAATTAATTTCAGTAATTCAACTTAAAAGTTGAAAACAATATATTACATAGACTTAGGTACCCAGTATTTGGTTTGGGCCATTTGTGCATGAATTGCTGTCTCAATGTGGTGTAGCATGGATGCGATCAGCCTGTGGCACTGCTGAGGAGTTATGGAAGACCAGGAGGCTTACTGTACATTGTGGCCTTCAGCTCTTCTGCATTGTTCTGTCTCATGTGTTTCTCTTGGCAATGCCCCATAGATTTCCTATGGGGTTCAGGTAGGGGAGTTTCTGGCCAACCCAGCACAGTAATCCCACGGTCATTGAACCAGGTGTTGGTGCTTTGGCAGTGTGGGCAGGTGCCAAGTCCTGCTGGAAAACGAAGTCAGCGTCTCCATAAAGCTCGTCTGTTGAAGGAACTATGAAGTGCTCTAAAATGTCCTGGTAGACGGCTGCATTGACTCTGGACTTGATAAAGCATAGTGGACCAACACCAGCAGATGACACGGCTCCCCAAATCAACACAGACTGAAAACTTCACACTGGACTTGAAGCATCTTGGATTGTGTGCCTCTCCATACTTCCTCCAGACTCTGGGACCCTTGGTTTCCAAATGAGATGCAAAATCTGCTCTCATCAGAAAAGAGGACTTTGGGCCACTGAGCAACAGAGCAATTATCTTCTTCTTTAGCCCAGGTAAGACACTTCTGACGTTGTTTGTTGTTCAGTAGTGGCTTGACCAGAGGTATACGACATTTGAAGCCCATGTCTAGGATCCGTCTCTGTGGCGTGGCTCTTGATGCACTAACTCCAGCCTCAGTCCACTCCTTGTGCAGCTCCCCCACACTGTTGAATGGTCTTTCCCTGACAATCCTCTCCAGGCTGCGGTCATCCCTGCTGTTTGTGCACCTTTTCTTCCAAAGTTCTCCCTTCCACTTCACTTCCTATTAATGTTCTTTGAAAACATCCAACTTCTTTTGCAATTTCCTTTTGAGGCTTTCCCTCCTTGTGGATGTGTCAGCGATGGTTTCTGTACATCTGTCAGATCCGCAGTCTTCTCGTGATTGTGAATTCTACTGAACCAGACCGAGAGACCATTTTTAAATGGAGGTCTTTTGGATTAATTCCCTGATTAGAGTGTGAGACCATATTGAACCTTTTCACGATATTCACATTTTCTGAGATTTTAGATTTAGGGTTTTCATGAACTTTAATCTGTAATCATCTAAATTATATCGAATAAAGGCATGAAACGGTGTAAATCCCGGATCCGACCCGGCTTGGATCCTTCTTCCAAATGCCAGGTCGGATCCGGAATTTTTGGTGTAAAAGGGATATAACTTTGGTGCTTTCACACTGCACCTCCACCCGGGTTATATATAATATATAATATATTCGTTTCAATTGTGAAGTATAATTACTGAAATAAATCAACTTTTGTGCGATATTCTAATTTTTCGAGTTTCACCTGTAAGTCCCCTAATTTTAAAAATTGTGAAAAAACCCATGTCGACCTCGCGACCTGTCGGCGGAAAGTCATGTTGACTGTTTCACCTGTACATTCAATATGTCGGTATTTGGCCTTGTCGGGATTTTAAATGTTGGGATTTTGACCATGTTGGGATTTTAAATGTCGGGATTTTGACCTTGTCGGGATTTTGACTGCATCCATTTCCACATATGTCCTGCCAACTTGTACCTACTCATATCTTGTCATACTTCTGCATATACCTGTCCATACAAGCAGGTGGCTGGGCAGGAGTAGGCCGATGACATCACAGTAGCACAGAACTGCTTTACAATTATTACCTCACATGTTTCTAGCTTGCGAATGACCCCCATTGTGTACAGTAGTATTGCATGAGAGACGGAATGGTATACCTCGGATCTGTACATGACTCCTAAATGAACTGCATCATTTGTGGAACTCTCCCATAAACGGGAAATAATAAGGACCACAAGTGCCTTCTCAAGGCTTTTGTTTCAGACCTGCTTCTGATTATCTCGGTGCCCCCTGTTGTTGTTCTATTCCTGCTAACTCAAAGTTTCATTAAAGTTGGATTAATTCTTTTTTTTTTTTTTTTTATAGAGTTCTGTACTGCCAGCCAAGATCAGAGAGAGATGTACCATGTCCCCTTGTCAGGAGAGTGTAGCGTTGTGTTCCGTACCAGGCACTCCCCCCCCCCCCCCCCCCCTCTGTATGCTGTAATAATGTTCCTTCCCTGCTCACATATTCAGCATTTCTCTGTTTCTGACTGGCATGGAACACAACTATTGTCTTTCTGGCTCACAGATCAGTTTAAACCCCGATTCATCTGCCACATGTCATGTTTATCGGATTATTAGGGTAATCTGCACAAGGCAGACTGAACACCAGGCTATTAACGGTGGGACAGATTGAGTGACATCTGTAATAGGGATAGAAAGCTGAATATATTATTAGCTTATATTTCTCCCAACACTTTTCAGATGTCTTCTAACTGTGGCCATTCAGACTGAAGAATCTCGGGAGGTTTAAGCATTGTATTCATAAATAATTTACCGTGTTTTATGCGGTTTGTATCGGAAGAAGAGCAATACTCTGTACAGAGAAATAGAAGTAGTTTGATAAATAACTTTTTATGTGCTTTGGTAATTAACATTGTGCAATATTTCCTGATTACCACATTATGAGTTACCGCTACACAGTGGTACAAGTAGAAATGATCTCTTAGTGGAACTATAAGTGCGTGCCGTAGGCACACGTGACAAAGTAGGCGTGGTCATGTCATGAGGGGGTTGTGCTACATGACCGTAGGGGCATGGCCACATTATGCCACACACCATAATGAATATTACACATTATACCACACGCCTTAATGCCCATTACACATTATGCCCCACATGGTAATGCCCATTACACATTATGTCCCACACCGTAATGCCCACTTCACATTATGCCCGACACCGTAATGCCCATTACTTATTATACCACGTCATAATGCCTATTACATGTTATGTCACAAAAGTGCTGCTTACTGTACCTACATGCTAGTTGCCAGGAGCTGCATGCTCAATGCCAGGAGTTTTGTGCTTGTTGGCAAAGAGGTTTCATGCTTATTGCCATGGGAGGATTACATGCTTGTTGCCATGGGGGATGGGGGCGGTTTCATGCTTATTGCCATGGGGTGTTTACATGCTCATTGCCCAGGAGAATTGAAGGGTTTACATGCTTGTTGCCCGAGAGGGGAATTACATGCACGTTGCCCAGGGGGCTCCCTCCAACCATGATGTCTCATGCCCCTCTCCCCACACAGCAGTACTGTCATGTACAGGTCCCACTGGCAGTGACTCCCGGACCCCGACCCCAGCACCTCAGGCTTCCCTCACCCCTCTGGTGGCTCTCGGCTATTTCAAATATGGCGCAGATTCATGAGCCAATCAGAGCTTGTGGCCAGGCAGCCAATCACCGTGGCTGCTTGTACACAAGCTCTGATTGGCTCAGGAGCTGCGCTGTATTTGAAATGGCCGAGAGCCACTGGAGGGGTAAATGAAGCCTGCGGCGTGCTTTGCACTCCACTTTTCTAGTTTCTCAGTGGCAGCGGCAGAGGCACCAGAGGGGTGGGGGAAGTCTCTGGCGCTGCTCTGCGATCTCCTTCACCTCTCAGTGGTGGCAGCCGCCGGAGGGGTAGGAGAAGCACAGCAGGGGAAGCGGGGTGGTACGGCGTACCGCAAACATATTTCTTAAAGGTACACCATAGCAATCCATACCACTTTACTTGCACCACTGCCACTATACAATCGTTGTAGTGCCTGAGAGAATCTGTGATTACTGGAAGATCTCCCAGACTCCGGAGAGAGCAGGCTATGCTTCTGTGCGGCCAGTTATCGACACACAGAGCATGCGTCTGGGCCGCAGTGCGCGTGCGCGACACATTCCAGCGGTGAAATCCTGCTACCTTTGCTAGCCGTTCACAAGGAAGCCTGCATCTAAGGGTGGTAACAGTCAATTTCTTGGGAATACCAAGAAAAGTGATTAGGCTTCATTTATCGCAGCCGTCAAGTAAGTCCGGGACTACGCAGCGCTTACAATGACCGATGACAGTGGAAAAATCAATCGCTGGTGAGCGTCTTACGAATGTTTTCATACATATTCGCTCGGCTGCAAAATTCTTCGCTAGCCCTACACTTCTGTTCGCAGAACATGCACAGTAATTTGCAAGGTGGGGCGGCGGTGGCGGCATCTATCTGATTGTTGGCCGCTGTAAATTTGCTGCTGTTTATCATTCGTATGATCACAACTATGGAATATATTTCCTTTTTTTGTGTTTCCAGTATTTGGGAATTGTAAAATAATATTATGTTTGTTTACATTTGTGCAGGTGTTCTTTGTGCCGTAAACATTGACGACTGTGAAAGCGGTCCATGTCAGAATGGGGCCGGCTGTGAAGATGGAGTTGCAGACTATACATGTAGATGTCCATCCCCTCTTCTAGGTGGAACCACCTGGGGAGGTAAAAACTGCTCTGTATCACTGGAGGGGTGTTTGAATCACAGCTGTAAGAATAACGCCACCTGCATCCCAACATACGACGGGGAGATACACGGTTACTCTTGCCGATGCCAACCAGGCTTTTATGGGCCAGAATGTTCCATTCCCACCACATTTTCTTTCACGTCAAGTGGATACATTCTGCATGAGGTAGATGTAAAAAACAACGGCAACAAGAGTTCCAAAGAAGACGTTGCCCATACAGCTGTACGGTTCAGAACAACTTTGCCGAATATGGTTATCTTGTACCGTGGCAATGAAGAGAACTTCCTTATACTTGAGCTTTATAATGGGTTGCTGCATGTTACATTCAACAGCAATAACTCCTCTTACGTGGTCATTGATGAACATAGGGTGGATGATGGTCATTGGTACAAAGTCGAGGTTCATTTGAATTTGACTCTAACTCTCCATTTGGAAGGTCACATCGATGGTCCTTTCTCCAGTAGTCATCCGCTTGTTGCTTGGAATGGTACCCAGCTCCCAGAATCATTCACTGCCATACACATTGGAGGGATTGCCCAAAACTCTCTGATGAACAATACAATGAGCAAGCAAAACTTTACTGGTTGTTTGGAAGATCTCGCTATAGACTTCAACGTCTTTTTGCCACAGAATATCAAAAGTGAGCAATCGTTTGAAATGGCACTCGGATGCCATAAAATTGATTGGTGCTATTCCAACCCATGTCTCCATGAAGCACACTGCATCGACCAGTGGACCAGCTATAGGTGCGAGTGTGTCAGACCATACATGGGTCCAACTTGTTCACAAGGTATGTGATTCATTAATTGTTGCCTCCTAATTTGTTCTCTTCCCTCATAAGAGGATATTTAATTGTAAATCATAATAATTTTTAACTGCAATCACCTGCAAAGAATCATATCAATGCCTCAACTAATTGCTGGTTCTTGAGCATTTTATTATGGTCGATAAATGTATTATCTGTTGTTGTTTGTTCCATGCACAAAATTATTTGCTTTATTGAATCTAGCCCAGAGTCTACTGCAGTGACCGCTTGCAGGAATTTCTTATGCCTTTTGCAATATTTGGTGGTTTTGTGACCTATCTCTACAGAACAAGTTTAGACCGTTCTTTTGCTATACACTATTAGAGAAGCCAATCCGGGGGCATTTTTTCAATCCCGGGATTGGAAAATGCTCAATCCCGGGATTGGCTTCCCTAATAAAAAACCCATGCAGGCTGCCTTACATTTGCGGGTGCGGCCGGGTTGCTGAGTGAGCTGGAGCCGGGTTGCTGGGTGGGCGTGTGGCCTCATAGTGCCAGGAGCCGACGCGGCAGTTGCAGAACGGTGTGGGTGCACTGCTCAGGCGGCCTGAGCGGCTGTGTGGCCAGTGCAGTGTGACCTCTGACCTGTCACGCTGCGCAGTGCTGCACTGCCAGGTACAGGAGAAGCCAGGCAGCGTCTGAGCGTAGTCTAATCCCAAAATCCTGGGGTTGAAAACTGCAATCCGGGGATTGAAATACCAGCGTTTTGGGGGCCAAATCCCGGGATCCCGCCGATCCCAGGATTGGCCACCCTATGCACTATACATTGTTCTATAACGACAAGCTCCTTATTTGCCTCGACTTTATCCCTCATTATGGGCGAAATGTAATAGGGTGCGATTTTTAGACATGTGCGATTTTTGGTCAAAAAACGGCCGAAATCGCACATTTTTCGAAAATCGCACATTTAATAGGTTAAAAATCGCGGTAAAAAAATCGCACTTTTTACCGCGAAATCGCACTTTTAGAAGTGCGATTTTTAGTCACATTTCAATTCGCATCCAGATGTTTTCCCATTATAAAGTATACAACTCGCAAATGTAATAGGGTGCGATTTTTGGTAAATGTTACCAAAAATCGCAAAAAAAATAGACCAGGTTCTGACAGGCGAATTTGACAGAACCATGCACAGATCATTGAGATCTGTGCATGGTTCTGTTAATAAAAATGTGTAAAAGTGTTTTTATAAAAAAAAAACGGCGTGGGGTCCCCCCTCCTAAGCATAACCAGCCCCGGGCTCATTGAGCCGGACCTGGTTCCAAAAATACGGGGGGACAAAAAGCATAGGGGTCCCCCGTATTTCTGAAACCAGCCCCGGACTCTTGGACCGGTCCTGGTTCCAAAAATACGGGGGACAAAAAATCTGGGGGTCCCCCGTATTTTGAAACCAGCACCGGGCTCCAACAGCCCGCGGTGTCATGCCACAGCCGGGGGACACTTTTTATACAAGGTCCCCCGGCCGAAACATGAGCACCGTGGCTGGTCAGCCTTGGACGGGGTACCTGGAGGAGTGGGGACCCCCCAATAAAGGGGTCCCCCCCCCCAGGCTTCACCCGTCCAGGGCTGAAGCCCGGGGCTGTCACCGGCGTCCGTGGCCAGTGGACGCCGGCCTGATAGGGTTAAATCCATCATACATATCATTACATTGCTTTTTACCGGCAAACTACAAGTGCCAGCAGACCTCCCCCGCATGCTGGGACTTGGAGAACCACAAGTCCCAGCATGCGGGGCATTAATGGGCCCGCTGGGACTTGTAGTCCACCTGTAAAAAGAATGTTTATAAAAAACACACACACAGAGAAGTAAAAGTTTATTACACACACACACCTAACTTTTACACCAGCGTTACTTACCATTCCTGGATCCAGCGCTGGTCTGGCTGCTTTACAGCCGGCTCCCCCCGAACTGACAGGCAGCGGGGAGAACCGGCTTTCTCCGTTGCTTCTAACAGCTTCTGTAGCGCTGTCCGAGTGCTACAGAGGCTGAGAGCGTGATTGGCTGAGCTACAGTATGCGTCTCCATGGAGACGCAAAGCTCAGCCAATCAGGACTGAGCTATGCGTCTCCATGGAGACGCATACTGTAGCTCAGTCAATCGCGCTCTCAGCCTCTGTAGCACTCGGACAGCGCTACAGAAGCTTTTACTTCTCTGTGTGTGTGTTTTTTATAAACATTCTTTTTACAGGTGGACTACAAGTCCCAGCGGGCCCATTAATGCCCCGCATGCTGGGACTTGTGGTTCTCCAAGTCCCAGCATGCGGGGGAGGTCTGCTGGCACTTGTAGTTCGCCGGTAAAAAGCAATGTAATGATATGTATGATGGATTTAACCCTATCAGGCCGGCGTCCACTGGTCACGGACGCCGGTGACAGCCCCGGGCTTCAGCCCTGGACGGGTGAAGCCTGGGGGGGGGGGACCCCCTTATTGGGGGGGTCCCCACTCCTCCAGGTACCCCGTCCAAGGCTGACCAGCCACGGTGCTCATGTTTCGGCCGGGGGACCTTGTATAAAAAGTGTCCCCCGGCTGTGGCATGACACCGCGGGCTGTTGGAGCCCGGTGCTGGTTTCAAAATACGGGGGACCCCCAGATTTTTTGTCCCCCGTATTTTTGGAACCAGGACCGGTCCAAGAGTCCGGGGCTGGTTTCAGAAATACGGGGGACCCCTATGCTTTTTGTCCCCCCGTATTTTTGGAACCAGGTCCGGCTCAATGAGCCCGGGGCTGGTTATGCTTAGGAGGGGGGACCCCACGCCGTTTTTTTTAACCCCTTCCCGACATTTGACGTACATTTACGTCATGGTCGGGAAGTACTTCCCGACACATGGCATAAATGTACGTCATGGTTTCTAACTGTCACTGCGTCTAGAGACGCAGTGACAGTTAGGTGATGTCTGCTGTCCCTGACAGCAGACATCCCCCCTCGTCGCCCAGGGGGGGCAGGGGTGCCCCCCCCGGTCGGCGATCGCTGTGATTGGCTGTTCAAATCTGAACAGTCAATCACAGCGTTTCCTGTGTTACCGGCGGCTAAGCCGCTCGGTAACACAGAAAACGGTGGTGATCGGTGCAGCACCGATCACCACCGAGCGGCAGCACCCCCCTCCCACCCGCCGGGCACTCACCCGGCAGCGGCAGCAGCAGCAGCTCCAGCGGCTCAACCGCTACGTCCGGAGCGCACGCTGCGCTCCCCTCCTCCCCCCTCCCCCCCGCAGCAGCAGCAGCAGCAGCAGCAGCATCATGCTGCTGCTGGAAAAGTTAAAAATAAAATAAAATAAAAAAATGTGCAAATGTGTGTATA
Source organism: Crinia signifera (assembly GCF_055691185.1). Lineage (NCBI taxonomy): Eukaryota > Metazoa > Chordata > Amphibia > Anura > Myobatrachidae > Crinia > Crinia signifera. Next base: position 9,395,004 of record NC_139225.1, on the reverse strand, counting down.
TATATATATATATATATACACACATATATATATATATATATATATATATATATATATATATATATGTGTGTGTATATATATGTATATATATGTATATATATACTGTATATATATATATACACACACATATATATATATATATATATATATGTGTGTGTGTGTGTGTGTGTGTGTGTGTGTGTGTGTGCGTATACCGCACCGATCACCAACGATCGCCAGCCCCCCCCCCCCTCCCACCCGGCAGCCCCCCTCCCTCCCACCCACCCGGCTGCCGCAGCGCCAGCACCCCTCCCACCCCCCCGCCAGCCGCAGCGCCAGCCCCCCTCCCAAAGCTGGTGACCAAAATGGGGTCACTTGTGGGGGGGTTCCACTGTATTGGTGCTTCGGGGGTCTTGCTAATGCGACATAGCACCCACCATTCATTCCGCCACCAAAAATCACTCCTTCCCTTCTGAGTCCTGCCATGCACCCAACTGGTATTTTTTGGTCACACGTGAGGCATTGCCGTACTCGGGAGAAATTGGGGCACAGATTTTGGGGTGCTTTGTCTCCTTCATTCCTTGTGAAAATAAAAAATTTTGAGCCAGAACTGCATTTTTGTGTAAAAAATTACATTTTTTTACACAAAAATGCAGATCTGGCTCAAAATTTTTCATTTTCACAAGGAATGAAGGAGACAAAGCACCCAAAATCTGTGCCCCAATTTCTCCCGAGTACGGCAATGCCTCATGTGTGACCAAAAAATACCAGTTGGGTGCATGGCAGGACTCAGAAGGGAAGGAGTGATTTTTGGATTTTGCAGCACAGATTCTGGTTGAATGACCCCCGAAACACCCATACAGTGGAACCCCCCCACAAGTGACCCCATTTTGCAAACTACACCCTTCAGGGAATTCATCAAGGGGTATAGTGTACATTTCAAACCCCCCGGGGTTTCACCAATTTTGATACAACTGAGCTGTGAAAATGAAAAATTTATTTTTTTCATTTTCACTGCCCAGTTGTATCAAAATTGGTGAAACCCCTGGGGGTTTGAAATGTACACTATACCCCTAGATGAATTCCCTGAAGGGTGTAGTTTGCAAAATGGGGTCACTTGTGGGGGGGTTCCACTGTATTGGTGCTTCGGGGGTCTTGCTAATGCGACATAGCACCCACCATTCATTCCGCCACCAAAAATCACTCCTTCCCTTCTGAGTCCTGCCATGCACCCAACTGGTATTTTTTGGTCACACGTGAGGCATTGCCGTACTCGGGAGAAATTGGGGCACAGATTTTGGGGTGCTTTGTCTCCTTCATTCCTTGTGAAAATAAAAAATTTTGAGCCAGAACTGCATTTTTGTGTAAAAAATTACATTTTTTTACACAAAAATGCAGATCTGGCTCAAAATTTTTCATTTTCACAAGGAATGAAGGAGACAAAGCACCCCAAAATCTGTGCCCCAATTTCTCCCGAGTACGGCAATGCCTCATGTGTGACCAAAAAATACCAGTTGGGTGCATGGCAGGACTCAGAAGGGAAGGAGTGATTTTTGGATTTTGCAGCACAGATTCTGGTTGAATGACCCCCGAAACACCCATACAGTGGAACCCCCCCACAAGTGACCCCATTTTGCAAACTACACCCTTCAGGGAATTCATCAAGGGGTATAGTGTACATTTCAAACCCCCAGGGGTTTCACCAATTTTGATACAACTGAGCTGTGAAAATGAAATTTTTTTTTTTTCATTTTCACTGCCCAGTTGTACCACAATTGGTGAAACCCCTGGGGGTTTGAAATGTACACTATACCCCTAGATGAATTCCCTGAAGGGTGTAGTTTGCAAAATGGGGTCACTTGTGGGGGGGTACCTAACTTTTAGCATCTTATGGTGCCTAGAAACCTACATGGTTCCTAAAAAATAATCTCATAAAAAGGAGGCTCCAAAATCAAGTAGGTGCTCCTTCTATTATGAAGCCTGTGGTTTGGTCACCGTGCACACTAGGGCCACATATAGGATATTTATGAAAACCAAAGAATTGGGGGAATCAATTTTTAGTCACATTTCTCTAGTAAAATGTACTGTGTTCCTTAGAAAAATGTATTAAATTTGCAAATCTGCAAAAAAAATGAAATTTTGAAATTTCACCTACACTTTGTTTTAATTCCTGTGAAACACCTAAAGGGTTAACAAACTTCCAAAATGCTGTTTTGAATACTGTGAGGGGTGCAGTTTTTGAAATGGCATCATTTATGGGGGTGTCTCACATACAAGTCCCTCAAAGTCACATCAGAACTGAACTGGTCCCTAAAAAAATCAGTGTTTGAAATTTTCTTGAAAATTTGAGAATTTGCTATTCATATTTGAAGCCTCCTAGTGTCCAAAAAAATTAAAAGGAAGTTGAAATAATGATGGCAACATAAAGTAGACATATGGTCTATGTTAGTTATTAACTATTTTGAGTGGTATGATTATTTGTCTCACAAGCAGAAAATTTAACATTTTGCAAATCGCTAAATTTTCCATTTTTTCACGACATTTTGGTATTTTTCACAAAAAAACACAGACTGTATCGACCCAAATTTACCACTAATTTGAAGTACAATGTGTCACGAAAAAACAATCTCAAAATCACTGGGATAAGTAAAAGCAAAAAAAAGTTATCCCCACTTAAGTGAGACATGTCAGATTTGAAAAAAATGGCTCTGTCAGGAACGCAAAAACTAGCTCTGTCAGGAAGGGGTTAAACTTTTTTTTTTTTGCACAAAATCGCATTAATGAAAATGCGCACATTTTCATGACTGAAAATGCGCACATTTTCATGACTAAAAATCGCGGCAAATCGCATTTTTTGCCGCTAATTCGCATCTCATTACATATGCGAATTCGCGGCAAAAAACGCGATTTTTAAAGGTGCGATTTCTGGCGAGTTTGGAACTCGTCCAAAAATCGCACCCTATTACATTTCGCCCTATATCTTCCCAGTTTATCATTTATCTCTTAAACATGCAAAAAAAAAAACCTGAACTAATCGTATTCTATACCAACTGTTCCCTCTCCCGTGTTGATATATGTTTCCTTTTTCCTTTGTTTTGATAGAGTATACATCTGGTACGTTCTTCAGTGAAAATATTCCTAGTTTTGCCAACTTTACAATCTCCCAACACATTGGAGACACGTTTAATGTTTCTGCCTTTATCAAGACTCTGAAACCAGACGGCCTCCTGCTACAGATCAGTAATGGTACTGAGGATTACTTGACGATTTATCTGAAATCTGGACAGGTTCACATTACAAAACTCTCTGGCAGGACTCTGGCTTTCAAAGAAAATGTCAGTGATGGCCAGAAGCACCCGATCCATATATCATTCAGAAATGGACAAGCGATCGTCAATGATTTCAATTTTGAGAAGGAACTGGGACAGCGTCTACCAGTATCCATTTCAACTGATGATACAATACTTGTTGGTGGAATGCCTCCAGGAGGAAATGTTGATAGGTGGGGGGGATATTTTAAAGGATGTCTACAAGACTTGAGAATCGATGGCTATCAATTGGAGTTTTTCCCTCCGGGCTACGAAAGAATCGCTTCTTTTCATGGTTCTATCAGCAATATAACAAAGGGATGTGTATCTGATAATACGTGTCTTGTAAGTATGTGAAAACGTATAACATTTTTGCACTTTTTGTTTTTTTTTACTAGCCTTTTTGTTTTACGGAAGAAACTGTATACTAAAATGGAAACGTGGGTGCCCGCACAAGTATGAGATTATTATTGAAAATATTCCCGAATGACCTGTTTGCTATGTTTGTTGTAAAACACGTGAGGTGAAGTGAATGCGACGGTTATGAATTTCATTTTGTGACTCCCGTTTTCAAACATACACGATAGCCACTAACAAATGAGAGCCACTACCTGGAACAGAATGTTTTTTTTTGCCAGGATAAATAAAGAAAACAATTTTTCAAAACTAAAATACTGTATGATCTGGTCACAGTGGTTAGAAATTACGTCGAGAGCATTTTAGTCGATTTAACAATCTCTCTGTTCCTAGTCTGACCCATGCAAGAATGATGGAATCTGTAACGTGACCTGGAATGACTTCACCTGCAACTGCGCAGCCAACTTCACTGGGCCAACGTGTGAGGAGCCCGTTTGGTGTCAACGTAGACCTTGTCCACCAGAGTCCACTTGCCGAGATATTCCTGGAGGGTATACATGTATGGAGATATTATTATTTTATGTTTCCGCCTTGCATTATGTCCTGTTCTACAAGATGTAGAAATATTTACAAAGGTCTCCAGAGTAAAGAATTTAAAGAATAAAATAAAACATTTTAGAAATCTAATCCCTCTAATTTTGCACATAAAACTGAAGGCCCGTACACTTGGGGCTATTTCCAAGTGATCTTGACTAGGTTGCTTAGAAATTAAGGAGGCGTGTCAGACCTGCTTGCTGTGGTCCGAATTTGCTCCCCCAGCCGATGTTTGTTGGTTGTGCCAAGAGCGTCAACGAGCGCCTTCGGAAATTTTTTTATTCACCGGGCCCCTTGCTGCCTCCGGCAGGGGGGCGTTCCGACTGGCCCGCCCAGCATTTCATGGACAAAAAACGGTGGGTAGACCCATAGAACCACTGGGTGGACTTGTCAGAATGCAGGTGTGCCCCTGACTGCTCATGGCGGATGGCTGAGGTCAGCGCCCGCCCCCAATTCGACAGAAAGCAGTCTTCTTTCTGTGTAAACCCTGGGCGACTGTTTTGCCTGACTAAATCTTGACTGCATGCTGTCAAAATCTATTGCCATCACCAGAGAACTGGTCAGCACAGATCGCAAGGCACGCATCGCTGGTGCATCGCATGTGTGTCGGCGATATGTGCTGAGCGATCTGTGCTTAATCACATCGCTCAGCATGGGGTACCCGGTGCCCCTTGTGTGCGGGGCTTTAGCCTTTATACAGTTTTCATAGTTATTTTTAATTGAGCATACGTAAAACAGCTTTACCTGCAATACCATAAATTGTTGAAAATGTTTATTATATTGATATAATCTTCCTAAATTGAGGCTTCCTTGCTAAGATCATCTCCTTTTACTTTTGTCCTATTGGCAGGTTTGGTCAATGCAACTTTCAGAGAGCAAGGCTCCGTGATATTCACTCCCAACATTTCATCCGACGTAGAGCTTACATCGGTCTCGTTGGACTTCCGGACCAGAGATAAAGATGCGGTGTTGCTCCAAGCATTCAAAGATCTGGACAACATTTCCATCATCATTCAAGGAGGCCACCTGCTCATCTCCATACAGAGTGGAAACAGTGTGGAAAGTGTCCACTTTGATAGGAAGATAATGGTTTCTGATGCTTTGTGGCACAGACTTGTGATATTTATGAAAGACCCTACAAAGGTGCCTTCGCAATGGGTAATACATTTGGACGATGGGCACAATATGACTCTACAGGGCAACGCCGGTAGCTTAAACTTCCTGGCTGAAGACACCCTGGTTACACTGGCTGGGAATTACACCGGTTGCCTTGGACAGGTTTCCATCGGTGGCTTATATCTCCCATTTGCCGACCAGTCATTTCCTCAATCTTTCATTAGAAAACAGACGGGTCTGCTGGAACTGGGCTGCAGAGGAAGAGATGTGTGTGGGGAGGCCCCCTGTCTGCATGATGGTCAGTGTCAGGATTTATTCAATGCCTTTAGCTGTGTATGTGCAGCAGGGTGGAAGGGACTGCTGTGTGAAGTCAAAATCTGTGTCCATGGCTTGTACAAAGACCTGGGCAAGGACTATGTCTGTATTTGCTTCCCTGGATACTTCGGCAGAAACTGCGAAACCAATGTGGACGATTGCCAACGTCATCGGTGTCTGAACGGCGGTTCCTGTGTAGATGGCGTGAATAGCTACACATGTACATGCCCAGCCACCTATACAGGTGCTTATTGCGAGTAAGTGTTATTGTGTCCTCTTCATGAAAAAATATCCATGATCCGAAAACACTAGTGGCATTGTATAGAATGAACATACAGGTCACAATAGCAAATGTTTATGTAAGCCACTTTCATCTTCACATGTAACATGGGGCGCAACTTTTTTTTTTTTGAAACCCATGAAACTGCGTGTTTATTTCAGGCAGTTTTATGGTCAAAGCTCCTCCCCCTCACTTCCAGTAGGGGCCCAAAGAATGCCAGTGAGCATACAGTATGTATATACATAATACATTTTACCAAAATGCTGTATGTTTTGTCTCTTTTAGGTGGCGTTTCCCATCTGAGCAGTGTGGTAGAAATGTAACATGCCTAAATGGGGGGAAATGCATCAGTAGAGGCGGTGGCGCAAACTGCTCCTGCCGGCCAGGCTTCAAAGGCAAAAGGTAAGGAACCTGGAATAGGCCATTGCTGTGTGGATCACTTCCGTAACATAGTCCACTCCCTATTCCTGCACTCGAGCAGTGGCAAAACTAGTAATTTTGCTCCCCCAAGCTAAAAATGTTTCTGGCACCCCCTATGGCACTTTGGTAATATGAACAGGGCTGTTTTACTACACACAGTAATGCCCAAAATGTCTGACGTTTACCTAACTTCAGGTGGAGGATGGGGTGGGCGTCAGGCAGTAGATGGCCAGTGGGGCGGGCAGAAGAGTTAAAGTCCCGCGCTAGCAGCCATGGCTGAGTCTCCCTTTAGTCCATTGCAGCCACTCCCGGCACAGGCTGCTGTGACAGCTGCCACTGGAGGAGCAGCCAATGCTTTGGCTGCTAGCATGGGACAATTGTAGTTCCCATCTGTAGCGGCTGGTGGGGAGGGGCTTTCAGAGAGGAGGGTATCCTGGGTATTAGAGTAAGCAGTTCCCCTCCTCACCTCTCCAGCATCTCCGTACCTACAGAATTTGAGAGGGAAGGACCCGCACGCTACGCCCCTGGGCTGGTTAATCAGGCGGCATCTTCCTCCCCACTTCTGCTCCCGCCGCCTCTCCGCATCTCTCCAGCACTTAAGCAGCCAGCAGCTTCTGACATGTTAGCCTAGAAGCTCCCAGCGGCGTTGGCTCCCCCAAGCCACCGCAGGGGCTGCGGACCACAGTTATGCCACTGCACTCATGTTAATAATCAGTAAAAGTTTTATCAATGCTGGCAGCCTGAGCTTGGTAAACTTACTTAAATGAACTCTGAGATGACTGCAGCCTTTTGGTACGTGCACTCCTTCAGAGCAGAGGGGAATAGAGACACAGCATATATTCAGGGAGTCAGAGGGACAGAGGCAAAATAGGGGTGTGGCCTTGCAATCACGGACATGCCCCCCTTAGCCATGTACATTTTTGCAAACGTGTGCACAGTGGCTGCAGGGTAGTCTGCTTTGTGATATTAGAATGCCTTATTAGAATGTTGGGAGCTATGTAATAAGAATGTCATTATTTTAGTCACCATTAATGTGCTAGTGCGTTAACATGCCCAGCACTAATATAAAAAAAAAAAAATATATATATATATATATATATATATAAATGGACAGTGACCCCAAGTGCGCCACAAGGAAGCAGCTACTCTATAAGTCACCCCTGCAAGCGGGAGGCGAAAACAAATGTAGACACTGAAATATAGAGAGCGCTAATACAATCCACCACCTGATTGGAATGTAACCTTTCAAAGCACATTATATGCGAACAACTGTAGACAATAAAACACATTTTTTATTAAAAGATTTTCTCTTTAAAATTCCATTGATGTATTCATTAACTTCTTACAAGTCGCCGTGTTAACCCAACGTGTTTCGCCTTTTACAAAGGCTTCATCAGGGTTTTTATTTTAGGTATTCACTGCAAGTGGTAGAGATGCCAAACATAAATCATACTGAACATCAGTATTTTAACATATATGTAAAAATCAAATAATGATAGTGGTACATACCAGAAAGAATAATGAGAATTCACTGGTGTAAATGACGATCTTAATCAGAGTTCCCACAATCTAAAAACGTGTTAAAAAATTGTATACTGTACTAAGCACTGAGTTGCCTTCGCTGGAGACACAGCTGTTATACTGACATTTTTATAACTATTTAGGTGTGAAATTAACATCGACAACTGTGACCCTAACCCATGTAACAATGGGGGGTCTTGCCAGGACTTGGTAAACAACTACAAGTGTATCTGTAACGCCAGCTTCAGTGGGACCCGCTGTGAGGTGAGTGCTGACTTCTGTTCTGCAGTTGCATGTCCAAATCCGCAATCTTAAACTCACGCAGTTGCTGCAGACTTAACCCCCTACATGTGTGATATCATCTTCCTTGGCGCGCACACCGGGCAGAGTTCTCTCATTGCTGTTGCTTTTGTCAGGAATCTGCATGTATTTTGTGTGTCTGCATGTTTTTGTGTAACACTTTGTGCATCATTGTCTGAAAAGGGAACTTGTGGACCTCTTACTAACCCCCGCCAGTCACTTATATCGCACAATGATTTTATTTCTCCACTACGCCGCTAAATATTCACATGACGCTGTTCTGGGACGGATATAAAACCCAGCGTTGAATCGTTCATGTAATTAACCTTGTCTCGCATGTTCTTCACATTATTATTACAAGACCTAATTAAAACGAGAGAAACTGTGTTACAGGACGTTGTCCGAATTGTTATTTAGAGCATAAGGTACTAGCTTGGTGCTTGTGGCCGGGGCTTTCCCTGTATAACCCTGCATCTTGTTCTTGTTTGTGTTTTTCGAGCATTCTTTGTGTAACAACTCTCTTGGTGCATGTTAGTCTCTTGATTTCCCGCATTTTGGATATTGTGATACTGCACTCCATGCATGACTGGTTTTATTTATGTTACGTTTGTCCAGGGCCGATGACAGAGGGTGCTGTGGGAACAGCTGACCCTCTGGAAGGGCCCTTTTTGCTCATTTTGGACACCGCATCCCCCCCCCCCCCCCCAGTGCGTCTGCTGTGCTGCCTGCTTCCTCAATGTAGGACGCCGGCAGCCAATTAAAATGCTGCACCGGATTTTGAGCAAATCAGAGCTCATGTACCGTTAGCCAATCAGAGCGGCCACCAGGAAATGAGCTCGGATTGGCTCACCAGCCGGCTTCCTGAACTGAAGAAGCCTGTGCTTCGGGGCCTGCAGTAGGAGTCGGGCGGTAAGTGAAGGGAGGGTGAGGGCGGGGCTGGACGGGCCCAGACTGGAAATTAGTCCCGGGCCCCAAAATTCCTAGTGGCAGCCCTGCATTTATCAATACTTAGGTCAGCCAGTCTGACAAGTAATTAATCATGGACTTTTTCCATTACCCCTGGACTGTATATAGTGTACTCAGGCTATAATCTGCTTAGCGCGTTGGTCCCAGTCCAGACGTTCTCTTGGTATTATAGTACTTATATTGGGCCTTTTGCTGGTTCTACCACCAGCACCAGACCAATGCATGCCTTACGTACCTCTGCAGTGTGGGACAGCCTTTATAATATGCCGTTCCTTTCTTGCAGAAAAGCAGTTCCTCGTGGGCGTTCCCCTTTCCTCTGCTGGGAGTTGCCGTCCCCGTATCTTGTGGTTTTTTGCTTCTGTGTATTATTGTGCTCATTTTCACGGTGCTGACAGCGAGGAAGAGACGGCAGTCGGAAGGCACGTACAGTCCGAGCCAGCAGGAGGTAGCAGGGGCACGGCTAGAGATGGATAATGTCCTAAAAGTGCCCCCTGAGGAGCGTTTGATATGAACCAGGACAAGTGACAGGGACAATCATCTCACTTCTTCCCAGCATTCCCATCTGTTGGTGCAGACAGTAACTGAAGGGGGCACCTATTCTGAGCAGTGCATTGTGGGAGATACTGTACACTGAATGTGAGTGATACAGGACATTCTATCCCCTGGAATTGTCTCTTCGGGGTTACCTTTGTATGTAAGATAATAAGACGACAATTATAAATAAACTGGAAAAAAACCTCCAATAACCAGTTCTGTATTAGAGACTGGATAATACATTGGTAGGTGCAGAAAGACACTGGATTTACCGGACAGACTGTTATTATGTTACAGCATCTTGTGTGTATGCAGCTCTCCACTTTGCTGTGCCTTAATCTGTGAGATCCATAGGTGACCTCGCTGCTAGCAATATATAGGACGACCTTAGTGCTCATTCTAGCACCCACCATATGTGAAAACCCATGCAGTTCCTCTTCCCTGCCTGAGGTGTCGCTGTCTGCTGTAGTGCTTCTAGCACAGTGTGGTCTGTATATCAGCACTGATATGCAAACCAGACCTGTGCTAGAAACACCACAGCAGACAGCGACACCCCAGGCAGGGAAGAGGAACTGCATGGGTTTTCAAATATGGCGGGTGCTAGAATGAACACTAGACCTTACATGCTAACAGTATATGTATTGTAGAGGGCAGGTTTAATGGGTAAATTGTCCTACTGTATAGTAAGAGAAGGATGCACTATATTTAACAAAAGCCTATTTGTGCCTTAGGTCTGTAATGCACTGTACGCTGGCTGCAGGGTAACCAGTGACTGTCATGGCGGTACGCTGTATACTGTAGGCTGTGCCACTGATAAGGAATGTTATACAACGCATTGTACCGTATTCCCTGATGAATGTCTCATTGCCTCTGGCACAGAGTCTATAACAATTGGCTTTGTGTCGGTGCCTTATCTGACCGTAAGCTCTATAATAAGACTGATATGCCTAAAAAGCGCGTGTCTTAAATGCAGAAAATAATAATAGCACTAAACCACGTGTTTAAATGTAAACTCAATTATTACCCAAACATTTTCCATTTCTTAATAGAGATATCTCTAGGGTTCCTTACACGCTGGCATTAAAATTCAGCAGTCAAAATAGATTTATAAAACAGGTTAGCACAGGGCCGGATTCAGGTCTGTGGGGGTCCTGGACAACAAAATTGTGTGGTGCTCCCCGTCCCCCCGGATCGAGGCAGGTCTCCCCCCCCCCCCCCCCTCCCCCCCTCCCTGCCAAGTATGTGGATCCGGGCAGCTGGGTCCATGCAGCGCTGGGGAGGCAGCGGGTCCCTGTGGCAGATGGGAACTAGTAGCGCTACTAGTTCCCATTTGCCACAGGGACCCCGCCGCTGACTTCCCATCTGCCGCAGGGACCCCGCCGCTGACTTCCCATCTGCTGCAGGGACCCCGCCGCTGACTTCCCATCCGCCGAAGGGACCTCGCTGCCCAGATCCTTCACTGCCCAGGTACCAGGGTAGGGGGGTCCCAGTGTGGGGGCCCCAGGGTGACCGCCCCTGTTGCCCCATGGATAATCCGGCACTGCTTTAGCACATGTGAAGGATGTGGCAATGTAAATGATTGTACCAGAAGTTTTTGCTCCGTTTCAGCTAAAAACTTACAATCATTCCAATGAGATCCCTTGGGAGAACATTGGCACTGAGAGATCGCTCAGCACACCTCGCTGTGTGCTGAGCGATCTTGCTGAGCGTTCTAAATGATCTACCATTGCTCAGCAAAGATTTTTAAAAGTTGCAGATTAATATTGAATGGAAAGAAGACTTCTTATTACATAGGGGCCCCAATATCTTCCGACCCTCCACCAGTAAATGCTATTATTAAACAGTGCTGCTGGTCAAATTATATTGTGTGTACTCTGAATGATAAGAGGAAACAGATTATTTCTGTCATATTCATTTGATGATTTGCATAAAAATATATGGAGATATTCAGACTACCGCCTCAGTTGTTGCTGACTGGCGGTTAAGCATTATTTATCTCATAGTGGTGACAATTGTGCTATATACTACTGTATATACTGAGACTAAAAGGAAAAACATGCAGTTCTCGCAAGTCTGCTTTTACATAAACTGCTGCTAAGAGGTCAATGTATTTATTGAAGGTAGCGTACACTGAATAAATCTGTTAGATCTCTTCTGTCATTAACTAGAATTCTCTCTAAGCTTAGTTCCACTCTAATAGGCCTCAAAATGGCAATGTTATAGCTAAAAGACATCCAGAAAGTATTCACAGCGCTACACTTTTTCCGCATATTTTTATGTTACAACCTTCATCCACAATAGAAGGAATTCATTTTTCCCCTCAAAATTCTACACACAATACCCCATAATGACAACATTAAAAAAATGTTGGGGATATTTTTGCAAATTTATAAAAAAAATAAAAAGAAATAAGAAATCACATGTACATAAGTATTCACAGCCTTTGCTCAATACATTGTTGGCAGCAAATACAGCCTCAAGCTTGGCACACCTATCTTTGGGCAGTTTTGCCCATTCCTCTTTGCAACACCTCTCAAGCTCCATCAGGTTGGATGGGACGTGTCGGTGCACAGCTATTTTCAGATCTCACCAGACATGGTCAATCGCATTCAAGTCTTGGCTTTAGCTGGGCCACTCAAGGATATTTCACAGAGTTGTCCTGAATCCACTCCTTTGATATCTAGGCTGTGTGATTAGGGTCGTTGTCCTGCTGAAAGACGAACAATTGCCTCAGTCTGAGGCCAAGAGCAGATTTTCATCTCTGTACATTGCTACATTCATCTTTCCCTCTATCCAGACTAGTCTCCCAGTACCTGCAGCTGCCACCACCATGCTTCAGTATAGGGATGGTATTGTCCCGGTGATGAGCAGTGCCAAGTTTCCTCCAAACATGATGCCTGGCATTCAAGCCAAAGAGTCATGGTCTGAGAGTCCGTCAGGTGCATTTTGGCGAACTCCAGATGGGTTGCCATGTGATTTTTTACTAAGGAGTGGCTTCAGTCTGGAGACTCTACCATACAGGCCTGATTGGTGGATTGCTGCAGAGATGGTTGTCCTTCTGGTAGGTTCTCCACTCTCTACAGAGGAATGCTGTAGCTCTGACAGAGTGACCATCAGGTTCTTTGTCACCTCCCTGACTAGGATCCTTCTCCCGTGATCGCTCAGTTTAGACGGCCGGGCAAATCAAGGAAGAGTCCTGGTGGTTCCAAACTTCTTCCATTTACGATGGAATGGTGGAGGTCATTGTGCTCATTGGGACCTTCAAAGCAGCAGATATTTTTCTGTACCCTTCCCCAGATAAGTGCCTTGAGACAATCCTGACTCGGAGGTCTACAGACCATTCCTTTGAGTGCATGCTTGGTTTGTGCTCGGACATGCACTGTCAAGTGTGGGACCTTATAGGCAGGTGGGCGCCTTCCCAAATCCTGTCCAATAAGCTGAATTTACCACAGGTGGACTCCAATTAAGCTGTAGGAACATCTCAAGGATGATCGGAGATAACAAAATGCACCTGAGTTAAATTTTGAGCTTGATGGCAAAGGCTGTGAATACTTATGTACATTTGATTTCTTCGTTTTTTTATTTTTAATAAATGTGCAAAAATCTCCCCAATTTTTTTTTTCACATTGTCATGGGGTATTGTGTGTAGAATTCTGATGGAAAAATGAATTGATTCCATTTTGGAATAAGGCTGTTACTGTACATAACAAACTGTGGAAAAGCGAAGCGCTGTGAATACTTTCACCTTTATTAAAGAAGATTACAAAATACATTACCAACATGAACCAATAAAACATGCAGCTTTGTGGACTGTCTGGGAACGAATTACCATATGGTGCCTTCATGGGCTGTACAGGTACTATATTAAACCTTTGAGTGACATGGGAATTTGTCAAAATAGCTGTGAAAATTGCCAAGCAAACATTTGTATTCATCACAATGACCGGTAATGTTTACCTTTTATGTAGGAAATATAATCTTTCTTTTTGTACAACTTTTTATTTGAATTTATATAACAAATGTGAGCAACGCTGGTATTTTTTAGCGGATATTTTACACGTCTCTTACAGAGATGTTGGCACTCAAAGGGGTAATTGACATAGATTGGTGGAGTCAGTGGCGTAGCTAAGTTTTGGGCGCCCCCCCACCGTTAGGGCGCCCATACCCGCCGCCGCCGCCCCGTCGCCCATGCTAACCCCCTCCCCCGCAGTCTTACCTATCGCGCTGGTCCCGGCGGCTCCGTCCGTTCATCTGCTGAGGACCACCACAAAATGGCCGCCCCCGTACAGCAGACCGTTTCAGAGAACTGTTTGCTATATGGGGGCGGCCATTTTGTTGTGGTCCTCATCAGAAGAACGGAGCCGCCGGGACCAGCAAGATACGTAAGTCTGCGGGGGATTGGGGGGGGGGTAACTATAGCACCGCAGCCCCCGGCGCCCCCACATGCACAGCGCCCCCCCCCCCCCGCGGTGGCGGGGGCTGCGGTGCTATAGTTACGCCCCTGGGTGGAGTATACAAAGCAAGTTGTCGTTTAAAAAGAGTCTATTTTGAACCACATTTTGCTGATCTAGATCGGGAAGAGCCAACATTTGTATTTGTGTAGGGGATCCACAGGTCTCCATACTGTCGATGCCCAGTGAGAGAAGCCATTACTTGTAGGTGGTTTGTGGCCAGATTTAAAACACGTTCTGCCACCATTGCAGTAGTTTATAAAAGTCACTGATTTCCCGGCCTTAAGTCACTTGTTTTATCCAGCTATTCTGTATGTGGGGGGGGCATTCAGCGCTCACAGGACACCGGTATCCCATCTACAACCTGGAGACCGGCAGCAGAATCCCGGTCATCTATCTTTTCTGTGAAAATGTTATATACTATATATTCCTGCTTTCTGGCCACAGGTTATGTAATGTGTAAAGGATAAACTACAAACGATTGTGTCATTGATGGCTATAAGCAAAATCCTTCAATTGTATAAACACTGTTCTTGTGCTTTGTAAATGCATATGTATAAACTGTATGATATCGATTTGTATATTTTGTATTGTTAGAACTGGGCGGTGCCTGAATTTCCATATACTGTATAATAATAAACTGCCAAATGCAACAGCAATTGATTGAACTCTATTTCCAAATTTATTTACAAAGTATATTAACAAATGCAACAAAAATGTCATAGTAACAATGTAAAAGTGTTTTGTTGGGCGTAGTTCTACAAATGGTTCCCAAATGATTCAACTATGAAATTAAACCGCATTGGAAAAAAATACATCTATATAGTTCTACATTGCTGAGCAACAGTGGGGCTGAAAACCTGCACCCTGGACGGTCAAAATGTTCTGATGCTCAATTAGTAAATAGTGTGTGGGCATTGTAGTGCCACCTGTGGATGGGCTGTGACAGATATTCGTGGCAGCCAGTGAGATCTGCGATGCACATGGGAGTGCGTCTGGCATCGCAATCACACAAAAAGCACCTGCGATGTGCCAGTTTTCATGCGATCCGATGCAGAAAAGCACCACATCGTGCTAGTGGACGGGGGCCTTAACACTACACATCCATTAATTCTGAGACCTGATTTATAAATGGTCAGATTTCAATTATCATTGTATAGAATGTACTAAATTGATATTATATGTTAAGTAATTGGTTGCTGTTTATTATTCTCTTTAGAAAGTTTGATATATGTTACATGGTTAGTGCTGCGTGGAAAAAGGGGGAAACTGCACACCCTATTTTTGAACATACTAAGAGGAGATGTCGTGATGAGACTTCTAGTACCAGTCAGGAAAAAATAAAATGCTGGTCCACTCTCAGTACTATGCCCACTGATTACGTACAATTGTTTTTATAAAGTCTTACAATTAACATGGAGTATAGGTGAATTTCTTAGCACAGATTTGGCCAAAAATGTGGGCCCATCCACCACATCCAGGTGACCTTCATTAGATAGGTCCCTAACCTCTCTACAGCTAACTTATTATATAAATGTATCCAGGTCTCGCCTCTAAATACAGCCTATAATATGTAGTCAGCAACGTAGGAACCTGTGCTGATTAAAAACACCTGAAGTTAGATGTGTGTCCGTTTGGCTCACAGACAATGAAGGGGGGGGGACAGTCGGAAACCCATCCATTTCCGATGCCTTCCTACAGGACATTGACAGTCTGTATTCAATGAACCGACTGTCAGAAACGGCCGCGGATTGTCGGAAAACGGACGTGAATTCGATAATCCACAGACATTTCAGACAAAACCGATTTGGCTTTTAAAAAGTTGGATCTGACCGCCTTCAATGCTGTCGGTAACAGAAGCATTGAATAGGTGAGGGGCGATATTTCCCCTGTTCGGGAAATATCACCACAGATTGAAGACTCCCCGATGTCTTGGTAGACATCAATAGGTTGATCTGCATTAAGTCGACATTGACAGACGTTTGTCATACACTAGATCAACATTGACAAAGGTTCAACATGCACTAATTCCACATTGACGAAAGGTCATCATGGCAATATTCGACTCATAAAAAGGTTGACGTGAGTGTTCTTGTGGGATTGTTTTCCTTTTTCCTGCTTGCCCATGAACCATAGACTCGGATTGTGAACGATGCATGGTAAGTGACGGGCTGCACTAACTGGGGGTGCACATGCTCAGGTGACGGGTACAAATGCTAAAACACTCATGTTGACCTTTTTCATGGGAACCTTTTTCTGTGTGTTGATCTTTTGCCACTGTCGACCTGGTGATTATATACACTAATAGATGGGGGGGGGGGTAGTGTATGGTGTTTGCGCAAACCATATTGGCCCATCGGTTGTAACTGTATGGATCATTAGATTGACACTCTCTAGGTCTACAGACAGAAGGTTGACATGCTCTAGGACAAAGAGTTGACACAAGCAAAAGGTCAACACAGGAAAAGGTCAATATGAGTTTTTCATGGTTATTCTGTGTGCAGATGAGTGGGCCATGTCCCCTCGCACGGGCTGCTACACTCCCTATGCTTATGGCGCAGGGCCACGCCGCGCTCGGCACCTTGTTATATTCTCCCTCTAGGCCAATTGGGATGGGTAAAGTAAGAACAAGTCAGAAAAATCATGAAAAACCCGTCAACCTTTTTTCATGTCGCCCCCTTTTGCTCGTGTTGACCTTCTCATAACGTCCACCTAATGCATGTCGACACTTTCCATGTGTTGACATATTGACTGTCGACCTAATGACCTTATACCATTCTAACCACAGCCACTGTGTATGGGCGGCATGTACCTTATTCTGGTCCATATGTTCACCGGGCGCACCCAACATTGCGGTTGGTGGGCATGGGGACCTACCCATGGAAATCGAACAGTGAGGTGGGCGCCAGGGTCGGGTAGATGACATCACCGGATGTCATCTACCCGCCAACTTCCTTCAGAATGCCTACGCACAGGTTGCTCTGGGCAACTATAGATGTACGCGTGCCTACCAAGCAGTGAAATTGTAGAATCCCTGAAGAAAACACCCAGCGCCTCAGCCATACACGCAATGCCGATGTTCATATGGTGAGCAGGGCGTGCGGCATCATTGCCCAGCTCCATAGAACACACATAAAGGAAGGCGTCTTTTCTAGCAGCACTAAACAGATCATGCGTGTCTATATACTGTATGTATTCTCTACCTTCTGTGTTCCCTGCAGAAGCCGCGACTGAGCCAAAGCCCCAAGGCCTCCACTCTGCTTGGATCCGCCATAGGAACAGGGATGCTCTTCATACTGCTGCTCGTCATCACGATTATTATGGTAACCATGAGGAAAAAGAGAGCCACCCAGGGGACCTATAGCCCCAGTCGCCATGAGAAGGAAGGGGCGCGGGTAGAAATGTGGAACGTCCTCAAGTTGCCACCGACAGAGCGTCTGATTTAATGAAAGAGTGGAATGCTATAAAGAGCGTCAGAGGACAAGTAAAAGCATCATCGCCCAACATGGTTCTGTTTGGTACATGGCGTCTCAGTGTTAGGGGCCTCAGCTCTCCAGGGCGCTCGTCTCGGAAACTAAAACCGTGCATATAATATGAGTATAGAAGTTCAGGATGACAGGACCAAAGCAGCTATGGCTACATATACAGTATCTCTTCACATCAGCCCGAGCTAGAACGTCATGTGACCATTATACATCTGCTGCAGTACGTGATACTGTATACATGAAAAAAATCACCAGTGATCATTTTCCATCTGACTATTAATACCATGAAGACAACCTGCTTATAGACTGGGAGAAGATGCTCAGGAAATCCTAACACCGTTGTGGCACGACTTGATTGGTTCTCAGAAGCCGCACTCTGTGATGATATTCCATGTTATCCATGGTTGCTCAGCCCAAGGCAAAGCAACACATTAGCGCGTAAGCAGAAGTGAGGCCACTCACAGGTTGATCATGGATCACTAATTGAATAGGACCTGGTACTTTACCTGACAGACAGTGATAAAATTGGCAGCTAATTGAATTGGCCCCTAAAAGCTTAGCTCAGCTACTAAAATATTTTCTTCATATTTCCACCGCTCCTGGTAAAACATGAGTAAGTTGGGCAGTCTCTGGCCGTGCACCTCGTAATGCTTCTGTCACGGTTTAATCAGGAACTGAGATTGCCCAGCAGCATTCGCTAACTGAACTCAGACGTCATAGCTGTGTATAGCTGCCATCTGCTTTCCATATACTTTGGGATTCTGTTTATATTTATTTTAGTTGGATAGTGATGGGTGGAAGATGAAGCAACTGAGGTTCTGCATTCAGAAGACCTCACTAAGGAAATGGAAGCCTATTCTGGAGACATCAGCATGTTGGGGAAACAAAGAAAATACTATGATGATCGAAGGGGGCAAGCATCCAGGAGAACGTGCGATGTCCGGTAGATGTCATTGGAAAATCAGTGTCAGAATTTGCACAAAAACGTGTATGCACTTATCAATGAGCAAACAGTAACTTTCACTTACATTTGTTGGTTTATGAACAATATTATGTTCCTTTATTATGGCATTCTTTATATTTATGCTTTTGAGGTAGTACTCATTTAGAAACCTTTTGATCGCATAAACCGGTAATGCTGTCACATTCTCTGTGACAACCCGCGGGACTGCTGTGGGGCCCGTCGGTGAGAGAGGGCCTAGTGGCCACATTTTATGAGAATAGTTGGCCATTCCCATCAGTCCCTGCTACAGTGAAGCTTACATTCTATATTCCCTAACACATGTACAGGCATACACACTAGAGTGGTTGGGAGCCAGTTAACCTTGTGATTGCCTCTGTGTTTGTGCATGTGTGAGAGAGAAAGATGTAATTTCACTTGCTGCCTACAGATGGCAGTGTTTTGGAGACACACGGACACTAGACGTACTGTATGTACAGATGATTGTGGTAGCAAACCGGAGTACCCACACAAGCACGGGGAGAATATACAAACGCCACACAGTTAGTCATAAAGGGAATTGAACCCATGACCTCAGTTCTGAGACGCAGTGATACAGTATGATGGAACTACTGTACCATCCTTGGAGCTGTGAGTAGATCTGCGATACCAGGTCTTCTCCCATGGGCTATTGGGCTAGACGAAAGGAAGTTGGTCCTTGAATACAGTAGTTTATCTACATGATAGAGAAAGCAAGTGACTTCTTAATCCGGAATGTGACTGAATAGGGTAATTTTAGGCTTTGGTTAGGGTTTTTTTTTTTTTTTAATTCCTAGAATTGTTTAATAGTAACTTATTGCATATAGTATTGATCACTATAATAATGGCCATCTTATTAGCCGGCAGTTGCATAGTAGGCTGGTCTGGGTACCGTGACCTGTGGGCCCCATGCACTGAAGGCCATTTGTCTCTTGCGGAACACCCTGATTAATACCAGTGTCTCTATTATGATCCCAATAGTCTCTGTGGATCCGATACGTAATGCCGGCGGTCGGAATCCCGACACTGGAATCCCGACCGCCGAAATCCCGACATGGGGGGGGACGTGGATCGCCCCCCCTTGCGGGCTCGCTGCGCTCGCCACGCAGCGGGCCCGGTGCCTCACTACGCTCGGCACGCTATTTTATTCTCCCTCTATGGGTGTCGTGGACACCCACGGAGGGAGAAAGTTCGGGATTTCGGCGGTCAGGATTCTGAACGCCGGGTTCCCGACCGCCGGCAAATTGACCGCATCCCGTCTCCGTGACCCATATTAGCCAATAGAAAGCACCAACAGCCCTTCTGGTCTATATCTCCATGGTCCTTACAGAAATTACAAATGTAGTCACGGTCATCGTTGTGGCAATATGGCTGATTGTGCTTATTTAGTGCACTCAAACTTGCACCCTCGGTGCGGAATCGCCGCACTGTGATATCAACGGTCAAAACATTTCTATGAGCTGAAGGAGCAAATGACACGCAGGCACATGGTGACGGGATTGCGGCAACCACCGCAGGAGTCGCACGTGTCGCCACAGATGCACATTTCTCTATATACAACATGTTAAATCTGATTCTGGCTGTGTATTTACATCCACCAGATAACAGCATGAAAAACATGTCATCCAGTTGGTATAATTGACACCGCAGGTTTAATCTAAATGCCTTAATTATATTAGATATACAGTATTATTATCTAATATTCCGCTCTGTCACATGCATAACAATTTATTAACCTTGAGCAAATTGTTCAATATCCTGTCCCTTTTTGGTAGATGTGCCATTAGATGATGAAGTTAGGGAAAAGAAATTAAACTTGCACATGAGCGCAAACCCCTGGTTTCTAGCAACGTCACTGGCTGGCAGGAAGACAGGAGACTGGCATCACAAGTGCTACCTGTTGATGGCATTCCTGACTGCTTGTCCAGCACTTCCCTTGAGACGCCACTGCACTTACTGGGAGCGGCAGACTTTAACTGGGGAATTTGTAGCCATTAGGTAATTACGTCACTTGTGCCGTAACTGCCTGGTTATTACCGCATGCGTGTCAATATGAAATGACAAAGTAATGAACAGTAACTATTGTATAACTAACAGAAAGTATTAACCTGTTCTGTCTAGTTTACATCACAAATTGTGATTAAATTGCAGCCTGATTGACTGAATTTTTACTTATGTTTAAATTATTTGCATATAAATAAAATATTTTCCTACTAATGTTGTCTTTTTTCTTTCTTTATTTTCTTGAAAAATAAAATTTACTATATCAGAGTGTCCCGGTATGTTTAAAGCGGCAATCATTTACACGGCAAAATTAAACTGGTTTTGCAGTGTAAATGATTGCCGCTTTAAAAAAAAACTGGAGCTTTCTTAACAAATCTCTCACTTTCTGAATCTCTCATCCTATTACATTTCACCCAAATACTTAAAATCATTGCACCACCCCACTGTCCAAAATGTATTAAATATGGTGGTTGCTTTTATTAAAATATATTAAGAACTACAGTTTTGGAAAATTATCCGGTAGGGAGGACATAGCCAGTATTTACTTTTATTGCATTTTACACCATTTTCAGTAAATCCCATAGCTTGGAACGTGTACCTGAATAATTGTATCCAAATCGTAGAGTAGGTTTTTATCTGACTAGGGCTGGGAATGATAAGAAGAAGGGAAATTATTTTTCAAATAGTTTTTTTAGCTATTGACCATAAATAAAATACCTGTCACTAACTAACTAAATCATACACCAGGTCCAAATCTTGTTCTAAATTCTTCAATACAGAATAAAAATAAGAGGTTAGAGGAACCCCTAACTATAGCTAGCGGAGAGTCTTAATGTGCATGGAAGGGCATTCCATAGGATGGGAGCAGCCCAATGAAAGTCCTGTAATAGTGAATGGGAGCTAGTGATCCGTGCAGAAGAGAGACGTAGATCTTGTGCAGAGCGTAGTGGTCGAGATGGGAGATATTTTCTGATAAGTGCAGAGATATAAGCTGGTGCAGTATGGTTAATAGCTTTATATGCAAGTAGTAGTGTTTTATATTGAATACGGTAAGATACAGGCAACCAATGGAGGGACTGGCAGAGCGGATCGGCAGACGATGAGCGTCTTGCTAGGAAGATCAGCCTAGCAGTAACCAGTTAGGAGACTATTGCAATAATCAATGCGGGATATAATGAGTGCATGGATAAATGATTTAGTAGTGTCTTGTGTGAGATAGGGTCGTATTTTGGATATGTTTTTTAGATGCATGTAACATGATTTGGAGACAGATTGAATGTGGGGAAGAAAGGACAAGTCAGTCGAGGATGACCCCTAGGCAACGAGCTTATGGGGTAGGGTGGATTGTCGAGTTGTCAACAGTCATGGAGATATCATGATCGGAGAAATGGCTGGTGGATGGGCCTAACTCCCGTTCTGTGGGTGGAGCCACAGATGTAAACACAAGTCCCTCTTCTGTCTACAATGTTTGTTGGGACCAGGAGAAGCAGAGAAGCCGGCATGTGAGTATGATTTCTTTCCACAGGAACCGCAATTGGATTCTACAGGAGAAGAGGACCGATCCTTCCTGTCAAGTAGGTACTGTAGGTGAGTATATTATGAGTGGGCTACAGTATGTGTGTAATAACCTTTTACTGTTCCTATGTGTCTGTGTATTTTTTCACTATTTGTACTGTTGTGGAACTACAAGTTCCAGTGGGCCCTTTAATGCCCCACATACTAGGACTTGTGGTTCTCCAAGTCACTGCATGCAGTTCAGGCTTGCTGGGATTTGTAGCTCCACAACAATACACAATAGTTTAATCTATTTTTATCCCGTTATCAGCCCGATGCCCACCCCCCAAGGGGCATCGGGGACAGCCCTGGGCTTCAGCTTGGCAGGAAAATTCTTCACTATGGGGTCCCAACTTCCCCAGTGTTCCTGCACATGCTGATTTGTCAAGGGGTAAATGCTTTGGCCGGGGGGACTTGTGTAAAAAATCCCTCCCCCCGGCTGTGGCATTACTCTGCTGACTGGTTGGGCCCGGTGCTGGTTCTTGAAATACGGGGGACCCCTACTCATTTTGTCCCGCATATTTTGGGAACCAGGACCAGCCCTTGAGCCTGGTGCTGGTTTTGTAAAATCAAGAGGACCCCTATTTGTTTTGCCCCATGATTTTTTTTAAACTAGGACCGCCTCTTTGAGCCTGGGGTTGGTTATGGCCGTAAGGGAGGGAAAAAGGAGGACTTTGACACATTTTTTGGGGACACAACCATGCACAGATTGCACTGGTCTGTGCATGGTTCTGTCAAAATCCCCTATCAGAACCTTGTCTCTTTGTGTGGTGATTTTTGGTAACGTTTCCCCAAAATCGCATCCCAGTAAATTTGCAAATTGTATACTTTTTAATGGGAAAACAACTGGATGTGAATTGAAGTGTGTGGATGTGCCAGTTCAGAATGTGCAAATATACGGCAAAAACTGCAATTTTTAGCACACATCGCATCACATTAAGTTGGCGATTTTGGAAAAACGTTCAAATTTGGCCCTTTTTACTAAAAATCACAAAAAATACAATTCGCATCCCATTAAATGTCACCCATAGTTTCACACCAGCTGGATGGCGTTGGCCAGGCCTGGAATGGAGATCTTTTAAACCAGTAACTGAAGGCTTGGCATTCCTGCCCTCCTTCACATGGGTAAAATGTCTATCCACATGCCAGGCTGTAGACCAGTGATTTTCAACCTTTTTACCTTGCGGCACACTAAATAAGATTTTAAAATTGCCAAGGCACACCATGAGATCCCCACAGGGCAAAACACATTGGCCCCCACAGGAAAAAAACAAACCTATTGCCCCCCATATAAAAAACAATCACACTGGTCCCCACAGGTAACACAAATAAAATACATTGGCCCTATAAATGAAAAGAAGAGACCAGTAAATAACAGTTGAACTGGTGGTGGCTGTAAATGTGTTTGGGCATCTCTAGATCTGGGGGCACACTTGAGAACAGCTCAAGGCACACTAGTGTGCCACGGCACAGTGGTTGAAAAACACTGCTGTAGACAATGGTAATGCCATGCTTAGGTAATGCTAGGTACTGGAGTTTCCATAGATCTAGCTATATAGCCCAGTTTTATCATCCTGACATAAATCTTTTGGGGACCTCTGCATTTTAGTAAATGCCCAAGCTGCGTGACAGCTGTAATGAAAAGGGCTGATACTCAGTTGTGCATTAATGCTCCAAAAAATGTAAAGGTGCATACACACTGGTCGTTTTTGCCCCGCGTATATGGACAGCAATAATGGGAAAATCACTGGGCTGAAAATCTCTCATTGCATACACACTGAGCAATTTTTACATACCCAATCGATTTTCCCGTCCACCCCGGCACTCATCTGCTGGTAACACCAGCAGATGCGCGGCGGCCGGTGATGATGCGGGAGTGCGCATCCCGTACACACTGGGAGACTTTAGAGCTTAAAATTGCCCAGTGTGTATGGGCCTTTAGTTTGACAGCATTTGTGTCTTAAATGTTTATTAAACAGACCAATCTCAGTCATAACTTACTGGTTACATGGTAGACATTGCTATTTTATTGTGAAGATTTACTTTTTTATTTGAGGGGTCCCTTAAGGGATTCAGTATTGAATCCCGGCGGTCGGGATCCCGGCGTTCAGAATCCCGACAGCCGAAATGCCGACAAGGGGGGGACGTGGATCGCCCCCCCCCTTGCGGGCTCGCTGCGCTCGCCACGCAGCGGGCCTGGTGCCTCGCTACGCTCGGCACACTAATTTATTCTCCCTCCAGGGGTGTCGTGGACACCCACGGAGGGAGAAAGTGTCGGCATTTCGGCGGTCGGGATTCCGGCGTCGGGATTCTGAACGCCGGGATGGTAACTGCATCCCCCCTTAAGCTTTGTGTACACTAATAGGCCATTCTATCTGTAGTGAATGTCTTCACAGACATAGCTGGACCCAGCACTGCTGCTAGTTCCACCTGTGACCCAACACATCCAAAATTGTGGGGGGGAAATAGGCAGCCCCCCCCCCCCTATTACTAATTGAAATATTTTACTGTTTTCTATAATACTAAAATCCTACAGTAATAAGTTGATGAAAATGGTTAAGTAGAAGAGTTCACTTTACTTGGAGCAACTGTTACTTGTTAAATGACTTTATCAGAACACCCTTATACAGAAGTTATAAGGAACTTTATAATGCTGCCCCCAACAAATGCTTTATAATGCTTTATAATGCTGCCCCCAAGCAAATCACAGTAACTGCTTTGTAGTCACCACTGTATGATATAGCCCAGGAATAGCCAACTCCAGTCCTCGAGAGCTAACAACAGTTAACATTTTCCAGGTCTCCTCACAGAGGGGTAGATTTATGAAGTGGCGTTGATGTGTAAATGCGCTATCCCCGTGCGCTGAAGCAGGGGATAGCGCATCGCCTAATCTATCACACCCGCCGAGCGTTTACTCTAACGCCGGCGGTGTGGGGCAGGAGGCATAGCGCAGGGGCGATATTTTGCACTGCGCTCCTGCCTCCTGCCAGATTTATGAACGGTCAGCATCGCTGACCGTTCCGCCGCCTGCAGCTGTCGACTTCGCCAGCTGCAGACGGCGATGCCTATACCTAACAGCAGGGACAGCGCTGCGCTGGGATCTCGCGAGACTAGCGAGATCCCGCACATGCGCAGTAAGCCGGCCGGGGGGGAAGGAGACGGCGCATCAGTATTAACTGATGCGCTGTCTCCAGGAGGGACATCGCCGGAGGGGGGAGTTAGCGCTCCCCCACTCCGGCGGCAAGATCTTAATAGATCTTGTCGGTGTCCCCTCCTGCTTCGCCTCGCTAATGAGGCGAAGCAGGAACTGTTATAGCGGCGCGATAGGCGCCGCTATAATAAATCTACCCCAGAATCACAAGTGAAGTAATTATCTCTACCTGTGGATCTTCTGTAATTTGGCAGTAAGTAATGAGTGCACCTGCTAGGTGGTCTGTAAAACATGAACTGTTGGTACTGTAGCTCTGGAGGACTGAAGATGGCTACCCCTGATATACAGTAGCCTATACCGGGATGCTTTCATGATCTGTGATTTTTTGAACAGGCCGTGTAATACCTGTAATATGCCGCTAGATTCTGTGTAACTTTCATTATCTATTCTATACCATCCACACCTAAATTACTAATAATATGTTAAAAAATTATTCTGCGATATGGTAACCAGCGTAAATGACCATAATTAAAAGCCATTTACTTTATATAGATTCAAGGTTCATTTTTGCTAATTATAATCCCTAAATTGCTTCTCATAGAAAACAGCTTATAAAAACCAGTTTTGGCGTCAATGATTGGTATATTGGGGGTCATTCAGGTGCAGTTGAAGTTTCCTTGGAAGCCGCAGTGATAGCGCTGTGAGGTAACGCAGCAGGAGGTGTCTGTTACAGGCCGATGCCTCATGCTACAGGAGTGGTTCTTCAGATGCAGCATAGGATCACTTGTCTACCATTGTCCTATGGCACCCATTGTCCTACGGCACCCATTGTCCTAGGCACCCATTGTCCTACGGCACCCATTGTCCTAGGCACCCATTGTCCTATGGCACCCATTGTCCTATGGCACCCATTGTCCCGTTATTGTATTCTGATTACACATGATGCTAGTACTTTATTTCTATGAAAGAATAACATATAATTACTAGGCTACAAATATTTATTCATTCTCTTATCCCATCGCTCACCCTAGTACCTACCTCCCTTCACTTATTCTCCCATGTACACATCGCTTTGCAGTACGTACCCCCCTATCAATCGCTCTCCCCAGTACACACTGACTCCCTGTCACTCACTCTCTCAAGCACTCATCACCCCCATCATTCACTCTACATAGTACACATTGTACATTCAGGCCCTCCTTTCAATCTCCCATCTACACACCGCCCCATCACTCACTCTTTCGAGTACACACTGACTCCCCATCACACTCTCCCCCAGTACACCCCCATCACACCCAGTACACACCACCCCTCCATCATTCTTTTACCACTACACACAGCCCCCATCACTCACTCTCTCCAGTACACCCCCATCACTCTCTCTCCCATGTACACACCACCCGCCATCACTCACTCTTCCGAGTACACACTGACTCCCCATCATGCTCTCCCAAGTAAACACCGCCCCATCACTCACTCTTTCGAGTACACACTGACTCCCCATCACACTCTCCCCCAGTACACCCCCATCACACCCAGTACACACCACCCCTCCATCATTCTTTTACCACTACACACAGCCCCCATCACTCACTCTCTCCAGTACACCCCCATCACTCTCTCTCCCATGTACACACCACCCGCCATCACTCACTCTTCCGAGTACACACTGACTCCCCATCATGCTCTCCCAAGTAAACACCGCCCCATCACTCACTCTTCCCAGTACACATCGCTCCCCCGTCACTCTTTCCCCACTACACACAGCCCCCATCACTCACTCTCCCCAGTACACACAGCCCCCATCACTCACTCTCCCCAGTACACACAGCCCCCATCTTTCACTCTCCCCAGTACACACAGCCCCCATCACTCACTCTCCTCAGTACAGACAGACAGACCACTCCCAATCACTCTCTCCCCAGTACACACAGCCCCCATCACTCTCTCCCCAGTACACACAGACCACTCCCAATCACTCTCTCCCCAGTACACCTGGCCTCCCCTCCCGTTCACTCACTCACCCCAGTACACACAAATCACTCCCAATAACTCTCTCCCCAGTACACATCGCTTCCCCCATCACTCTTCCCCCACTACACACAGCCCCCATCATTCTCTTACCCCAGTACACACAGACCACTCCCAATCACTCTCTCCACAGTACACACAGCCCATGTGCTGGGGCCACAGAAGATTTTTTTTTTTTATGATAAAATTTATTGAAAATCAACATTTAGCAAATATACCCCAAAGTTCTCCTAGAACTCGTGTAGAGTATGAAAGGAAACACAAATTTAGTTATTATATAGTGAAATCCAGTTCCACCTGTTATCAATATCATATCTGTAATAACTTGATTTCCGTTGTATATTGGACTCTCAGCTCTTTCACGCTCCCACATTAAAATGATTTGTATGCCCGTAAGATATTTGTAACTAAGTAAAAAGAAAATACATCTATAAATAAGCTTTAATTGTAATATAATGTATAATTAATGCAGTAATGGTAGAGTATGTATAAGTATATAAGATTAAAGACCACACATGTCACATCTTACAGACAGAAAACATATGCAGCTTCTCTGAACTTCACATCTAGTATCAAAATCATCAGACTTCATCTTACTAATTACTTATCACAAACTCCTACTGACGCTACCTCTTCTGATTAGAGCAATGAGGGTGCAGGGGGTCAGTGTATGAGAATTTGGTGAAACTGGGATCACTAATTGATCACTTCATTCTAAATATAAACTCAAAACAGTGAACTGAAAGTACCCTATTACATTAATGATAATTGGATACCCCCCTATATTATAGATTATGCTCCTGGCTCATTTTAACATAGGCGGTTATTCTGCTACACTCGCAAAGCCAAATTCACTCTCTAATGGACAAAACCATGTGCACTGCAGGTGGGGCAGATGTAACGTGCAAAGAGTTAGATTTGGGTGAGTTATTTTGTTTCTGTGCAGGGTAAATACTGGCTGCTTTATTTTTACACTGCAATATAGATATCAGTTTGAAGTAAAACCCCACCCAAATATAACTCTCTCTGCACATGTTACATCTGCCCCACCTGCAGTGCACATGGTTTTGTCCATTAGAGAGTGAACTTGCCTTTGCGAGTGAACCAGAATAACCCCCATAGCGCCTTTCTCACGCTTGTCGCCTAAATAATTATACAAAAATGCCATCTACGCAATTAATCCATTAATCGTTTTGCAAAAGTTTTTTTTTTTCTTTTGTTAATATTCTGCACAATGACCGACACAAACCAACCCTCCAGCTCTTTCTGCGTGTCAAGGGAATTTGTCAAAATAGGTGCGAAAATTGCCAAACAAACCTTTTTTAACCCTTTGAGTGGCAGCGTTGCTGTGAGAGCCTCAAAATATCCATTCTAAAATGCCAGCGCCGCTCACAGCGACTGTTCTTAAAATGGTCACGCAGAGGTGGGGGAACTCATTTCTCTATGCCACCTAATTACCCTTCTCCCCCCATTAGGCAGAGACAGGGCCAGTGGGAAGGTTTTTGGCATCCCGCTACAAACTAGAATACTTTTCTGTACGAATTACTGTGGAGGGCCAATGTGGGAGTTGAAATGTTCCACCTCACAACTCAGTTCCACCCCGTTCCGCCTCACTTTAACCCCTGAGTAACGGATATTTTGAGGATTTAGGGTACTTTTTTCCTAGCACGGCGCCCATCGCATCGTATACCATAAGCCTTACAATGGTATGCAATGCGATGGGCACCCGATGGTATACAATTTAAAATTGTATATGGCATACAATGCGATGCGATTTTAAATTGTATAAGCACCGTAATGGGTGCTTTCAATGTTAAAAGCACCCCCACTATCAACATGAGGCCCCGGAACATGGTTGGTTTAACATTTTCTTATGTTCCCTTAATCCCGAACGGCCTAGCACTCCCAAACTTCCGGAGAGTGCTCAGCTACCAGCGGCACAAGGAAAGAATTTGAGGACCGTATGGGCCTACGGTAGAGGATGCCACAGCCAGGGGACACTTTTTACATAAGGTCCCCCGTCCGTATCATGCCCGCTGTGACTGGTCAGCCCTGGACGGGGTACCTGGGCTGTCCCAGGCGGCTGTGGGTGGTGGAAGAGTGGACATGAAAGAAGCTAGAAGACGCCGGGCTCAACAAAGATGATGCCCAGCACTGACTAGGAGATGCAAAGAAGAGGTGCCGCCACTTGCCAGCGGCACAAGGAAAGAATCTGAGGACCATAAGGGCCTACGGTAGAGGAGACCTCAGGTGGGCACTCTGTGAGGAGAACCTGTCACCCTACCCCCCTCCCTAGACAAGCAAGGATTGGGTACTAGGCCCATGGGGCACATTAGTCAGGCCCTCTTAGCCCAGGGGGCATGTTAGTCGTTCCCTCCAGGCACTAGGCCCGTGGCTATATACAGGCATTAGGTGACCCTTGTAGGTCAAATGGTGACTTCAGGCACTAGGCCCAAGTCACTCAGAATGGCCACAGTTAGGCAGGCCCACAGGCCTGAGGCTGCATAGTGGAAGGTGACCCTGAGCACTAGGCTCAGTAAGTAAAGAGGTTTCCTGGGTGTATTTGTGTGGCTTTCACCTATAACCCCCTAGATGGAGGAGCGGTCCACTTACCCACCTGAATTGGCATTGCGCACGCGGTAGCAGTAGGAATATCGGGAAGGGCTGTAAAAGGGCTGGCTAGCTCCAGCTAGGTTGGGCAAGATTAAAAGGGACACACCGTAGTACAAGAGTACAAATGGTACTATCTGATGTGTTCATGCAGAGCAAAGTTTTGGGTGATGGGACACAACTCTTCTATGGCTTTGTGTTTTAGTTCCAGTAGTTGTGCCATATTACTTAGTTTTAGGCATGTGTCTAGTATACACGTCACAGGCAGCAGTGAGTATACACCTGTCCGTTTATCTCTGTGTCTGTTTTGTTCCATTCTTTCTCCCTTCCTTCTGGGTGGATAATGGACCTTGCACCTCATTCTGTCTAAAAAGGGTGGTTTTATTTCATCTACTTCCTCCTAGGTCATCGTGTCGGGGTCCAGTCGGGTCACCAGGACCATTGGTTTGTCACTGCAAGAATATGAGTGGGTGCGGTGCCAGGTAAGAGGTCCAGCTACACCTGCATGGCATTCGCCTAGTCAATGTCAGGACCGTACCTCCGACTGTCGGAAAAAATCTGACAGTCCAAAAACATAGGGATCAGCGAATTACTCGCCAATTTCCATGTTTTTATGTCAGAAACGTGCACTAATTGGATAATATAGCAGCAGTTTCTGACAATATAAAATGGTGGATCTGTTGGGGGGCGGCGGACATCTTGCCAGGAAGTTGTCAGCAACAGCCATTGTATCAGCGCTGTAGCTGATACTGTAGCTGTGGTCACTGCTGCAGAGTGCTCACAGCTGCTGGACGGAGATTGGGAAGAGCCGTCCGCTCTGCACGGAGCCGGGGGAGAGCTGTCAGCCCTTCACGGAGCTGGGGAGAGCTGTCAGACACTGCAGGGCTTCCTTCACTGACCGCCAATAGCTGCCATACACACTATCTGCAGGATTGCCTCTCTCTCTCCGGGTGACTGATCAGTGTCAGCATTGGAGAGAGAGAGGCCGTGCCGAAGGCAGCGTGTCTGGTTGCTGCTTCTGTCAGTAGAGGGTGCCCTACAGTGGCTGACAGCTCTCCCGCGGTTCCGTGCAGTGCTGGCAGCTCTTCCCTGGCTACATGTATTGCTGGCAGCTCTTCCCCGGCTCCCTCCAGCAGCTGTCAGCAGCGGTCACAGATACAGTATCAGCGCTGATACAGTTGCCGCTGCTAACAGGCTGGTGAGATGCCAGCCGTCCCCCAAATCCATCAATTTTGAAAGTTGTCCAATCTGGAAGACTTTAATGTTGTCGGAAACGAGAGCATTCAATAGACGAGTGCTGTTATTTCAGCCAGCGGAAATATCTGCACAGATTGAATGGGATGCGGTCATCTATTAGAATGAACTTAGGTCTACAGTCATTAGGTCTACCCCACTAGGTCGACTGGCAGGAAGGTCGACCTGACTTAAGGTCGACATGGGCCAAGGTCGACATGACTTAAGGTCGAATTTGCATAAAGGTCGACATGAGGAAGGTCGACTGGTCATAAGGTCGACATGGGTTTTTCACTGTTTTTTGAGCCGACATGTGCCGACAGGCGGTATTTCATGCCCTACCATCCACTAGGGCGTGGTGGGAGAATAAAATAGTGCCCGAAGCATTGCGAGCGAAGCGAGCGATGCGAGGGTCCGATTCTCATTGCCAACTGTGTCCATGTCGACTGTGCCGACATTCGGATAAAAAAACAGTGAAAAACCCATGTCGACCTTATGACCAGTCGACCTTCCTCATGTCGACCTTTATGCAAATTCGACCTTAAGTCATGTCGACCTTGGCCCATGTCGACCTTAAGTCAGGTCGACCTTCCTGCCAGTCGACCTAGTGGGGTAGACCTAATGCTTGTAGACCTAAATGCAGTCTGACGAATGATCCCATTCCGATTGAATACCCCCCATGACCGTGACAACCAGATTGCAATGTTCCAGCCAAGTCTCGGAATTAAGCAAATGTATCACACTGGGATGGTGCTGCAGTGGGCTTTGCCTGTGAAAGCAAGGTGGGTCCCGGGCTGTATAGCTCGGCACCACTACAGAAGGTTAGTATTGCAGGGGGACACTGGGATTCAAAGTGCAAAAGTCCAATTCATCCAAATCCATCGACGCGTTTCGGAGCATGCAATACTTCATCAGGATTGGATATACTGAATAGCTGAATCATTGCAATCTGGTTGTCACTGCCTGTTTTTTTTTTTTGCATTCATTTGTCTTTTGTCATTTTTTATGTCAGGATGAATCCTTCTTTAACCCCTTCAGTGGTGTTTTTTTTTGTTGGGGGGGGGGGGGGGGGGGGGTGCGCTCCCCACTGGATGAGTTTTTTATGGAGAGCGCTCCCCACTGGGTGAGTTTTTTATGGGAAGCGCTCCCTTAATAAAAAAACACCACTACCTCCCTGGGTCCGGGCAGCGCCGCTGAACTGTCAATCATCGGCTGCCCAGACCTACGCATCCGCACCCCGTCATAAGCCGGCACCGGGGACTTCAATAGAAAACCCATAGGGGAGGAGGGAGGGGGAGGAGGAGACGTGGCAGAGGGGAGGGAGCCGGGCAGAAGCTGCCTGAGTTCAGTGATTGAACTCAGCAGCGCTGCCCGGCTCTAAACAGTGGCAATCCCGAGAATTTTCCAGGCTTGCCAGACTGGACACTGAGGCACAGCCTGGAAAATTCTCGGGATTCTCGGAACCACTGAAGGGGTTAATGTGTCAGAATTGTGAGACCTCTTTCTTTGGACATTGCGCCCACATGTGTGTATCGGATTCTGTACTGTACTTTGTAACTTCAGGACAGTAAGTGTTTCTCTCCATTATACACGGGGGCATCGTATATCCAGACTCATTGCACAATTCGTCACTTATTCTTCCAGATATTTACATGTTTACACATACCCACACGGACACACACAAGCCATTAAATAATGATGGGACACAGTCCTGTAGTGGCTATAGATTTTTATTTTCCTGTAAGTGTCACAAGATCATGTTCACGTCTTTGTAAAGTGCAGACTATTTCACAGAGCTTTTTTTTTAATTTTATATATATTTAATTTTTTTTACACACGGGATAAAAAGGTAAAAATTATAGAAAAATACTTTTCTGTGATCCAGCTCACACGCTTCTTACTAACATGTGCATGCACATCAACTGTACAAAAAAAAATGTATATTTACGTTCCCTGTCAGGAAACAACATAAAAGTCTCCCAAATTTGCTTAACAAGGAAATAAACGGCTTTGTTAGTGAATAAAAAACAAACTAAAAAAAATATGATAGTAAAAAAAAAAGCAACAATTTTTACATGCAAACATAAGAGAAAATGTATATTTTATCCCCTAAATAGTGCTGCTGTACAAGCTACTGTATATGTTACTAGCAATTAAAGTGGACCTGTTATTTCTAGTGAAAAGGAAATAAAAATAATGGTGGGTTTTAAACTTCCAATGATATTTGCTGACTGAGTTGTTCTATTAGGGTGTGTACACACTAGACCAGGCATGTCCAAACTGTGGCCCTCCAGCTGTTCTGAAACTACACATCCCAGCATGCCTTGCCATACATGAGGGGGGGAAGGGGACCGCCGGAATCCGGGAGGGTTGCCCACCTTTCCGGGGGGCCAGGAGAGGGACCCGATTTTCGGGATCCTGCTGCCCATTCCGGGAGGGTTGGCAACCCTGCATAAACGGCATTGACCCAGTAATTTAAAACACGTTTTTAAAAATGGGTCAGACAGCCTTAAACCCTTTGACACGCATATCTTAAATGGTATATTACCCGTTTAATTGTGGTCTGAAAGGGATATTACCGTTTCACTGCCGTTTTGTCCCATCACATTACACAGGGACATGGAAACGGGTAGGACCCTGCTTTTTAACCGTTTTGAATTACCGGTTTTCTTGAACCGGTAAATTCAAACAGACCTTTCACACCGCACATATTACCATTTTGAAAGGTAAAAAAACCTGCATTTTACTCAAAGTGCGGTCTGAAAGGGTATAACAATGTTCTCCGTCGTCCTGCAGGTACAGACAACAGAGGACATCGTTAACGAGGGACATGATGGCATCTGCAAGTGTGTATTCACTTGGTAATGCTGAAACCCTGTTCTATCACTGGGTGCACACATCGGCAGGTATTCAATGCCGGTGCGAGCGGCCAGCGAGGGGCTTAAACTGCGAGGATCACAGAAAACCAGTGATCCTTGCAGTTTAACCCCTGCGCCAGCCGCTCGCACTATGCAACGTTCCGGGGGAATCCTCGCAGTCACAGAACGGCGAGGATTCCCCTAAACTGCGAGAGCCGCGGCTAATGCAGCAAACTCGCAAACTTCACAGTTTGGCTATGCCTGGTCTAAGGGTAAAGTAACATGATCGGTCAGGACAATAGCATGCGCTGGCCTCCTACTCTCCCTAGGTCAGCGCACCGATCTTCTGACACCTGCACCAATGCGGTCAGGAGTAGAGCAGCACCTTATAGTCTTAGGAGTGTGGCGCATGGCAGTGACATCATCTTATAAATATGGCGGAGCCCCCACGGGTTCGGTTACATCTGGGTACAACAATATATTACTACAGATCAGCAGGTGAGTGCAGCCGATGTCAGTGATCAATATTGTTCAAAGACCTATTTAGTCAGCGCTGCAGCAGAGCCGTTACCGATATCTCGCTAGTGCATCTGCAGGTGTGTATAGACGACCCGCTAATGCTGGGTACACACCAGACAGATTTGGCCTCAATTCCCCCAATTGTGATACAATCTTGACCAATTGTATGTAAATTGGGCATGTTTTGGCATGGTTTACATCAGATTCCGATACGATGTGAGTCCCCGCTGGTCATTTGGTCATTTTGCAGGTCCTACCTGCTGCAATCAGGATTTGATAACGACCCCTTCCACTGGGTACAGATCGGGATCAGATCGGATGCAGATCACGTGCTCCAGCAGATCGTGCAACCATCGTATGGTCGTCTCACGATCATGATCGTTCTGGTGTGTGCCCTACACAAATGACCCGTTACGCATTCACAGCAACCCCTGACAAATGCCATCACAACTGGTGGGAAAATTTAAATGCCCATCCAGTTGTGATGTCTGAACCCGACACAGCAAGCGGCTAATTGGTAACGGTGTATACAGTCCCTTGCCAAACTGGCCACTTAATTGGTGGATCAGACATTAAAGTACATAAACAGCCTAAAACTGAAGGAGGGAATTCAATAATCGTAATCTATTGAGAAAGCGACTTTATTAATGATTCAGAAATCAGACAGGTCCACGTTAATTCTCTGCAGCGGGGGACGCTTCTAAATCACTGCTCCGGCCTGACAGCAACGTTTGTGACCTGAACATTGACTTCCAGCATACAGAATATTCACCACGGAACACTGGCAACCTTATAAGCACTTTGTCATTCATTATTAGTGCAGTAACATCATCGTACAGTGCATTGATTTTATCCTCTCATCTCCACCACACAAAGATGATACAATTTATCATTTCCAGTTTTCTCCCAGAGTATATAATATTACATTTTGAGTACACATTGCCTACTATCTTGTTCTGGAATATATCCATGCATTTCCTAATAACAAACATGACGCTCAATATTTATATATAAGTCAAAACACATCCAGACTTGCAGTAACAGCTAGTGGCCAGCAGGTGGGGCGGTGTGTATAAAAAGGTGTCAATCACTTGTTAAAGTGTTGTACTCCATAAGAAGGGACAGACCGATTTTTTTCAAAAAGTCCAAGTGACAGAACGCTAATAGTAGAGAAGTTATCAATGGTCTTTTGTAAGCAACAGAAGGACCTAATAAAGGTGCCTGTACATGCACCGATGAACTCTGTATGCTTTTTGTACTAGATACTATGCAGTCTTGTACAAAAAGTACAATGTGCTACAGCAGCGATGCGATCTAGTACAAAAAGTACGGGGTGCACAGACTTTCTGTGCGATGCGACGTCGCACCCAAAAAATGCACTGTGTATGGGAACCTGTACTTTTTGTACTAGATCGCATTGTATCTAGTACAAAAAGCACGCTGAGCACAAAACTACGGAATTCTTGGCTCCGTGTCTGGGCGCTTAGAGACATTGCTAACAAAGAAACCTGTTATAAAAACACTGATCAATGTATACCTTGTATGTACTTCTGGGATGCTTAAAAACAGCATGGTAGGTAGGTAGGTAGGTATGTCCAAAGGGTGTCTCACTATGATAAACATACGCACACATATCGGTCATGTGTTCCACTTAGCATTGATCCGCACCAAGTTTAGGGAATGTGAAGCACTCCAGTTGTTTGCCTCTTGCTGGAGCGGCATGCTGGGACTTGCAGTTCCACTACCAGGCTGCCTATCACTGCTCTAGATAATGTATTTGGTCACCTTCTTTCTGCGTAAGCTCCGCTGTAAGTGCGATTGTTATGGGACGATCTCTCTGGGAATAAGCTCTGCTTTCTGTATTGTAGTAATACCATCAGCAATCCTACGGCTCATCTGCCTTGTGCGCAGAGTCTCAGAACTACGGGACATGTTTGTAAATGGCCGGCACAAGAGACTGTGAACATTTCACATGTGTTCAGTGTAAACTGTTTTCAATTAAATAAAATCGTTGTTCTGCGTGATGTGTCCACCTACACGAGCGTACAGAGAATGTATACATATGTGATGTACAGAGGCATTCTAAGGAAGGATGCGGCTCATGTGCAACCTCCTCTGTCCAGGCCTCTCCTCTGCAGTCGGCAGCACTGTAGAGCCTGCTCTCTAGGGGGCTCATCCTCTAATGCGCACGCACAGATCTCAGAGGAAATGGCTTTTCCCTTGTGACTTCTCTGCTGCGATGATTTGTGCTCTTGCTGCCGCCGACAGGGGACTCCCAGATAGGTGAATCTGGGAGAACGTATATCAGACATTGCTCTCCGGTGCAGCCTGCCATGGGGGTAATACTGGCAGAGTGGCAGTCAGGGAGCCGGGATTGAAGACCGCACTCACCGGTTATTTTTCAAATACATTTTCCAACACATGTATCAGGTAGGACATCAGGCACCGGTGCCTTTATCAGAACCGATGCTATTTACCTGCCATTGTGATGCAGTTCTGTAAGTAAATACATCAGTAAGCCTACTGAGAAATATCTCATCAACCCAACATGGCATGCAAAATGCCTGGGGAAGGAGAAAGGGGGAATGGAACCAACATATCGGACCATATGTCCATGTTATGTTATAAGATGCTTTGCTATACTACCAGAGATCGCTTTAATGTTGTTTAGGCGGAGGTATCCACACGAGAGCAGGCATAAAATAAAAATACAAGATGTCTGACCAGTGCTGTGACTTTATACACCAGCTTGTGGCCTTATAATAACAATAATATAAGACACGGCTGTAATCTGTAGCCTCAAGGCAAGCCGCCAACTAATGCTGCCACTGCCCACGTGAAGCCAACACGCACAGCACTATACCACATCTTTAATAACATTATTGCCAAAAAAGAAATGTGAAAAGTTTAAATATTGACCCCCAAAGGAAATGGGGGCTACAGCTGCTGATGTTTGACCAATCCGTTTTAAATAGTACAGGTTGAGTATCCCTTATCCAAAATGGTCGGAATCAGAAGAATTTGGGATAACGGATTATTACGTATTTTGGAATATTTTTAGATTTGAATGAGGTATCTTGAGGTACAGTATCTTGCATTTATGCTGTATAAGCACATCAAACACATGAAATACACACAAATATATTTTATTTGTGCATGAAACAAGGTTTTAAAACAAGAAACACTTGTGTACTATCTCAGGCACTGAATTTAAATGCCAAGCAATCATGTCCTTGCACATATTTAGTGCCAGTTACATGTTATTTCCCCAGTAGTGCCTGTATCAGATGTACCCCGTAGGTTTTTCGCAAAAAATAAAAAAATAAAAGTACATTTTGGAGACTATGGTTTTCGGAATAATTTAAATAACGGATATTTGGATAAGGGATACTCAACCTGTATTACCTGTATTATACATTTACTACTGGCTGAAAGCTGCAATGCTGCTGAGATGACGGATAAAGGACAATCAGACAAATAATAATACTGCTGGTGTTCTCCATTGGATGCAGTGCGACCAAATTCTCACTACTCAGGAAGACTAACATTGCCTGTAAAGGTAGTGAATAGGACATTTCACAACATTTAATACTGGGAAAACTAACAGTATGACGTAAATACTGATTCTATATTGGGTGTAGATGTGTATAAATGTAATGCACCATGCATGGTTATGTGCAGTGAATCTCAAAGTGAATTTCATGGCATCAAGCAGGCCTAACGCCACTGAAGCCTTAATGAAAATATAATTTTCAGCTGAAAGGTTGGTTTAGTATGTAGTAAATAGTGACACGGTGATTAAACATAAAATTGTATCCTTGGTTACATGTGTGTAGTATCTTAGTGAGAATTTGTGTTTACAGACTACGTACAGGAACGTCCGCTGTGTATGTACTGTGCAGTGAGTATTTATACTGGCTTCCTACCAGCCAACGTACAGTGTAGTGTTTTGTATTTTCTCTCCACTACCTATAGCTCAGTTCTCTCCACTACCTATAGCTCAGTTCGGTACTTATGTAGTATCTGGGCTGCCGATTTTTTGATTGTATGCCTTAAGTTAAGGCATACAATCAGATGCGATGCGATGCGATATCGCATCGCATCGCATACGACCATGCGATGCGATGCGATGCGATGACCCGATTTTTCCATAGGATTCAATGTTAAAATGGACTAAGTCCATTTTAACATGGAATTCAATGGGAAAAAGGGGTCCTTTTCATACCCCTACTATCCAAGTGGGCATGGAGTTGGATATAAACCTGTGGCGAGCGTAGCGAGCCACCGAGCCCCGCGAGGGGACGGTATTCTGTGTCCCCTCGCGGGGCTCGCTACGCTCGCCACGCTTCGGGCTCGGTGGCTCGCTACGCTCGCCACGCTTCGGGCTCGGTGGCTCGCTACGCTCGCCACAGGTTTATATCCAACTCCATGCCCACTTGGATAGTAGGGGTATGAAAAGGACCCCTTTTCCCATTGAATTCTATGTTAAAATGGACTCAGTCCATTTTAACATTGAATCCTAAGGAAAAATCGGGTCCATCGCATCGCATCGCATCGCATGCGATATGGTCGGGTGCGATGCGATGGACCCGATTTCAAAATCGGCAGCCCAGTTACTACATAAGTACCCTCAGTTCTCTACAGTACTGTAATTCTCTTGGACACCGCAAGGACTGGTCTGTTGGTGGTACGTAATGAGTGCGAACGATGAACATGAGGGCAAGGTACATCGGAAAATACTTCACACTGCCTGTGAGGGTTAGGGGACCAAAAAACACATCTAATTAGTTGGAAGCAGCATACAAATTTTCTACTTGACGTTGGTAATCAATCTATCGATGTGTCACTGAGTTAGAACATCACCAAGAATAACTAGCTATCCTTATTCTGGAGACGACGGAATGACTTATACCAACTGCTTACTACGTCAGAGACCCATCATTGACAGGTGCACACATTAAGACGCTCACAACCATTGTATATGTAAGATCTTCAGGCAAAATATTTGTGTCTGCAAATAATATGTACAGAATTGTAGAGATGGTCACAATGGCGGAATTTATTGTAGAACACTAAAAATTGTGCTGCCTAATAAACTGTATTACATGGTGATCGTATGTGCTAATACACGTACGGCACAATGCGTTCTCCCGGGGGCTGTTGTGCCATGTAGAAACTCTAGGCTCCATAAGAGACCACATACAGTACCGTGATGCCTGTCCTGCATCAGAAGCATCTTCTAAAACACTAAAGCTCTAGATTCAGTAGTTCCACATCGATAAAGTAGTCGGTCAGAAGTGAACTTGGGTGTTTATAGGACGTACCCGAAGGAATACAATTGTATATTGAGTCCTCTGAAATGAAAAGCCTTTAATTGCAAACTTTGAAGTCTGAAATTCATGAGGAAATACTTGATCTTGTCAGCATTCCGCGTGGCTTGGTCATTTTCTCTTAAAACTGGAATCTTATCTTCTTAACAAAGAACTAGAAATCTGAATGTTACTCAAAAGTCTCCCATCGTTTTCTGAGCTGTTCTACTTTACCTGGCGTTGGGGTCACCGACTGTTTGGTTTTACTGATCAACTCATCAAAAGGGTCTTTGGACTGACCTGGTCTAGAGGGGAGAAGGACAGGGTCGGAAATTTTAGAAGGTCTAGGAGGGATGGCAGGATATTCCCTGGTCTTGCTGTCTAGCGGCTTGGAGCGTGGCCGAGTCAAAGGCAAAGTTCTACTATGACCTGCAGGACCACTGATGGTTGGTGGATAGCTTTGCCGTGTTTCAGAGGTTGTATCAGTTTGCTGTATTACTGGATTGACTGGACCTGGTGGAGCTTGGGTAAGTAGACCGCTTCCTAGTAAGTCCGGAGTAGGACGTCTCTGACTGTGATAGAACAAAGACCTAGAGAAAAGGGAGTTGGAGCTAACTGGTGGAGTGAATGGCCTTGCTGTGATGCCTATTACAGAGACTGGATGTTCAGGTGGCATTGCTTGGAGAAATGGATTAAGCGGTGAATGCATAAAGGTGGGTTGTGGTGTGGAGAACCCTAATTGGTGAGAGAAAGTTGTAGGACCAAAATCGCTTTGTAGTGGAGTTAAACATGGAGTGCTGGAACAACGAGGAGCTTCAGAGATCTGACCACCTACAGTAAGTGGGTTGTCACTCTGCCACTGACCTGTTTTTAAAGGATCCAAAAGGCTTAGAATATCATCACTAATACCAATATCCCCGGAAACTTTCACTGGCAGCAACATGTCCATAGAACTAGAATCGGGTGCTGGTCTCTGTCCATCTGATGCCGGTGGCTCCACAAAGGGTCCAGCTATTTTCTGCACAGGGAAGCTGATGCTCTCACCAAATTGTAGCTTGCCCGGCTCGATTACTACTGGTGCACTCTGCAGCTTAGACACTCTGGGTGCTGGTGGAGGTGGGACAATGCCCAGCTCTGGAGTCTTCCTCCCATGTGGCCGTGGGATAGTAATACTGCTCTGGGTGCTGCTGCATGACATCCCCTCTTTCTCTACAGATAGTAATGTAATTTCCCTGTGTGGTGTGCGTGTGTCACTGCTGGGAAGGGTTGCGTGTCTTTCTGGTGTGATCTGAAGATACTTGTTAGGGATTGCCATGTCATCCTGCCCCATGCTCCAAAGTTTGTTATATGGGTGACTGTGTTTCATTGCTGGCACCAAGCGATTTCTTTCAGGAACTGTAAGATCCATTCTCTGTGGAATAGGTTATAGCAATGTTGTTAGAGCGAGCAAAACTATTATTTATTTATTTTAAATTAGAGTTAATACATTTCTAATTAATTGGTTCCACAACCCACTACTACACGTCACTTAGAAATGGGCCATCCATAATACTGTAATTCAGCAAGAGGAGGGAAGACTATTAATGGGAGCCATCTTGTATCCGGCCTAGGAAAAGCACGCCATTGTCTAAGGTGTTTACCACAAGTGGTCAATGCACTAATATTGTGACAACGCCTTGACCATAAATACAGCATCGTCTTCTATTTAACCGTGAACTAACTTGCAATGAAAACTTCTGATATTCTAACGGCTAGTCCTTTGCTGGATAATCTCTTCACTAATCTGGCAGAGGCGACTTCCATACTATAAATGAAACCATGCAGTGTTATACGTGAACATATCAACTTGTTTAACTTAAGAACAAAATCTTAATAAATGATCTTATTAAATGGAATGTCCATGCTTTGTTTCCTGCTTGGTTACATGAAGTTGGAGTGGCGTATCGTACATGTCTTGTGCAGCACGATTGGGACACCTGAGGTGATAAAGGTGTGGTAACGGAGACCTCACATTGACAAAGCTGAGTATGGTTGGATTCATGTAAATGTGTTTTATTCAAATACAGAATTATGTGCATGAAAGCCTGTTCGGTGGCGTAACTTTCAAACCAGGTACAAAGTAATGAATTGATGCATATACTACCCATGCATATCTGGACTCAAAATGTGTACAGCTTTGCATATGGATGGTAAAATGCAAGTTTTGTGTGCACTATTTTTGGAGTATTGTAAGTACATTTTGTTACCAAATTTGGTTCCATTCGGTTACCAACTTTTTTTGGCCCATAGCTGGACATTCATTTTTTCACTATAATTAAAGTGAGATGTTCTAATACCTGATAATCAAATGTGAATTGATCCTCGTGGTTGTCCTTGGGTGTCCGGAGATCCTCCAGACTCTTGGCTTGACTTAGAAGTGGTGGTTGTGGTTCTGCATCTAAGTTACTGAACATGTCCTCTAGAAGATTAATGTTTGAGATCTCTTGATTTGGTTGATCCAGGTCAGTTATGGAATCACTCTCCTTTTCTGGACTGATCATCTCATCTCCATCTGGATCGGATTCCTTCAAGGTCCGATAATGTTGAGGCCTACCACGCATAAAGTTCAGGGGTTAATATCTCTAAAACAGGTCAATTATTTACATACATTATATACAGTAGATTTGGATAAATAAGGATCAGATGTGGTCCCATTTATTATGTTGGTTCCAATCTTGTCCTTTATAAAAACTCCTCTAAACATTTGTATGTCAGTAATTTTCACTTTAAAATAGAGATATTGCCACTTTCGGCATTTTTTTCTGAAAGCCCTTAGAATATTGCAGCATGAAAAGGAACCTTTTGTAAATTAATTCAGTAATTGCACCTACTGTAAAGACACTTCTATGACCAGGATGAATGAGTTAGTACACAATACAGTACATGTATCCAGGGCCGGATTTAGGGGGGCACAGGGGTCAGTACCCCTCGGCCCCCCTCTATCTAGGGGCCCCCTGTGGTTGGCATGTATTTTTTTAAAAAAAAGGTAAAGGTTTTGTGCATGGGAGTGGGGTAGTGCTGCAGCTTCATCTATCTGCCAAGGTGACGATGATTAATGGTGCTGAGCATCGGAACCAAGGCACACTGACTGCACAAGTGTGCAGTGCATTACTGGGAGTTGACTAAGTTTGCACAAGATGGCAGAGGCTGAGAGGCTTGTGCTGAGCTCTGATTGGTGGAGCTCATCATATGCTTCTCAGGCCCATGGAGGACAGCAGCAGCAGCCTCGTCATGGGAGGGTTTTTAATCAGAGGTAGTGCTGAGCCTGTCAGGGCTCCTACAGAGTAAGGTACAGAGGGACAAACAAAGGCTTTTTATGTGACATTATACATATATATATATATATATATATATATATATATATGTTTATATTAATCTCCCCCCCCCCAGTTA
Organism: Crinia signifera; assembly: GCF_055691185.1. NCBI lineage: Eukaryota > Metazoa > Chordata > Amphibia > Anura > Myobatrachidae > Crinia > Crinia signifera. Next base: position 9,351,698 of record NC_139225.1, on the reverse strand, counting down.
CCCATTGTCCAAGTTTATACTGCCTATACTGTGTTTCGACAGTGTAATATTCTCCCGTACAGTTTTCGCCCATTAATGACAAATGACAGGGGGTCCCCCTGTCTAAATTGACCCCGGGCCCCCCCGAAGGCTAAATCCGGCCCTGCATGTATCACAAGTGCACAAACACATTTCATCCTTGACCACATCAGATAGAAAATAATATGAAATCACTGTTACAGCAAGACAGAAGGAGACAGAGACCATTCAAAGGGAGCAGAGAAGATAAAGTTGTCAGAGAAGGCAGAAACAGGATCCTCGTCCTGCAGGAACTCATCATCAGAAGAATCTTCAGAGAGGAAGACAGTATAGTGGCGTGTGGGCTTTGCAGCACTGAGAAGATAGGAGAAGAAGACAGGAATTACACAATATTGCCCAAGTGACACAAATTTACCCAACATCCCCAAACGATGGTTTTGTTTCCTGATATTGGACTAAAGGAACATTATTGTCACAGAAGGGTTGGTTAGTATGTATTTATTGAATGCAGGGTAAATACTGTACACTGGCTGCTGTTGCATGTAGCCCGCACATGATGGAAAGCTTCAGATTTTCATTTGGACACACCCCTCCCCCATCTAGGTCAGGACAGAATACAGTGCGAGTCCAGCAACCAGGTCTGACGTTGGCCGAGCGCAGAGGTTTTTTTTTATTTTTAAAGGGGCAGTACTTTACAAGGTGTGGTTTTGTCTTATACATGACTGCCCCTTTAAGAAAACCTCCCCGTTTGGTGAGCATCCCCCACAGCTTCCGGACTCACGCTGCATTACATCCAGACCCTAATCTCTCTGCACATCGTACATTTGCCGCACCTGCAGTACCACATGGTCTCGCCTAGGTGATTTTTGTAATTTTTTTTGCTTTTCAATGCAGAATCAGGATTAATGTGTTGAGAAATCACTGGAGTTTTACAGTTCCCTCACCCTCTATAACTGAAATAAAGCAATTGAACCTGCTAGATTCCGCAGCCCCAGAGGTTACCCAAGAAAAGTACACATTCATATACCACTGTCTGACTATAGAGAATAAAGCATAGTTACCTCCCCTCCTGCATTCTGCAGGATACTCCCTGAAATAGCAGCAATCTCCCTCTCTCCCTCATTAGTCTAGCAATCTTCCTCATGTCACCTAACCCACATTACACTGTTACATCATAGTTACCTCCCCTCCTGCATTCTGCAGGATACTCCCTGAAATAGCAGCAATCTCCCTCTCTCCCTCATTAGTCTAGCAATCTTCCTCATGTCACCTAACCCACATTACACTGTTACATCATAGTTACCTCCCCTCCTGCATTCTGCAGGATACTCCCTGAAATAGCAGCAATCTCCCTCTCTCCCTCATTAGTCTAGCAATCTTCCTCATGTCACCTAACCCACATTACACTATTACATCATAGTTACCTCCCCTCCTGCATTCTGCAGGAGACTCCCTGACATAGCAGCAATCTCCATCTCTCCCTCATTAGTCTAGCAATCTCCCTCATGTCACCTAGACCCTATTACACTGTTACATCAAAGTTACCTGCCCTCCTGCATTCTGCAGGAGACTCCCTGACATAGCAGCAATCGCCCTCTCTCCCTCATTAGTCTAGCAATCTCCCTCATGTCACCTAGCCCACATTACACTGTTACATCATAGTTACCTCCCCTCCTGCATTCTGCAGGAGACTCCCTGACATAGCAGCAATCTCCCTCTCTCCCTCATTAGTCTAGCAATCTCCCTCATTTCACCTAGCCCACATTATAGTGTCACATTTTTGGGGGGGAAAAGGAATGAGAGACAGATACATTTACATTGAATCATCAGCACCATTTCCCAGCACTTTACCAAGTATTGTAGCTCTTACTAACTGCTTTGGGATTCATCTACATTTGTATATAAGTCATTTTAAAAGATTCCTCTCAGATGTAGCAGTACACACCCACACTTCTAGGTGCCACGTTCACAATCTCTATTCACAATCTCTCTATATATGGAACTAGACACGCCCTTTGGGTGGAGCATGATACGCCCCCTCAATGGGGCACTGTGCAAAATTCTACTACCAACTATAATCTCCATGAAACTAGTTTTCAAAAGTAGGCAAGTATGGAATAAAGTAATGAAACCACATGTACTTTCTTTAAAAAGTGTATCAGACAAATCTGCTTGTAAAAATAAATAAATAAATAGCATTAGAAAAGCAGCAAAATACAAAATCTTTTGAAATAAATGACAGGTATAAAGCAGGCTTGCCTACCCTCCCGGAATGGGCGGGAGGCTCACGAAAATAGGGTCCGCCTCCCAGACCCCCGAGAATGTGGGCAAATCTCCCGCTTGATGGCCAGAGCCCCCGCACCCCCCATCCCTGCTGGTTCAATTACCGCAAATTGCAGATTCACAGAGAGGGGGGTGGGGTATAAAGTTTCATAAACGTTCTCTTTTAAACATGAATTCTGTGTTCTTTCTCAGGTATCATTCTATTTTTTTTTTATTGTATTTTATTTGTTATCGCAAATGAGAGATCTCATTAAAGTGGAATCACTGTGTGATCTGTTCTGATTTCTTTCTTCAGTTAGTACAAGTAGGTCTCACTAGCTCAGATCCATTCACACAGCCTAGCAGCCAGCTACTAATGGGGCCTACACATGGGGAGATAAATCGCTCAGACTGCTCAGCACTGCACAGCACACAGCGCTGCGCAATCTGTCAGCATGCTGGATATTAATCGCCGGGCGATAGCGAAGCGTGGGGTCACGCATCGTTATCACTATGCACCCACACACACGATCTAGTGAGACCACATTCAGAAAATGCCCCAAAATCGAAATGCCTCAAATTTGCATCATTGGAACCTACCCCCTTTATACAGAAATCCCAGGTATAATGTCCTCATGTTGCCCGCTTCACTAGGATGTATACAGAATGCAGGAGATCGGGCAACTCTTACATGGGTTCAGGGGAGTACCCCCCCCCCCAAAATTGTGAGTCTCCTAAAACTAGTGGGAGAGTAGTCAGGTATGTTTTAGCTCCAACATTAAGTGTAGAAAGGTAACTTTGGGTGCAAATGTCTCCCTACAGTACATAAAAGAGCGACCAGGGGATACTTAAGGTGGCCATACACACGCAGATTTATCTGCAGATCTGTCTGGTTGGAACAAAAGGTTATGGATGAGAGCAAATGACAGTTGACCATTTGCTTGGAAATGTTGGAAAACTGACAAACTGTCACTCATCCATAACCATGTTTTTGTTCCAACCAGCCAGATCTGAAGATAAATCTTACTAGTGTATGGGCACCTTTAGACACATCCAGTTCCGTGCTACTTTCTACATACTTATGTGTAATACTGTTGCTAACATTGGACGGATTTGATCATTGTACAGCCAGATCCTTCATCGCTTATGCCTCGATGCAGCGATGACACTGTGTTCAATGACTTGTGGGATTTAAAATGCTTGAAGATATATAGAACTCGTCCGATGGCGAAGATGACGGAGACTTTGTTTCGCGACAAGCCGATGTATAATATGTCACGTCATCGCTGCACATTTCTCCTCAGTCCAAGTGACGGCCACCCTTATGTTAACACCTGCACGTGACACAAGTGACAGCTTGCTTCTTTTAAATACCATGTCAAACACACATCCTGCCATAGCCGCGGGAAGCACGGAGCCTGTGTGCGTGATTACAACTGCATGGCTTTATTTTTAATGAGGATGATCTGCATGGTGAGAATGCCCGGACAGGCCTGCCTCGCGTCAGCGTGGACGGAACAAGGAACCGCTGACAAATGTACACATCTCAGATTTAATTGACATTTAAATGAGTTTGAGATTGTAATAGGACAGAGGAGGATAAAAACCATTTGCTTTTATGGGAGATTTACAGGATGAGAAATCTCTGAACAAATATTGACTAGAGCGGTATAATAAACATATCTCTGTCTGTGATGGGGATCTTCTCCTATAAGGACTAGCGTGTTCCTGGTTCTTTCCGTCTTTATGATCATACTAATACAGTGTTCATTTAAATCTAAAAAAATGATTGTTAAACTGAAAAAAAATGCAGATATATCATTTGTCACATGCGAGCGGACGACAGGTAGGCAATGTAACAAAGCAATGAAGAAGGCAAGTCAGATGCTTGGTTGCATAGGGAGAGGTATCAGCAGTAGAAAGAAAGAAGTAATAATGCCACTGTATAGGTCATTGGTACGACCTCATCTAGAGTATTGTGTTCAGTTCTGGAGGCCATATCTCCAGAAGGATATAAATACATTAGAGACTGTACAAAGAAGGGCAACTAAAATGGTGCATGGCCTACATCACAAAACGTACCAGGAAAGACTAAAATATCTTAATATGTATACTTTAGAGCAGAGAAGGGAAAGGGGGGACATGATAGAAACTTTCAAATATATCAGGGGTTTTAACAAGGTATAGGTGGGAGACATTCTTCACAGGAAGAGGAGCAGCAGAACACGAGGACATGCACTGAAACTAGAGGGAGGAAGGTACAGGTGGGAGACATTCTTCACAGGAAGAGGAGCAGCAGAACATGGGGACATGCACTGACACTAGAGGGAGGAAGGTACAGGTGGGAGACATTAGTCACAGGAATAGGAGCAGCAGAACACGAGGACATGCACTGACACTAGGGGGAGGAAGGTACAGGTGGGAGACATTAGTCACAGGAAGAGGAGCAGCAGAACACGAGGACATGCACTGACACTAGAGGGAGGAAGGTACAGGTGGGAGACATTCTTCACAGGAAGAGGAGCAGCAGAACACAAGGACATGCACTGACACTAGAGGGAGGAAGGTACAGGTGGGAGACATTCTTCACAGGAAGAGGAGCAACAGAACACGGGGACATGCACTGACACTAGAGGGAGGAAGGTACAGGTGGGAGACATTCTTCACAGGAAGAGGAGCAGCAGAACACGAGGACATGCACTGACACTAGGGGGAGGAAGGTGCAGCTGGGAGACATTCTTCACAGGAAGAGGAGCAACAGAACACGGGGACATGCACTGACACTAGGGGGAGGAAGGTACAGGTGGGAGACATTCTTCACAGGAAGAGGAGCAGCAGAACACGAGGACAAGCACTGACACTAGAGGGAGGAAGGTACAGGTGGGAGACATTAGTCACAGGAAGAGGAGCAGCAGAACACGAGGACATGCACTGACACTAGAAGGAGGAAGACTCAGGGGAAATTTGAGGAAGAATTACTTCACAGAAAGAGTAGTAGATAAGTGGAATAGCCTCCCAACAGAGGTGGTAGAGGCAAATACAGTAGAACAATGTAAACATGCCTGGGATAGGCATATTGATATCCTTACAAAAAAATAAGGATCAAATATGGTTTGAGGTAACATGTTTAAAAAAGGGGCAGACTAGATGGGCCAAGTGGTTCTTATCTGCCGTCACATTCTATGTTTCTATGTTTCTGTGACAACACAGAGCGATAAACCAGCTTACACCATTGAGGGACCCATTTACTATTGAATATTGGCAGCTAATTCCCAGAAAACACCAGTTTTTTGGTTGTTGGGGCGAGATGTATCAAATGGAAAATGCGGTAAAACCCCGGTTTTACCGCATTTTCCAATGTATTAAAAATGATACCGCACTGAAGGGTATCGCCACCTTTGGGTGGCGATACCCTATAGAAGCCTATGGGCTTCTTTTCGCCGCCCGCCGACGCAAACCCGCCACCCCCCCCTCTGGCTTACCTTCCTGAAGGGTCCTCCTGGACCCTGGAAGGTAAACCCCTCCTCCCCTAGTGAGGCAGCCGGACATCCTTCCGGCTGCAGGGGGGAGGAGGCGGCGCTGGGGACAGCATGCTTAGCTGTCCCTGGCGTGAGGGGAGAGCGTGGCGGCAGGGAGATGACGGAGACCCCCCGCACACCAGAGTACAGGTATCGCGGGGGGGCCTCCGCTACCGCACCGCGATGCCAGCCGCATATGTTAGTACATATGCGGCAGCATCGCGGCGGGGGGGCGGCGATGTATTTTAATACATCCCGCTCTTAGCCTCAAATATAAACCGAGGGTCTGAATCAGGAATCTCTGATACCTACTGCGATCCCTTCACTGCCACCAGTCGCATGCACCATCGCAAGGTCCTGCGACCAGCTGATTCCCTCTGTGGCTCTCCCGGCAGAGGTTCCCTTTCATCAGCAACAATCTCTTGTTGCTGATGAAAACAGGACACTGAGCGATATATCGCCCCATGTGTGCGCACCTTTAGAAGTGTATGTGTGTCCGATGGCACACTCCCATGAGTCACTGGAGAAATGTTCTGGATGGCCAAGCTGCACGGCCAATCAGAAGATACCGTGTTCAAACTGGTGCAGTGTAGGATGGAACAAGATGTGGTCTCTTACATAATGTACCGTGTACCGGCAATCTGCTATGGTCCAGGGCAAAGTGAAAGCTCCCTGACTATAGGCACAATTGCCGCACCTGCAGGTGTGTACCCGGCCGTGCTCCAAGTTTTGTAATAAGCTAGGAGGAGAAAAAGTATGTTCCAATCAGAGCTCGTTCTACAGACTCAGAGAATGTGCACAGCGGAAATCCAGATATCCTGCAATACAGCTTGGAGTACTTATGGGGGATAGTAAACCTGAGAGGGTGCATCAGGACTGTCCGACATGTTAAGTACATGTGTGTGTGTGTACGTGTGTGTGTAGCATTATTTACACTGAACAAAGTGCACCTAGAAATGGTATTTGCAGATCTGCAGAAATGTCCTTGGATGCTCATTATATGTATAAGAATGAGTTTTGATTTTCGGGAAACTGAATTTAAGCATACCTCCCAACTGTCCCGCGGTGTCCTCCATCTCAGAAAAGATACGGCGCATCCACACAGCGTCTATTCAGAGAGGCAGAGGTGCATGGCCAGCAGCTGCACATTGTATAACATGCGATAAATAGAATGCAATTTATCCCATGTAAGGACTCCAGGGAAGCTGCCGATGGGGAACAGGCTGCGGTAGCGGAGGGCAGGCAGGAGATTTCAAAACTCCCATGCAAATGAATGGGAGGCCGCTGATTGGCTGTGAGAGCTGATTGGATGCAATACATCGCAGGTGCTGAATATGCACCTGCGATGTACACTGATGCATTTAATCACGATTTATCATATGTGCTGCAGATATGATTCCCAGGCTCCGATCTGATGCGCACCGGAATGCGCATCGGATCGGACCTGATGTCAGACACCTCCGATATGGCCAGTTTTCATCAACCCCTCGGAATGCCATATTGACCATGTACGATTTTGTTGCGGGCATACTTTGGCATCGCAAGCTGTGAGATATGTACTATGTTTTCTATATGTGCCCATACACGGAGCAACAGCGCACAGCACAAAGAGTCTGTACAGCACGCACTTTCTGTACTAGATCGCATCGCATCTACATCGCTGCTGTGGCACATCGCATGCATTTCGTACTAGATGTGATGCGATGCGATGCAATCTAGTACAAAAAGTATGGATCACATTGCTCTGTGTATGGGCACCTTTAGGACTATATAGTCCATATTGGTAGTCCATATTGCAGAGTGTGTATGCCCCATGCGACATTATGGGTACAGAAATAAACAAAACTATTATTGGACAATTCAAATAACATATTAATAAAAAGTTAAACAGATGTTAGGAGTCAAGTTTATTGTTTCAGGGGCTATTCACCCAATACACTGCAAGTACCAATCCAGGGTCAAATGAGAATATTACTGGCACAAATCTATATCAAACTAACCCCCAAACTTAAGATGGGCACGCATTGGATGGTATTTTAAACAATATGGCCTATTTCGAAGGATCGAGACTTTAAAAACTTTCACATTGTCCAGTGTGTACGCACCATTGTACGCTCTCGTGAGTCTTCTGATTGGTTGTGCATGCAGCTCAATCTGATGATATCGCCAATGGTTTTCAGTACATTGCGCAATGTGTACAAACTATATACCTGGCATCAAACGCCGGAACAATGCATGATACATTGTTAGGTCGTTTGTAAGGTTGCGATGTGTGCATGCACTATATCATTTGTCAGGGAGTTTGAGAGAAATTGTTGAGGACATTGTGTCATTTGCGCACAATCTAATGTCCTGAGATACATTAGCCTTCTGTCCGGCTCACCATCACTGCGCTATACTACATTAAGCCACAAGAGGGCAGTAGAGCTTCATGTTATTTCCCTCTTGCCTCAACTAAAAATAACTAAAAATCAGTCTGCTGAAGAAAATTACCTTATACAAAGAAATTGGCATTTTTTTTATTCTGTTGTGCAAACTGCAACCATCAGTTTTTATTGTGATCACAAACTCAGATGGGTATGGCGATGTGACAACTTGAAAACAAGACTAAAAATAAACACTGAGCATTAGTCGAGAGGTCCAGTTACACCTTGCTCAGCTGAACAATAATGAAAGTAGGCAAGTTACGGAGAGGAAGCGAATAAGGAGATGCACACAGGAGCCGGAACATGGGGATATAAAACTTTTACCTGTGTTTTGTCACCGTACAGATGTGTCCCTGTACAGCCATGCCGTGCTGACTACGCAACGCAGAAAGTGATCGCAGCCTCCCGCAGGCGTACGTACTGTCCCGCTATGCACCAGCGGGAGATACTGCCACAGAAGGCTGCTATACGCAGAAAAGTTGTAGAAAGGGGATACGGTCACTCGGCCTACAAGCGTTAAGGTCGACATGAGTTAGGTAGACAGGGTTATTAGGTAGACACAAGCATTAGGTTGACATAGGGTTTTTCTCATTTTTTTGAGCCGACATGTGCCGACAGGCGTTATTTCATGCCCTACCCTCCACTAGGGCGTGGTGGGAGGATAAAATAGTGTGCCCAAAGCATGGCAGTCAGCCACGTGAGTGGACGCAGTGCTACATTTCAGTGTCCATGTCGACTGTGTTAAAATTTGGGACAATAAAAAAAAATAAAAAAAACCATGTCAACCTTCCCCATGTCAACCTAATGCTTGTGTCAACCTAATGACCCTGTCAACCTAACGCATGTCAACCTTAATGCATGTCAACTTAATGGTGTCGACCAACTTGCTGTCCACCCAATGATCCCAACCCGAAGAAAGACACATTTGTACCATTTGACCAAAAGTGACACATAAAACCGCTGTAAGCAGTAGTTTGTAATAAAACACATTTCCAGCACTAAAGATAGCCTGCTAATTTGCCTACTTTGTATCTGGAAAATTCATTGTACAATAAAATATCGCATCGCATCGTATGCCATTAAATGGCATGCGATGCGATTGTATACGATTTTTTATTGTACAAGCACCCTGATGGGTCCTTACAATGTTAAATGAGCCCCCACTATCAACAGCAACCCGAAGCGTGGCGAGAGCAGCAAGCCCGCGAGGGGCGGCGGTAAGCGTCCTCCGACCTTTTCATACCCCCACTATCCACGTCGGTGTGGAGATGACTTTAGATAGTGTGGCGAGCGCAGCGAGCCACCGAGCTTGGAGTGTGGCAAGCCCCACGAGGGGACACGGAATACATGTTAAGTAATGCTCGCCACGCTTCGGGCTCGGTGGCTTGCTGTGCTCGCCACACTATCTAAAGTCATCTCCACGCCGAAGTGTATAGTGGGGGTATGAAAAGGTCAGAGGACGCGTACCGCTGCGCTCGCCATGCTTTGGGTTGGTGTTGATACTGTGGGTGGCGTTGACAATGGGGGGGCATTTAACATTGTAAGCACCCATCAGGGTGCTTGTACAATTAAAAAACGCATCGCATTGCATGCCGCTATATGGCATGCGATGCTATGAGATGCCCTACGATGCACATCGCGGGCGCCGTGATAATACACAAGTACCAATTCATTTTATATTGTTGTACTGTATAAGTCCATTTCCAAAAACGAACACAAAAAAACATAATTAAGCAAATAAAACAGGAGTAAAAATAAACAGAAAACCTCACAAAAGGACATAAATTAGATCTACGCTATCTAGTGGCCACTATACAGATACACCAGTTCGGTAATGCAAATATCTAACCAATCAGGCAGCAGCTCAGTGCGTACAAGCACGCAGATACTGTATACAGCTGCAAATAGCCTGGCTGGTCCATAGGTAAGGGTCACGAGGTTCAGTTGTTGCTTAGACCAAACGGTACTTATATGTTAGTTGGGTGCCCACTAAGCTAGTTTTCCACGTCCGCTCGCCGCGCTTTGGGCTCGCTGCGCTCGCCACACTATAGCCGGGACTGCAGACAAATCCTCTGCGGGTTGCCTTGGAAGATGCTCAGCGCTACCGAGTCCCGCCATGGGACAGCCTGTTTAACGCCAAAAGCGGTATGTGGACTAATTTTGTCGTTTTGGAAATGACTGAAGGAACCAAAACTAAAGAAAAGTATTATAAAACCCTAGTAAGTATGGGTATGTAACATGTGGAAGTGATGTAGACTACAGCATGGATTGAATCACTGTAAATCACTGCGGAATATCTGCAGACGATACAAATAACGGGTAATAATACAGCGGAATATATGAACTGAATTACTGGGATAACTTACTGATCAGGACTCGAGTTCGTTGTCCTCTCCACAGCCGCATTGCTTTTGGGTCGTCGAGCAACATTCGGCCTTGGGGGGCGGACCTGTGATAAGAACGTAACACACACGTCAGGTATGGCTTATAGAACTGATCTGAACATCACTGATCACACTGCGCTAGAAAATGAGCAGAACACCAGCGTAACGCATTTTTACCCTGATTCTGGTTGACTCTGTAAGATGCAAAGCACACGGCTTACTGAGTCCCCCCCCCCCCCACACACACACAACCATGCGAGGGGCACGAAGACACCCTTTTGCATGTCCCGCTGCCGGAGAAATCATTCAAGGTTCGCCAGCCATTAAAAGATTTCTTCAGACCACGCAAATATTATGACCTACAATGATAAAGGATCCCCTTTATCATTGTAGGGGGATGCGGGCATTTGGTCTACATGGGAAAAGGTCAACATGGGTCTAGGGCAACATGGTAAAAGGTCAACATGGTTCTACAGTACGTCGAAAGGTCATTAGTTCGACAGTCAAAAAGGTTGACATGGGGTTTTTCACTGTTTTTTTGAGCCGACAGTATTTCATGCCCTACCATACACTACGGTGTGGTGGGAGAATAAAAAATTGTGCCGAGCGTACCGTGTCGGATGCATTGCGAGCGCAGCGGTGCACTTTAAACTGTGTCCATGTTGACTGTGTTGACATTCAGGTAAAAAAACTGTGAAAAACCCCATGTAAACCTTTTGACTGTCCACCTAGACATTTTCGAACTAATGACATGTCGAACTAATGACCTTTTGACCTATAACCATGTCGACCTAGACCCATGTCGACCTAATGACTGTCAACTATCATGCTGTAGACCAAATGATCCCAACCCATTGTAGGATGAGTACAGGCTGTCCAGTCCTTTAAAACATCCCAAATGGTGACTGGCGGTCACAAGGCTGATCCGCGGCTGTGTCTTCAGGCACAGCGCTCGGATCTCGCGTCTATCTCCTCCTGTTGCCAATTAATTTTAATTACATGGAATTGCACTGCAGCTTCTTGCGGATGTGCGATTCCATACAAGTATGAATCAGGCCCTGGACAGAGCTGCAGTGTATTGTTAGCACCGAGCAGTGTTGTTCTATTGTTCAGTGCTGTGGATTAATGAGCAAACACTTGTTACAAAACACTTCTATAAATACTGTATATAGATATATTTAACGAAGAAAAATTGACATGAAAAAAAGGTATTGTGGGATGCAGGGATAGAAGATTGCAACCATAAGGTTCAGGCGGAGAGATCTTCTGATTGGTAAAGAACAAACATTTGTGGTGTGAGACAGGGATTACTGGTCTGTACAGGTGAGTGCACATCATATACTTCATGTATAATGTAAGGCAGTGATTTCCAACCTTATTACCTTGCGGCACACTAAATAAGATTTTAAAATTGTAAAGGAACACCATGAGATCCCCACAGGGCAAAACACATTGGTCCCCACAGGCAAAAAAAACACAAACCTATTGGCCCCCATATAAAAAACAATCACACTGGTCCCCACAGGTAACAAAAATAAAATACATTGGCCCTTTACATGAAAAGAAGAGACCAGTAAATAACAGGTGAACTGAAGGTGGCTGTAAACTGGTTTGGGCGTCTCTAGATCTGGGGGCACACTTGAGAACAGCTGATGTAAAGTAATGTGCACAAAGAGCTTAATTCCCACCATGGGCAGGAATCATTAGCTGGGAGTCCTGTGACAAATGCGTCAGCATTAATGATCCACACACTTCACGTTTTAAATTTACCAATAATATCGTAACAAGTCACAAAATTCAATTCCAATATTTGTGCAGTCCTATGCGCGATAAGGAAATCGTCCCGCACCCCAATAGTGGCAATCAGGAGCCCAAACGGCCAGATGGAAGATGTAGGAGGCTGGTAGAGGGTGTGAATTATTAGGCCAAGAGTCAAGAGGCTGACAGGAAAAGGGTCGACACTTGCAAAGGGTTGATAATTAATAAATAAGGTGGCCAAAAACCAAGGTTACACTGAACAGCAAGCTGTGTGCATGGCGAGGCTTTCTCAAACGATTAGACTAAAAACTGTTAAACCCAGAGGCGTAACTCGATATTCGTAGGCCACATACAGTTTTTAAGGACCCCCTATTTAGCAACTGATGGTGATAAATGTATGTAAAAAATATTACTTAGTAAAGATGGGCCCCTACTCAGCTCTGCACCCCTTGCACCTATGGTAGTTACACCATTGGTTAAACCCCATTTTTCCAGTGGTTGTGACGCGCTCCACAGCGGCTCCGTACCGCTCTCTCCCCGGAAGATAAATGAACAGAATACAGCACCATCAAGTTAATAACATCACTTTTTCAGCTATATGTGGGAATTAAATGTTTTATCAGACAAGCTCCCTTGCCAGCTTCCCCTCCCTCCGATGCTGTGGGTGTAACCCAATAGGAATGTAAAGAAAAATGAGCTTGTTAAGTTTTACAGACTGGCAAAAAATAAAAAAGTGATAAAAGATGTACTTACCTCTATATCAAATAAACTGCGTAACAGAGGTTTATGGCGTTATCGGACTAGTAAGAACAATTAGCCACGTTTTTAGTCAGCAGAATGGAAATTCTTGGAGCGTTACTTACAGTAGAGGAACAAAATGATTAATTATTGTGAACCGTTCACTAAGAGGATAGCCAATGGGATGTATTCCGCACTAATTAAAGAAGGGACTTAGTTTATAGATTTTTGCAATGGTAAAGTCAGTTCCCTGTAAAAGGTTCTGTGACATGTTTACACGTCTCTCAAGCTGCCGGTGTTTTTCATTACTCTGGAAATGTAGAAAGCCATTTTCCTCACTGCAGAAATGCCGCTACATAGAGAATGATCTGATTTCAGATTTCTGCGCTGAATCCAAGATGTGCTTGTTCTGTCAGCGTCCGGGACCGGATTCATGTTCGGATGATGCTAGTGATGTTTAGATTTGACTATACAAGAGTCAGAATAAAGGCCCTGTACACACACATCGATTTGCTTTTGATTCGATGTTAGATCAGACTTCCCTACCCTCCCGGAATGGCCGGGAGCCTCCCGGAAATCGGGTCCTTCTCCCACCCCCCACCCCCCCGGGAAGGTTGGCAAGTCTCCCGCTTTCTGCTGATACCCCCGCTCCCACAATACACAGCCAGCCATTCAGCTCCTACCTGCCTTGTCACAGACTGTGTTTGAAAAAGGTCAGGCAGGAGCTGATTGGCTGGCTGTTTATCACTCTCCATTTTATCACTTTTGAAGCTTAGTGCATCTGACCCAGGGTCTTTTCTTTTTTTTTCACATTTAAATTTTTTATTGAATGCAAGTCAATGAGTCAGACTGTACTGATAACTTACCAGTGTTTAAAAGCGCATGGCAGGTAGGGATGGCCAAAGACCATCGATGATTCGAAATCATCGATGGTTCATGGCCTATGTCAAATACTTTTGCCATCGATGGGGGGGGGGGGCAGATGGTTTCCCATGGAACAGCAAAACGATTTGCTTTTTTTCCCAAAGTGCTGGGACACAGAGCATAGCTCCACCCCTGACACCCACAAAGCCCCGCCCCGTGTTTTGATTGGTCCACAGGCCAATCAATCAAACACAATGGATGACCATCAATATGTTAAAATATCGATGGTCAGCCATTGCATAGTTTAGCACTATCGATGGCCAGTGTTAGAATTGCCATTGATGGCAATGGCAACGATGACCATCCCTAATGGCAGGTACATTTTCATTTTGACTAGAAATCAATTATGTAGAAAGTGGGTGTGGTATATAGTTCCCACAGCCATTATCCCGATGTCAGGATCCCGACTGGCTGGACTCAGACAGCATGGCGAGCGCAACAAAGCCCCTTGCTTGCTACGCTCGCCACCTATTCTATTCTCCCTCTATGTGTACTAAGAAATAAAATTGCTTAAACTTAGCCCTGGTTAACGATCCTTGGAAACTGTCCACCGACAACAATCATTATCCATTATTTGACTCTGACCAGCTTGAAGTATGTGACTACGGTACACCATTACTGTGCTCTGCCTACAGTACTGTACCTGCCCCACCCTGCTCTGTCCACACACAGGCCGGCCTCGGTGTCAGAACCACGTAAAGCCGCATAGCAGCCACTGCTCTTGGAATCTGCAGTGCAAAGTCACACAAGTAACGCAACTGTATGCCAAGTGTCATCACACTCACTCCAGATCACCCCGATATGTGTAACTGCCGGTCCCGCAATAAATAACAGATTCTGCATGGTAATAGGGTTCAAACTGGGTCCCTATAGCCCACACAGACCTCTCATGTCCTTTCAATGAAATTTCAAGGTAGGTTCTACTCAACCACATATAAACGATTGTTTCAGGCGACAAATTAATTGTTGATTGTAATAAGGCATCGATCCGTCAGCTGGGTGATTACCGATCATTTACTCTTTGTCAAGGAAAGAGGAGCAAATCGTGTCAGGAAAAGGAAAGGATGAAGTTTGTGGCAACTTGTGGAGTTGGAGAGTTGGAAGAAAAAAAAGAGAACAACAGAACTAATTAGGGAGCTGAGCTGTCAGAGAGCGGCTGGGTGGCTGCGTGCCAAACACAAAAGAATATATATATATATACTGTAGCTGGCAATCAGGAGGACAGAGGCGGGAGACAGGAATGTTACATTAGTAGAGGCTGGTAAGAAGGAAGAAGCTGTGATGACAACTAGTGATGACCATGGATTGGTCTGACCTAAGCAGAGGTTACCACGCGGCAGACGGAGAGAGGGAAAGGATGTCGGTAAACAAACAGGAATAATAATAATAATAATGTAATATAAGTGCAGGATTGAGCACAATAGTCAATATAATACAAATATAGAGGAGTATGCTGTGTACATACGGGGCGATTCAGGAGAACATTCTATCTGACCTGGACGATGTACTCCAAATCGCATAGAAAGTGACCCTGAATCGCACATGTACAGCAGCGTTTAATCCTGATATGCAGACCCGCGGCAGCAATAGACAGTGCAGGCAAGTCTATTTATGCTCCGAAATAGCATGGCCCCCACAACCGCCCCCCCCATGCGCATACTCCATCCAGGTTATTATAAGTAGTAGATCACGATGGCTGCCGCTCATCCTCTACACACAATGGGATTGGAGCTTACTTGCAAAGCGATCGAATTCTAAAATTATTTATAATCCCACTTTATTTACCATTCTTGAGCGCTGTTTTTATATGTTTTGTTGCTGTTGTTTTTCCTTGGGGTTTGACTCCCCCATCCCATTACAGCTGCTTACTAGAACTACAGCCCTTCTAAGCGCCCAAGCTTCTATTTCTTGGTAGAACACCCCTTGCTTCCACACACACAAATACAGATCTTATACTATCCTACCTCTATGGGTGGCTTCACCTGCAGCCCATAGTATTCAGGGTAAGGGCATGTGCAGCACCAAGGCCAATACTGTGCATGCGCCGGCCCGATGCCTGTCATCGGCAGCCCATAGTATTCAGGGTAAGGGCATGTGCAGCACCAAGGCCAATACTGGGCATGCGCCGGCCCGATGCCTGTCATCTGCAGCCTACAGGGACCGGGACTTAGCTTCTATGGGCTGCAGATGACAGGTACAGTGAATGCTTTCTCCTGCACTATTAACTCCACCCGCGGTTGTCCACAGGTCAGTACATTTAATGGGGTCTGTAGCTTCTGCACTGACGCATTCCGCTCCCTACTTGAGCTTTATCAAATAGACTTCCCACATTTTGTTTGGGGGAGTCGTGACTCTCTTGCGGTTCAGACTAGCGAGTGCCTAGAAATTGGGTGTGGCCCCTACTGTATGGGGCATGGCCTTGTGGGGATGCCATGCCTTCAAGCAGTGCTCTTAATTCCTGTCCCAATGGTGGCATGGCCATCTCTCTATAAGCTACTGGCATGACCGCAGTCCCTTTGTCTCCCTTAAATGTGAGCAGAGCAGCAACGGATAGGGAGACTCCCAACTAACCTCACCACCACCACGGGAAACTGCTGCCTGCAGATGTAACACTGGTACTGTCCGCTAAAACTGGGCCAGTTGGGGGGTATGATGTAGTGAAGCCAAGGGGGTTAAACCGTGGGTTCAGTGCAAGTGGGAGATCACAGTTAGTTACTAGAGGGAAGGGTTAATAGTTAGGGATTGGGGAAAACTACTCACCAGAACTCTGCCGCATCAGACCCAGTTTGTTGACAGTTCACAATGTCTATATATCATGCAGGTAAAAGTGATGAATGGGTACTTATGTATTATCTGGGCTCCCATGTTAAATGCACCCCATTTTTTCATACCCCTACTATCCAAATACGCATGGAGTTGATTTTATATAGTGTGGCGAGCGCAGCGAGCCACCGTGCCCGAAGCGTGGCGAGCGCAGCGAGCCCCGCGAGGGGACACGGTCTCATAAGAAAAACGGGAGCCCAGATATTACATAAGTACCGATGAATGTTAAAAATGTGAGCATGACAACGTGGTGCGTGTTGACAGTTGGATTCTTTTGACATTCCAGTGTTGCCTGATGACTGCTGTCAAATCATACCAACCCCGAGCTAACAATGCATTATTACATGGATATTTCCCAAACGGAATTTTTTCAGGACATTTATTGTTTGATTTACATTTTAATTGATGAAGGCAGCTTTTAAATACAAACCGATATGTTTTGTATTTTGTATTTACTTATTAAATATTTATTTATTCAGGTCTTGATTAATCGCCAGTATTATTGGATTTGTTTATTCTTAAACAGAAATTCTAAACACCAGATACCAATGACCGAAGCCCGTGAGGACCTTGACAGATGTCATGTGTGTAATCTTTGGCTTCCCCCATCAGGATACAATAAAAATCTTTAAATTTGGGTTGCATTATGTCCATTTAGCACCGAAGTTTTAAATAGTAGATTCAATAATGACTGTGGGTGAGTACAGTCAAGGAAACCAAGTGCAGTGCAGTGTACCAGTGATCTTAAATACACACTATAGCATATATTTTACCCTAGATTGAGGACTGGGGATTTATATTTACAAAATGGGTGGGTCCCTGGGGACACACTCTGCTGCAGCTAATTCGGTGGCTCCCGCAATGTTTCCCTGGTCTGGTAGGTAGCCAATCCTGTTATGTCATATGGAAGTGGAGGAATATCAAACTGTTGGACAGGGTCAGGCACCACTTCTACCACTGCTGTGTCGCTACCCTGGAGCTGCCCTTCAACCGCAATGGCATTGCGGGCTTTTGCTAAAGACCCAGCTCTTCCCTTCTGCCGCGCCGCAAGAGATGTGGCCATACATGTCTGAGATGTGCAGTCCCAGCCTCACTGCTTACAAAGACCTCCAGGCCCAGGATGCCAGAGGAGCACATCTAGAGTGGGAGAGTCGCATACAGGACAGTGTCCAGGAGGCTGGGCAAGAAGACCACGGTGGAGGTGTCCTAGCATCTTGACCTCCAGGTGAGCTGGGACCTGATGGGGGGAGGTGAGCTGCTAAATCCGCTGCTAACTACACTTACCCCCTCCATACCCCCGGTACGGTCTCTCTTACCCCAACTGCTATTTACCTTCTATGTACCTGCCCTTAACCATCTTCTTGCCCAAACTGCAATCTACCCCCTCCCCCAGAACTGCCCATAGTCCTGCCTGTCCTAATAAACCTTTATTACCAATCTGGTAGCTACCTTGCTGCCGGAGAAGAAGACTGACCATCTCCTGGGACACTTACTGGACAAGGGGACCGACCTCTGTGTGCTAGGGACAAGGGCAGTATGTACAGTTAGTGTGAGTGCGGGCAGGGGCGTAGCTAAGGGTTCATGGGCCCTGGTGCGAAAGGTCAGCTTGGGGCCCCCCTACATACAACAAAATTAAAATCTCGGTCTGTTTATATTTTAATACATCAAGTATATTATGTTAATAATAGAACTAACATTTAAACATAGGATAGTAGTTTATTTAAATAAAATATTAAAAGAACAAAGATGATAAAACTGGAGAGGCCCAGGTTACTGGAAGCTATGGTGTGCTAGGTATTAATCTACAAGGCCCAAAGGATTATATTATGATACTAGTGGCCATGATATCTAGATGTGGCACTACAAATCCCAGCACATCCTCTATCGGCAGAGCATGCCGATGCCCACATCGGCACAGCAAGCTGGCAGGTAAGGGATATCCCCAGCACGGCTGTCTGTAATCCCCATGGCATCTCCTTCCTATGAGTCACCCAGGATGAGCCCCCCACCTTCCCTCCTCAGCATCATGGCGTCCCAGCAACGGAGGAGCTCGCTCATCCATAGCCGCAATCCTCCCGGCACAGCCACTCAATGCCCTTTCCCTACCAGCACGCCCAGCACCGCCGCCCGCCTAACGTTACCGGCCTCCCCGCGGCATCACTGGCCCCACTCACCATCCTCTACGCGGCGACTCTCTCCAGGTTACCAGGGGCAACTACGTCACCCAAGCCGCTGCTGCTGGTGACGCTGTACGCCCAATGGGCGGTCTTCTACGAGACGTATGGAGCGTGCTCCGCTGACGCCCGATGCTATCCGTCCATACTTGAAGCTGGAACGGCTCTGCGCATGTGCGAAATTATGCCATTAAACCTCGGCTGCCCTATTATAGTGGCGGGGGTTACAGTGGCGGGGGTTGGGCCCCCCTGGCGCAGGTGCGACCGCTGCGACCCCTGTAGCTACGCCACTGAGTGCGGGTGTGAATCAAAGGACTACCAAAATTGGTGTGTGTGTGTACTGATTACCCCTTTATTGGGTAATCAAACCTCCAGAGGAATCCCCATCCTAGGTGACCCAATCAAGTGTGTCCCTTGCATTTGTTTTCTGATTTTGACATTTATTTTTACATTTACACACAAAAGCAAAGATTGTAAGCGTCTGTGCAGGCTCCCAGACAGGTCTACAGAATTCAGTCACACCATAATAAAATACAACTAAACACAACAGCATGCACCATCGGAAAAAAACACAATTGTATCAAAAA
This sequence comes from Crinia signifera, assembly GCF_055691185.1. Lineage (NCBI taxonomy): Eukaryota > Metazoa > Chordata > Amphibia > Anura > Myobatrachidae > Crinia > Crinia signifera. Next base: position 9,332,086 of record NC_139225.1, on the reverse strand, counting down.
CGATTCTTAGTACATTTGAGTGTTTGATCTTAAAAAAAACTCTTATGCATTCCACCGATGCCCGGCGTGTTCAAGCTCGGACCAAATTGAGCACCTACAGTAAGCGTACACATTTACTGCGTAACATTTCCCCTACATGTGTGAGTTAACCAACAGCGATCTGTTCTCTTTACTGATTAACACCTTATCACAAATGTAATGGGCACCGCTTCATAATCTTTCACAAGTCATAGGACGTATAAGTAACAAACCATGCAGTAGAAGTGTGCCAAACCAGCAGGCAGAGCAGGACATGCGTTGTTAGCAATAAGTGACTCATGGGCGGATTTATTAAGCTCGGTGAAGTGATAAAGTGTCTGGCTTTTATCACCGGCCAATCAGCTCCTAACTGAGAAGTTACAGGCTTGGTTTGAAAAACGACAGGTAGGAGCATACTTGCCTACTTTTGAAAACTAGTTTCAGGGAGATTATAGTTGGTAGTAGAAAGTTGCACAGCGCTCCATTGAGTGGGCGTGTCATGCTCCACCCAAAGGGTGTGTCTAGTTCCATATATGGAAAGATTGTGGAAAGACATTGTGAACGTGGCACCTAGAAGCGTTGGTGTTATGTAATGTAGATGAGCCCCAAAGCAGTTAGTAAGAGCTACTATACTTGGTAAAGTGCTAGGAAATGGCGCTGATGATTCAATGTAAATGTATCTCTCATTCCTTTTTTCCCAAATATGTAACAGTGTAATGTGGGCTAGGTGACATGAGGGAGATTGCTAGACTAATGAGGGAGAGAGAGGGAGATTGCTGCTATTTCAGGAAATCTCCTGCAGAATGCAGGAGAGGAGGTAACTATGATGTAACAGTGTAATGTGGGCTAGGTGACATGAGGGAGATTGATAGACTAATGAGGGAGAGAGGGAGATTGCTGCTATGTCAGGGAGTCTCCTGCAGAATGCAGGAGGGGAGGTAACTATGATGTAACAGTGTAATGTGGGCTAGGTGACATGAGGGAGATTGCTAGATTAATGAGGGAGAGATGGAGATTGCTGCTATTTCAGGAAATCTCCTGCAGAATGCAGGAGAGGAGGTAACTATGATGTAACAGTGTAATGTGGGCTAGGTGACATGAGGGAGATTGATAGACTAATGAGGGAGAGAGGGAGATTGCTGCTATGTCAGGGAGTCTCCTGCAGAATGCAGGAGGGGAGGTAACTATGATGTAACAGTGTAATGTGGGCTAGGTGACATGAGGGAGATTGATAGACTAATGAGGGAGATTGCTGCTATGTCAGGGAGTCTCCTGCAGAATGCAGGAGGGGAGGTAGCTATTGGTAGGAGCTGATTGGCCGGTGATAAAAACCAGACACTTTATCACTTCACCGAGCTTAATATGTCCACCCCTCAGTGCCCAGGTATACATTTCTTGTGAAGATCTAGAACTAGAGCAAAAATGAAACCCAAAACTTGCATTTGCTCCTTGGAAGGAACAGAGAAAAGAGACAGACACGCAACAGATGGATGTCGCGTTTACAGAAAGATACAGCTTGTGGAAGCTTATACCAAATCCAGAAAGAACTTCGCACAATCCACTTCCTTTTCCTAAAAGCTCTAATTAGCAATGCAACAAATTAACTCTGTGTGTAGGGAAGTGCTTTATGTTTATACTGAAGGTATTATATGGGGAAGTGCTGCGTACGGTGGAGGGGGAGTCTGACCCTAGTGGGGGCAATCAGCTTTCTCTAGAGGTATCGGTCCTCGCTCAGGACACTGTAACTAAGATAAAATGACATCCAGTATGTTGTACGTTCAAACTTGTGTTCTGATCTACAGGAGGATAATAAATACATGATTACAATAATGAAAGTGTACAGACGTCTATCAATTGCTGTGTAGCTGAAAAAAGGACTGTGCTATACTGTGAGTTGTTGGACCAGTTATAACCCATTTCCACTGAAATCTCAAGTCCGACACAGGTCTTGGAACACGGTTCCAACGCTGTGTCCACAACATACTGGCGGTTATTCACAAGCTGGTGCTGTTTATACTGCATATGGGTGCAAGTCTTTCTGTTGGCGCTTGGAGATGACATCACATACGTTGATCCGACTCTCCCTATACTTTTACCGGGATACGGGTCAGAAGACCTGGGGTCACCCATTTTACACTGCCCTGCTACACAAGGCCTACCTGCGTCCAACCCTGCTCACTACCCATGCTGGTTTTCGGTGGATTACTGGTCTCAGGATATATTTTTGAGGAGCATTTTTCACTAAGCCATAACCCAGGTTATCCTGGGAATAATCAGGTTGTTGCGGCGGTATACAAGGGGTATTAGACTGTCCTGGGGCCCCAGCCATGTGATGTCCCATTGAATGTCATCTGACTTATGATAAAGTAATGCCTAAAAACTTTTAGACAGTACTGAGATTCAGGGGAGTCTTAAGAGAGGAGGCTGCCCATGTGTAGCTATCCTCCCAGCAGGCCGGAACCCCTCCTCTCTGCCAATGAGCAGATCACAGGGAAAAATGGGCGGGATCTCGGCAGCGCTCCTGCGAATGAAGTGCGAATATCGATATTAGGGGATTTTCACACTTCCATGCATAAACAGCACACGCAAAGCACATACGTGAAGGGTCACAGTATGATCTCATCCAGGAAGGATGCACCTGCAGTCTGAGTGTCAGCAGGCGGGAGGCGACATGGTGCTAGGTGGGCGGGGTCTGAATGTGGTCATACGCAGCCGATGGGAGCAGAAAAATGGTGGCGCTGTGCTTGCCTTCGGAGCCAGGGGGCTATCCTTATGGTAGTGTTCGTATCACAGGCCACTTCATAGAATGGGCGGCCTCCAGCACGTGAAAGACGGCAGTTGTAGCTTTGTTAACGCTGCAAAACTGCAATTGACGCTAAATGAGTTATGGGGCATTTTCTAAGCGATCTCACTAGATTGTTTAGATAATGCCCCAACATCGCTCTGAGTGTAGGGACCAAAGCGTGGTGTGGCCATGCACGTCACTATCGCCCGGCGATTAATATCCAGCATGCTTAATCGTCGGTCAGGGCCACTGTCCTCACCGGAGAACACTGGCCCTCACAGATCGCTCAGCACACAGCGCTGGCACAGCACTGCTCAGAACAATCAGCACATCTCTCCGTGTGGAGGCCCCTTTTAGTATTAGTGTATGACGCAGCTAGGTCGCAAAGCCTGTGGCGGGCTAATTGAGGGCTACTTTGGGTCATTTGAGGATGTACATGGATACAGTACATCTGTAACTGAGACCTCTTCAATGACATTGTAGTGTAACACTCACTTGTTAATACATTATTTATTGGCCTATGGTCTTTTATTACTAATTTAAGCAGGAAAGCAAGACTAAGGAGCATGGGTAACAGTAAGCCCCTACAGGCACTGGGAAGGGACAGCACTAACAAAGTACAGGCAAGAGGTGCAGTATTCCAAGCTGGGAGAAATGCAAGTTTCAAAACTTTCCCAAGAGAAGGCTTGTAAAGTGCGGCTGTCATTTTTGCTCATTCAGGGTAAGACAGACCCAACTACAGTAAGGAGGCTTAATAGAGCTACAAAGAGCGAGTCAGGGAGAGTTATATAAAGTGAGAGTACAGACTCGCAGGCTCTACTCACGGGAACGCTGGAGCGCTGGATCCGCGGTGGAGGAGGCCGTGCTGGAGCCGTCTTTTCCTGCTGTATTAAAATGGAAACTGACATATAAGTAATAAATAACATACGACACCTGGTAAGCATAAAGTGATTTTATCTAGGGCTCCAACATGATCCAACGCCTGCTGCCTTATCCTTTATTTACATAGCGCCACAAGGGATCCGCAGTGTCCAATTACAGAGTACATACACAAATATGCAAAACAAGAACACAGTCCCCTACAGAGGGCACACACCTTGAGATATGCACTATTATTATATTTGATAGAATAGAAAATCGAATGGGCATCGAATGGTTTTTCTACATTCGATGCCGATTCTATCCCAATGCACGCTCCTGTGTAGTGTAAATCGAATAGAAAACTAGTCTTGGCAGGCAAGACTATATACAGATCTGTACTATATAGTCAAATTGAATGCATTTGCGTACCATTCGATTTGATCCTGAAAATTGCACCGTGTAAACTCACTATTACAGTTCAAGATATTTATAAACAAAGTACGGGGAATATAAACTTAGATGCATCATCAATCGACAATAAAATAAGTATCGGTAACAGAAAACCAAGAGGTTAGATGCCACCAAATGGAGTACGGGCAGACGTTTAATAAGAGAAGCACGTGATGGAAGAGGTCCAGTCATTTAAAAATGGTAGGGGGCGCAACAAGGCTCGCCACAGGTTCTATGCTCCATCTGGGGGTAGTGGACCCCCATGAGGAAAAATAGCCCGTGTCAGTGGGGATCCCGACTGTTGGGCCGTCATCTGGCACCCACGAAGTACTAGTCATGTAGGAGTTTCAGTTTTATGACGTTACACAAACTCTTTTAGTGAATACGATGTATCTAGGCTGTCATTTGTAACTGTAATTAACCCTTTGAGTGGCAAGTGAATTTGTCAAAATAGGTGTGAAAATTGGCAAGAGAACATTTTTTCCATCATAATGTTTACCTCATACAGGAGATTTGACACAACATTTTTTATTTGAATTTATATAGCAAATGTGAGCGACAATGGCATTTTTAGCAGATACTGTATATTGCACATCTCCTACAGAGATGTTGGCACTCAAAGGGTCAAATGAGTAAAGATGGGGGGCACATGGTGTCAGTACCCCTGGGCCCCTCTATCTAGGGGCCCCCTGTGGTTGGCGTGTATTATTTTATTTTTTTAGCTAAAGGTTTTGTGCATGGGAGTGGGGTAGTGCTGCAGCTTCACCTATCTGCCAATGTGACAATGATTAATGGTGCTGAGCATCAGTGTGCAGTGCATTACTGGGAGATGATGAAGTTCCATGAGACTTTGCACAAGAGGTCAGAGGCTGAGAGACTTGTGCTGGGCTCTGCTTGGTGGAGCTCATCATATGCTTCTTAGGCCCATGGAAGGTGGCAGCAGCAGCGGCCTAGTCATGGGAGGGTTTTTGATTAGAGGCAGTGCTGAGCCTGTCAGGGCTCCTACAGAGTAAGGTACAGAGGAACAAACACAGGCTTTTCATGTGGTATTTTATACATATATTTATATTTATTTACATCTTTACACTGTGGAACTGCCAGTTGCCTTTCGCATCCAACTCATAATGATCCATGTACAAAATACACATATTACGGGTTTAAATTTCAGCATTTCATTTGCCGTAGCGCCACATTTACGATATATGACCAATCAGTATGTGGGAGCCTTATCAATGTGTGCATCCATATTTTCTCTTTCCCAGCTGAAATGGTTAAACGTGACTTAGAGAGGAGAGGAATATTCAAAGTGGGAAAAGAAACGATAAAGCACAGTTATTTGGGAGTTGCTGGTCCCCTTCTATTTGCCTTCCCACTGACTATTTCCAGAAGGGAATGTTTATAAAGCACTACACGCTGCAGAGAACAGTGAGAACAGCAGCGGAGCACACTGGAATAGAACCGGTAGCGTAGGACAATGGGAACAGCACTTCCCCAAACACCAGGCTACACTACCCGCTAACCACCCACTTTATACAATTCAAGCAAGACTTCCATTTATTCTCCCTTCCTACTCACACGGCCCTTTCTATACAGAGCCAGCACTGCTGTGTGACTGGATTATATTCTGTAGCCCTCTAAACAAGTTCTCAGATCGCTATTTGGCTCCACCGATATGTAGTATTGCTGCATGGTAATTCCTATAATCAATTCCTATTTCCAGTCTCCTTAAGAGCTTTGTCACATCCATTTGTTTTATTTATGAAGACACACATTTAGGAACAAAAAAAAAATGTTTGGTTCCAATCAAGTCGTACGGGACCAGGTGCGCACAGAAGGTGCCACCGCTTCTAAAGCGTTTAAGGACACATCTGTATTCGGTACATACATGTCTATAATAGCAATGACGCATGTAATGTGTACTGGACGCTGTATGTGCCGGACAGGACAGTGGGAGAACATATAGAGGTAACAGTACTCTGCTTGTACAAAAGGATAATAGGAACCATATACCGTATGTATCAAGATGCGTTACAGAGAACAGATATAATATAGTGGAGGTGTCGTTACAATGTGGGCATTGACATAATGTCGAGATGTTTACCCTAACCATGGCGCCGATTCAGACCCGCTCTTAGCAGGCTGAATTAGGCCCCTTCCCCGACATTGTGAACGTCGCCAATGTAACTGCATGCCACAAAGAACACTGGGAAAAGAGAACGTGGGAAATATATGGGACCAGCGCCTTGCCATAGGAAGTCACATCGCTGCCGGCCAGTATATAACTGCTGATGACTGAACAGCACTTACCATGCTAGAATATGGACCTTATTCTGGCTGATACGCAAGGCTGCAGATTCGCAACGTTGTGAGTCCACCAGATTCCGCCCTGCGAATGTTGATACGCACGCCCCCCCTCACACTCTGCGTTCGTACTCGGGCTGCGAATGGAGGTTTAACATGAATATCCACATCGGCCACCATCAAATGATGTGGAAGGCACACGCACATCTAAGGTTACTCTGAGGTAAGCTTAGATGTGCGTGGGCATTCAGGAGGAAGTGGGCGGGCAGCTGAGATCCGGTGCGCGTGCGTCCCCTTACTATGGAGGTCCCCACCGCTTTACTGCCCAATCCCACCTCCCCGCTTCCCCCTTAACCCTGCCCGTCTCCCTGAAGTGGAGTGGGGCAGGGTTTGCTTCCCCTGCTGACAGGAAACTGGGACGTCCCAGTCACATGGAGCGCTGGTTAGCCAGAGGGGGCATTCTGGTGAGCCCCCGTGCCTAATGAAGGGTGCTCCATCTGTATACAAAACATTGGACCCCATGCGAACGGACCACAATAACCCCCAATATACTGCAGTATAAAGTGTCCTACAGGGAAGGATGCTGGTTAGCGGTTATTACCTGCCTATAGCGGTTACAGAAACGCACCATCTATCCAGGCCTACCAAAAAAAGGACTTGAATACAGAAGAAAGAGATCGTGTGCATCCAACCATCGTATTAATCCATAATTTTGTCTCGTTGTTGCTGCATTTTATAATAAGGGTCTCATGCGTAATCTGACATATAATGACGCGGAGATCTATATTTTGCACATTGCAGGGAGACTAGCACTGAATTTGTTAATATCCTTTTGTGGCTTCATCTAAACATGGAGGTGGAAGCACTGGGACATAGCCAGCCTCGAAATCTGCGTCTGGCACGGGCTCCTCTGGAACGATTCACTCTTCCCACTTCTAGTAAAGAGACAAAAACATGATCATATGGTTCCCATCACAGGTTGTAAAATGTGCGGAGACAGGAGTGGGAAGATCTTCCTGCCCAACTTGGGCTGCTAGCAGCTAGTCAGACAGCCTAACGCACATGCCTGGGGAAGTGTGCAGTACCTGTACTCTCTGTATCTGATGTATATACTTATCCCTGATGTTCTGAAGGTTTTATCTTAACCGGTAAACAATTCACGTGACGGCCACCTCTGATGCAGGGAAAATGAGAATGTCTCCTTTTAGATATAATTCATACAAGACTTCGGAATGCAATTCATTGCTAAAACCACAGGTGACAAACATTACATTAATAGATATACTGTATTGAATTCAACACACACACTGTAGTTGCCCACTTTTCAGAACAGCTTTATCTGTATCACATGCGGTTCTGCACCCACGCCCTGGATTATTCTACACGTTTACATGAGAAAGCAGAGAATAAGACAATGGGAGGGGTCAGTGACAGCATCATGTGACCTCCCACTGCCAATGCATTGTGATTAGACAGTACATCGGCGGTTAGAACTTCCTGGACAATTAAAGCTACGGTATCATTAGGTCGCCATTAAAAAAATGATGTTACTAGATTGGCCATCTAGCGTGGGGAGGTCTGAGTGGCAATGAAAGATTGTAGTATTTGGGGACATTTTAGGATGAGTGATGTAGGGACATCAACATAGTTTTTCAGCTGATTTTTTCATTACTGAAATTAAAGGTAGTGTCCTTTCAAAAGATGTCTGAAGTGTATCAGGTTGCCTATGAGTGGATCAACATGGAACCATTAATTTTAAATTAGATGTCCTCTATGGGCCCTCTTATATTCCCTGCAATGTTTGACGCTGTCACTGTCCTGTGCAACTCAATGGGGAACAAGGAAAAATTAGATCTTGGTGGTGGCAAAGTCCAACTGCTCTAGGTGTCATCGTCTGGCATTTGATCAGTGTACAACCAGAATTCTAATCTTCAGAAACCTTGTCACTTGTCTTAACATTAATACTGGTAGTGGCTTTCTATTGGATGTACTACTGTGTCCAATGGGAGGTGCGTGGACACGCCACTTTAAATTTGCAGGGGTGCGGGCTGTGTCCCGGTGTACAGGCTGCTGCTGCGGCACTGAGCAGCGGGTGCTGAGGGGGGGAGAGAGGCTGTGCTGCTGTGGCCTCCTCTGCACTCTACTCCCACTGCCCAGTCTCTGCAGGGGGGAGGCGGCACTGAATACAACAAAATAAGCTGACTCCCTTAAGTGGACCCTTAACCCATAAAGTGGTGGGTTTTCTGGGGCAGGACAAACCTACCAGGGCAGGTTTGTCCTGCCCCGGAAATACTCCCCACAGAAGGGGCAGACTCTGCTTTCTGTAGCAGCCCCTGCTGCTGCTGGCTTCAGCGTTTGTGGACGCATGGAGAAGTTTGGGGGCGATTCGGGGGATCGGGAGCACTTGGGTGTTCGGGCGCTAAGCCGTTTGTCTGTTCGGGCATTCTTGTGTTTGGAGTGTGAACTTGATCCTCCCAGGCAATGGGGAGGATCTGCAATGGGTGTGGGGGGGGGATCAGAAAGAGGGGGGATGGTGGTGCACCAATGGTTCACCGCTGGAGGCACCACTGGTGCACCCTTTACAGTGGCATGCCCGTAAATTTCTCGGGAGAGCCCACTCCTGCAGCGCTGCTCAGCCCAACAAATTTCCGGGCAAACCACCAAAGGGTTTAACCCTATAAGGCCCATAAGGGTCCATTAAATGAAAAACAATTTCACTTAACAAAACTTTGAGAATTGCATAAGCATAAACTTTCGCCTGTCCGTCGGACGTGCCTTAAGACTAGTGCAATATAAACCTCTACAAGGTCACGATAATTCATTTTTAACTTGATATAAAGATTTTGGGCCTTATTCTGATCGGTGCGGCCGGATCCGAATATGCGGCCAGGACCGTGCGCGCGAAACCACGCCTTCCATACGGATCGCCAACTCCGTCCGTACGCGGTAAGAAGCTGGCCGAACGGACCGCACGTGTATTTTTCACGGAATACGCCTCCTCCATCTCAGGGAACCTCCCCCAACATTCGATGGTCGCAGACCATCGAATGCAGGACCGAGTGCTCCACCAGCTCCCGCAACCTCAGACCACACGGGCATTTCTCCGTGCAAAAGCAGGGATCTGGACGGGCAGCTGACATCCGGCGATGTCATATGTCCGCCCCCTACACGTGCGTCACGGCCACATTACCATACGTACGCCCAGCGTTTGCATGGGAACGCCCATGAAACACGGGGCGTATGCATATGGTAATGAGCCCAAATAGCCCTTCACGCCCCTCTCCACCCCCTGTTCGGAGTGTTCACATTTCATGCGGGATTTGGCCGTACGCCCCGCTCGCACATGCGCAGAGACGCCTCTGCACATGCGCAGACACAAAACATCGGCGGGACGAACGCATGCGGATATTACCGCACCAACCAGAATAAGGGCCTTTGCCTACATTTCCATTTGTTCAGAGGTTCACATAGAAATGATGTGTAATTCTACCGAAAAAGAAATGCGAGTTTGGAATTGAATTGCAATTTGCATTGCTGGTTTGGCGTGAGAACGGTCAGCAGGACCCAGCTCACACCTAATCGATTTCTCCGCTAAGACTATGTGCAACTAATCCCACACCATAGGCGGCTGCCAACTAGATAAAACATACAATGTTCCTAAAGAGAAAACCATACTGGCGGAGGCCACAGCGGCTTCTGAAGAGAAAAACACTCCGTCTGAGAGGAGCATTACACACCGCAGTTCTGTGGGAATATCGAGAAGATAAACATGCTTATCGCAGGGCTGGATGCTGACCACTTGGAGCTCAAAGGCTCGTTTTAATTGCAAATCTCTGCAGCGTGGAGATTTACCTATCCCACATATGTCCTTCAGCAACTCCAAGGACATGAGATAGCCCTGAGAAGTCATGTTTCAAACAAAGATAATCCTTGCCTTAAGCCAATTTTTCCAATAGAAAGTTTTCTTGCTCTCTCCGGGCTGCACATACAGTAAGCTCGTCCACAGCCTGAGCAGGATCCCCTGCGGGATGGAAAAGCTGCAGCATATTCTAAAAATGATACATGCAAATCTGATAAGCTTGGCGTTCCTGCAAGCAGGTCTTGGGTTAACCCTCTTCCTGCCGCAGCTAGCGCTGCACAAGCAGTGACAACGAGCTGCTTCTATCAGCGGTACTGTAGAACACATATGGGCATCTACCGTACCCAACGTTCACTTCTAGAGGCACGCTTATGAAGCATTCATTTCTATGATGACGCACTCGCCTGCAAAAACCTCTCACTTTAATGTAATTAGACAACAAGATTCCAGTGGTCTCCTCTTCATCCCTCTAGATGTACAGTACAGCTGCCATCATCTCTTCAGGACGTTGAGCCATATGTGGGAGCACTCTACCAGGGAGCAGATAATATTTACCAAAGCAACATCTGATTCGCAGTTAATTTGTTGATGCAGCAAAACACATTGTTTCTGAAAGGTCAGAAAGGGGAACTCACGCTGGAAAATCATCTTAATTAGCGCACGTCTTGTACGAGCGGCTGCACAGTGTTTGAAGGTACGGACAGACACGGCGAAAGGAAAGAAGCAAATAGATTCAAATGAGCTTCTTGCGAAAGGAATCAGTGTTCAGGACTTTATCTTTAGGAGACAATCAGGCAGAAAACTTACAGAATATCGTTTGCGTGGGGCAACGAGACAGTGACATAATGCTTTGTTACGCGGGGACACAAAATGTACTCTCCGTTCCTTTTAAGGAAACAAATTTTAGAATATCTCACACCTCTGCATACAGTGTGTGTGTGTGCGTGTGTAAAAATCTGGAACGCATTGACGGTGGGGGTGGTGACAGCAACTACTGTTCGTGAATTTAAATAAAAACCGGATACATTTTTGGCCACTAAGGGAATCCTGAAGATATGACTTACTCACGTCAGTAGTTACATGACAAATGGGTTGAACTCGATGGATTAACGTATTTTTTCAGCGTTAATTACTATGTTACTATATTTTACAGGTTAGGTATCCCTTATTCAAAATGCTCGGGACCAGAAGAATTTTAGATAACGGACTATTCCGTATTTCGTAATATTTTTATCTTTCAACGAGGAATCTTGCATTTATGTTGTACAAACACATCAAACACATGAAATACACAAACATATATTTGATTTGAAACATGTTTGTGTTCTATCTCAGTTATTGAATTTGAATACCAATGAATCATTTTCTTGCATGTATTTAGTGGCAGTTACATATCATGTCCTCAATAGTGCCAGTTACATATCATGTCCCAGTAGTGCCAGTTACATATCATGTCCCAGTAGTGCCAGTTACATATCATGTCCCCAGTAGTGCCAGTTACATATCATGTCCTCAGTAGTGCCAGTTACATATCATGTCCCCAGTAGTGCCAGTTACACATCATGTCCCCAATAGTGCCAGTTACACATCATGTCCCCAGTAGTGCCAGTTACATATCCTGTCCTCAGTAGCGCCAGTTACAAATCATGTCCCCAGTAGTGCCAGTTACAAATCATTTCCCCAGTAGTGCCAGTTACATATTCTGTCCTTAGTAGCGCCAGTTACATATTCTGTCCTCAGTAGCGCCAGTTACAATTCATGTCCCCAGTAGTGCCAGTTACATATCATGTCCCCAGTAGTGGCAGTTACATATCATGTCCTCAGTAGCGCCAGTTACATATCATGTCCCCAGTAGTGCCAATTACATATCATGTCCCAAGTAGTACCAGTTACATATCACGTCCTCAGTAGCGCCAATTACATATCCTGTCCTTAGTAGCACCAGTTACATATCATGTCCCCAGTAGTGCCAGTTACATATCATGTCCCCAGTAGTGCCAGTTACATATCATGTCCCCAGTAGAGGCAGTTACATATCCTGTCCCCAGTAGTGGCAGTTACATATCATGTCCCCAGTAGTGCCAGTTACATATCATGTCCCTAGTAATGCCAGTTACATATCATGTCCTCAGTAGCGCCAGTTACATATCATGTCCCCAGTAGTGCCAGTTACATATCATGTCCTCAGTAGTGCCAGTTACATATCATGTCCCCAGTAGTGCCAGTTACATATCATGTCCCCAGTAGTGCCAGTTACACATCATGTCCCCAGTAGTGCCAGTTACACATCATGTCCCCAGTAGTACCAGTTACATATCCTGTCCTCAGTAGCGCCAGTTACAAATCATGTCCCCAGTAGTGCCAGTTACATATCATTTCCCCAGTAGTGCCAGTTACATATTCTGTCCTTAGTAGCGCCAGTTACATATTCTGTCCTCAGTAGCGCCAGTTACAATTCATGTCCCCAGTAGTGCCAGTTACATATCATGTCCCCAGTAGTGGCAGTTACATATCATGTCCTCAGTAGCGCCAGTTACATATCATGTCCCCAGTAGTGCCAATTACATATCATGTCCCCAGTAGTGCCAGTTACATATCATGTCCTCAGTAGTGTCAGGTACATATCATGTCCCAAGTAGTACCAGTTACATATCACGTCCTCAGTAGCGCCAATTACATATCCTGTCCTTAGTAGCACCAGTTACATATCATGTCCCCAGTAGTGCCAGTTACATATCATGTCCCCAGTAGTGCCAGTTACATATCATGTCCTCAGTAGTGGCAGTTACATATCCTGTCCTCAGTAGCGCCAGTTACATATCATGTCCCCAGTAGTGGCAGTTACATATCATGTCCCCAGTAGTGCCAGTTACATATCATGTCCCTAGTAATGCCAGTTACATATCATGTCCTCAGTAGTGTCAGGTACATATCATGACCCAAGTAGTACCAGTTACATATCACGTCCTCAGTAGCGCCAATTACATATCCTGTCCTTAGTAGCACCAGTTACATATCATGTCCTCAGTAGCGCCAGTTACTGTACATATCATGTCCCCAGTAGTGGCAGTTACATATCATGTCCTCAGTAGCGCCAGTTACATATCATGTCCTCAGTAGTGCTGTTATATATCATGTCCCCAGTAGTGGCAGTTACATATCCTGTCCTCAGTAGCGCCAGTTACATATCATGTCCCCAGTAGTGGCAGTTACATATCATGTCCCCAGTAGTGCCAGTTACATATCATGTCCCTAGTAGTGCCAGTTACATATCATGTCCCTAGTAATGCCAGTTACATATCATGTCCTCAGTAGTGTCAGGTACATATCATGACCCAAGTAGTACCAGTTACATATCACGTCCTCAGTAGCGCCAATTACATATCCTGTCCTTAGTAGCACCAGTTACATATCATGTCCTCAGTAGCGCCAGTTACTGTACATATCATGTCCCCAGTAGTGGCAGTTACATATCATGTCCTCAGTAGCGCCAGTTACATATCATGTCCTCAGTAGTGCTGTTATATATCATGTCCCCAGTAGTGGCAGTTACATATCATGTCCCCACTAGTGGCAGTTACATATCATGTCCCTAGTAATGCCAGTTACATATCATGTCCTCAGTAGCGCCAGTTACATATCATGTCCCCAGTAGTGGCAGTTACATATCATGTCCCCAGTAGTGGCAGTTACATATCATGTCCTCAGTAGCGCCAGTTACATATCATGTCCCCAGTAGTGCCAGTTACATATCATGTCCCCAGTAGTGCCAGTTACATATCATGTCCTCAGTAGTGCTGTTATATATCATGTCCCCAGTAGTGCCAGTTACATATCATGTCCTCAGTAGCGCCAATTACATATCATGTCCCCAGTAGTGCCAGTTACATATCATGTCCTCAGTAGCACCAGTTACATATCATGTCCCCAGTAGTGCCAGTTACATATCATGTCCCCAGTAGTGCCAGTTACATATCATGTCCTCAGTAGTGTCAGGTACATATCATGTCCCAAGTAGTGCCAGTTACATATCATGTCCCCAGTAGTGCCAGTTACATATCACGTCCCCAGTAGTGCCAGTTACATATCACGTCCTCAGTAGTGGCAGTTACATATCATGTCCTCAGTAGGGCTGGTATAGATGTCTCAGTTGTGCTTTTAGCAAAAAAATATTTTACACAATTTTATACATTCTGGACACTAGGGATATTTTGGATAAGGGATACTCAACCTGTACTATGTACTCGGACTCCTCTGTGATTAACTGAGGTGGATTAGGCTTCATAACAAACCACATTGTTACATGTGTTTAGTAACAGGTAGGTTAAGAGCTTAATAAGTACTCTAAATACTTAACTGGTTTTAAACATATATTTATGCAAAATAGTCAAATAATAATTCTAGAACTGTCCAGACTCATAAGCCAGTCTGTAGTTCTGCCACATATTGGCTCAGCAAACCCTGCATGATGACACAAAACTCATCAACTGTGGAGGTGACTATGTGGATATTGTCACTATAGTCATCCGTTGGTTCATGATGATATGAACCAGGTCCTGTATGGATTGGTAACACCAGGACTCAACCACGTGGGCTGTCTGGTCATTACCTCTGCATCACTTGCAGTGCAGGTCTACTAATACCCCTTTTACCCCGCCGCAAAAACCCAGGTTTTTCCCTCATGGACCCGGGTCAGCGGCGGAATAAAAGGAGTTAACCCATGTCCCTGTACACCGGACTTCTACCAAAGTCCTGACCAGAGTAGAACACGTCAGGACCTGGGTAGAGGGCAGTGTAAACGGGTACGCCGAGTTATCCGACCCGGCTCCCATTTACAGCAATGGGGGAAGCCCAACCTCCAGACCGCAGCGTTGTGCGGTCAACATGGAGGTTGGGCGGGGGCACACACAGCCTCCGCTGCTGTCTGCTATACTCTGCAGACAGCAGCGGAGGCAGGGATGAGGTGAATGGATGCCTGTGTGCAGCATCCATTCAGCTCACGGACGGGGGCATGCACAGAGGCTGGGGGCAGCCCAGCAGCTTACCTCGGTGCTGGGGTGGCCCCCAGCGTGATGAACGTCGGTCCCGCTGCTTAGAGATGATATCATCTCCAAGTCCCACCCCCTTTACACTGCGGGTAGGCACCGCAGTGTAAACAGTGCAAACCCCAAATCCGACCTGGCTAGGATCCGTGTTCCAAATGCCGAGTCGGATCCGGGGTTTGGGGCGTAAAAGGGGTATAAGTTGTAACATTTAAACAAAACAAAAAAATCACACTCTGTAAAATGACAGTTAAGAGCTGATTGGCTGGCTGTTTATCACCATTGTTTTATGATTTTAGAGTTAGGCTAGTTAAGAGACCTACTGTATGGGAACCCACATGGTCACCATACAGAATTTAGAAATTTGCAATGTTAATGCTGTGAATGTGGCCCTGCCGATGTCAACATACTAATGTCGACATTAAGACCATTTAAATATTCTGATGTTGACATGGTGAAAATCCAGGTTTCACATCACACAACCATTTGCGTAATGTCTCACACATACTAGCTTGATTGTTATTATTGTGAAGACATATAGGGGTGTGGGATCGCGGAAAACAAGCCGTACTACCATCTCACCGGCCCTTTGCACTATTCTATGTTCCGGGGAAATCCTGATCCCCCCCCCCCCTAATGGCCAGGTTCACCTCTAATGCAGCAAGCCCGCTGGATATAGCCGCTAACCTCGCCGCTTTGACGCCCGCATTCGCCGTTTCCACCCTGCTTTCTAGAAAAAGCGAGCTGGAACCGGCAAGCGCACGAGGGTGGGTGGACTACTGAGGGCGGACTATGACAACGACTAAAAGGCACTGCTCGCCATCATAGAGTGACTGTTTGACATTGAATATACCCCATAATGTAAAGCTTTGGGCATTTGAAACATTGTTTTTATGAGTTACGCACATCCAGTTCACTGGCCGCAAGGGAGGTGGATCACAGCATCCGCTGTTTGTACATTATCCTAAGAATCAATAGACACAAAAACACACAGAGAAAAGAGAGAGTTGAATATAAAGAAGAAAACCTTTCAGAGGCTCAGTTCCGCACAGGGGAAAATCCCGGCTTTCCATCCACTGGTGCGATGGTCTCACAATATTTGGCAACAAAATTAGAACGATTGGTAGTTGCATAAAAAAAAAAAAAAAGAAGCAAAATATACAGCCCAAGGGACAAAAATGAACAGCTTCTCCACAGTCCACCGAAATCTCACAGTACAGCATGCAATATTGTCACACCAGCGAAAACAGAAAAACAAAATGGTTTTGTACGTGTGAATTAGCAGCTGCGCCCAGGAGATTTTGAAGATTTGTCTGATGTGTCATTCTCATTAATATAATTTTCCATAAGTGACTCAACCACACTCATAGCTGTACCTAAAATCAGGTTCATTGCACATCAGGCATATTATATAATAGATAACAGCGAGAGAACAGCAAGACATATGGGGGGGGGGTATTGGACGTGTGCAGATATTTCCGACAGCCGGAGAAAACGGCAAACATCTATTCAATGCGGCCGCTTCCGACCGCATTGAGGCCCATGCAGATTCGACTTTCTAGATAGTCAAATCTGAATGGTCGAAAACAGATGGTGGATTATCAAATCTGTTTTTGACCAAATACATGTGGATTTTGACAATCCGCACGTATTCTGACAGTCGGAATCAAACATTGGGGGTATTCAATCTGTGCTGATTTTCTATCTGTCGGAAAAATTGACAGTCAGAAAATGCGGCCGTTTTTGACTTTTTTTCATGGATGCAGGTTCGACTTTAAACAAAGTTGAATTTGTATCAGTAGAAAAGTCGGATGCATTGAACAGGGATTTACGTTCCATTAGGGCATTACAATTAGTAGTACAATATTAGTACATACTGTAATAGTACAATCTGCATCTTTTCTTGATGAATCTAAATATAAATGTGTACAAACACTTTTATTTTACCACTATATTCCGGCAGGAATCTGCGCTCCGGTGTCACTCTCAGTAGGGGGAGTTTTTAGCACTGCGTTGCTGTCTAGCATAGAAGGGGGGATATCTAGTGGTCTGACCTCCTGTCCCAATCTTAGTGCCTCATTGCTTTCAGCACAGTTACTACAATAACACGTATGTCTTTAAGCTGCGTCTTGGGACCAGGAAATAAATTATATGGCAGCAACTGACAGGGTTTTAGTTCTTGGGTTTAGTCAGGCACCTCCGTTAAGGCAAAACGAGGACAGCATAGGCCAGAGTGCAGTTAAGAGCCCGGGGATTTGGGGGTTAAATGCAGAGCGCAATGCAGCACAGAGCAGTCTATGATTCACAGGCAGGTTAGCATGTGGTGCAGCTGGGCCAATCGGCACCAAGAGGGGAGGCAGCTTAAGCGGGGTATATAGGGTCCAGCTCTGGGGTAGGAACTTCCTCTTGGAATCCGGATCCCCAACCTCCCATCCCTTCTTTTTCCTTCTTCTCTATGGTGCTCATTGCCTTCGGGCTGTCCAAACAATTCGGTTAATTAAATTTTAGTTTAAAAAATCGGCGAGAAGGCGCTCTCGACCAGCAGTCGGGTGAGGTGTCAGGTGGTCACCGTGCGCTATTACCCCCCTTGCCAGGACGGTGGGCGAGTCCTGAACTGAGCGGGGACGGTGGGCACTTCCTTGAGGTGTCCGCGCCCTACCTTAGAGGGGGCGGGGAGCCGTCACGGTGCAGGCTGTACCTTACGTAAGGGGTGTGTTTGTTAGATTGGAGCGATGCAGTCGCTGCCATTGGCATACACCTCTGACTGGTGCTGGTCTCAAGTGCTTTCTTGGCCATCCCTTTGATAGACTAACAAGGGTCATACCACCTAAATAAATAACTTGACCATTTTAAATTTATGCCATGGTTGTCTGAGTCTTATTTTTAGATAAGGTGTCCCCGTGAATTATTTCTAGGCAGTAATGTAAGGGTAACAACACAAGGCAACCAACATAATCCCTTGGGCGCCTTATCATATGTGGCACTCAAATGGTATTAATTGGTATTACCAACATAAACTACAAATAATATATGGCCAGAAAAAAATAAAATATAACCTTTATTTTGGCGATTAAAATACTATTTTAAAAGCTAGCAAAGTGTGAAAATAGTGAAACGAAAAAATAGTGAATATTAACCCTTTTGAGGGCCAACATCTCCGGAGAGATGCGCAAAATGTTTCTAAAAATGCCAGCGTCGCTCTCATTTGTTATATAAATTCAAATAAAAAATGTTCTATAAAACAAGATTATATTCTTTTATAAGATGACCAACCACAGAATGCAGGGCCCCCCTCACCTCCGCTCAGGCATTTGTACGCCGGAACTCCCCTGCCGCTGCTCCAGCCGCCAGTTACAGTTGGCTCGGAGATGTTCGCGGCGGCTTGGGAAGACTCGAGCGCCTGAACTTCTGAGCACTCACGAGTCCCCCCGAACATCCCAGAGAGTGCCGCTTTAGTCGCTGCTGTGAATGGCGGCAGGGGAGCTCCGGCGTATGATCGCCAGAGCGGAGGTAATGGGGGGGCAACAGGAGGGGGAGCGACGGGGGGTCCCTAGAGGTGGTGTGCCAGTGGTGCACAGCTGGAGGCACCACTGGCGCACACCTACTGTATAGTGGTATGCCCAGAAATTTTCCGGGACAGCCTGCTGCCCAAAAGGTTAAACCCTTCTCTCTGAATTATGTGTCCTGATGTTTTTTAGAAATGTCCCATTCAAATAATCTTGATGTGAGTATGCACCGATAAATAATTAGGCTCAATCATGCATAATATACATAATATTACTGAATGTCATAAAGCAAAAGTGTTACACGTTGTGTTCTGATATAGGGAATAATAACAGTTAAAGTGATAATTATCAGATGTATTCACAAAAAATGAGTTTCTCAATGTTAGAAATTAATAACTCCTTTCACAATATACGGCCGAACGTATTCATACAGTCACTTAAGTAGTAACCACATATGTTGCATAGATACTGACCCTTTGAGTGCCAATATTTCGGAGAGATGTGCAAAACATCTGATAAAATGCCAGCGTCGCTCATATTTGTTATACAAAATCAAATATAAATGTTGTGCAAAAGAGGATTATATTTATTAAATAAAGTAACATTACAGGTCATTATGGTGAATAAATTGTTTGCTTGGCAATTTTCACACCAATTTTGCCAAATTCACTTGAATGTGGACCAATGATAACTTGTTCTAATCATAGAAATAATATTTTATAACACAAGTATAGTGAACTTCCCACAAGTTTGTATTTAGATATAGAAAATCAGTTTATAACGTCAACCGAAGCGCTAGTGATGCAATGCTGTATGTGCTTAACGTTGTTAGATGGCTAAGACATTAAGCACACATCGCTCGGTGTGCACCCCATAACGATGGCCATGCATGGTCCTACGCATCACCATTGATGGCTCAGATACAGTACTAAGCACGTGCAGTCCAATCTACTTAGATCGGCTGCACGTGGTTAAGAAACACTGGGTTAGCACCGATCCCTCAGCAAACATCGCTATGTGTGTATATAGGGTGATGTGTGGTAAGCGATCATTCAGCACAATGTGAAAGTAAACATTGCCCTGTGTGTATGGGGCTCTACACTCAGATACTTATATAGTGCAGAGCGATGAAGTACCAGCTCCTAATTGCCATATTACATGCCATCTCCTCTAGCTTCCTCAATACTGGTCTGCTGTGTGTGTGGGGGGCATTTAGTGAGAGGCATTATTAGTAGCAGGAGGAGCATCGGTCCGCAGAAAAGTAGATCTGCAGGTCCTGGCAGCGGAGTAGCAATAGCCCCTGCAGACCCCCGGCGCCCATATTTACCCAGCACCTCCAGGCCACCTCAGGGTCTGAGGGCTCCATCCACAAGTCCCACATACTTGGTAGAATCGCTCCGTTTTAGCTCGTCCTTCAGTTTCTCCAGCTGCTTCTGTAAAAGCCGAATGAAGGAAATGACCTGACTCAAGCTGGCAGTGTCTGAACTTGGTTAGGGTTAAAGAACCTTGCACAACACAGAAATTATTCAACACTGCGCGTGAGTCAGGGGCATTCCCCCCTCCTTTGCCTATGTCATAGGTGGATGTATAGGCTTGAACGGCCTTTTGCTGCTCCTCCATCCTGAAGCATATAAAGGGTTGAATTCCACCTCATTACCACCTCTTCCATCAGGTGATGGCAGGGAGGGTTCAGCAGTGTTTGCTGGTGCTCCAGTCTTTGGCACGCAATGGCTGAATGTCTACATTTTTCGGCCCGCTGAAAGCATCTTCTGTACGCCCCTGTCACAATATTGCTGGCGTTGTCACATATCACAAATCCCCAGGAGAGTCTAAGTCACAGTCATGCAGTCCTTAGTTTGCACTGTTCCACTTATCTACTGCATTTTTCAGGACACCTTTCTTAATATCCCTGTACAGTATGGGAGTCGCTTGCCTAATGAAGATGGGATTTGGTAACAAGGACAGAGTACCTTCATCAACTGTCTAAATCCCACTGCATTA
The DNA here is from genome assembly GCF_055691185.1 of Crinia signifera. Taxonomy (NCBI): domain Eukaryota; kingdom Metazoa; phylum Chordata; class Amphibia; order Anura; family Myobatrachidae; genus Crinia; species Crinia signifera. The sequence continues at coordinate 9,311,263 of NC_139225.1, read as the reverse complement.
ATGGCGGATATCGGCCACACGTCTAACGACAGCATTGCTGTTATGACCATGATAATCTGCTTTGCAACAGGGTGACTGCTGTCATATTTCGTCATCCTCGTAATGGACTGACGGTACAGTCAAATGCTTAGTTAATGTAGTAGAAGTGGTCTTCCAAATCCCCATTTTATGTTTCTCATCAGATAGTTTAAATAGTTTTTTAGCTTCTTGGATTTTGCACGCCCTCCATGACATTGGTCATCGGCATTAGCAGATAAGTGTGATGGAATTGCATCATCAATGTCATGACTAGTGGCAGCAGCTTCAGCAATAGGAAGCGGTTCTTTCACTAATGTTTCCTCCAAATTTTTGCTCCATTTCACAAGACAGCACCCCTTTATTTATTTTTTCAGCACAATGGGCAGCTCCCCTTCACAGCACAGGACAGCACCCCTTTACAGCACAGGATTGCGCCCATTTATTTTCCCAGCACACAGGGCAGAGTTGCTTTATTTTTTTACAGCACACATTACAGTGCACCTTTATTTTTTATTTTTTTTTACAGCCCACAGGACAGCACACATTTACAGTACAGGACAGTACCCCTGTACAGCACGGGACAGCAGCACTGCTTTACAGCACCCTTTTACAGTGCCCCTTTATTTACTCAGCAGACAGGGCAGCGCCCCTTTATTTTTACAGCACACAGGAAAGCGCCCACTTTACAGCACAGGAGGACAGCAGCACCCTGCACAGCACAGGAGGACAGCAGCACCCTGCACAGCACAGAAGGACAGCAGCACCCTGCACAGCACAGGAGGACAGCAGCACCCTGTACAACACCCACCCGCAGACAGACAGCCAGAGGTCTATCCTATACCTTCTCCACTGCTGGAGTGAAGATGTTGCCAATTGGCGGACTCTTACATAGGATCCAAAACCCTTTCAGCATCTGACCGCAGGATGATGACGGTTTTCTTCTATCTGGGATCCGAGTCTGGCAGGAAAACCCGATCCCAACTCATGAAGTCTGGGGGGGCTTGGATCTTGGAGATCGGAACCCGATCATCCCTAATATTAAGTAACTTTAGTGTCTTGTGTAAGACAACTGAACGGAGGCTGTAGACTACTTGTTCCCCTTTTTTTTATTCAAGAATAGCAGCAGCATAAATGATATGCTTGTAAAGGTTGTATTTAAATGTAAATGTATACAATTGCAATGATTGTGCCCCTTTAAATTAGTTTTTCACTGTGATTACAAAGAATGATTTCTTCCCTTTCTTATTAGAGAAGGTGCATGATGACTAAAGCTAAGAACTGGAAGACTGATTGGTGTATCAGCATAGACATGTAATGTTACCCACACTCGGCAGCTAGAACGGTGTCTTGTAGTCTTTGCTGTTAATTTGTCCTGGCATTTGGGCTTTGACTACCTGTCAAGTTTCTCTGCCTCTACACTGGTGACAAAGTTGAAGGCTCCCTCTGACACAGAGCAGGAATGGAGGCTGCAAACACTACTCTGTCAGCTGCTGCCATATCATTTATTTCCTGGTCCCAAGAGGTAGTTTAAAGACATACGTGTTATTATAGTAACTGTACTGAAAGCAATGAGGCACTAAGATTAGGACAGGAGGTCAAACCGCTGAATATACCCTTCTATACTAGACAGCAACGCAGTGCTAACGACTGCCCTTACTGAGAGTGACGCGGGGGCGCAGATTCCTGCTCGAAATACAACTGTAAATATAACTACACAGTAAACACCATGCAATTCCTTGTGTGCAGACATTAATAATCAGATTCATCACGAAAAATGCAGATTGTACTATTTTGGCTCAAAGTGGCTGCAATACACTGCCCACACAATGAGCCTTGGCATCAACCTGTCTATTGCAGCCAGAGCTGTAGCTCGGCATTTTGATGCCCTGTGCCAAAAAGCGCACAGGCACTCCACATACTTTAAATAGGGGTAGTGCCCAACAAAGGGGGTATAATGCTGAAGGGAAGGAACAAATCCATGCAAAAGTACCCCTAATTCAAATTGTGCCACACAGTATCTTACCTTAAGTCACATTACAGTACACAGTAGTGCCCCTTAACCACAATAACAGCACAATACTGCCCCTTAATGTCAAACAGTAATGCCCCATACATTATACCCTTACATACTAAGAAGCTACAATTTAGTAATGCCTGTATACAGTAATGCTCCTTATTCAATATGCCACACATTATGATTATGCCCTTACACATTAATAGCACACATCATTCCCACGCACTTGAAAATTATACAACTCATTATGCCCACACCCTTACACATTATACCACACATTATGATTAAGCCCTTACAAATTATACGTCACATTATGACCACGCCCTTACATATCATACCACACATTATGCCCACGCTGTTACATATTATACCACACATTATTTCCACACCCTTAAACATTATACCAAACATTATGCCCACGCTGTTACATATTATACCACACATTATTTCCACACCCTTAAACATTATACCAAACATTATGCCCACGCTGTTACATATTATACCACACATTATTTCCACACTCTTAAACATTATACCAAACATTATGCCCATGCTGTTACATATTATACCACACATTATGCAAAAACCCTTACACATTAGAACACACATTTCACACAGCATTCCGTTATACTTTATCTCTACCCAGGGCCGGTGCAGGGGTGTTCGGCGCCCCCTTGCGAACGATACATTTGTATATTTAAACAGGCGCACGCTGGAAAAAAAAAAGGTTGTATAATGCCTGTAGTAGTATTGCCTCATACACATAATGTGCCCAGTAGCTGCAGTGTCATAACTAGATATTTTGTTGCTATGTGCCAGAAAAGGAATTGATGCCCACACACAAAACGAGGACAGTGCGCGCCAAAGGTGCGCATCAAAAATGTACACTGTAATACCCATTATGCCACACACTATAACTCCCATTACACATTATGCCACACAATGTGATGCATATTGTACCACTCGCTGTAATGCCCATTACACATTGTTGGCCTTATTCTAGTTCACTCTTAGAGGCAAATTCCTTCTTAGCTGGACAAAACCATGTGCACTGCTGGGGGGCAGATGTAACAGGTGCAGATAGAATTAGATTTGGGTGAGTTATTTTGTTTCTGTGCATGGAAAATACTGACTGCTTTATTTTTACACTGCAATATAGATCTCACTTTGAAGAAAAACCCCATCCAAATCTTATTCTCTCTGCATGTTACATCTACCCCACCTGCAGTGCACATGGTTTTGTCCAGCTAAGAAGGAATTTGCCTCTAAGGGTGAACTAGAATAAGGCCCTATGTCACACACCGTAATGCCCAATACATCACACGCCATGTAATGCTTATTGCACATTATACCACGCACTTTAATGTCCATTACACATTATGCCACACATCGCTATGCTTGTTATAATATATAATGGTATACCACATGCCATAATGCCAATTACACATTATACCACACACCATAACGCCTATTACATATTATTACATATTATGCCACCTACCTTCATGCTCATTGCCAGGAGTTACATGCATATTGTCCGGTGTTACATGATCATTACCTAAGGGAGGGGAGGGATTACATGCTTTTTGCCCAGGGGGGATTAAATGCTAATTGCCCAAGGAGATACATTCTCATTACCCAGGGGGTTACATGCTCGTTGCACTGGGGCAGGTATCCAGATGCAGGGCAGAGAGAGGATGAGGGCAAATGATGGGCAGAGGGGGGGACACACAGATGCTGGGCATTAGGGGAAATCTACGGTGTGGATCTAAGGATAGACAGTGTCTAGGTCGGCAGTCAATCGGTTAACACAAAACAGTCAACATGCACTAGGTTGAAATAAGCAGGTTGACACATGCGAAATGTCGACATAAAGTAGATGTCATGAGTTTTTCAAATTTTGTTTTGTGTCATTGTCGACACCGGAGCACATAGACCCCCAATCAGTGTAGCGCATACCCTGCTCGTTTCACTTGCCGTGCTTCAGGCCTGAAACCTCGATGCGAAAAATGCGGAACCCTCATGTCGACCTTTCCACGTCGGCAATATGCTTGTGTCAACCTTTTGTCAATGTCAACCTAGTGCATGTCCAGCAACCCTGGCACTGTGAGGCAACAATACTAACCTGGTGCCACAATACTGCCCATGTAGAATGGTTACTTCAGTGGTTCCCAAGCATGAATCACGGCACCTTCAGTATAAGCATTTTCTAAACAGCACCCAAGGCCAGAAGTTTGTTATACCCCTTTTACACTGCCGAAAAATCCGGGTCATCGGCGGGTCAGACCTGGATCATCGGCGGAGTAAATGGGACATGCAGTGTCCCTTTACACGGGAATTCTACCCAGGTCATGACCTGGGTAGAACACGGCCAGGACCTGGGTAGAGGGCGGTGTAAATGGGTACCCCGGGGCATCCGACCCGGCTCCCATTTACATCAATGGGGGACATGCAACCTGCGGACCGCAGTGTCTGCAGGTTGGATGGGGGGGGGGGGCACAGACGGCCAGGTGAATGGATGCCTGCGTGCGGCATCCATTCACCTCCCGGACAAGGGCTGGGGGGTGCATGGGGGCAGCCCAGCAGATTAACTTAGTGCTGGGCTTGCCCCCAGCGCAGTGGTCCGGGTCCCGGCGGCGGTGATCGGCGCTTGGAGATGATGTCATCTCCAAGCGGCGGCTCAGGAACTGCCTGCGCCGGGAGGGGGGGGGGTGCCGGTGTAAACGGTACAAAACGTTGATCCTGGGTCCAAAAACGGCTGGTGCGACCCGGCGTTTTGGTGTAAAAGGGGTATAATTAAGAAATTCAGCAGAAATTATTAAATGAAGTAGGTTGTGACTAGCTGTCCTCCTAAGGCTCGGGCCACACATTACGTTTTAGCAGGATGCAGCAGAACAACAGGACCTGGTTGGCAGGATGGACCTTCTTGGGATCAGACATGAGGCCACACATAGCGTTTTAGCAGGATGACAGGGAAAGTGCTGAATTTAGCTTCTAGCAGGTTCCAGGGTTTAAGGTACAACTGCACTGTGTAAACACGTACATCAGGTGGGTGCGGGATTGCCGCATAGAACTACATGTGCGGACTCTGTGTGTGGCCCAAGTCTTACTGTAGGTAATAAGTTATGTGGTTGTGCACAGGGCTGCACTTCTGTATGTCACATATTTTATGATTGGCAGCCGCCAACACTGGTTTTGCCATATTGACATATATAATTTGCTTTCGATCCTGAACTACCAACCGATGACAGTTTGGGAACCACTGGTTTATTTGTCAATAGAGGAAATTTTGGAGCATACCATTATCACGCAATTCTAGTACAAATGACATAAAAACAGTATTATGTCATTTGTATCCAGGGTTCTAGAAAAGTTGCCCCAACAGGACACGAGACAGCCCCTGTGTATTAGATTTCTCTCTGTCCCACTGTCTATTATTATTATTATTATTATTAATGCAGATACAAATAAGAGATTGCAGCAAATAACGATTCTGGGGAAACTGATTTAGAAATTGAGACCGTAAACTATATTACTATAGTAAATTGTGTTGCTTGATGCTCATATAGCTTAGAAAGATGGGGCATCCGTAACTTGTCCTGCTGCCTTCAGATCCCAGTTAACGCCTGACAGCTGTTTCTCCGCAGCTTCAGACAGCGAGCTGAGGAGGGATCTGCTCTCCAATTTGCTGATACTGAGCTGTGCCACCTGCGCTGTGTGTGTGTGACAGGGCTGACATGCCATACCAAGAGAACAGGGGGGGGAGTGCGAGTGACACTTTTTATTCATGGCGCTGAATGCCCTTGTAATGATCAGCCCTGCTGGATACATGTATGCTAAAGCAGTCCCTAAGACAGAACACAGGCGGCTCTTACCGCTGGCTTATTAGGGACTTCTTGCTGCCTAACGAAGAGAGCAACTGCCGGGGAAATCTGACTGTCAAATCCAATCCTCCAGGGCAGCTCCTGTGCGCGGCGTCGTCTCATTTATACAGCGGAGTGGTATTAATGTGAAGGTGGGGAGCACTGGGGACTTGCTGTTGGTCATTTCTGCAGCGAGGCAGAGCCCCAGCACTGCGTGTCACTCACTAATCACACTGCTCATGGAGGTGTGAAGCTGCTGCTGTAGCACACATAATATAAAGGGCGCATTGGGAGACGGGAGACTCTGGCTAGAGCTTCCCCTGGTAACGCGGGCTCTCAGAATGCTGAAACCAACGGAAAACATAGACAATATGTTACCTCCGCAAAAACAGCCCCCTGTGTGTATAACATATCACGGACATGCAGCATCAGCACAAACAATGCACATATATAGGAGAGCTCAGAGGCAACAAGATGGGATCTGGGTCCAGGGAAGGATCAGGGTTCGGAGTTATGGGCTAAGGGCCAGATGTATCAAGCTTCAAAAAGTGATAAAACAGAGAGTGATAAACAGCCAGCCAATCAGCTCCTACCTGACATGTTACAGTCTGGGTTTGAAAAATTACAGGTAGGAGCTGATTGGTTGGTTATCACTTTCCATTTTATCACTTTTGAAGCTTGATACATCTGGCCCTTAGCGTCCAGGTCATGAAGTCACAGGCCCAAATCCCGCATTCCTTCCCGCAACATAGACATTAAGAAGTTGGTACTATGGGGGTTATACTGGTTCATTTGCTTTCTCTTGCGTTTGCAGGGCGCATGTTCCTGAGTGTATGGGTGGGGGGGGGGGCATGGGGTGGCGGGCGAGGCCATGTGCATATGGGACAGCCTCATTACCATGTGGCCTATGGGAGCACACAGCGTTTCATGGGCGTTCCCATAGTAGATGCCATGACGCCCCCCCCCCCGCGTCATGGCCTCAGAAACGCTGTGTGCTCCCATATGGTAATGAGGCTGGCCATCGCCCCCCACACCTGCTGTCCTGGGTGCACCCAGCAATCCCACTATTCGCAGTGGGTGCACGTACCCAGCACATCCCGACCAGGGCTGCGAGCGTACTCTGGTTGCGAATACCCTCCTTAATGTCAAACATGTGATTTGTCCACTTTTCCCCCGATATCTCGGCCCGATCTGTAGGAATATACTTGCAGAACTGTATACATCACCTCTGCATCAGCAACATATGTAGCTACTGTACTACAAGTAGTCACCATCATTAATGTGTACTTGCAGCTGACCTGTACTAGGGGCAGGGGTAATGGGGACAACAGATTAAAATTTTGCCTGGGGTGCCGAGAAGCCTTTCACCGACCCTGCTGAATAGCGATATTCAATTATCAATTAATACAGCCCTCGATAACAATATCCCATGTCTTTCTGGCCCTTATTCAGATCTGATCGCAGTAGAAATTTGTTCTCATAATGGGCAAAACCATGTGCAGTGCAGGTGGGGCAGATGTAACATGTGCAGAGAGACTTAGATTTGGGTGGGGTGTGTTGAAACTGAAATCTAAATTGCAGTGTAATAATAATGCAGCCAGTATTTAACCTGCACAGAAACAAAATAACTTACACAAATCTAACTCTCCCTATGCATGTTACATCTGCCCCACCTGCAGTGCCCATGGTTTTGCCCATTTTGAGAACAAATTTGTACTGCGATCAGATCTGAATAAGGGCCTCTGTACGGTTTTCTTTTGATCCAATTTGGGTAAAATAAAAGAAAGAATAAAATGTTACGTTAATTGTAATGTTAATGTGTTGCTGTATCTTTGAGGTTGGTAGTATACAATATGACCATTAATACAGGTACTGTATATAGTGTTAGTCCTTTATTGACTAATTTCCCCTAGAGAAAAGTCTTGATTGCTATATGGGAGAATGAGAACATAACTACAGTATATAGGATGGTGAACAAGACTTGGATGAGTTAAATAGGTAACAAGTAACACGTGTTAAACGCTGAATCCCTAGACCGGAGCCTGGAACTGTTACTAGATTCTTGCAGATTTGATGGTGTTACTTTTTGTTTACATCCTGCCCTTCGCCTAAATATACAATACAGAGGGAAAAACTACAAGGACTGGGGATCTGTGCAAAATATATACTCCCTGGCTACAGGAGGCCCAGGGGCAATGACGTTGTATTAGTCTCCAAGTGAAATTACTTCCCAACAACTACCCCCTTGTGGCACACACACCTCAACGTCACAGCAGGGACAGCACGCGCCCCGGAGCAGGTTTGACCAGTGTAGTCAAGGAAAATCCCACCTGACAGTGATCCCAAGTCACCCTCATCTGCTACTCTGTGACAAACAAGATCCTCGGTGGCCGCTGTCAATTGGTATTATGTCTACATTAAGTACATAGATACATGGTGTGTGGTATGGAGTTGGTACTTGTATCAGACCTCTATATTTTGCCTTTTAACCCAGATTACAGACACAGGGGCATATTTATTACCAATGTTTTACTAAAATAAAGTGAATAAGTTTTCGCACCCTTTTCGTATTATTTTAGCAACACCTTATACTTTTTTTTTATTTATTAATTGTTGTGAATGTAACCAGATTGCATATTCCATACTTACTGTATATTGGGAAATGCGATGAGGCTGAAAGGACTTACAGTAAATAATAAAACAAATGCTAAAAAAAACTGCCGCCGTCAGCCCCATTATAATTACACCAGCACCAGCTAGTGCAATCACGGGGCTTACTGTGGATCCCCCCCCTACCCCAGGACAACTGTTTATACCTCTAGGCCAGGGATGGGGAACCTTCGGCCCTCCAGTTGTTGTTGAACTACACATCCCAGCATGCCCTGCAACAGATTTAGCATGCGATGTGTGGTGGCGTATGTTACAACATTCCACCCTGTGTACGACTGACACACAGACTGAGCACAAACAAACATCACACTCCCCTACCCAGGGACCGGTGATCGGTGCTCTCCGGTAAGCAGGGAGTCCCGATGACTTTCAGTCCTCCAGGAAGCTTTGGAATGTATGATCAGGGTTGGAGGGGGCACCGGCGGCAGTAGTAGCGGTGGCAGTGTCGAGCGGGAGATGCATGAATCATGAAAAACACTTCTGCGGAGTGGCATTACAGGGACCAATCTCTGTCCGTGATAATTGATACATATGTCTGATGTAATTAATTATTGCAGTGTAAATCCAGCCAATTTTATTACAGCCCATTTGTCAACATAGTCTTACATAGAAGAACATGAAGCGTCAGTAGTCAGTATACCCTTGAAATGTTTTATAGTGATGATCCATATTTTAATGCTGTACAAAGTTTTTGTTGGTGAAAACAGTGACTTTCCTTCAGTTCCCACTACTACAACGGGTGTGGTATGGGACTCCGACAGTCTGGATCCCGACAGTCATTATCCAGATGTCGGGATCCCGACTGGCCGGTCTCAGACAGCGGGGAGAGCGCAACAAAGCCCCTTGCGGGCTCGCTGCGCTCGCCACGCTGTGGGCACAGTGGCTCGCTATTCTATTCTCCCTCTATGGGGGTCATGGACCCCCACGAGGGAAAAAAGAGGGTGGCCGTTGGGCACCCGGCTGTCTGCGTTTTGACAGTCAAGATCCCGACGTCGGGTAAATGACTGTCGGGAACCCGTCCGGCACCCACTACAACCATACCTCCCAACATGACCCATTCCAGGAGGGACAAAGTGCTCTGCTCAAGGACTTCCCTCTTAATGTATGATTGAATCCACCTGTTTTGAACAGGGTGATTGTAATACGAAATTAAGAGACAAGTCCAGTAAAAGAGCCCTGGAGAGGGCCATATTGGGAGGTATTATACAACTAATGGGGTTCTGTGACTGTCAGCATGCAACTTTATCAAGTAACAGAACCCCTTAGTAACTCCTAAATTCTGCCTGTGTCATGTGACTGTACTTACACCTGCACCCCTCCAAACTCATGGCTAACATTAACACCAGGCTGTGTGTTAATAGACAGGACCTATTCCATCCAGCTGTCCTCTACGGTCTGCCTGACATCTAATCCGCTCTCGCCGGCACCGAGACAGCCGGGATTCTGAAAGGAAACCGGGCTGAGACAGAGAAAGAAAACACGGCCAAAAATTATACAGTTTAGCTAAAAAACATGTCAGTACTGATACTCGGCAATATAAAGATATTTTACAGTAAATGTCATATTTCTTTATCTTCCTCTGTTTGATACCTGATCTGCTGAAGGAAATGTCTCTCAAAATCTATTAAACTATTTGTTATTGTAAAAGGATCTTTTAGAACATTTCCTCTTCAATCAATCAGAATTGAAACCTAACCCTTAATTTTCCCACAGATCAATCAATTAGGTGCATGTTGAAGTGGCACAGCCCTGGGGCTGTTTAGTGTGAAGCTTCGCATCTCGCTGTGAGTACAGGATACCGGCTCAATGATGGGAGCTCCGAGCCCTGGAGAAGGCGTGTAATTCAGGCAGCACTAACGCACATTTAGAATGGGAGAAATGCTAGGAGACGCTTCCGATTTAGCAAACCAGCCTCCTACACCGTCTTGACTATGAAAGGATGATATTAAGGGAATTGCAGTGAGCAAAGGCTTTGAACACTGCTTAGGGCAAAGAGAACAAAACTTCCATTTGGTTTAAAATCACAATTTAAACAAATATTTACATGCATATTCTCCAGGCGAAAACAACTGCTACTGGTCTGTCAATGCCCAACACTGCCAGTGTCGTCGCCTCTGGGGACAGAAGGGTTAATGAGGTAAAATCGAAAGGAGTGCGAACCAAGGGAAAATGGTCATTGGCATGTATATTAACATATTCATTGATGTTGAATGATCGCATGATGGGAAATGGATGACGTTTTGGTACATTGGTGGGGGGGGGGGCGGAGCTAAAAGAATATGAATTTCTAGGAACACCTTTAATAGACTTGTAGGGGGATATTCAATCTTCCGCTGCTAATTGTCGAGCTCCCGGATGAAGCTCGCAGATTTCCAGACGCTTCTCGCGGCCACCCCCCTTTTCGGCGCTCGGCAGGCAGGACATTGAATCCCGTCTGCAAAATCACTGTTGAGCCGGCCAAGAGTGGGACAGGGTAACAGCCTGACAGTCGTGATCCTACATTGAATACCCCCCATAATGTCCGGTAACTGGTCACATTAGGGCCCTTCCGGGTTTCTGGGAAATATAAATGTGTGAAGTTTTGTAGATGGCCTAGCACATGAAGTGTACAAACGTTCAACATGACACATTTAAGGGAGGGGGGGGGGTATTCAATCTGTGCCGACATTTCAGGACAGGGGAAATATCGTCACTCACCTATTCAATGCTGCCGTTAACACCAGCAATTAAGGGTGTCAGATCCGACTTTTAAAAAAAGCCTGATCCTTTTGTTGGAAACGGCCGCGGATTGCCGTTTTCACGCCCGTTTTTTGCCAATCCGCAACCCGTTTTTGCCGACCCGCACACTGTCAGACACTCGGCAGCCAGAACATTGAATTCTGGCTGCCAAGTTATGGTCGAAAGAAAGAAACCGGCCCGGGAATCCGACTGTTGCCACATTCCGACAGTCGGAATCCTGAATGGACTACCCCCCTCAATATGTCGCATTAATGTTTTCACTGTAGATCACAAGACAGTAATATACGTTTCTAGAACAGTATTTGCTGTGTTCTTTTAGGGTTAATGTTGCTAAAGAGTAGAAACGACCAATCTATAGCAATTGAATTTCCTATAGTACAGCGTGCTCTACTTTTGTGTTATTAGCTACAGGTATGTGTCCTAAACGTGTGGCAAGATCCCCATGCCTGCAGGACACCGAGAGCTAATCTTATCCTGAAGACCGGCACACTACGGTTCATAGGGTTAAAATGGATGAGGAGAAGAAGCTATCAAGTTAGGCTATAGGTGACTGACAGACACACATTTTTTTAGCATGGAGGGGTGCAACAGAACGCCCACTGGTGATGTTGCTCCAGCTATGGAAGACGTAACGTGAGAAGAGCCCAATTATACCTCAGCTGAACACTGTTTACTGGATTTTCATCTGCCTCCTGTCTCTGTTCCCTTTCATTCCAGCACAGTGGCTGGCCATTATCACCAGCCTTTGTGGGGTGGCTCGTGGAGGAAGGCACAGGGGGGGGGGGGGGGAGGCAGGGAACCTGACAAAGAAAAATATCTTCAGCTTCTGCTTCCCTTGGTGACCTCTGTCAAGCTTGCAGGCCTTCTGAATCCAGCCACCAACATGCCAGATCAAAATAACAAAGGCTCCTTCTCCCATTATGAATAATTCTGTCTGGACAAAGTCTCCCACATTTTAAAACATTTCTGTGCGAGGTTTTGGTCTCACCTCTCACTACCTTCCAGCAGTGGAGCCCAGCGTATCATTAAGTACAAAGCTATGTACTGTACATGTCGCATTGTCCTCTCTCCTGCTTACGTTTCCCAGCTAACCCCTGAATTAGGGATAGAGATTTTCCGTCCCCGGCATACTTGAGGTCTTCATTAAAATACGGAAAATAGAGCGTTTAAGTCTCACTCCCGGTGGCGCAATGACAAATATTAAGTCCGGTAATTAATGCTTTAAAAAAACGAAATCATTGTATAGTGGATTGGAAGTCTCTGACGGATGTTGTAGTTCTGGTGACATCACAGAAGGCAATGGTTTTATTAGTTTCGGTTATGTTTTGGTCCTGTGATTGCAGTATTAAGCAGAGTAAGCAGCCTTGTCAGTGCAATTAATATAATAAAGGTAAATGCAACATCTGGGAGATAAACCCTGTAGCCAATAGTCACATTAGAAAAGGTCGGAAAAGGTGTTTGATTTTCCATGTAAATTCAGTTTGTGGAAATAAAAAAAGATTCTGGGCCAGATGTATCCAGCTTCAAAAAGTGATAACATGGAGAGTGATAAACAGCCAATCAGCTCCTGCCTGTTATTTTTCAAACCCAGGGGGAGATTCTCTAAACTAAAAATGCAGTAAAAACCATGGTTATCGGGTTTTTACCGCATTTCGGGATGCTCTAAACATCCCCCACCGGGTTACCGTGACAGGGGGCATCGACAGCAGAAGTTGGCGATGCCCCATAGAAGCCTATGTGCTTCTACTGCAACCCACCGCCGCACCCCCCCCCCCCTCACCTGTGTCTGGGGCAGCACAGAGCTGTGCTGCCCGGACCTGTGACCTCCTCCCCCTGCACTGTAATCCTCTTCCGGGTGCACGGAGGAGGAGAGCCCGGCACAGCAGCAGCAGCGCCGGCGGGTAAGGGAGGGAGAAGGGAGCCGCCAGGACCCGCTGACTCACCGCAAAGGACAGCTCTTAACGCAAGAGCTGTCCTTTGCCATAATTATCGCATATGTTAGAGCTTTTTGCGATAATTATGTCGGCGACGGGGCGGCGAAGGACAGTGGAGCTGGGCTGCGGATGTTAGATAATCCCACCCCCAGACTGTAATATGGCAGTTAGGGGCTAACTGGCTGGCTCTTTATCACTCTCCATTTTATCACTTTTTGAAGCTTGATACATCTGGCTCTTTTGTTAAATCTCTGAGAGAGATACAATTGTAAGATCTAAAGGGGCAATTCAATTTGTGCCGAGCGGATTCATCCGGTGAATCCAACTGTCATTACCGCACAATACGAAGGTGGGAAACTTGCTCAAAAGTGCACTTTTAGGTGAATAAGGCAGTCGCCTTAACTAGTAATTAAATTACTGTAAAGTGCCAACCAATCAGTTCCTGTCATGTTTCAACCACAACATGTAAAATGTAATGCAGAAGCTGACTGGCTAGTACTTTTTTTTTCTCTCAACAAGCTTTAATAAAGACCACAACTGGCATAACGAGTTATGTAGTGTTTGGCAGAACTAGCTATAGCAATAAGATTTACAAAGAGTATGCAGTTTACAATTTCTTCCTATTGTGTAATGTGGCTTCCCCAATTCTGCAAAATAAAAATAAAAAAAACCCTGTACACCCTCAGATAATCTGTAATGTTTAAAAATAATGTTCAATGTCCTCCTAGGACATTGTGTTTGATTTAAAAGTCATTTTCAAATCAGGCATCCACTTATTTTTATTTACAGCTTAAATACAAACCAACACAGTTGGTGTAGTGGTTAGCATTGCCGCCTCACAAATCTGAGATCATGAATTCAATTCCTGACCGAGGCACTATCAGTGCAGCACTTGTATGTTTTTTTACGTGTGTTTCCACTGGGTGTCCCGATTTCTTCCCCACCGATTGGCTTCTGATAAAAAAAATAAACCCCAGTGTGTAGGTATGTCCGTGTGACAGGAAATGTACATAGTAAGCTATACCGGGAATGCAACTGACTGAAATATTCCCTGTAAAGTGCTGTAAATGGGATATATACGGATGCCCCATTCAGAAAACCAATGCCATCATCCCGTAGGAGGGAACCCTTATACGGGTCATGTAAGTATACTTACCCCCCCCCCCCCCCAATCCTCCTCTGCAGCCTAACCCTAACCTTCAAACTCCCCCTCCCCCGCAGCCTAACCCTAAGTCCTTCTTTAGGGCCTAAACCTACCCCCCATCCTTTCCCCGGCCTAACCCTCAAGCATTTATGTTGGGATTCTGGCACCAGTCTCCTGGCGGTATTCAGGATGCCAGCATTGCCATTGGCCCACATTCCGACCACCGAGATACTGAACACATCCTAAATAACTGTTCAGAAATAAATAAGTTTGATACATAACCTATACACTTTATTACACAAGGAGAATCATGTATGCAGTGCACTGATACACCACAGGCATAAAACTATTAAAACATGGACCCATATACCACGTGCCGGCCAAGCTCAGCCCCAGTTGTTCTGACTTTCTTCTGGGTCTCACGAGTCTAGAATCTTCTCTGCAGAGACAGGCTAATCGCTTCCAACAAATATGTATGTGCCGTATGCAGCTCATATAAAATACCTGGGCTCTCCTGTCCATGAGAGTATAGATGCGCCATGCCCTTTGAATCTTTGACTTTACATATATTTGTTAAGTGGATTTCTGTTTACATTCGCACAGTATGTTAATTCAAACCTGGATGCTTGGAAGTGTACGGAGCGATTTATCTGTTAGCGTGGGTCAGGAGGTGTGCAATGCACCAGTGGCTCTGTACTGTTGCATAATTCCACCTTCATCACCATTAGAGCATTTTTTTAACGATAATGTCAGGCAACTATTTTACACCGCTAACAAAGCTGCTGTTTAAAGGAATTCGCTCGCTCAGCGAAACTACAGCACATTGAAGAATCTCATACAAGGTAAAAAGCAGACGTTTCGTTCATCTTATCTATTGTGTTTTAAACAATGTGCAGGATGAGGCGTTTTCAAGTGGGATATTGAATGTCGGTGAAAATAAAAATCTATGTCAAAATGGATGTGACATAACTAACGAATATGAAATTATTATTTTTTTAATTACCAGTTTTATATAGCGCACACATATTCTGCAGCGCTGTACAGAGAATATTTAATTGTTCACAACAGTCCCTGCCCCAGTGGAGCTTACAATCTATATTACCTACCACATGTACACACGCACACAGACATTCTAGGGTTAATTTGTTGGGAGACAATTAATCTACCTGTATATTTTTGGACTGTGGGAGGAAACCGGAATACCTGGAGGAAACCCACGCAAGCATGGGGATCATATACAAACTCCGCACAGTTAGAGCCATGGTGGGAATCTAACCCATGACCTCAGCGCTGTGAGGCAGTAATGTAACCATTACACCATCCGTACTGCCCTGTATATATAACACATGGTGGGGATAGAACCCATGACCTCAGCGCTGTGGGGCAGTAATGCTAACCATTACACCATCTGTACTGCCCTGTATATATAGCACATGGTGGGAATGGAACCCATGACCTCAGTGCTGTGAGGCAGTAATGCTAACCATTACACCATCCGTACTGCCCTGTATATATAACACATGGTGGGGATAGAACCCATGACCTCAGTGCTGTGAGGCGGTAATGCTAATCATTACACCATCCGTACTGCCCCGTATATATAGCACATGGTGGGAATGGAACCCATGACCTCAGCGCTGTGAGGCAGTAATGCTAACCATTACACCATCCGTACTGCCCCGTATATATAACACATGGTGGGGATAGAACCCATGACCTCAGTGCTGTGAGGCAGTAATATAACCATTACACCGTCCGTACTGCCCCGTATATATAGCACATGGTGGGAATGGAACCCATGACCTCAGTGCTGTGAGGCAGTAATGCTAACCATTACACTATCCGTACTGCCCCGTATATATAACACATGGTGGGGATAGAACCCATGACCTAAGCGCTGTAAGGCGGTAATGCTAACCATTACACCATCCATACTGCCTCGTATATATAACACATGGTGGGAATAGAACCCATGACCTCAGTGCTGTGAGGCAGTAATACTAACCATTACACCATCCGTGCTGCCCCGTATATATAACACATGGTGGAAATAGAACCCATGACCTCAGCGCTGTGAGGCAGTAATGTAACCATTACACCATCCATACTGCCTCGTATATATAACACATGGTGGGAATAGAACCCATGACCTCAGTGCTGTGAGGCAGTAATACTAACCATTACACCATCCGTGCTGCCCCGTATATATAACACATGGTGGAAATAGAACCCATGACCTCAGCGCTGTGAGGCAGTAATGTAACCATTACACCATCCGTACTGCCCCGTATATATAACACATGGTGGGGATAGAACCCATGACCTCAGTGCTGTGAGGCAGTAATACTAACCATTACACCATCCGTGCTGCCCCGTATATATAACACATGGTGGAAATAGAACCCATGACCTCAGCGCTGTGAGGCAGTAATGTAACCATTACACCATCCATACTGCCTCGTATATATAACACATGGTGGGAATAGAACCCATGACCTCAGTGCTGTGAGGCAGTAATACTAACCATTACACCGTCCGTACTGCCCCGTATATATAACACATGGTGGGGATAGAACCCATGACCTCAGCGCTGTGAGGCAGTAATGCTAAACATTACACCATCCATACTGCCCCGTATATATAACACATGGTGGGGATAGAACCCATGACCTCAGTGCTGTGAGGCAGTAATGCTAACCATTACACCGTCCGTACTGCCCCGTATATATAACACATGGTGGGAATAGAACCCATGACCTCAGTGCTGTGAGGCAGTAATACTAACCATTACACCATCCGTGCTGCCCCGTATATATAACACATGGTGGAAATAGAACCCATGACCTCAGCGCTGTGAGGCAGTAATGTAACCATTACACCATCCATACTGCCTCGTATATATAACACATGGTGGGGATAGAACCCATGACCTCAGTGCTGTGAGGCAGTAATGCTAACCATTACACCGTCCGTACGGCCCCGTATATATAACACATGGTGGGAATAGAACCCATGACCTCAGTGCTGTGAGGCAGTAATACTAACCATTACACCATCCGTGCTGCCCCGTATATATAACACATGGTGGAAATAGAACCCATGACCTCAGCGCTGTAAGGCGGTAATGCTAACCATTACACCATCTGTGCTGCTAAAATCTTTGCTTTACAGGTTTATAAACATTCACATCAGACAGATACAAAGCGGCGGGATGTAACCCTTTGAGTACCAAATGAATTTGTCAAAATAGATGTGTAAATTGCCAAGCAAACATTTATATTCATCATAATGATCTTTAACATTTACCTTATATTGGAAATATCATCTTTTTCTACACAACATTTTTGATTTGACTTTATATAACAAATGGGAGTGACGCCGGCATTTTTAGCGGATATTTTGAACATCTCTCACAGATGTTGGAACTTAAAACAGCAATAAATTAGCATATTGCATATTATTGCCATGCTAGAAAACCAATGCTTTGTAAATATAGCCCAGAATCTCCAATTATAGCCAACGCAGAGCTCGGATTCCATACATTTGTTATAAGAAGCCTTTAAGTAATTATTTTGCCAGAAATTCCATCGTTTACGACTTCAAGACGTACGTTAATCAAGAAAAATTAAGAGTGAACGATATAAATAAAATACCCAAAATTTAGTCACATAAAATAAACAGACAAAACAGAGATAGTTTGAACCCAAAAACGCCCATCCCCCATCTAGTTAACCTGTCAAATAATAAAAAAAAAAAAAAAAAAAAGCAGCCAAGACTAGGACAGCTAGCTGCCGGCTCGCTAACAGAAAAGCTGATTAAAAATGTTCAAGCGGCAGCAGCTTGCAGACCTTTCCAGGGAGAATAAATAGGGTGTATGCAAATGTGTTTGTCACTCTGACAGCGTGTCTCAATTAAGGCGTCTTTACTGCTGTTGCTGGATTCAGAAGCTGCAGTCGTACAGCCAGGAGAAACTGCATTAGTGATACACGGGGCTTGACCTTAATCCGCATGCATGCATTTTAAAAAAAATCTGCCTCTTCTACATAAACTAGCATAATGCCAAGAGATATGTAAAACAAGTGAGAAAGGGAAGAGGGGGGACATCTTCCTCTCTGTGTTAGAGACGCATGGAGGAAAAGCTTCTAATTGTGTCGCCCGCTTGCGTGCATGGTAATGCTATATGACTTTAAACGGAACCGTGGCTAATGATGACATTAAAGTATGGTGTGTGTTGCCGAAAATTGTGTTTGTTCTCTTCTTTTGTGAGGCAGTGGGACATTGGTTTCCCCTACAGGAGTGGATAGTACGGGTTGTGATCGTCTCTTAGAACATGCTATATAGAATCCACAGAAAGTACAAATGCTCAGCCCCATATACAGTGAGGATAACCTGTGCTGAAACACAGGGGTAATACAAGGGCTGAGCATGGTCTGGAAATAGACAGTATGTGAAGACGCCAAATGGGATTTGTGTACTGTAAATATATAGGAAGACTGTGATACAGCCAATTAGGAGATCAGGTGCAACAATGGACAAGACCATGGAGGGCTATGCTGAACGCAAGGTGCACGTTGTTGCTTTATATGTACCAACGCACACATTGTGTAATTACTATACCTTATATCAGCACACCCTCACTGTACATTCCCCAGCTGTGGCCTTCATTGTATTAGCTGGTCAGCGCACTGTGTTTCTATTCAAAGTACTGTACTGTACACTGCAGTAAATCACAGAATAACCAAAGTTCCCTCTATCATTATATGTGTTTTACAACACTGTATACACCCATAGTTACCTCCCCTCCTGTATTCTGCAGAAGACTCCCAGAAATAACAGCAATCTCTCTCTCTCCCTCATTACACAAGCAATCTCCCTCATGTCACCTAGCCACTGTTACATCATACAGTAGTTACCTCCCCTCCTGTATTCTGCAGGAGACTCCCTGACATAGCAGCAATCTCCCTTTCTCCCTCATTAGTCTAGCAATCTCCCTCATGTCACCTACCCCACATTACACTGTAAACCATAGTTACCTCCCCTCCTGCATTCTGCAGGAGACTCCCTGACATAGCAGCAATCTCCCTCTCTCCCCTCATTGGTCCAGCAATCTCCCTCATGTCACCTAGCCCACATTACACTGTAAACCATAGTTACCTCCCCTCCTGTATTCTGCAGGAGACTCCCTGACATAGCAGCAATCTCCCTCTCTCCCTCATTAGTCTAGCAATCTCCCTCATGTCACCTACCCCACATTACACTGTAAACCATAGTTACCTCCCCTCCTGTATTCTGCAGGAGACTCCCTGACATAGCAGCAATCTCCCTCTCTCCCTCATTAGTCCAGCAATCTCCCTCATGTCACCTAGCCCACATTACACTGTTACATCATAGTTACCTGCCCTCCTGTATTCTGCAGGAGACTTCCTGACATAGCAGCAATCTCCCTCTCTCCCTCATTAGTCTTGCAATCTCCCTCATGTCACCTAGCCCACATGACATTGTTAATTTTTTTGGGGAAAAAGGAACGAGAGACAGATACATTTACATTGAATCATCAGCGCCATTTCCCAGCACGTTACCAAGTATAGTAGTTTTTTGTTTTGGGGCTCATCTACATTTGGATATAAGTAATTTTATACCCCTTTCACACGGCACTTGTTAAACGGTATATTGCTGCTTTTTTCCCATTTCTAAACGTTTAAGGCTGCAGTGGGAAAGCGCCAGGGTTAATTTACCGGATACAGATAACCGGTGTTTCAACACATTTAAAAAGCAGAGTCCTACACGTTTCAGAGCCGGTCTTTATGCAGTGAGAATGGCTCTGAAACGGTATTTAGTAAAAACAACAGATTACAGACCTGTGATAGGCTGTCCCCTGCATTCTGCCTTGAAACGTGTTCAGGGGATTAAACGGGTTGACTGATGTGAATGGCACTTGAATGGTATTTAAAACGGTAATCTACTGCAATGTGAAGGCTCAGACCCGTTTTAAATACCATTTAAAAATACCGGTTCTTTAAACGTTTTGGCAGTGTGAAAGACTCCTCTCAGATGTAGCAGTGCACACCCACGCTTCTAGGTGCCAAGTTCCCAATCTCTTTTCACAATCTCTCCATATATTGAACTAGACACACCCTTTGGGTGGAGCATGACACGCCCTCTCAATGGGGCACCTTGCAAAATTCTACTACCAACTATAATGTTCCAGAAACTAGTTTTTGAAAGTAGGCAAGTATGCTCTAAATGGACCAGTTAATCCGAAGTAGGGATGGCCGTTAACCACTTATGACAATGTTGAATAGTTTTACCATCAAAGGCGAGAATTCGATCGTTTCCCACCACCGATGATAGCCACGGACACAATTGACATGGTACATTTACACCTGTGCAGTTGCTGTACAGAGATGCTAGGCTATCAGCCCTGTGCTGCCCTCCACCCACACACAGGGGCCCATTTTCCATATAATATT
Source organism: Crinia signifera (assembly GCF_055691185.1). Taxonomy (NCBI): domain Eukaryota; kingdom Metazoa; phylum Chordata; class Amphibia; order Anura; family Myobatrachidae; genus Crinia; species Crinia signifera. The sequence goes on along the minus strand of NC_139225.1, from coordinate 9,290,411 downwards.
TGTGGCTAATTCCCCAGAAAACACCCGGGGGCTAGCGCCATTCTGAGATGACGGTAGCTTATTGTAGCCTATATGTATCGCACTTCCTGCGGGGCAGTGCGGTCAGCAATAACTGCGCATGGGCAGACCTCCAGCTAAGCAGATTGCAGGGATGGGCTCCATTCGGAGCCCCTGTCCCTGCACCTGCAGGAGGACACATTCGAAAGGATTGCATATTGCAATGTGATCCCGGGCGGTAGATCCCGACCAGATCGCATTGCATATGTGATCCTGTAGGAACTGGGCCTCACAGTGCGCTGTGCCAGGAATGTGATGACCCGTCTCGTTGACAGGCAAAGCTGTCAATCACTCCTCAGCCCCGCCCCTGGCTCTACCACACAAGCGATTGCACCTGCAGGAAAAACACAAATGGTGAAACTATCGATGGTACCACACAGAATAGTTACTATCGATGGATGGCCCATCCCAACCCAGAAGTTTTCTGGAAATTTGATATAACCATTAAACCTCTTGAACGTAATTTTTTAACCTTTCAAAGCTTAAAACAGCTAATGAAGAAAACTTGTAGTTCCTTCGTTCCTCATACTAAGATGTAAATCTGTCAATCACAAGCTTGAAACTGATCAAAGCACAACACAATATCCAAAATTCACCGTATAACACCAACTTCTGTAACACTTGAACCAGTGGAATTGATCATGAACAAAATAAATCCTCATACAGACGGCGATGGACACAGATACAGTATTATACTGTAACCTTCGTGCTGCTTGACTACTGTTCGTCGTACTCCAGAAGTTCCACTAGGTGGTGTCTTGACTTCAGGAATGTGCAGCTGTAAGATTAAGTAGCGGAATATGCTGCTCATTCCTCCCCCTGCCTATGATCAATGATTCAAATGATGCCAATAACGATCTTAATTAATACTGAATACTTTTTTGACACTGCAGCAGCGAATAAACGTGAACGATATAGGGAAAACAAACACGCCAAGGTATGTGCTGCAGACGCAAGCTGACATGTCTATTTTTTTCTTGCTTCCTACCAACAAAGCTTGCAGTCTGAGGGCTGGATGCCGCTTCTGTACGCCACGCGACACTTTCCCTATAGCGGTAGAATTTTGGATCTCCATTTCAGAATAAAAAAAAGTTTTCCGCTAATTAGAGAGAGAAACGTGTGGAATACAGTACAAATCATGGAACTGTTGTGTGTCCAATGTCTTATCACTCCCATGCCGTTCTTAGCGGTGAATTGCTTTGCCAGTAATTAATTGAGAAATCACCGCTTGCACTTGTATACATGCTACACTGTCCTTGACAGTTCGACACAAGCGTGGGCATTGTCAAACCTCACGTAAAGAAGGTTGCAACCATTACAGCATATCGCTTACAAAGGGTACAGACATGGATGTAATGATGATGTGGTATGCAAAAGAGCACAGGTTCTCAAACTCTGTCCTCAGGACCCCACACCGTGCATGTTTTGCAGGTCTCCTCAAAGAATCACAACTGAAATAATTAGCTCCACCTGTGGATCTTTTAAAACGTGTCAATGAGTAATGAGTGCACCTGCAGGGTGACCTGGAAAAAGTGAACTGTGTGGGATCCTGAGGATCGAGTTTGAGAACCCCTGTCATGTTTTCTGAGCGGCACTGCACAACGTTTGCCGATGCGTATAGGATTAGAGCATTTGCGTACATCTCTGAACCAGGCCCAAAGGGAGCTCCGTGAGCATCATCTGTCAATCAATGGCAATCCCACCAACAGTGTCACTGCACACCAATAGTGTCACATCACTTCTTATATATATTATATAAGATGACCTAATAGCAGCAGTGCTCGGTGGGCTGGGTATCATTTCTGGTTGTGGGTCTTGCTGGGTTTTCCTGCACTGTTGGAAAGCCCCTTGAAGATATATTAAAAGTATATCATTAATATCTCTCAGTAGGTAATAGATTTCATATGTACAGTATATATAGAGGCTAGGAGATTATAATTGTTTAGGACCAGCAAATTGACTCACCCGAGGAGCAAAAAACTAATTTAGAAAAGGGGAGTATTCAATGCGATTTTCCTCCATGTAAACAGTATTCCCGATTAGGATTCGCTGTACATTCGCAGTGTTCCGGAGGGCTGCAGTATTCGCTGCCAGCCCTCCTGATCACCCTATTCAATGCCGCAGGGGCTCGCTGCCCCTGACAGCAAATTTTAACCCCTGCGGCAAATGCCTCAGGGAGCCGGGGACGGCGGCAGACAGGGAGATGTAAGCCTCCCTGCATGCCCCAGAATATGTGGGGGAGAAGGAGGGCTTTCGGGGACACAGGCAGCAGAAGATGCCCTCCCGGGAGAGCTGGCAGGGAACAGGGGTAGGGAGCCGCTTCACTGGTCCTGCTCGTAATAAGCCGGGACCAGTGTGAAGCGAATATATGAATATTTAATGAGCGGCTCCCGGACCCCTGCTCTCAAATGTGTAAAAAAAAAAAAAATATATATATATATATATATATATTAATGTGCTTCAAGCACATGAATAAAAATAGCATGACCCTTCACAGAAAAAAAAAAATCTGATTTTTTGACACCATAAAAAAAAACAAAAAACCCAGTGAATCCCAGTGAAAACCCCATTGAAATACACCAGCGAATTGCAGTGAGCATGAACCGGAGAACTGGCCGCCATTCACTGTACGTTTTTGGCGAACAGCGAACATTGAATAGGGTAAATCAGATTTTCAGTGAAAAAGATTCACTGCAAGGAGTGAAAACAGCCCGATTCCCCGGAAAAAACAAACGGTGAATCGGGAGCATTGAATACTGGCCGATGTCTTGCATTAAAAGTGAAGTAGGAATCAAGTATTGAATTTGTGCTTCGCTAATGAGCAGACATCACTGCAACGTGCATAGGTGTAACCTACCTGACCGAAATGTACTGTGATGGGTCGCCGGTCCTCTCTGCTCTTAGGGTCCTTCTTCTCAGTAGACGGTGACGGTGACATCCCCGGAAGAGCTTCTTCTGCAACAGTGCATCCATTCTCCGTCAAGTCCTAGAACAGATAGAGGAGTAGGAGAGAATAGTGGATACCAATCGTATGTGATTATTAATCTAGTAACCTGTGCACAGTTATATTACTTGTTAATTACCAGTACCAGCGGCAAATGTGTCCAATTCAGCTGCCACGGTTCTGTCACTGATCCACCACAATAATGTGTCCAATTCAGACCAATCACTCAGCTGCCACGGTTCTGTCACTGATCCACCACAATAATGTGTCCAATTCAGACCAATCACTCAGCTGCCACGGTTCTGTCACTGATCCACCACAATAATGTGTCCAATTCAGACCAATCACTCAGCTGCCACGGTTCTGTCACTGATCCACCACAATAATGTGTCCAATTCAGACCAATCACTCAGCTGCCACGGTTCTGTCACTGATCCACCACAATAATGTGTCCAATTCAGACCAATCACTCAGCTGCCACGGTTCTGTCACTGATCTACCACAATAATGTGGCCCCTCACGTTCGGGAGGAGAATTAATTACTGGATTTACATCATTTGGCCAATAAAACAACATTGTAAATCTATATAAAGGAGGAACAGATTTGCATATTATACTGTAAACGTGTCTGATTATAAACATATCATATCTATATCTGCTAACGTATATATTTACCTACCTATCTATAATAGTAATATCAATTATTAACATATTTATATGCACAATATGCTGCTTACACTGAATAAATTCCTTTATTCTACAATAGTGAGTTATGAATATGAAAGATGGGTGCCGGACGGGGTCCCGACAGTCAGCAGGTTCAGTTTAGTCCCATCTGCCTGTGAGTTAGGACCAGCACTGCCCCATCTGCCTGTGCCCTGAGAGCTAGGACCAGCATTGCCCCATCTGCCTGTGCCCTGAGAGCTAGGTCCAGCATTGCCCCATCTGCCTGTGCCCTGAGAGCTAGGTCCAGCATTGCCCCATCTGCCTGTGCCCTGAGAGCTAGGTCCAGCATTGCCCCATCTGCCTGTGCCCTGAGAGCTAGGGCCAGCATTGCCCCATCTGCCTGTGCCCTGAGAGCTAGGTCCAGCATTGCCCCATCTGCCTGTGCCCTGAGAGCTAGGGCCAGCATTGCCCTATCTGCCTGTGCCCTGAGAGCTAGGTCCAGCATTGCCCCATCTGCCTGTGCCCTGAGAGCTAGGTCCAGCATTGCCCCATCTGCCTGTGCCCTGAGAGCTAGGTCCAGCATTGCCCCATCTGCCTGTGCCCTGAGAGCTAGGTCCAGCATTGCCCCATCTGCCTGTGCCCTGAGAGCTAGGGCCAGCATTGCCCCATCTGCCTGTGCCCTGAGAGCTAGGTCCAGCATTGCCCCATCTGCCTGTGCCCTGAGAGCTAGGGCCAGCATTGCCCTATCTGCCTGTGCCCTGAGAGCTAGGTCCAGCATTGCCCCATCTGCCTGTGCCCTGAGAGCTAGGACCAGCATTGCCCCATATGCCTGTGCCCTGAGAGCTAGGTCCAGCATTGCCCCATCTGCCTGTGCCCTGAGAGCTAGGTCCAGCATTGCCCCACCTGCCTGTGCCCTGAGAGCTAGGTCCAGCATTGCCCCAACTGCCTGTGCCCTATGAGCTAGGTCCAGCATTACCCCATCTGCCTGTGCCCTGAGAGCTGGCTGGAACATTGCCCCATCTGCCTGTGCCCTGACAGCTAGGTCCAGCATTGCCCCATCTGCCTGTGAGCTAGGTCCAGAATTGCCCCATCTGCCTGTGCCCTGAGAGCTAGGTCCAGCATTGCCCCACCTGGCTGTGACCTGTGAGCAAGGTCCAGCATTGCCCCATCTGCCTGTGCCCTGAGAGCTAGGTCCAGCATTGCCCCATCTGCCTGTGAGCTAGGTCCAGCATTGCCCCATCTGCCTGTGCCCTGAGAGCTAGGTCCAGCATTGCCCCATCTGCCTGTGCCCTGAGAGCTAGGACCAGCATTGCCCCATCTGCCTGTGCCCTGAGAGCTAGGACCAGCATTGCCCCATCTGCCTGTGCCCTGAGAGCTAGGTCCAGCATTGCCCCATCTGCCTGTGCCCTGAGAGCTAGGACCAGCATTGCCCCATCTGCCTGTGCCCTGAGAGCTAGGTCCAGCATTGCCCCACCTGCCTGTGCCCTGAGAGCTAGGTCCAGCACTGCCCCAACTGCCTGTGCCCTATGAGCTAGGTCCAGCATTACCCCATCTGCCTGTGCCCTGAGAGCTGGCTGGAACATTGCCCCATCTGCCTGTGCCCTGAGAGCTAGGTCCAGCATTGCCCCATCTGCCTGTGACCTGAGTCCAGCATTGCCCCATCTGCCTGTGCCCTGAGAGCTAGGTCCAGCATTGCCCCATCTGCCTGTGCAGTGAGAGATAGGTCTAGCATTGCCCCATCTGCCTGTGCCCTGACAGCTAGGTCCAGCATTGCCCCATCTGCCTGTGCCCTGACAGCTAGGTCCAGCATTGCCCCATCTGCCTGTGAGCTAGGTCCAGAATTGCCCCATCTGCCTGTGCCCTGAGAGCTAGGTCCAGCATTGCCCCATCTGCCTGTGCCCTGAGAGCTAGGTCCAGCATTGCCCCATCTGCCTGTGCCCTGAGAGCTAGGTCCAGCATTGCCCCACCTGAGCTAGGTCCAGCATTGCCCCATCTGCCTGTGCCCTGAGAGCTAGGTCCAGCATTGCCCCATCTGCCTGTAAGCTAGGTCCAGCATTGCCCCATCTGCCTGTGCCCTGAGAGCTAGGTCCAGCATTGCCCCATCTGCCTGTGCCCTGAGAGCTAGGTCCAGTATACCCCATCTGCCTGTGCCCTGAGAGCTAGGTCCAGCATTGCCCCATCTGCCTGTGCCCTGAGAGCTAGGTCCAGCATTGCCCCATCTGCCTGTGCCCTGAGAGCAAGGTCCAGCATTGCCCCATCTGCCTGTGCCCTGAGAGCTAGGTCCACCATTGCCCCATCTGCCTGTGCCCTGAGAGCTAGGTCCGGCATTGCCCCATCTGCCTGTGCCCTGAGAGCTAGGACCGGCATTGCCCCATCTGCCTGTGCCCTGAGAGCTGGGTCCAGCATTGCCCCATCTGCCTGTGCCCTGAGAGCTAGGTCCAGCATTGCCCCATCTGCCTGTGCCCTGAGAGCTAGGTCCAGCATTGCCCCAACTGCCTGTGCCCTATAAGCTAGGTCCAGCATTACCCCATCTGCCTGTGCCCTGAGAGCTGGCTGGAACATTGCCCCATCTGCCTGTGCCCTGACAGCTAGGTCCAGCATTGCCCCATCTGCCTGTGAGCTAGGTCCAGAATTGCCCCATCTGCCTGTGCCCTGAGAGCTAGGTCCAGCATTGCCCCACCTGGCTGTGACCTGTGAGCTAGGTCCAGCATTGCCCCATCTGCCTGTGCCCTGAGAGCTAGGTCCAGCATTGCCCCATCTGCCTGTGAGCTAGGTCCAGCATTGCCCCATCTGCCTGTGCCCTGAGAGCTAGGTCCAGTATTGCCCCATCTGCCTGTGCCCTGAGAGCTAGGACCAGCATTGCCCCATCTGCCTGTGCCCTGAGAGCTAGGACCAGCATTGCCCCATCTGCCTGTGCCCTGAGAGCTAGGTCCAGCATTGCCCCACCTGAGCTAGGTCCAGCATTGCCCCATCTGCCTGTGCCCTGAGAGCTAGGTCCAGCATTGCCCCATCTGCCTGTGAGCTAGGTCCAGCATTGCCCCATCTGCCTGTGCCCTGAGAGCTAGGTCCAGCATTGCCCCATCTGCCCCTGAGAGCTAGGTCCAGTATACCCCATCTGCCTGTGCCCTGAGAGCTAGGTCCAGCATTGCCCCATCTGCCTGTGCCCTGAGAGCTAGGTCCAGCATTGCCCCATCTGCCTGTGCCCTGAGAGCAAGGTCCAGCATTGCCCCATCTGCCTGTGCCCTGAGAGCTAGGTCCACCATTGCCCCATCTGCCTGTGCCCTGAGAGCTAGGTCCGGCATTGCCCCATCTGCCTGTGCCCTGAGAGCTAGGACCGGCATTGCCCCATCTGCCTGTGCCCTGAGAGCTGGGTCCAGCATTGCCCCATCTGCCTGTGCCCTGAGAGCTAGGTCCAGCATTGCCCCATCTGCCTGTGCCCTGAGAGCTAGGTCCAGCATTGCACCATCTGCCTGTGCCCTGAGAGCTAGGTCCAGCATTGCCCCATCTGCCTGTGCCCTGAGAGCTAGGTCCAGCATTGCACCATCTGCCTGTGCCCTGAGAGCTAGGTCCAGCATTGCCCCATCTGCCTGTGCCCTGAGAGCTCGGTCCAGCATTGCCCCATCTGCCTGTGTCCTGAGAGCTAGGTCCAGCATTGCCCCATCTGCCTGTGCCCTAAGAGCTCGGTCCAGCATTGCCCCATCTGCCTGTATCCTGAGAGCTAGGTCCAGCATTGCCCCATCTGCCTGTGCCGTGAGAGCTAGGTCCAGCATTGCCCCATCTGCCTGTGTCCTGAGAGCTAGGTCCAGCATTGCCCCATCTGCCTGTGCCCTGAGAGCTAGGTTCAGCATTGCCCCATCTGCCTGTGCCCTGAGAGCTCGGTCCAGCATTGCCCCATCTGCCTGTGTCCTGAGAGCTAGGTCCAGCATTGCCCCATCTGCCTGTGCCCTAAGAGCTCGGTCCAGCATTGCCCCATCTGCCTGTATCCTGAGAGCTAGGTCCAGCATTGCCCCATCTGCCTGTGCCGTGAGAGCTAGGTCCAGCATTGCCCCATCTGCCTGTGTCCTGAGAGCTAGGTCCAGCATTGCCCCATCTGCCTGTGCCCTGAGAGCTAGGTCCAGCATTGCCCCATCTGCCTGTGCCCTGAGAGCTCGGTCCAGCATTGCCCCATCTGCCTGTGCCCTGACAGCTAGGTCCAGCATTGCCCCATCTGCCTGTGCCCTGAGAGCTAGGTCCAGCATTGCCCCATCTGCCTGTGCCCTGAGAGCTAGGTCCAGCACTGCACCATCTGCCTGTGCCCTGAGAGCTAGGACCAGCATTGCCCCATCTGCCTGTGCCCTGAGAGCTAGGTCCAGCATTGCCCCATCTGCCTGTGCCCTGAGAGCTAGGTCCAGCACTGCACCATCTGCATGTGTCCTGAGAGCTAGGTCCAGTATTACCCCATCTGCCTGTGTCCTGAGAGCTAGGTCCAGCATTGCCCCATCTGCCTGTGCCCTGAGAGCTAGGTCCAGCATTGCCCCATCTGCCTGTGCCCTGAGAGCTAGGTCCAGTATTACCCCATCTGCCTGTGCCCTGACAGCTAGGTCCAGCATTGCCCCATCTGCCTGTGCCCTGAGAGCTAGGTCCAGCATTGCCCCATCTGCCTGTGCCCTGAGAGATAGGTCCAGTATTACCCCATCTGCCTGTGCCCTGAGAGCTAGGTCCAGCATTGCCCCATCTGCCTGTGCCCTGAGAGCTAGGTCCAGTATTACCCCATCTGCCTGTGCCCTGAGAGCTAGGTCCAGCATTGCCCCATCTGCCTGTGCCCTGACAGCTAGGTCCAGCATTGCCCCATCTGCCTGTGAGCTAGGTCCAGCATTGCCCCATCTGCCTGTGCCCTGAGAGCTAGGTCCAGCATTGCCCCATCTGCCTGTGCCCTGAGAGCTCGGTCCAGCATTGTCCCATCTGCCTGTGCCCTGACAGCTAGGTCCAGCATTGCCCCATCTGCCTGTGCCCTGAGAGCTAGGTCCAGCATTGCCCCATCTGCCTGTGCCCTGAGAGCTAGGTCCAGCATTGCCCCATCTGCCTGTGCCCTGAGAGCTCGGTCCAGCATTGCCCCATCTGCCTGTGCCCTGACAGCTAGGTCCAGCATTGCCCCATCTGCCTGTGCCCTGAGAGCTAGGTCCAGCATTGCCCCATCTGCCTGTGCCCTGAGAGCTAGGTCCAGCACTGCACCATCTGCCTGTGCCCTGAGAGCTAGGACCAGCATTGCCCCATCTGCCTGTGCCCTGAGAACTAGGTCCAGCATTGCCCCATCTGCCTGTGCCCTGAGAGCTAGGTCCAGCATTGCCCCATCTGCCTGTGCCCTGAGAGCTAGGGTAAAGCACTGCCCCATCTGCCTGTGCCCTGACTCCCCGGACACCGATGTGATGCATTCCTCTCTCCTACCTACAACAAGAATCTTTTTCATTGCATATTTTTCATTCCTGCAGTACAGACCTGGAGGCTGAATTGGGGGTGTACCCGCAAAGAATAGTTTTTTTTTGTGGTTCAGAAGTTGGGGCAAATAATGCGTGAACAGTCACATGCATTTGTAGCCATCATCGTCTTCATCGTGCAAGTGCGCTAACCTTATCTCTGGTGCAAACTTGCCATCTGAAGCCTCCTAGTAGCAGAACTCTGCATCGCGTATTCTGTCACCGTGCCTTCTATGACCTGTGTCTACATATAAACAGCCCACTGCCACCTAATTATGGCCTTCAGCAGGAACAGAGAAATCCTGATCCTCTTTGCAACAATCCCAGTGTTCCATTTATCAATCCGATAAAAAGACTACACTGTGAATCATTAATAGCCACAAAAGATGCTTATACAATTAATTCACCCTTCTGCATATGTCTAATGTCTACGAACGATTAAAAAACCAACGCTGATTCCGAAGGATCCCCAATCACAACAGTGTATAGTGCTCGCTGAACTCTGGAGATGACATTAAAATGAATCTAACACATCTGTCAGATATATGACTGACAGCTATCACACTGACACTATCAGTCCAGACAGATGTCCGCTTAGCAGTCTCTCCGCTGACAGATGTCACTGACATTAGCACATACATGTATGCAACGGTGAGTCTTTCTATTGGCAAAGACCAGATTGATGTTTCCAGCGTGTACTGTAGCTATGCACCCCACACCCTCAGAACTGACACCCCTGATATGACAGGCCAAGATCCAACACAGAACCATCTATTTCTGGTGCTGGCATTGACAGACACCTGTCTTGGTCCTGGCATATAAAGTGGCAGTGCCAGCGATGCAATCATAACAGCTGATTAACAAATCCACTAGGAATAACTACATGGAACGGAAATATTCAATCAAATATCAAAATAAAAATTCAATCGCTTAAGATTACAAATGTAATTTATTAAACCATTTTCATATTCTGTTAAACAATTAAGATACAAATTCATATTCACAATATTATACAATTTTAAGCATTAGTTGTCCCAGGGCTGTATTTTTTAGGATTTGACTAATCAATAATTCATTGTGTGTGCAGATCCGCCCCGCATCTACTGGTGCCTTAATAAACAGTTAATTTCAATTAATCTATTAGCTCGTTTGCTCTATTAAATGAATGACTATGCCCCTGGGCTACAGCTATTACTACTGAGCTATACATATGGTTCATTACTGTTTTGCAACACAGTGAAAGGGACAACAAGTAATTAAGAGTCTTCCAAAATATTTTAGGAAACGCTTATAATGTGTAAAGGTCCATACACATCGGGCGACTATACCCAGCGAGTATGGACAGCGATGATAGCGTTCATCGCTGCGGGGAAAGGCGCTCAGTGCATACACACTGGAGCGGCTTTCCTCCTGCCCGGCGCCGACGGAGGGGGGGGGGGACGGCGTTGCATAGCGGAGCACTATGGAAAGCGGTCCTGAAAGTCGCTCATCTGCTGGTGTAACCAGCACATGAACGGCTTTCCCGGCGATGTTGCTGGAGCGCGCAGCAGCGCTCATCGCCGGGCCATACACACTGGGCGGCTTTGAGCTGAAAGCCGCTCAAACGTGCTGTTTTGAGCGACTTTCAGCTCAAAGTCGCCCAGTGTGTATGGGCCTTAAGAAACAGGAGATGCAGCCTGATAAAGATTTGCTCGGGGTTGTCTAGTTTTAACCCCTTCCTGACAGAGCTAGTTTTTGCGTTCCTGACAGAGCCATTTTTTTCAAATCTGACATGTCTCACTTAAGTGGGGATAACTTTTTTTTGCTTTTACTTATCCCAGTGATTTTGAGATTGTTTTTTCGTGACACATTGTACTTCAAATTAGTGGTAAATTTGGGTCGATACGGTCTGTGTTTTTTTGTGAAAAATACCAAAATGTCGTGAAAAAATGGAAAATTTAGCGATTTGCAAAATGTTAAATTTTCTGCTTGTGAGACAAATAATCATACCACTCAAAATAGTTAATAACTAACATAGACCATATGTCTACTTTATGTTGCCATCATTATTTCAACTTCCTTTTCATTTTTTTGGACACTAGGAGGCGTAAAATATGAATAGCAAATTCTCAAATTTTCAAGAAAATTTCAAACACTGATTTTTTTAGGGACCAGTTCAGTTCTGATGTGACTTTGAGGGACTTGTATGTGAGACACCCCCATAAATGATGCCATTTCAAAAACTGCACCCCTCACAGTATTCAAAACAGCATTTTGGAAGTTTGTTAACCCTTTAGGTGTTTCACAGGAATTAAAACAAAGTGTAGGTGAAATTTCGAAATTTCATTTTTTTTGCAGAGTTTCAATTTTAATACATTTTTCTAACGAATACAGTAGATTTTACTAGAGAAATGTGACTAAAAATTGATTCCCCCAATTCTTTTGTTTTCATAAATATCCTATATGTGGCCCTAGTGTGCACGGTGACCAAACCACAGGCTTCATAATAGAAGGAGCACCTACTTGATTTTGGAGCCTCCTTTTTATGAGATTATTTTTTAGGCACCATGTAGGTTTCTAGGCACCATAAGATGCTAAAAGTTAGGAACCCCCCCACAAGTGACCCCATTTTGCAAACTACACCCTTCAGGGAATTCATCTAGGGGTATAGTGTACATTTCAAACCCCCAGGGGTTTCACCAATTGTGGTACAACTGGGCAGTGAAAATAAAAAAAAAAAAAATTTCATTTTCACAGCTCAGTTGTATCAAAATTGGTGAAACCCCTGGGGGTTTGAAATGTACACTATACCCCTTGATGAATTCCCTGAAGGGTGTAGTTTGCAAAATGGGGTGACTTGTGGGGGGGTTCCACTGTATTGGTGCAACATAGCACCCACCATTCATTCCACCAAAATCTGTGCTGCAAAATCCAAAAATCACTCCTTCCCTTCTGAGTCCTGCCATGCACCCAACTGGTATTTTTTGGTCACATGTGAGGCATTGCCGTACTCGGGAGAAATTGGGGCACAGATTTTGGGGTGCTTTGTATCCTTCATTCCTTGTGAAAATGAAAAATTTTGAGCCAGATCTGCATTTTTGTGTAAAAAAATGTAATTTTTTACAGAAAAATGCAGTTCTGGCTCAAAATTTTTCATTTTCACAAGGAATGAAGGATACAAAGCACCCCAAAATCTGTGCCCCAATTTCTCCCGAGTACGGCAATGCCTCACATGTGACCAAAAAATACCAGTTGGGTGCATGGCAGGACTCAGAAGGGAAGGAGTGATTTTTGGATTTTGCAGCACAGATTTTGGTGGAATGAATGGTGGGTGCTATGTTGCACCAATACAGTGGAACCACCCCACAAGTGACCCCATTTTGCAAACTACACCCTTCAGGGAATTCATCTAGGGGTATAGTGTACATTTCAAACCCCCAGGGGTTTCACCAATTGTGGTACAACTGGGCAGTGAAAATAAAAAAAAATAATTTTTCATTTTCACAGCTCAGTTGTATCAAAATTGGTGAAACCCCTGTGGGTTTGAAATGTACACTATACCCCTTGATGAATTCCCTGAGGGGTGTAGTTTGCAAAATGGGGTGACTTGTGGGGAGGTTCCACTGTATTGGTGCAACATAGCACCCACCATTCATTCCACCAAAATCTGTGCTGCAAAATCCAAAAATCACTCCTTCCCTTCTGAGTCCTGCCATGCACCCAACTGGTATTTTTTGGTCACACGTGAGGCATTGCCGTACTCGGGAGAAATTGGGGCACAGATTTTGGGGTGCTTTTTCTCCTTCATACCTTGTGAAAATTAAAAATTTTGAGCCAGAACTGCATTTTTCTGTAAAAAAATGTAATTTTTTACAGAAAAATGCAGTTCTGGCTCAAAATTTTTAATTTTCACAAGGAATGAAGGAGACAAAGCACCCCAAAATCTGTGCCCCAATTTCTCCCGAGTACGGCAATGCCTCACGTGTGACCAAAAAATACCAGTTGGGTGCATGGCAGGACTCAGAAGGAAAGGAGTGATTTTTGGTGGTGGAATGAATGGTGGGTGCTATGTCCCATTAGCAAGACCCCCGAAGCACCAATACAGTGGAACCCCCCCACAAGTGACCCCATTTTAGTCACCAGCTTTGGGAGGGGGGCTGGCGCTGCGGCTGGCGGGGGGGTGGGAGGGGTGCTGGCGCTGCGGCAGCCGGGTGGGTGGGAGGGAGGGGGGCTGCCGGGTGGGAGGGGGGGGGGGCTGGCGATCGGTGGGGTATATACACACACACACACACACACACATATATATATATATATATGTGTGTATATATATATATATATACATATATATACACACACACACATATATATATATATATATATATATATATATATATGTGTGTGTGTGTATATATATATATATATATATATATATATATATATATATTCGGTACATATATTTTTATTTTTACTGATAAATCACTTTTTTTGCAGCTTGATGCTGCTGCTGCTGCTGCGGGGGGGGAGGGGGGAGGAGGGCAGCGCTGCGTGCGCTCTTGACACTGCCGGGGGAGCCGGGGGAGCTGCCGCTGCTGCCGGGTGAGTGCCCGGCGGCTGTGAGGGGGGGGCTGCACATCGGTGGTGATCGGTGCTGTACTTGACAGCACCGATCACCACCGATCCCTGTGTTACCGAGCGGCTTAGCCGCCGGTAACACAGGAAACGCTGTGAATGGCTGTTCAGATTTGAACAGCCAATCACAGCGATCGCCGACCGGGGGGGGCACCCCTGCCCCCCCTGGGCGACGAGGGGGGATGTCTGCTGTCAGGGACAGCAGACATCACCTAACTGTCACTGCGTCTCTAGACGCAGTGACAGTTAGAAGTCATGACGTACATGTACGTCAAATGTCGGGAAGTACTTCCCGACCATGACGTACATGTACGTCAAATGTCGGGAAGGGGTTAAGGTCTCCTCTCTGGGAGAAGTCCGGAGAGGAGACCTACAGCAGCACATCATTAAGCCCTGCCTCCCAGTACTTCAAATCCCGCAATTCGCTGTTCTTCGAAGGAAGGGGCAGGGCTAAATTATGCCATTTGCATCTTTAAGCCCCGCCCCAGAAAACCCGTGAATCAAGGGGAATTAATGCTGCCGCAGGGAGGGGGTGGAAGGGGTGGCGGTATCTGGGAGTGTTGCCCTTCTTTCCGGGGGGCCAGGAGGGGGGCACGGCAACCCTGGATCTACTGCATACTGATGATAAATATTTGATGATATATGTAGTATTCAAGTACGCAATATGGTGGCGATACTGCAAAATACGAAGCGCCTTGAGTCCTGTTGGAGAAAGTGCGTTATAGAAATAAATCTTACTAGTGAACTTACTGTAAGTGCCCTAAGGCTGCCTGTACATAGAACGCATTGGTATAAAGTGATGTGGGTGCAGGCACAAAACAGATTTAAACCCAATTAGCATCGTTCTGAACTATTAGAACATTGGATGAATTCGGTATGAAATCCTGACGGTCAAAATCCCAAATGGGTCATAATAACGACATAGACAAAATCCAGACAATGTCAAAATCCTGACATTTAAAATCCTGACAAGGACAAAATCCCGACATTTAAAATCCCGACAAGGTCAAAATACAGACATAGAGAATGTACAGGTGAAACAGTCAACTTGACTTTCCGTCGACAGGGGTTTTCTTCACTGTTTTTTTTACCCGAATGTCAACAAAGTTGGAAGTGAACCGCAGACCCTCGCTTCGCTCACAATGCTTCGGGCACACTATTTTATTCTCCCACCATGCCCTAGTGGATGGTAGGGCATGAAATACCGCCTGTCGGTGTGTGGATCCACGCGTTTCGGCACCAGGCTGGTACCTTCCTCAGGAGCAGTTACACTGCTCCTGAGGAAGGTACCAGTCTGGTGCCGAAACGCGTTGAGCCCTTTCGTCATCTAAGCTCCGGACCAGCATTCGATCTACACCACAGGACCCTACCGTCTCCACTTTTTGCCAAGCGAAGTGCTATTCGCCCAATGTGGACCATTCCAGACAGACTGCTTTTTGATTCATCAGGGTAACCGATTTATCAAGCTGGGTAATATTCCGGAACTCTTTCACCATCTATACCCCCTTATCCACTATGATAATTGTGCATATGCTACATCTATGTGATGAACTATCTCCACCACTAAATCATTGGAGATCCTAAAGGCCTTCTCGGAGACCAGATACAGTATATTGCGGAGAAATTCTCCATTTCCCTCTAACAGGCAGGAATAATTGGTTGCAACCTTGACCCCTTTTTAATAATTACCTTCATTTTTTTCTAATCCTTTATTTTATATTGTTTTATATCATATATGTATATGTGTACACAATAAATTGTTTAATTTTACAGTGTGATTCTCTCAGTGAAACCCAGCGCTGCTCAAGCCCTCCTTTTGTCCATCGGACCTGATATGGTGATGTTTTGTCACTAAAAACTTTTTGCCCAAATGATTGCGAGTGCGGCTTTCTTTCTTCATTCATTTATCGATGTCACCATGGAACAGTTATTAGTGATTGAGAGGAGTGCCCGCCATCTACCATCTATATATGGGTAGGGATCATTTTGTCTACAGCATTATGTCGACAGTCATTAGGTCGACATGGGAAAATGATGACATTGGTCTAGGTCGACATGGGAAGAGGTTGACATGATTTTAGGTCAAAAGGTCATTAGTTCGACAGTGTCTAGGTCGACATTCAAAAGGTCAACATGGGGTTTTTCAATGTTTTTTTGACCCGAATGTCAACACAGTCGACATGGACCCAGTTTACAGTGCACTGCATCCGCTCGCTATGGTTCGGGCACGGTGCCTCGCTGTGCTCGGCACACTATTTTATGCTCCCACCACACCCTAGTGTATGGTAGCACATGAAATACCGTCCGGTCGGCACATGTCGACTCATAAAACAGTGAAAAACCCCATGTCAACCTTTTGACTGTAGACCTATACACTGTCGAACTAATGACCTTTCGACCTAGAATCATGTTGACCTTTTCCCATGTCGACCTAATGGTGTCGACCTAAGGACTGCAGCCAGGCCAGGCAAGGGGGGGGGGGTCAGGCCCGCTGCTCCAGGGGGGGTGCGGGCAGACCCGCTGCTCTGGGGGGGGGGGGGGGTGTTGCGGGCACAGACCGGCTGCCATTTCCATGCCAACCTTTCATGCCGAACACTAGTGGCCGGCTTTGGTTTATAATGGTGGGCGTGTAATGTAGCCCGGGCTGTGTGGGGGGTGGTGTATTCCAAGGGGGTGGTGGTGTGTATAACGCTGGGCGGGGGGCAGTATCCTAAGGCACAATCTGGCTAGAATCTGGAAATGGCAGTCACTTGTGTAACTCCGCCCAGTGTTATACACACAGGTGATGCGTGACAGATCTGGCTAAATATATAAGAGATATATCCTCCTCCCCATTTTGAGGTGAAGTACAGCCAGTGACCACTAGAGGCCACTCGACGGTCCAAATTACTAGTCAGCGGAAAGCAAAACCAACATGATCTGTTTCCAACTTGGTGGATATGAAGAGAGGGAGCTGAGAAGACAGAGATTGCAGGTAGCAGCAGATAGGGACTAAGCCATCATTTAGACGGTTTTTTAACAAGTATACATATAATTTACAGAAGGTCAATTAAGCAGTTTTACTCCATACATCTCCCCCTGGATATTACTCAGGAGGATTAGCCCTCACAATACAAAAGCTTGGAAGGGTGCACCAGTGGGAAGGAATACATAGGACATCATTTGGGGTTTGGGAAATAACAAACTTGGGATGAGGCTAGCTTGAAAAAAAGACAAAAAAATATAAAAATTGAAATGATAAAGGCTGAGGGGTAGCTGATGAGTTCCTCATAGTCTTCACAAAGGGATAGCATCCAACTATGCCAAGCATATATATATATATATATATATATATATTCCCCAATGCTTAGCATAATTATGCAAATACATTTCTGGAGATGACATACCATCTAATAAATCATTTTATGGGTATTATATTAATTCTTTCCCAGCACTATGTGGATTTTGAGGAGTGCTGCGGTCTGTCCGTGGCTGTAATAATTATGATGTATGAGATGGGTGATATGTTCTTTGTCTGCTTGCGCACTTTCCAGTGTCTCCACGTAGCTGTGTGAAAGGCTGGTATATGTATTCAATGCACAAGGTACTGAACCTCCCAGCATTGACCTTTTACACATAATGAAGATTCTGCTTTACCCTTCAGTCATTCCCGATTTGGGTTTGAATCGTAAATAAGAAGCACAGGTTTGACCCAAACTGCTTAGGTCACGCTAGGAAACAGAGACGGGCCCTTTATAATATAGTGTTGGGGACAAAAGATGGCTAGTATTGAATAATTTATTTTAAGCAGATTCAAAGACAAGAAAGATTCTATATCCACAACTGGCAGCATGTGAGATAGAAGCCGCCATTCAGAAAAGCAGTTCTGAGGAGGTGATGACTTCAGCGCATCTAGATTGTGTGGTCTGTGAGGATCAATCTGGGTCTGAATCCCACCTGATCGCTCAGGTGACTGTGAGTAATTAGCCACCGCCCAGACAGAGGGAAATCCCATCCTGTGCAAATCTGCGAGAAAATTAAAAAAATGTCGTAATCCGGTATCCTATAATCTCACTGTCAGGATGGATATCAGGGGCACCGAGGATTGGAAACTGTATTGAGATTCCTATTGGTGGAAACTGTATTGAGATTCCTGTTGGTGGATGGAGGGGTATTGTCCATGGTTTATTTGTAATCCAAAAATGGAGATGATGGAGAGGGAGTTGTATCAACTCTGTTCAGGAAATGTCCCCTTTTGGGTGTCTGAGGGAATCAATGTGGTGGGTAGTGACTGGATCCAAGAGGGTCTCAATGTTCTGTGGTCACTCCGTGGTCACTGGGGATTGGACCGCACTGTGCTTCAATCTGCTGACCTGCTTTTGTTTTACTTGTCTGGTATTCACCAAAAATGTCCGAGAGTGGGTGCAGTGAGGTGGGCTGGGGACCTCTCAATGGGGGCCCAGGGGGATTGGACTGGAACAGGTGGCTATGATAGACAAGCTACACCCGGAGGAATTCCTCTATCCCTAGTCCCTGTTGATGGAAAGTCTCAGTGGGTGGCCAGTGTGGTAAGGCTCACCTGGAGAGATGTTCTCTGAGGTAAGTCCCAAGTGCTGAACTTTCACCAGTTCAACTAGCTTTATCAACTTTGATAAAGCCAGTTGAACTGGTGAAACGCATCAGTTTACTCCTCTACTCTCAGGATTGGAATCAGCCACCTTGCATCACCCCCCACTGCCACCAGTGCCTCTGGGAATACTCCTCTTTGGACCAGCTTATCAGCACTTGGGACTTATCTCAGAGAACATCTCTCCAGGTGAGCCTTACCACACTGGCCACCCACTGAGACTTTCCATCAACAGGGACTAGGGATAGAGGAATTCCTCCGGGTGTAGCTTGTCTATCATAGCCACCTGTTCCAGTCCAATCCCCCTGGGCCCCCATTGAGAGGTCCCCAGCCCACCTCACTGCACCCACTCTCGGACATTTTTGGTGAATACCAGACAAGTAAAACAAAAGCAGGTCAGCAGATTGAAGCACAGTGCGGTCCAATCCCCAGTGACCACGGAGTGACCACAGAACATTGAGACCCTCTTGGATCCAGTCACTCCCCACCACATTGATTCTCTCAGACACACAAAAGGGGACATTTCCTGAACAGAGTTGATACAACTCCCTCTCCATCCTCTTCATCATTGAATTACAAATAAACCATGGACAATACCCCTCCATCCACCAACAGGAATCTCAATACAGTTTCCACCAATAGGAATCTCAATACAGTTTCGGTACTCTTTACCTAGAACGGCGCCCACGATTGAAATCGCGGGCATCGCGGGTAAAATCGCGGTAATCGCGGGCATCGCGGGTAAATCGCGGGTACATCAAAATCGGGTACCCGCGATTACCGCGATTTTCCCATAGGGAACAATGTTAAAAAGGCAGATTGACCGCGATTTTAGCGTTAAATGCCTCAATGCCCGCGATTTTTACATAGGAAACAATGTTAAATGGGCCACAGAGCCCTAATAGTCCCCCTGAAGTCTTAAATGGCCCCCAAAATTTTTAACGCCACCCCACGATCAACGCGAACCCGAAGCGTGGCGAGCGCAGCGAGCCCGCGAGGGGCGGCGGTACGCGTCCTACGACCTTTTCATGCCCTACTATCCACGTCGGCGTGGAGTTGAGAATAGAATAGTGTGGCGAGCGCAGCGAGCCACCGAGCCCGAAGCGTGGCGAGCGCAGCGCGCCCCGCGAGGGGACGCGGATACCTTCACAGTTATACGCGTCCCCTCGCGGGCTTCACAGGTGTCCGCGTGGCCACGGACACCTCTGAAGCCCGCGAGGGGACGCATTTACCTGTGAAGGTATCCGCGTCCCCTCGCGGGGCTCGCTGCGCTCGCCACGCTTCGGGCTCGGTGGCTCGCTGCGCTCGCCACACTATTCTATTCTCAACTCCACGCCGACGTGGATAGTAGGGCATGAAAAGGTCGGAGGACGCGTACCGCCGCCCCTCGCGGGCTCGCTGCGCTCGCCACGCTTCGGGTTGGCGTGGATAGTGTGGTGGCGTAAAAAATTTTGGGGGACATTTAAGGGTTAATGGGCTCTGTGGCCCATTTAACATTGATTTCTATGGCCAAATCGGGTGGATTGAGGCATTTAACACAAAAATCGGGTCCATCGCGGCTTTTAACATTGCTTCCTATGGGAAATCGGGAGCATCGCGTCGCGGGCATCGCGGGTACATTTATGGCCGGCCGCGACGCGACCGACGCGATTTTTCAGGTTTAACATGGTTTTCAATGGGAAAATCGCGGGCATCGCGTCGGTCGCGTCGCGGGCAGGCATAAATGTACCCGCGATGCCCGCGACGGGCGCCGTTCTAGGTAAAGAGTACCACAGTTTCCAATCCTCGGTGCCCCTGATATCCATCCTGACAGTGAGATTATTTTATTACAATTACCTTGATTTATATGTCATTTGTTATGTAATGAATTTGTATGTGTGTTTTAATTAAAATTAATTCTTGATCCCATGGTTATAATTCCTCCTCAAACTAGCGCTGTGCCACCACTTTGTTTCCATTAGGTGGCTGGGCGGTGTGGCTGACAACATGCAGTGTAGCAGGCAGACGAGGGAAGGAAAATAGGATACACCTCCTGCCTCTCTCCCGCAGTAGCTGCTGCCGTGGCTGTGTCACCGCCTCATCCAGTGGAGCTCAGTTCACAATCATAGCAGTCACAGCCAGGGGTGGATTCAGAAGTAATTGATAGGGGGGCACCTTTATAGGGGACAGGGGTGGCATGAGGGGATTAGTGTGCCGGGGTGCACGTTCTCTGAGAGAATGGAGAGAGACAGACAGGAGAGAAGGAGAGCGGAGAGAATAGAGAAAGAAGGATAGGTATGAGAGAGGAGAGCGGAGAGAGAGAAGGAGAGAGGAGAGAGAGAGAGAGTGTGGGGAGGAGTGATAAAAAGAGAGATAGAGAAGAGTGGGGGAAAGGGAGTGAAGGGGATTCCTGTAGAGGAGGAGGGTGAGGTGATGAGTCCCATGGATGCTCGGCTTTCGTGGAGGAGGAGGCTGTGGTGGAGGTTCGAGGCCTGAAAAATTATAGAAATGACTTGATTCCTCCTCTGAGGAGGAGACAGACGATAGAAGTCCTATTTCACCTCTAGCGTTTGACAGGGAGCAGTGCTACCCGGAAGTGACGGAAGTGCTTAGCCCTGTACTCCCTGCCTGTAAACGCTAGAGGTGAAATATGACCTCTCGCATCTGGTCTGTCTCAGGGGAATGCAGTGAAAGGGGAATGCAGCGGAAGGAGATGGATGGGCGGGCAGTGGGAGATGGATGGAAAGGCGGGTTTCGGCGGCGTGAGATGGAGGGAGGGATGGACGGGCAGCCGCAGAGTGATCAAGCCACCCGTATCACCACCGTGAGCTACCAGTAGCTTGCGAGTGACGGGATGGTGACAACCGGTCTAGATATCCAAAGTCTTACAGTAACTGGTGTGCAAAAGGATCTTTCAGCTATAAATCTGAAATTGGTTTTATATTTATTGTTGCAGTTTCCTCTGTGACCTTCTGTTTATTTATAAAAATATAATTTTTATTATTGCTTTCTGAAACATAGTCACTGAAATGTTGCAAAATTCTTCCAGCTTTGCTATTACCCACTGAAATGCATTGACCCAGATGGATAGGCACAGGAGTGACACT
Organism: Crinia signifera; assembly: GCF_055691185.1. Taxonomy (NCBI): domain Eukaryota; kingdom Metazoa; phylum Chordata; class Amphibia; order Anura; family Myobatrachidae; genus Crinia; species Crinia signifera. The sequence goes on along the minus strand of NC_139225.1, from coordinate 9,268,991 downwards.
TAGCTCACAAAATACTTTAAACCAGAGGCTCCCACACACGGTCCACAAGGGGTGCGGTATGGTGGTCCGACAGGGGGGGGTTGGGGGGCGGCGAGCGCAAACAAGCCTCACCACGCTAAGGGTCATGGACCCCTGCAAGGGAGAATAGGTCCTGTGATTTGGGATCCCCCATGTCAGGCAGTCATCTGGCACTAACGGAAACAGCGCGCTGTGAGATGGGGACCACCCATTAGGACCTGGAGCGCAAGGGACTACACAGCTGTGGTTGCTAGGAGACAGGTTCAGAGCCCACGTCTCCAACAGCTCATGGGCCCTTGGAATACTGGGGCCCTTCGGCAACTGTCCATTGAGCCCAATAGGAAAGATGGCTCTGATTTTGGGAGAGTTTTCCAATTTTTTAAAGCGGCAATCAATTACACTGCAAAATCAACCTGTTTTTTTTTTCCAGTGTAAAGGATTGCCGCTTTAAATAAAAAAATGGGAAACCGCTCCCAAAATCTCTCACTTTCTGATTCTCACACCCTATTACATTTGGGTGTTCCCTTTTGACAATCATTTCTGGGAAAGCTGAATTATATCTCGATGTGTATATTACTATCTGAAAGCTGTAATATTTATGCTGTGTAAAGCAGGATTCCTGAGATCTTCAGTTACAAATGTCTCTGTATTGCTGATACGATCATCCTATATCTCTCAAAACAAAAGACCGTCTGATGTAGACTATTCTCTGTTAACCACTCATGCAATTTGTGTATAGAAGATTACTTGTGAACAGATTTCTACCCCTTTCACACCGCACCTTGGACTTGGTTTATTGCTGAGCTGCTGCCTGGTCGACCCGGGTCCAGATATGGTGTGAAAGCACCAAAGTTATAAGCTGGGTCAACCAACCTTGCGATTCGACCTTAGTTATAAAAAGGGTTAAACCCGGGTCGCCCTTTGTATAATCTGAAAGCACCAGACCCGGTCGATCCCTGGTCTTACCCGGCTTTGCGATGTTAAAGGGGTATTATTTGTACACCTGACTAACTCATTAATAAAAAAAAGGAAATTAATATACACAATCCATACCTCTCAGTATGGCCCCTTCCAGCAGAGATGAAACGTTTTCTACCAGCACTTCCCTCTTAATTTATGATGGGCAATCACTTATGTCGAAATACCTTCTTATGAATGAAATAGCTTCACACAGGTCACGCCAATGCAGGTAGAGTAGTCTTGGAAACGCACAATCTAACATACATATCCCCCCTTCTCTCAGGCTCACCCCAAAACTTACTCCAGCACTGCTTCCAGACATGAATGCCTTGTGTAAATGTGGCCAAACACCGCAAAACTCAGCCCTAATCTAAAACCCATCAGGGGGGGATGATTGATGTCCCACAAATACAATTTAATACATGCTTGATTACAAGTGTTTGGTCAGATCAGACACAGGTGACGGATCGGAAGGTGTATAGGAAGCCGCACAAGAGCTGCGTCTAGATTACTTTTTTCAATACATCTACAATAAATGAATCTTTAAGTACCTTCTGTTTCAATCGGTTTTTGACCTCTTTAATTCCCATCTTGGCGTGATCCTTCGCCTACAAAGGGGAAAACAATGTGTTTAGACTTTGGGGACAGTAATCCTTTCTACCTTACATTGGCCCAATGCACATAAGGAACCGGATTTAGAAGATACAGAAAAAAGTTTTTAGTTTACCCATCAGAATTCCTATGGTCTTCTATGGCTACAGTATCACCTTACATATACGGGATATCACTGTCAGATGCTACAAGATCCACGATTAGAACATTTATAACATGTAAAAATTGATTTGCTCAAATAAAACACATCTATCTATTTATCTATCCATCTATCTATCTATCTATCCATCCATCCATCCATCCATCCATCCATCTATCTATCTATCTATCGTATGGCTAACGACTTTTCCCCCTCTATGATGTGAAGTAACGCCACTGGCCACGTCGATAGACCATATTACTCCTTTGTTTGTTAAACTAGGTCATAACAGAAAGTGAAAGCAATGTTTGCAGGGACACTGGTCTGTTTCAAAATAGTTGCATATGGAGAGAGGGAGCTGTGAAGACAGAGACTGGAGGAAGGAGCAGATAGAGATTGGGGGTGGGGTGGAGAGTTTGTGGGCTAACAACTGTCACAGTAGAGTAAAAGTCTAAATTCCAGTGTAAAAATAAAGCGGTCAGTATTTACCATGCACAGAAACAAAATAACTCAGTGAATCTAATGCTGCCCATACATAAGGTGCTAGTCGTTGTAATGTATGGCCAGCTCTCTCACATGTTACATTTGCTCCACTTGCTGTGCAACATGGCTTTGCGCAATAGAGAGTTTGCATTTGCGATCATTTTTGTATCCATATTTAAGACCCTCAGACTAGGGTGGCCAATCCCGGGATTGGCGGGATCCCGGGATTTGGCCCTAAAAACGCTGGGATTTGAATCCCGGGATTGGCTCTTCCAATCCCGGGATTCCGGGATTGGCCTGCGCATGCGCAAATCTAATGTTGGGCAGCGCTGAGACCAGCTCAGATGCTGCCTGGCTTCTCCCAAACCCCGGCACGCTGCTCTGCGGCTGCGTGCAGCGTGACCTGATGTCAGAGGTCACACTGCGCAGCCTGTCTGCAGCTCTGTGCCCGCCCACCGCCCGGTACCCATGCCATCACTGCTGCCCGGCTAATCCGACGTCCGCCTCCAGACCACCGCTGCCCAGCTCCCGCACATCTGCAGGCCTCCAGACCACCACTGCCCAAGCTCCTGCACATCTGCAGACTTCTAGACCACCACTGCCCAGCTCCCGCACATCTGCAGGCTTCCAGACCACCACTGCCCAGCTCCCGCACATCTGCAGGCTTCCAGACCACCACTGCCCAGCTCCCGCACATCTGCAGACTTCCAGACCACCACTGCCCAGCTCCCGCACATCTGCAGGCTTCCAGACCACCACTGCCCAGCTCCCGCACATCTGCAGGCTTCCAGACCACCACTGCCCGGCTCCCGCACATCTGCAGGCCTCCAGACCACCACTGCCCAGCTCCCGCACATCTGCAGGCTTCCAGACCACCACTGCCCAGCTCCCGCACATCTGCAGGCTTCCAGATCACCACTGCCCGGCTCCCGCACATCTGCAGGCCTCCAGACCACCGCTGCCTGGCTCCCGCACATCTGCAGGCCTCCAGACCACAGCTGCCCGGCTCCCGCACATCTGCAGGCCTCCAGACCAACGCTGCCCAGCTCCCGCACATCTGCAGACTTCCAGACCACCACTGCCCAGCTCCCGCACATCTGCAGGCTTCCAGACCACCACTGCCTGGCTCCCGCACATCTGCAGGCCTCCAGACCACCACTGCCCAGCTCCCGCACATCTGCAGGCCTCCAGACCACCGCTGCCTGGCTCCCGCACATCTGCAGGCCTCCAGACCAACGCTGCCCGGCTCACGCACATCTGCAGGCCTCCAGACCAACGCTGCCCTGCTCCCGCACATCTGCAGGCCTCCAGACCACCGCTGCCCGGCTCCCGCACATCTGCAGGCCTCCAGACCACCGCTGCCCGGCTCCCGCACATCCGCCCGCCCGTACACGGCCCCAGACCACCCGTACACGGCCCCAATCAAAGCCGACGGCCTCTGAACATCACTGCCCGGCTCCCGCAGCAATGGCCGGGTGAGTTAGACTGGGTTTGGTGGGGACTAAAGTTCGTTATTATATTGACGAACTCAATCCCGGGTATCCCGGGATTAGGCATTTTTCAATCCCAAATCCCGGGATAAAAAAAAATAGCCCTGGGATTGGCATCCCTACCTCAGACTCATAATCCTAAACTACCATCTGAAATAACTGTAAAACAGCCTAAAAACCGCTAATACTGCACAATCTGTATTAAAGATTTTTTTTTATATTTTAATTAATGTGGCTCCTGAAATGTATCTGATTGAGAGCAAAGTGAGAAACACTTTCGTACATCAAACTGCGCTGTTGCAGATCTCCCGTCTCTTCTGCGCTGTTGCAGATCTCCCGTCTCTTCTTATGACACCGTTCCATTAATTTGCATCTACAGAATTAACCAGTGTCTTACTCAGAACTAACATGTGATGCTTATTTTTCAGCAGAGACCTTTCCGTCTGCTAAATATTTAATGGGGTTAATGGAAATAAACAGTATCCAACTAGGAGAGTCATTAGATCTCAGCTCCATTAATTTCCCTGTAATACTGTATCTGCGGACTGTGTATACTGTATTTATAGCAGCTATAGTGGCAATGTGATACTTACAAACTTGTACACCGTTTTCATGGCTGGGTTGGCTCTTGTCTTCATAGTGTTAATAATGGCCCCACTTCCTTTCTGTAATAAAGGTGCATCAAGACAATAGGCTTGTAAGATATAAAAGCATCCCATAAGCACAAGAAAATACATATAGTACAACAGTTACATCCATAACACAAGAGGTCATGGTGGGCCTGGTGGAAGAAAATGAAAATATAAACACGGCCCTACAGTATAATACAGACTTTGTAGGCCCCATAGCAAAAGTTTGTAAGGGCCCCTTATTTAGCAACTGATTTTGATAAATGTATGTAAAACATATTACTTAGACAGTAAAGATGGGCCCCCTTTAGCTCTGGGCCCCATAGCAGTTGCACCTATTGCACTTATGGTAGTTAAGCCCTTGCCTGTAGTTTAAGCCTCGAGCACCCTACTATACTTAATGTGCTTGGAGCAGGGTTACCAAAACTTTTTTAAATCCCGGCACCCTGCAGTATCAGAATTTAGGAAATATTTCATTAAGTATATTGTGTTTCTGTGTCATCTTTAGGTTTAATGATGTTGGGAGAGACAGGATTTACAGATGGAGCCATCCTCTTCTAGCCCTTTAATAGGATTAAGTAAATAATAGGATGACTTTGCTAATCCCCTACTGTATTGTTCTATGTATTGTATTGCAGCTGAGAACAAAAGGCCATGGTGAGCCATGGCTCACCAAGGCTATCCAGAGATGGCTAGCTGAGGAAGGCTCCATCTGTACTTCTGTCCGACCAGTTCATGATTGGCATCTTCCAACACTGGTTTTGCCCATTACAATGACCATTAATAATTTGCATTGGTCCAGCACCAGGCATGGTATAAGTTACTGACAGTCAGGGCAAGCGCATTGAAGCCCCTTGCGGGCACATATTCTGTGGGTTGTAGACCCCCACGAGGAAAAATAGCCCATTCAGACTCCTGGCAGTTGGGATTCCGATGTCAGAGAAACGACTGTCAGAATCCCAACACCCCCTGGACGACTAACCTGCAAGGGTCCCAAGGTATTCCAGTGTGCCACGGCACACAGTTTGGGAACCACTGGCTTAGGGGAAAAGTCACTATTTACTAACTGGCTGCTACATTTTTAATGCAGTTTTGCACCTTTCAGCTACTGTATGTCATTCATAATTTACAGCACCTTACATATAATATTGAATCAATATCAGTTCTTTGCCCATTGGAGCTTACAGTGTCAGTTCTGTTTGTCCCTGGAGGAAACCACATATACTGTATATTCTCCCAAAAAGATAATGACTACGACAAGACTCAAGCTAATGGTCTACACTCTCCTACACATTGTACAGACGCTGATTATCATTTCCAGTTACTCTCTGTGCTTTTCATTCATTCAGCAACACAAACCAAAAAGCTGCCACAGTGCACAGAGAAGCACAGCCGAGCTGCACACTTGATTGTAATGGGACTAATACAATATATAGCGACCAATAATAGCCTGGTTCATCCTTGCCAGAGATATAACCTTGGTAGAATGGGGCATGCCATATAGAACAATTGTGGATTGGAATGTGGTCTAGGTTTGACGGATGATCCTGTCAGAGCGGAATCGCTACTAAGGGTGATAAAAATAAATGCTGCTGCCTAAAGGATATGTGCCAAAGTGCCAATTCCACTATGGTACATGATCTTTGTACAACCTCAGCAATCCATCAGTATGTATTAAAGATCACTGATGATGTTCTCATTACAGGAACTGCATAGTTGTCAACATTTGAAAATCATATCAGCAAGTCACAACGAACAAGGGTGCACCGCAACCTCAATTACACTATGCCCTCGAAACATCTGGATGCATAATTGTTGTTAGCGCAGTTGTAGTAATTAACATTTAGGGAGCACAAGAGACACTGCACTGTACAGTGCGCCCATGCTGGAACATTGCCAGGTAAAAAGTCTAGTGGAAAACCATTACAAATCTATGTTAAATATGATGAGATTCAGCGTACAGCAAAACATGTATACTGCACACAGACAGGTAACGCCACGGATATACAGCACACAGACAGGTAACACCACGGATATACTGCACACAGACAGGTAACGCCATGGATATACTGCACACAGACAGGTAACGATGCGGATATACTGCACACTGACAGGTAACACCACGGATATACTGCACACAGACAGGTAACGATGCGGATATACTGCACACAGACAGGTAACGCCACGGATATACTGCACACAGACAGGTAACGCCACGGATATACTGCACACAGACAGGTAACGCCACGGATATACTGCACACAGACAGGCAACGCCACGGATATACTGCACACAGACATGTAACACCACGGATATAATGCACACAGACAGGTAACGCCACGGATATACTGCACACAGACAGGTAACACCACGGATATACTGCACACAGACAGGTAACGCCACGGATATACTGCACACAGACAGGTAACGCCACGGATATACTGCACACAGACAGGTAACACCACGGATATACTGCACACAGACAGGTAACGCCACGGATATACTGCACACAGACAGGTAACACCACGGATATACTGCACACAGACAGGTAACGCTGCGGATATACTGCACACAGACAGGTAACGCCACGGATATACAGCACACAGACAGGTAAAACCACGGATATACTGCACACAGACAGGTAACACCGCGGATATACTGCACACAGACAGGTAACACCATGGATATACTGCACACAGACAGGTAACGCCACGGATATACTGCACACAGACAGGTAACGCCACGCATATACTGCACACAGACAGGTAACACCACGGATATACTGCACACAGACAGGTAACGCCACGGATATGCTGCACACAGACAGGTAACGCCACGGATATACTGCACACAGACAGGCAACGCCACGGATATACTGCACACAGACATGTAACGCCACGGATATACTGCACACAGACAGGTAACGCCACGGATATACTGCACACAGACAGGTAACGATGCGTATATACTGCACACAGACGGGTAACGCTGCGGATATACTGCACACAGACAGGTAACACCACGTATATACTGCACACAGACAGGTAACGCTGCGGATATACTGCACACAGACAGGTAACGCTGCGGATATACTGCACACAGACAGGTAACACCACGGATATACTGCACACAGACAGGTAACGCTGCGGATATACTGCACACAGACAGGTAACGCTGCGGATATACTGCACACAGACAGGTAACGCTGCGGATATACTGCACACAGACAGGTAACACCACGGATATACTGCACACAGACAGGTAACACCACGGATATACTGCACACAGACAGGTAACGCCACGGATATACTGCACACAGACAGGTAACGCCACGCATATACTGCACACAGACAGGTAACACCACGGATATACTGCACACAGACAGGTAACGCCACGGATATGCTGCACACAGACAGGTAACGCCACGGATATACTGCACACAGACAGGCAACGCCACGGATATACTGCACACAGACATGTAACGCCACGGATATACTGCACACAGACAGGTAACGCCACGGATATACTGCACACAGACAGGTAACGATGCGTATATACTGCACACAGACGGGTAACGCTGCGGATATACTGCACACAGACAGGTAACACCACGTATATACTGCACACAGACAGGTAACGCTGCGGATATACTGCACACAGACAGGTAACGCTGCGGATATACTGCACACAGACAGGTAACACCACGGATATACTGCACACAGACAGGTAACGCTGCGGATATACTGCACACAGACAGGTAACGCTGCGGATATACTGCACACAGACAGGTAACGCTGCGGATATACTGCACACAGACAGGTAACACCACGGATATACTGCACACAGACAGGTAACACCACGGATATACTGCCCACAGACATGTAACACCACGGATATACTGCACACAGACAGGTAACACCACGGATTTACTGCACACAGACAGGTAACACCACGGATATACTGCCCACAGACATGTAACACCACTGATATACTGCACACAGACAGGTAACACCACGGATATACTGCACACAGACAGGTAACACTGCGGATACACTGCACACACTTACCTTTACTGTTGACAGCCACTGATGATACAGTTTGTCACTGCCTGCAGATAAGAGTAAACCAGAAACATTTAATGATTTAAGATGATGGGGGCAAGGACAGCACCAAGGTAAGCTGCTGGGCTGCCCCCAGCCTCCGTGCAGCCCCTGTCCGCGAGGTGAATGGATGCCGCACACAGGCATCCATTCACCTCCTCCCTGCCTCCGCTGCTGTCTGCACAGTACAGCAGTCAGCAGTGGAGGCTGTGTGCGCCCCCCCCCCCCCCCCCCGCAACCTCCATACTGAACGCAGGAAGCTGCCGTCGGGAGGTTGAGCTCCTCCCACCAGCTCAGATGACCCGGCATACCCGTTAACACTGTCCCACCACCCAGGTCCTCCCAGTGTTCCACCCTGGTCAGGACCAGGGTAGGATTCACGGGGAAATGGACCTGTGTTTTTTTTAGCTACCCCTTTTACACCAACGCTGACCTGGGTCCACAAGGCAAACATCTGGGTGTTTGCCTTGGGGTAAAAGGGGTATAACTCACATTTGCACAGACTGGGAAATTCATTTGATGGTGAGTGAATTGCGTATATATGTGCGATACCATACCTCCCAACAGTCCCGTTCACCGCGGGAATGTCCCGGTTTTCGGGGACATTCTCGCGTTATTCCCGCGGTGAGAGGGAGGGCTGTTGGGAGTCCCCCTGTCGGCTGCTGAGCAGCGGAGAATAAACGTTGTGCGCATGTGCACAGCGTCTATTCCCGCAGCCAGGGGGTTGGGGGTATGGCTAGAGGCTCACAGAGCCTCTCGGTCATGCCCCCATAGTGTCAAAACTGCGAGAATAGGCCACGCCACGCATCACTATGTCCCTCCTTGGTCTCCCTACAAGTTGGGAGGTATGGGATATTGGACTGCTAAATTTTCGCAATTCACTTGCAGATTTGCACAGGGCGGGTTTTCAGGGCTCTGTCCGGGCAGCGGCTAACTACTCACAGTGATCTGCAAATTTGCAGATGAGCGATCAGTTCTGAATTACAGTATGCCCTAAATGAGTAAAAAAAAAAAACTCTGGACATTTCAGTTTGCAGCTGATCTGTCTCCTCAACATCCGTACCTGCATATTCCCCCATGTTTATCTCTTCCTCAAAGACATCACTGAATCCATTTCCTGTGTTCAGCAGGTCGAGCCGCCCATCTATGAACTAATACAAAGAGATTAATTACCAATATAATGATAATAATAAACTGCTTCATTCATTCATAACCACAAAATATTTACCTGTTTAAAGAGCTGCAGCTGGATCGCATTTTGAAGGAATGGTCTCATCCCGCTGGACCGATGGGATACAAAGGTTTCCTCGCAAAAGGTGATTGGCTCCTCCTGTGGGGAACATAACATCCGAGCTCATCAAGAAACAGTAAATCCGCGCAGCTGGTAGTTATTTACATTTACGTGCAAATATCTAACAATGAACTATATAACTATGAACAAGTGCCACGGGTTTGTCTGTGGCTTTAACAAAGGTCACTTGTAGCAATTGTAACTAGGAACAGTTTATAATTTCCACCTTCATAACTGATATCATTTCAAATAATCAGCATGGACTGTTAATTCTGTGTAGCATAGGGGTCTAATTATGAAGATGAAGCAAAAAACAGTTATAATCACCGCAAGTTACTAAAACAATTTAATTAAAAAATTAAGAAGAAAGATATGTCCTATATAGGTGCACCACAAAAAATGTAAAATTAAACTTTTATTACGTCATTTAAAGAGCTGCGAAAATATTAAAAACAACAATGAACATACAAAGGTGGGGTTCACACATTTTAAAACCAAGGCGGCAGGCAGATGCTGATATCTTTCTTCTTTGCGATTTATTCAATTTCCCATGTCCAATGGTAGCACACCCCTATCCTTGAGATAAATATACAACAGTGGCAGGATATATAAAGGGGTCCTCAACCGATTATCTTGGTCTTGTGCGATTGACGAACCCCCCCCCCCCCTCATTCTACTCATAAAACAATGTAATCACTGAGGTATCCAAGCGAGGATTCGGTTACCGTTTGGGCAGTTGGGCAGTCGGCATTCTGAATTCCAGACTACATGCATTCCAGAAATTGAGCATTGGGATTGCGACATTGCTGACTCTGGAATCCCGATCCAAAGTATGTTAGGGCTGGTAAGAGTTAGGCTGTGGAAGTGGTTAGGTTTGGCCAGTAGAGGGAGGGTTAGGTTTAGGCAGTAGAGGGAGGGTTGGGGTTAGCCTGTGAGGTGCCGGGGGAGGTTAGAGTTACAGTAAGCTGCGGTGTGGGTTAAGGCATTAAGAGGGAGCGTTAGGGCTAAGATGCCAGGGGGAGGATGAGGCTGAAGGAAGGGAAAATGAAAGGTTATGGGGTAGAGGGAGAGAGTTAGTAGGCTTACTATGCTTAACATCCATTCGCAAGGCACGGGGAACATCCCACATCTTACGATGGTCGCCGACCATCGAAAAATGTGGAAGGTGCACGCATATAAAAGTGACTTTCAAGTCACTTCCATATGCCTGCATGCACGCTGGGAAGGAAATGGGCGGGCAGCTGGTAAGGTCAGCTGCCTGTCCCCGCGTCATGGCCTGATTAGAATGAGAACACCCATTGTTCTCATGGGAACAGCCATGAAATGCTGAGTGTTCCCATATGCTAATGGGGCTACCCACCACCCCTCTCCGCTCCCCTCCCGCTGTCCTGAGTTGCAAGTAGCGATGGAGGTGGCGATGGCATGCCCGGACCGTTTGGTGTGTGGGGGCACGGTGGATGGCCAGCCCGGCTAGGCTGCACAGCCAGGTGGCAGCTGGTGATGTGAAAGCACATCGCTGCTCGCACAATAGTGATGTGCTGGCAAAATATTGCGGGGGCATCACAGGGAGGTACCTGTCATGTGTGTGACCTTGCCCTGTGCTGGGCAGCCCCCACAGCCTAATACCAGAAGTTGTAGCTTTGCTAAATTTAGCAATATTACAACTCATGCAGCAATTCCCTGAGAGCGCCAGTATTGTGTTTCCCTACTGATTGCACTATGTAACACTGCTGACCGCTCTTCATTAGACTAGAGTATCCACAACCTATATCACCAGAACACAGTAACAATCATCATTCCGAGCCATACTCACTCCATATGTTTCATCTAGAAAACAGCTAATTGCTCCTTGTTTTCTGCTGCTCTGTGCAATGATATTATTATTTTAATTAGGATGTATATTGCCACTATATAATACAGCACCTGCCAGATAATATTACACTAACCACACAAGTGTCATTGCTTACTGGAGCTTACAGTCTAAATTCCTTACTACACAAACACAGGAAGATATGCCAATGTAAGAGGACTGGGGCTCAGACGGCATAACAATATATGCCAATGTAAGAGGACTGGGGCTCAGACGGCATAACAATATATGCCAATGTAAGAGGACTGGGGCTCAGACGGCATAACAATATATGCCAATGTAAGAGGACTGGGGCTCTGACGGCATAACAATATATGCCAATGTAAGAGGACTGGGGCTGGAATGGCATAACAATATATGCCAATGCAAGTGGGCTGGGGCTCTGACGGCATAACAATATATGCCAATGTAAGAGGACTGGGGCTCTGACGGCATAACGATATATGCCAATGTAAGAGGACTGGGGCTCTGACGGCATAACGATATATGCCAATGTAAGAGGACTGGGGCTCTGACGGCATAACGATATATGCCAATGTAAGAGGACTGGGGCTCTGACGGCATAACAATCTATGCCAATGTAAGAGGACTGGGGCTCAGACGGCATAACAATATATGCCAATGTAAGAGGACTGGGGCTCTGATGGCATAACGATATATGCCAATGTAAGAGGACTGGGGCTCTGATGGCATAACAATATATGCCAATGCAAGAGGACTGGGGCTCTGACGGCATAACGATATATGCCAATGCAGGAGGACTGGGGCTCTGACGGCATAACAATATATGCCAATGTAAGAGGACTGGGGCTCTGACGGCATAACAATATATGCCAATGTAAGAGGACTGGGGCTCTGATGGCATAACAATATATGCCAATGTAAGAGGACTGGGGCTCTGATGGCATAACAATATATGCCAATGTAAGAGGACTGGGGATCTGATGGCATAACAATATATGCCAATGTAAGAGGACTGGGGCTCTGATGGCATAACAATATATGCCAATGTAAGAGGACTGGGGCTCTGATGGCATAACGATATATGCCAATGCAAGAGGACTGGGGCTCTGATGGCATAACAATATATGCCAATGTAAGAGGACTGGGGCTCTGATGGCATAACAATATATGCCAATGTAAGAGGACTGGGGCTCTGATGGCATAACAATATATGCCAATGTAAGAGGACTGGGGCTCTGATGGCATAACAATATATGCCAATGGGCAGTATTCAATGGAAATATTCTCCGTGCACGGCGAGCATTTTTTTTTGCTCGCCGTGCACTCTCCGTGTTCCGGAGGGCTCGCTGCCACTCCTGCTCCCACTATTCAACGTTTTTAAGACTCGCCGCCACTCGCGGCGAGTCTTAACCCCTGCAGCGGACGAGCGTCCGCGGCAGGGAGCTGTCAGGGAGCCGGGGGACGTAGCAGCCAAGAGAGATTAAAGTCTCTCTTGGCTGCTGCAGGGGATATGGGGTGGGGAGCAGGGCTCCCCTGGACCCAGGCAGCACAGGCTGCCCCCCCTATAGCCAGCGGGGGACCCAGTATTCACTGTACCCGAACGTGCTTCGGGTGCAGTGAATATATGAATATCTAATGAGCGGCTCGAGCGCTCCGGCCCCCTGCTGGCTGCACTGTGTAAAAAAAAAAAAAAAAAAAAAAAATGTAAAAAAATATTTTTTTTAAAAATTAAATATATATTCATGTGCTATAGGCACATGAATAAAAATAACATGGCCCTTCACAGAAAAAAAAACCTGATTTTTTGACACCAAAATTAAAAAAAACACCCTTTTAGTTTAAAAGTTCACATTCCTGCTCTCCATCAAAAGATGGAGAATTTCTACACGGAGAGAGAGACGGCGAGAATCACTTAGAAAGACGGAGAATATTTCACATTGAATAGGGTGGCTCGCCTTTGGAGAAAAAAAACCTCTCTCCACCGCGTGAAAAGCACAAACTCTCCAGAAATCACAGCGAATTTTTCTCATTGAATACTGCCCAATGTAAGAGGACTGGGGCTCTGATGGCATAACAATATATGCCAATGTAAGAGGACTGGGGCTCTAATGGCATAACAATAGATGCCAATGCAAGAGGACTGGGGCTCTGATGGCATAACAATATATGCCAGTGCAAAAGGACTGGGGCTCTGATGGCATAACAATATATGCCAATGTAAGAGGACTGGGGCTCTGATGGCATAACGATATATGCCAATGTAAGAGGACTGGGGCTCTGATGGCATAACAATATATGCCAATGTAAGAGGACTGGGGCTCTGATGGCTTAACAATATATGCCAATATAAGAGGACTGGGGCTCTGACGGCATAACAATATATGCCAATGTAAGAGGACTGGGGCTCTGATGGCATAAGAGCTGTCTTTTGTGATAATTATCGCATATGTTAGATCATATGCGATAATTATGTTTGCGGTAGCCGGCGATGGGCACGGGGGGGTGCGGATGTTAGAGCATCCCCCCTGAGTATCCGTTATCCAAATGATTCCGAAAACCATAGTCTCCAAAATGTCTAAAATCTACTGGCTACATCTGTAACTGGCACTACTGGGGAAATAACATGTGATTGGCACTTAATATGTGCAAGGACATGATTGCTTGGCATTCAGTTTTTGGGATTGCACAAACTTTGTTTCATTTTTTTAAAACCTTGTTTCATGCACAAATAAAATATATTTGTGTATTTCCTGTGCTTATACAACATAAATGCAAGATACCTCAGGATACCTCATTCAAATATAAAAGTATTCCACAATACGGAATAATCCGTTATCCAAAATTCTTCTGGTCCCGAGCATTTTGCAAGGCATAGCAAGGGATACTCAACCTGTAGTACATAACATACCACATATCAATTAATGGGCGTGTAAGCTTTGGTAAGGAGTCAGTAAGGGTAAATATACAGCCAACATTCAGCCATGGTTGTCCTTGTTCTGGTTACAGATAGCTTACAAAGGCGTGAATGACTGAGACTATAGAGGTCACTACACTTTAGCATACCTCCCAACTTTGCCCGAGTAGGATGCGGGACATTGTCGATGCGCGCCGCGTGGCCTATACTCAGAGCTCTCCCGCGAGGCCACGCCCCCATTTTGCCGCTATGGGGGCATGACCCAGAAGCTCTGTGAGCCTCTAGCCATGCCCCCAGCCCCCTGGCTGCGGGAATAGACGCTGTGCGCATGCGCACAGCGTTTATTCCCCGCTGTTTAGCAGCCGACAGGGGGGACTCCCAACAGCCCCCCCTCACCGCGGGACACTGCCGCCCACGGGTGGGACAGCGGGACTGTCCCTCTAAAATCGGGGCTGTTGGGAGGTATGCTTTAGTCCAATGGTTATCAAACTTTTTTGAATCACGGCACCCTAGAGCATCAGAAATATTTTCAAGGCACCCCTAGGCCAAATGCTTCTTATCGAGAAATTCAGAAAAAAATATATTAAATGAAGTGCATTGTGTTCATATGTCACAGTTATCTGGTGAGGGACAGGATTTGCTTCTGTTTGTCCACATATATTATGATTGGCAGCCACAAACACTGGATTTGCCTGGTACATTGACCATAACTAATATGAATTGATCCTGGTCCACCAACCCAAGGCACCCCTGCAAGTGTCCTGAGGCACCCCGGGGAGCCTAGGCACACAGTTTGGGAACCACTGCATTAGTCAATACATAGTGCACATTTGCCAAGCACTGTCCTGATCTGGACCATGCTTGCTTCATTTACAGCCAGTCATTTATGTAAGTAAATATGCATTACACCAGTGGCACCCTGGGGTGCCTTAGGGTACTTGCAGGGGTGCCCTGGATTGGTGGTCCATGTCCAAGGAAAAACAATGTAATAGGAAAAATGTGGACAAACATAAGTGAATCCTGTGCATTACCATATACTATAACTGACACTGAGATGTAAACACAATTTTCTTAATATTTTTATTTAATATTTCTTTATATTTTTTTCTGACTTTTTCCCTAGAGGTGCCATGAAAAAAATTCTGATATTCAGAGGTGCCGTGATTCCAATATGTTTGGGAACCATTGCATTACACATAATAAAACATAGTAACACCTCTGTATACATTTGTACTAAATATATCCGTCTTTACAATGTTACAAATCTTGCTTTGTCAAATGACCCCAAAGGATTACAATGGAAGAGTCCACCCAGGCTGCCACACATCTTCCCCCCCATTATTTTCTGGTACAGATCTTTCCAAATGTTTCACTTATTTCAGGTTTGCTCAATGAAGTTTCCATAATTAATTCACATGAACGTTCACACACAAAGGATAATGTCAGATTTTAACACAACAGTCACATCAATAATATTTCTCTGAGGCTTTTAGTTTTTTTGTATTCTAATTATTTTTTTTTTTGCATAACAAACTGCCAACATTCAGCCCTGCTTGTGCTACACTTATGTTTTATGAATGCTACAGTATCTCTTCTCTGTGATGCACTGTATGCTGGGGAGACATGGCTATTGACAAAACTGATGTGTACATGACTGCATACATTATAATAATTTACTAGTTTTACAGTGGGGGGTATCTGGGGAAAGGCCAGCTAGATTTCTTTATACAGCTGGCCTTTCTTTATCTTTTCTGCGGATTAACATGCCTTGGTTTCCAAGAAGGTTACTGGCAATAACGCAAGTAACATGTTTTAAATAGACAATGTTTATACTAATATATATATATATATATATATATATATATATTATATACACTTAACATCGGCACTCACCTTTCCTAGTTTTGGGGTGCCCTATGGCCACATTGTTTAAACAGACATTGTAGGGGCTCTGCACACACTAAATTAACTGATAATAAATAGTGGAGATTTGGTTCATGAATTCATCAATGCATTTATATGTGTGTGTGTGTGTGTGTGTGTGTGTGTGTGTACAAAACAGAATTGACCCCAAGTGCGCCCAAAAGGTCAAGCAGCTCCTCAATAAATCACATAGAGGGTAGAAATGGAGTAAAGAGCGAGCGCTAATGATATTCACCACTAGCCCGGACAAATATGGAGAAAGGTACACAACTAGTGACAATACAATTTAAGTATTTATTAAAAATTCATTAAAAATCTCATGAATCTGTTCAATTCAAGACGATACAAAGGTCCCAACCCTACGCGTTTCGTCTTATGAAGACTTCATCAGAGGTTAAGCACCCTCTCCTCTATTTCACACTGCTCTCTTTTTCTTGTCCCCCCCTTTTCTTCTGACACCTTTTTGTCTCTCACTCCACTCACTCTTTCTTCTGCCACCTAAGAAGCACCGTAGTAATGATGGTGGTGGTGGGGGGGGGGTATTCAAGATTTTGCTATGGGGCCCACAAAGTTCTATTTAAGCACCTGTCTGGTGACCTATTTGCCACTTACCTTCTCTGGCGACTCCAGAGACTTCTTATAGGTCCTGGTTGTGCTGCAGCTGTGAATTCCAGCAGGGACCTGTGATTCTCCTGCATTTTGGGGAGTATTTCTCCACCCACCCAGCATTCTGACGTTGACATTGAGCTAGTGATATTGTGAATGTGGATCGTGTGGCCAGATACCGTGAGTGAACGTCAGAACCAATGATATATCTTGTATACTATTATAACCATGTTTTGTTTGCAGAATACACACTTGCTAGTAAACTGTGGCACATGCACTAAGCTTCAAGTGGAGAGTGATAACCAGCCAATCAGCTCCCTGGGTTTGAAATATGACAGGTAGGAGCTGATTGGCTGTTTGTTTATCACTCTCAGTTTATCACTTTTTGAAGCTGAATCTCATCTGGCCCAAAGAGATCTGACATCAAGGATAGTACAAGAAAAGAGGGCATACAAAGAGAAATAGACTTTACTACCAACATAAATCGCATCGGGGGCAATTGCAAATTTATCATCTGCAAATCCTGGGGCAGATACAAATAAGGGAGAGGTTCTGGCATGCACATATTGGGTAATTATGAAAAATGATTTATGTAGGCGAGCAACAGATAGGCAAAGTTACATAGCGCAGATAAACCACATTATAGTATAATGAAAACTTCAGCGACAGAACCTTACAGATAACCCAACATACTACGAAAGGTATCTTCTTTTCGAGGATTTTTTTTCTTGTTCCCCAAACTTTCTGGTGGTGAAGGGTATTTTTAATCACAGTCAAAGATTTCAGGGTACAAATTACTTCTTCAACATGTACAGAAAGACCAGAAGTGTCTGCAATGGAGGAATCACAATCACACCTTTCACATTGCAACTAATTACCGTGTACAAGCCGGTTTCTTGCCGGCTCAATCCGGTAATTGGTGCAATGTGAAAAGGGTTACAGGGTTCCGCAAACAGGCAGCAACACGGCAATTAAAACCGGTAAAAAAGTTCTTACCGGCACGTTGCCGTGTTGCTGTGCGGTGTGAACGGGTTAAACAGGTCGAGCGACCAGTTTCCCGTTCACACTATGGAGGAGGCAGATCTTGGAGCAGCGCCAGCTCTAAGCGCTGCCTCCTCCCCCGCCCCCAATGACGCGCCGACACCTGCCGTGCCCCCGGATGACGTCAGGGAACCGGCATTAATGCTGGTTCACTGAGGGGATGCGATCATCCTAAAATGCATGGTCGCGCCAGGACTGACCCATTCCAAAGTCCCGGTGCGACCCTGCATTTCGCGATGTGAAAGCGGTATCAATACTCAATCCATATGCCATCAAATCTGAATTGTTTACCTGAAACCTGTATGTTTACTATGTTTCTTTGCCATTTTTAGGGTGAAGGCCAAGAATTGAAATGCATGAAAATAGGTGCAAATCTTCAACCGAGAGAATACAGAGCCTTTACGGTTTACCAACTCCCAAGACTCAGTCAGGAGTAATACAGACTATGGGCACTCTGACAAATTTTACTATTTTTTTTTCTTCCAGTGTTCATAACAAACCTTTATGATCTCAGCCCACGGTGATAATACATTGTGTGTTATTTAGTTTATATTTGAGGAGACGTTTTTGATGATCTCATTAGTTGTAGGCATATATTTCTAGACTTTCGAGATTCTAACTAATGCAAGGTGAAGAGTTTTTTTAAGCCTCCTTTGGCTGGTTTTATTGCGGCTCGTTAAAAAGTTGTTACAGCTTCCTGATGTTTTCAAGAATCCGTATAGTACTCAAATTAAAAGCCTGTACGGCAACTTATTTCAGACACAGCGGGGAAAATGATAGCAAGCACGGGCAGGATGGGAACGGAGCGCAAATTAGTGAGATGGAAGAAGACTTGAGACATCGATATTGTGAGATTAAATTGATTGGTTTACTAAGAACAAAAATACCAACAAAAGTTTTGCAGCTAGGAAATCTGTTGTGTCTGACAGTAGAGGATTTGGAACCAGATGAGGCACTGAGAAAAGCAGCGCTATGGTTACCATGAATTTGCCAGTTATAACACAAAACTTTGCAAAAGAAAGCGACCTCGTCTTTTTAAGGACACTATTTAATGCTACGGCGAGCGCACAGCATTTTGGATTCGCCGTGCGCTCGCCGTGATTCTCCGGGGCCCCCGTTTAGCCACCAGCCCCGCTTCCACCGTATTCAACTGGTCAGGGGTTCGCTGCCCCTGACTACGAAATTGCACCTACCTGGAGGATGGCGGAAGGCAGCCTCCCTGCCAGCACCGCACATAGCAGTAGGGGGGAAGGAAGAGGAGGAGGGGGGCTGGCGGGGAGGCTTCTGCAGCCAGAGAGGAGACATGCATATGTAATGAGCAGGACCAAGCGCAGTGAATATTAATGAGCGGGTCCCTGCCCCCCTGCATACATCATGTAAAAGAAAAATATATATATATATATATATATATATATATTTATGTGCTGCATGTTTTTTAATAAAAATAGCAAGACCCTTCAAATAATAAAAAAACTAATTTTTGGACATCAAAAAAATGAATAGAAAACCTTTATTTTAAAAGAAATCATTACAGTTCACCAAAAATAAGATGTAAAATGCAAAATGGAGAAACTCGGAGAAAATCACGGTGAAAGCAGTTCTCCATCCTAGCATTGAATACACTCTTGGCGAATTAGAGTCAAAACCCCATTAAAATACACCAGCGAATTGCAGCGACTATGAAACGGAGAAGTGGCCGGCATTCACTGTTCACTGAACATTGAATACAGCGAATAACATTTTAGGAGAAAAAATTCAGTTTCGCTGAAAAACAGCCCAGTTCACCGCAGAAAGCAGTGAATCAAGAGCCTAACTCTTATGAAACTACAAGTCCCAGTATTTCCACAGTAGCTGGTGAGCAACTGTTACCTTATGTACAACTTTATTGTAAAATGTGCTTTGCTTCATTCATCCCAGTACATCACTGTGTATGTCTCAATATTCTATTGACTTTCCGTACCCCTGCTGCCACTGATCCAACCAGCAGTAGTTGTGTTGGTGGGACTTCGAGGAATCCATGTTCATTATGAAGTGTCTATAGTACAGACTTTTCAAAGTATTTATCATTTTCTTATTTCAACAGATCAGTCAGATTTAACTGTCATGGTTATAACAGAATCAGGTGTTAAGAAAATGAATATAGTGTAAATATACAAATGTTAACTCCCAACATTGGAGTACCTGTGCACTCAATGGGCCCTTATTCAAGTTGACTCGGGCAGATGCGTATTTCGGACGGCAAACGAGTGTTCTTAGCCCCGCCTACCGTACGGATCGCTCACACCGTCCGAATGCGGTAAGACGCCGAGCGCATGGACCGCGAGTGGATGTTTCATGTGAACACCTCCCTCATTTGTAGGAACCTCCCCCATTCTCCGATGGTTGCCGACCACCGAATGATGGACCGAGCGGTCAGACAGCACCAAGTGCTCCAGACCACTCAGACATTTTTCCGTGTGAAAGCAGGGATATGGGCGGGCAGCTGGCATCCGGCTATGTCAGATGTCCGCCCCCCACATGTGCGTCACGGCTGGATTAACATACGCACGCCCATGAAACGTGAGGGGCGTACGCATATGGTAATGAGCCCAAACAGCCCTTCACGCCCCTCTCCACCCCCCTGCTCAGATGGTTCTGTAGGAAATTCACGCCGTGTTCGGATGTGCGAGGTGTTCGCACGTGCGCAGAAATGCCTCTGAACGTGCGCAAACACAATACATCGGCCATCGGACCGCACACGCAGCCGTCCAACTCAATCAGAATAAGGCCATTGTGTGCTGGTACCATCCCCAGCAATCTACTGTATGTCCTGTCACAAAACGTGGTTGATATTACAGAGAGGTCAAAGATTTACTACATGAGATCAGCATATCAACTGGATTTATAGCTAAGCTCCACAAATGCAATAATAGTTAACCCTTTGAGTGCCAAGTAAACTTAACAAAAATAGGTGTGAAAATTGCCAAGCAACATTTTTATTCATCATAATGACTTGTAATGTTTACCTTATATAGGAAATATAATCTTTTTTTTATAAAACTTTTTTTGCGTGTACGCACCTTAACACCTGGGATAGGGGCAGTGGCGTAGCTACCGTACGGCAGCCACTGCGGCGCTGCCAGTGCTCATCAGGGCACGCTGCTCAGAGCCGCCCCCCCCATTACCCCTCCGCATGCCGCCGCTGTATTCCTGCCTGGTCCGGCACCGCAGATATCCTCTTGTCGTGTAATGAAAAATTACACGGCAAAATGGCTGCCCCCATACAGCAGACAGTTTTTAAGGAATGTTAGAGGAGGCGGCGGCGGCCTCCTCTAGCATCCTTAAAAACTGTCTGCTATTAGGGGGCAGCCATTTTGCTGTGTAATTTTTCATAACTGCAGGAGACGGAGCCAGGAGGATATCTGCGGTGCCGGACCAGGAATGCGGCGGCGGCATGCAGAGGAGTAAGGGGGGTCTTAACTTTACTTGGGTGGGCGGGGGCAGCAAAAATATTAGTTATGCCACTGGATAGGGGACAGTACAGCTTCTGTCTGGTCCCATTCAGCCTGGGGTGCGGCCAGCAATGGTGCAGATATATATAGACACCTGTTGTCTGGACACATTGGAGGATGCACACGTTCTTATTAGGACTAGGAACTATTATCTTATTTACATCCCACGATATAAGGAAGGTGGATTAATATTCAGATTTTTTTTATTATCTTCAATTGCCCACATAAAAAAATCCATTAGTTGAGAAGCCTCACAAAATAATTGAAGGCGACCCATCAAGGGATACCCTGAGGGATATGTATATATATGTACAAAAAATACCAAAGAAAAAATATGCGAGGTTCTAATTCCAGAATTAATTTCTTCATAAAACTTTTAGTTAGGAAATCTACATGATATAATTCCCCTTTATTGGTCTATATTGAAGATCCAAAATATTCTGACGTTTTCAAGAGATCATCATTTTTTTTAACCCTGATGAAGTCTTTTGCAGAAGACGAAACGCGCTGGGCATGCCGCATCTGTGATTACAAAACAACTCCAGCAACAAGGTGACGTAATATGTATACATTTTAAATAAATGTTTTAAAAATGTTTCAATTTTGTTTGTTTGCATATATGGAATGAATTAAATTTAATTCTGGGCACTATTGACACTGTTATGTTGGAGACTGGGGTTTAAAGTTCTGACTAGTAGGGAACTTAGTGCCGATAGCGACCGATAGTGGAATAATCCTATAAATTTAAGCGCAATTTTGGAGATTTTGCTATTTAAATATATTCGGACGAATTTCTGCCTCTGTCGTTAATCCCATGTGGCAGGAGTGTATGCCCCGATTTACTCATACTGCATGCATTGCCATAGCCTAGTGCAGTAGTAGCCAACCCTAGCCCTCGAGAGCTACCAACAGTTCACATTTTCCAGACAACCTAGCTGCTGCACAGCTGCACTCATTAATTACTGACACATTTTAAAAGATACACAGATGGAGCTAATTAGCTCACTTGTGATTCTGCGAGGAGACCTGCAAAACATGCACTGTTGGTAGCTCTCGAGGACTAGGGTTGGCTACCCCCAGGCCTAGTGTAAAAGAACACACCTGTACACAGTGGCGTAACTACTGTAAGGCAGCCCCAGCTGCCGCTTGGGGGAGCAAGCCACAGTGGGGTCTATGTGGGCACCAGCACCCGCTGGATGCACGGACATGCTGCTGCCTGCCACTGCCCACTGGCTGAGCACCGGAGGCGAGTCAGCCTCAGCGAGGGTGCGACCATGGCAGAGATGACAAATCCCCCCCCACTGATTCAATTACCTGTACACAGAGCCGGCTATTGGCTACTGTGTACAGGATGGGCGGGCGGATGGGCGTGCTGGGGTGGCCTGGGATGCGTGGGAGCCAAGGGAAGCAGCAGTGTCTGCTGGTTTCTCTGCCTCTATCCTGCTTCACCTTCTTCGTTATGCGTGTGATGTCATCATGTCACACGCTGGGGCAACACGCTGGAGAGGAGACCGGGGGGGGCACCACAAACTTTTTGGCAAGGGGGAGCAAAATTTATAGTTACGCAACTGCCTGTACACACACACGCACACACTTTCCATCGCGAATATATTTCACTTTGCAGCAGTCCTAACATTGCCTGCGGTGTACATAGAACCAGTAACTTGGAAACACACTATTTTTTATAATTATACAACAAGAAAGCTTTGAGACATGTTAACATACAGACTTTTAACACTTTGTTAAAGTGAGAAGAAAGCACAAGGTTCGGTGTTGTTTTTCAGTGCTTCTGTGTACAAGACTTAAAAGGTGTAGGGCATGAAAACAACTTCATTATCTTATGATGATAGTATCACATGGGAACCTTGCAAGCTTGTCCACAGCACTCACAGGCACTGATGTGATCCTGTGGTGACACATGTAAATGGTCAGTAGACACTGGCTCAGAAAACGTTGCCTGCAGCGTCTTTAGATCTTCCACACCACTATATGACAGCAGAGGAGTATTTTGCCTACATTTCGGTGTCACCACAGGAATGATTGAGTGTTCCGAAGGCAGACTCCTTTTTACCTGAGGCTCACAGCACACGTGTTCTGTATTTACAGCACTTCTGCCCTTTAAGGAAAAGTGTTACTCGACGTGTTACTGATTCTGTCAGTACAGGTTACCGATAGTTGTGCGTTTCTCTATACGGTTGCTTCTGACTTACCTCAACAGCAAATAGAATATGGAAAAATATATAGCACTAATAAGCCCGCTCAAAGCAAAAGCTTCAAAAGCTAGTCTGCTACCTTTTGTGTTTGTGCATGTGCGAGAGAGACAGATGTAGTTTCACTCGCTGCCAACACGTGGCAGTGTTTCGAAGACAAATGGAAACTAACCAGTGCTAAGTATGTGGAGGGGAAAGGAGGGCGGAAGGGGGAGGAGTTAGTCTTTGCAGCTCCTTTGGAGAAAAAAAAAGTAAGTCTTTCTTAAAAACTTACATGGGGGGGGGGGGGGGGGGGTCCACTGTGGTAGGTCAGACCTTGGTGGCACTGTCCCTGCATTTACTCCAAAGGTCCATACACACTAGGTGATCCGGACCGCAGCTGACATAGTTAATTAAATCACCCGTGGGTGACCTATGAGTGTAAACACTGAACGATATTTCAGTATATATATCTTCAGAGAAGAAGGGGGGTAAGAATATTATATAGGTGCACCACACACCTTGCTCCCGTTATCGAAACACCTATGAATTCATATATGATTCTACTTAAAGGGATATTATAGCAACCCTAAAAGGGACAACTTGTACGTGCCCACATTTTGCTGAACAACAACTACCAGTATTCCATATCAACCTATTTAAATGGTCTATCTGCTTTACACTTAAGGCCCTTATACATTTATGCTACTGCTTGGAGGGAGAAGTCGCACAAGAATTCCCAGGCATCAGGATCGCATGCCAGGTCCTTTATGCATGCGATATATCACATGCGACCACATTCCCCGCTGCCGGGAGACTGCCCGTGTCATGGGTCGAACCTGCAAGCATGGGACCGGGCATCGGATGTCAAACACGTCTGATTTGGCCACTTTTCACCTTATTTCTGGCCATGATTCATCGCTGAAAAGTGTCCAAATAGGACAAGTGTATGACCAGCTTAAAGGTGCCCATACACTAGTAAGATTTATCTTCAGATCTGGCTGGTTGGAACAAAAACATGGTTATGGATGAGTGACAGTTTGTCAGTTTTCCAGCATTTCCAAGCAAATGGTCAACTGTCATTTGCTCTCATCCATAACCATGTTTTTGTTCCAACCAGCCAGATCTGAAGATAAATCTGCATGTGTATGGCCACCTTTAGACCAAATGCAGACTTTTATGGACTGGCTAAATATAAAAGTGAAGATTTGAAATGCCATCTGGAATGTGGAACCCGGTGGAAACGGTTTCTAAAACAGACTGGGCATAGCTTATTCTCCAGTCTGATCATTTCTATGTACACTATACGTTACTTTATAGCGGTAATGAATTGTTGCATTTTCACCAGCAGATGTTGGCACAATGGTGGAGAAAAATAAATTTGTAATAAAAGATACAAGCCGCCGGGGAGCAATGTAAGCTCTTAATAAAGAGCAGGTCTAATGAAATCTGAGAGAGATGCAGAATTATGAGAGGGAAAAATCAAAACAAGGAATGCGTCCGTGGATGCCAAAACAAACTGCTGTAAAACATTTCTAAAGACTATTGAGAGTGATTGAGAGCCCACCCATCAGCAGCCAGATTTGGTGAGGATCCACAACCTGAACGCTGCTGACTGCTGGGAAATAGAGGGAGATGGACAGTAACGGGTTTGTTCAGGCACGTCAGGCCCATCCACAAGGAGCTTAAAGTGTAATACCTGGCTGTCACTTCCAGCGGGGCTCGGTTTATTGCTTCACATTTCTCTTTTTTTTTAACCAAATCCCCCTGCGCAGTTGTTCCGTTGGTTTAACCCATTCCTGACCGCAGCTATTTTACAGTAGACCTGCGTGATCGAGCCGCATTCATCATTTACATTTGTCTATGGTTAAACGCAGATATTGATTTGTCTGTTTTGTGTGCCCAAACGCATTTAATAATTGTTTTTTATCTGTGTGGACAGAGATATATAAGTACATGTATTCCATGATTTATCCCATACTTATTGTAACCCAATAAAGGCAACCCTGAAAGGTTGCCCCAAAAGGAACTGTTTTCTCTAGACACAAGAGGAAGGGACTATGGGGTCCGGACAAGAAGCTTCCGGAAAAGCTGAAACGCTGCAGTATTGGACACATTAAGGGGCTGATTCTGAGTAGGATGTATATATGTCTGTTGGTGGTCGCTACAAAGCCTTTTCCTCATGTGTCTGAATGTGTAAGGATTGAAACGTCCACTGGCAGCATCCGTAGGTACTGAGATACTAATTCTAGCAGGTGCAGAGTCTCTGTCTGAGTGTGGCCTCCTATGTGGCACCACCACTCTGTCTCTGCAGTAGGACCCCTCCCGGTCACCGCCCAGGAACGCCCACTGTGTGTTCCTTGTCTGCAACTCAGAATCAGCTCCAAAGTGTTCTGAGACCTGGTTGAAAGGTTTCTTTGTATCCAAAGAAAGAAAAATCAAGTGGAGTTTCAATGATCCGCATTGCATTATTGTATCTCTCATATTTCTGGTTAAACTGTGCTTGACTACTTTAGACCATGAAACTGCACCTACAGCTTGTGTGCAGCCTCCATCCTCAGGAGAGTGTACTCTGGAGATGGCTGCATGATCGAATAAGCCACAGTGGCCAGAAGACACAGATAACAGCATGTAGGCTGGATTATAAGGCTGCGTGAACGTATATATTGAATAAGGATGCTGTTCAGAATATATATATATATATATATATATACATAGAGAGAGAGGGGGGGGGGGGTCCAGCCAGACCGGAAAATTGCTTAACGTAATTAACGTCTACAGTGCAGAGCATGAAGGTGTAACTAAGCAAATTGGATTAACAGTGATTTTAAGATGTCCTGGAGGACAATCCGACAGTCAGGATCCCGATGGTCAGTATACCGGCATCGGAATTCTGAAGGGTCAAATGCCCAACAGTTGGGATCCGAATGACAGGGGCTATATTCCATTGTGGGGGTCCACAACCCCTATAGAGAGGGAATAGAACCTGTGATTAGCGCAGCAAACCAACAAGCCCGCAAGGGGATTCTCTGCACCCGTCCCCCTGTGAGAGTACCGGCAGTCGGAATTCCTATGTCAGTATACTGACCGTCGCAATCCCGACTGTCAGGCGCCATACCACACCACAGGTCGATACAAGCAACAGGTCGACAGTCAAAAAGAAAGTCAACATGACTTTTTCACATTTATTTTGGAGCCAACAAGTGCCATGTGAGTAGACGCGGTACAATTAGATGGTGTCCAGGTTGACTATGTCGACATTCGGGACAAAAAAAACCAAACGATACATGGAAAACTGATGTGGGCCTTAGCCATGTCATCCTATTTCAGGTGTCGTCCTTTACCCTATGACCCATACTCACTCTTGGGTGATGCTGGACTGTTGCTGATGTAGCGATGCTTATTGCCATTCTTAATCTTCTGCAATGTTCTGTACTGTAAAGGGGCATACACATGGGGCAATTTCAGCCGGATTGCTTAGAACAGGAGCATGGAACATTCCGTGTGTATGCCCTGCAGTGATGCCAAAGTGCGGTATCGCCGGCTGCCTAAGTCATTGATTGCACTGGCTTTCTCCAGATCGCGGGGCCTTGTCTATTGTAAAAATAGCCAAAGCCCCGCTCAGTACGAACGCTCAGCACACAGCATCGGAGTGTGCTGAGCGTCTGTGCTGCAACATGCCGCTCAGCACAAAAAGCCGAGTCGTCCCGTGTGCCTGTACTGTTTTGTTCATATTGTACTTTGCAAGGTGCATCATTAGTCTGCTGGAGAAAACAGCCATTTTCTTGTAGCACACATTCTCCATAGTGCTTCCTACATGGTGGGCACAGATTGATGACATCATCACTGTGTCACACACACCTAGGCTGTTTTCCAGGAGACTGCTAGACTTGTAAGGGAGATCACAACTATGTTATGGCGTCCCACTGACATTTAACTTCAATAAAGATTTACTGTAAAGCAAAATTGTTCATAATAGTGGGCAATAGCTTGTACATAATGCACACCTCCCAACTTTTCTCGACTGATAAGCTGGACATGTGCCCAGAAAAGGGGTGGAACCTTGTGTGGAGGGGGTGTGGTCTCATGTTGATGGTGCATGGCCAAGCAATACGACCCCCATTTTTTTCATTTTGGGGGTGTGTCCAGTACTCTCTGAGCAGCCCCTGGCATCCCTCCCTGCACTGACAGATGCCGTGCCCATGCACACAGCATCTATTCTGTAATCACCGGCTGCTTTGCTGTGATTGGGACAGTTGGGAGGAGCTACTACACAACCTAACATGCTCCTCCCTACAGTCCAGAAGGGTGCTGCAAGCAGTCATCTGCAATCCTCCATATCATAATTTATTTCACCACCTTTACACAGTGCTGAAGGGGTGGGCGTGATGGGACAGGCACATTAGTAACATTTCATCCATAGTATTGAATTGTATTAAACTGTAAATGCTTTTCCCCCAAACCCCCTCCCCATCCAGTAGTGTATTCCTCAGCTTTTAGACCTGAATCATTTTTATAATGAGTGCAACTGATGGCACTGCCATCCTGAAGCATTGCATACTGCCCATTGGGCAGCAAGAGGCTACAGTACCCCTAAAAAATCTATTACAAATCTGACATAATAAGAAAGGATAAGATTTTGAAGCAACAACTTTACATGAAAATGTTTCAAATCATATTAAACATCTGCTCTGCAGGACAAAATAATACCTGTAATAAAACTGAATAGGGGCTTTGTACTAAGCAATCAAGGAGAGAGAAATGTATAAGATTATTTAAACACAGGGCCGGCGCCACCACTAGGCAGCTCTAGGCATTTGCCTAGGGCGCCGGCCACTGGAGGGCGGCAGTTCACATGGAGGTGAGCGGAGGTGCATAGACTGGAGCTGGCAGGGGTGTCTGTGGCGCGGGGGTACCACTACCTGCGGCGCTGTGTATCAAGCTGGCAGCGGGGTGTCTGCAGTGATTAGTAAAAAACTAGCGCTATCTGGTGGACGGGAGGCGGTGTGGGAAGCGCTGCTGGGTTTGAAAACACTTGTCGCACGCCGATTGGCTGAGATTCAGCCAATCAGTGTGCGGCAAGTGTTTTCAAAATCAGAAGCACTTCCCGCGCCGCCGCCCGGCTGCCGGATAGCGCTAGTTATTTGCTAATCACTGCAGGGACCCCACCGCTAGCTTGATACACAGCGCCGCAGTTACCAGTTACCCCCGCGACACGGATACCCCTGCCCGCTCCTGCCAGATGGCGCAACAGGTACCCCTCAGCCCCCCCCCCCCCCCGCACCCGGGGCGCTCCGGTGCCTTGCACCAGCCCTGTTTAAACAGACATCGGGGTACAAAAAACGCCTAGACTACTATGATGCTCTCTACCTGGGTCTTCCAGCAAAAAAATTGCACCGCTTGCAGCTGGTACAAAATGCAGCTGCCAGACTATTAACTAACCAGCCCTGCTCCTGCCACATAACTTCCATTCTCTACGCCCTTCACTGGCTACCTGTAAAATGGCAAATCGTTTTCAAGATTGGCTTACTCACGTTCAACGCCCTACATGACCAGGGCCCAAGGTACCTGCAGCAGCTGCCGATCCCTTACTGTCCTACCCGATTACTACGATCCACTGAAGAAGGACTACTAAAAGTACCAAGAATTTCCCTGAATTCATCTGGGGGTCAAGCTTTCAACTTTGTTGCTCCAACTCTATGGAACTCTCTTCCTCGCACAGAGCGAGAAGCCCCCACTGTAGAATCCTTTAAAATTAGACTAAAGACGTACCTATTTACTCAAGCATTTCCCTGACATCTACTGATCAGCTTGTTTTGTATATTGAGCTGTAAAGACAATGGTAAAGCACTGAGTCCTATTCGGAGAAAAGTGCTATATAAATATCATTATTATTATTATTATTATAAAATATGTATATATAGTATAGAATCAGATAATCATATCTTCCCTATGTAAGCAAGCAAAATACTGACATCTTGGATCCCTTTAGTAAAAAAAAAAAAGAAAGAAAGTGTTAGGGTGGATGAGCCGCAGAGATGACAATGAGATGTGTTGGCTGAGGGACTTGGTAGCTAGGCTGGAAACATGCGGAGCTGATGAACAGACCCCCTATGGGCATTATCAGGGGACAATGATCGGAGTTCCCCAAGGGAGGAGGAGAGAAGCACCAGTCACCTGTGTTCTCCGAAGCTTTGTATATACAGAAAGGACAGGAAAGAAATGATAGTACACCTATATATTACACACACACACACACACACACACACAAATAGAACATTTAGAAATTAAACAAGCTTGAAATAATATTTTTAATGTGTTTTTTTAAATATCAATTAAAAAAAGTAAACTATTATCTACAGATAACTTATACTAAGATCATTTTATATCATTTAATATATTTTAAATCATTCTTACATCTTCTAGGAAACCATTATCAAAAATAGTAGCAGTAGACTTGTCAATACTACAAAATATACTGTATGGGGAGAAGTCCCTGACTCCTAGGACAGCATGGAACCCTCCTTGGTTCTACCCATGCCCCTAGTAAAGTGAGAGAAGTGGAGCTCGATGACGAAATTAGGTGCCATGACATCAGAGGGACAAGGCAATGATGAGGCAAATCGCATCACAACACCACTTGCATTTGTCCCTTACCTCTGGGACCTCCTGCAAGTCACCCCACCCCCCCAAAAGAATCTAGTGTTATTATAATGATGATACACTGTAAACATACTAGAACCAACACAATCAGGAACCGTAGTCTTCTATGTGACATATTGGACCTTATTCTGGTCCACACGCAATGCTGCGAATTTAGCAGCGTTGCGTGTGTGGCTCAAACGCCGCCCACCGTGCCGAACCCCCCCCCCCCACACGCCGCAGGCTGCGAATGGATGATTTTCCGTAATCATCCATTTGCAGCTGGGGAGAAATCTTTTGATGGTTGGGGACCATCGATTGATTTCTCCAGCGTTTGCAGATCAAAGACACCTCTATGAGCGCCTGTGCGGGAAGCAGGCGGGCAGATGACATCCGGGGCTGCCCCCCCCCCCCCTCCCCTCACACCCACGTCATCGGGCAATTACCATGGGAACACCCAGCATTTTCACAGAAACGCCCATGACAAGCTGGGCGTTCCCATGGGCTGTGCCCCCCGCCGCCACCCCAACCCTCGGCTGCTAGGTGCGAGCGGGATGGCAAACATGTAGATCGCCATGCCCGCTCACACATCTGCACATGCGTAGAAATGCGCCTGCCCAAACACAAAACATCTGTCCCCCATGCAAACGAGCCGCTGGCTATGCCTCCATAGCGGTGTGAAAACGGGGGCATGTTCTCATGGGAGTCATGCACCCAAAAGTCCCATCTTCAATAATACAAGTGTTTGTTTTGTAGGACACATAGCAAAATCTTGCGCAAGGCACCCCCCCCCCCCCTTCCCCCATTGTCACTACAATGCCCCTTAGGAGGGCAAAAGAAAAAGTGAGGGAGTGAGCAAACAACGCCTGTATAATTTTGACTATGGAATCTTCACTTACAATTTCGACTACAGTATGTGCTATTTAGCCTATGGCCAAGAACACTGTAAACATAGATAAAGTCAAAATGGTCCTGTCCGCACAGCCCATTTCTACATTCGATACCGACCTTGTGGGGCCACACATTGGTGTTGCATGCTGGGTTAACAATTTTGGCTAACTTACTATACGATAAACTCCTAAGTCAGAATCACACCGTGTGTATGAATCTTAACCGCTGC
Organism: Crinia signifera; assembly: GCF_055691185.1. Taxonomy (NCBI): domain Eukaryota; kingdom Metazoa; phylum Chordata; class Amphibia; order Anura; family Myobatrachidae; genus Crinia; species Crinia signifera. The sequence continues at coordinate 9,237,509 of NC_139225.1, read as the reverse complement.
CAGGATTAGCCTGGCTGCATCTGTACATAGTATATTTTATTGCGTGCAGGACATAATATTCAGCAGCTTATACATTAACTGTAATTTAGATGCACAATGATCCACCTCCATACCCCTATGTGTGTGTGTGTATATATATCTATCTATATACATACACATATTTTACGTTTGCCCCCTACCCTGAACCACAACATGGAATAGCAGCACCGAATTAGGCCCAATGTGCACAATACTGGTAATTTACGTTTTATTTCGGTTTTATTTGCAGAATCCTGTGTTCTGCTACAATAGACGGCCGGGGTCACTGTTCTGTATGACCTGTCCTATTTAAAGTCAAATTCCTATTCCGACATCACATAGCAAAAAAGAGAATTCGCAACCACTTAACCCCTTCTTGGCTGAACCAGAATCCTCAAAGAGACAACCGATCCTTTCATCTGGTCCCCGGCGTGTTTTAATAAGTAGAATGATGTATCATTAATAGGGTGGAGAGACAAAACCCACTATTTGTGTACTCGTACATCAAAAACTATATTTGTCTTTTACTGAAAGAATTTTTTTTTATTTTTGCACACGCTGACTGCAACGCAACCAATTTATTTATTTGGTTTTTCAGATCATTACCACCCCTTTTCCAGTTTCATCCACTTCCCGAGTGCATAAAATGATCACCCTCTTTAGTTTGGATTGTGACTCCCTGTCCTTCAATCCATTTAATGGAACTCTGTGCTAGAAATCTGACCCTTTTCTCACTCACTCACCCAGCGTTCACACTCGCACATTCATTACGCACCAGCTTTCTTTCACCTCCTTCCTTTGCATAATCCTTATCTCCTTTTCTTTGCCTAATTGTATCCTTTTCAATTCTCTTGCATCTTGGCAAAACAAAATGTTTGTAGAAATGAGCACTTGGGCTTCCTTCAGGTCAGGTATTTCTTAGAATGTTCTCCCCCCCCATCTTCTACCATCTGTCTTATTGTTTCAATCAACAGATAATTCAGAATATGACAAGCACAAATGAATGTAGTATGTATAAGGGGTTGCCTGTAGGTACAGGCTTAGCTAAATGTATCATTTCAAAAGAAGGATTTCCCATTGGTCAGATCAGATGTCCTTAAACTAAGTATATGTTTCATTATATATAAAACGCATATTTAGGTTAAAGGAGAACGATTGCACAATTGAAAATATGTTGTTATCCTCTATAAGAGTTGTCCTCAGATTGCTTTCTGTGTTCTATCAGACTGTTACAATGACAGCGCGGAGATTGTATTATTTTGCTGTAATAAGTCTATCCGGGATATTACATTTCGTGATAATTCCATTCACAATGAGAAATTTAAGAGGAAATCATTCTCTTATTATAACAAGGGCTGAATTTCCCTTTTTACACTTTACACACATAACGGATAGATTTTTACAGTTAACCCAAGCTCTCTGTCACATTTATTAATAACACTGATTATAGAGACTTCCATTGAACGAGGGACGTAAAGATGGTGGAACATGAAATAGATTTATATACTACACTATAAATTGGTAAATAAATTCACTTAAAGTTACAATATCATTTATTCAATATCTTCTATGTGGTACTAAGGACTGGCTTGTGGCACGTCCCTTAGGAGCGGCCGCACTGGGCACCGACTCCTATGGGCAACTGTTACCACAATTTTAAACCAGCCGCCAGTAGAAGCAAGATGCGCTGTGCTCTTCCTCTCACACACATGCAGCAGCAGCGGTAGGACTCAGAGGCAGTGGTGGTGAGCATTGAGCAGCACTGCGGGGGTATACAGTATGTGTAACTGGCAGCACTGCGGGGGCATACGGTATATGTAACTGGCAGCACTGCGGGGGCATACAGTATGTGTAACTGGCAGCACTGCGGGGCATACAGTATGTGTAACTGGCAGCACTGCGGGGGCATACATTATGTGTAACTGGCAGCACTGCGGGGCATACAGTATGTGTAACTGGCAGCACTGCGAGGGCATACAGTATGTGTAACTGGCAGCACTGCGGGGGCATACAGTATGTGTAACTGGCAGCACTGCGGGGGCATACAGTATGTGTAACTGGCAGCACTGTGGGGGGTATACAGTATGTGTAACTGGCAGCACTGTGGGGGCATACAGTATGTGTAACTGGCAGCACTGCGGGGGCATACAGTATGTGTAACCGGCAGCACTGCGGGGGGCATACAGTATGTGTAACTGGCAGCACTGCGGGGGGCACACAGTATGTGTAACTGGCTGCACTGCGGGGGCATACAGTATGTGTAACTGGCTGCACTGCAGGGGCATACAGTATGTGTAACTGGCTGCACTGCAGGGGCATACAGTATGTGTAACTGACAGCACTGCGGGGGGTATACAGTATGTGTAACTGGCAGCACTGCGGGGGGGGCACACAGTATGTGTAACTGGCAGCACTGTGGGGGGGGGCACACAGTATGTGTAACTGGCAGCACTGCGAGGGCACACAGTATGTTTAACTGGCAGCCCTGCGGGGGCACACAGTATGTTTAACTGGCAGCCCTGCGGGGGCACACAGTATGTTTAACTGGCAGCCCTGCGGGGGCACACAGTATGTTTAACTGGCAGCACTGCGGGGGCACACAGTATGTGTAACTGGCAGCACTGCGGGAGCATACAGTATGTGTAACTGGCAGCACTGCGGGAGCATACAGTATGTGTAACTGGCAGCACTGCGGGAGCATACAGTATGTGTAACTGGCAGCACTGCGGGGGCATACAGTATGTGTAACTGGCAGCACTGCGGGGGGCACACAGTATGTGTAACTGGCAGCACTGCGGGGTATACAGTATGTGTAACTGGCAGCACTGTGGGAGCATACAGTATGTATAACTGGCAGCACTGCAGGGGCATACAGTATGTGTAACTGGCAGCACTGCAGGGGCATACAGTGTGTGTAACTGGCAGCACTGCAGGGGCATACAGTATGTGTAACTGGCAGCACTGCGGGGGCATACAGTGTGTGTAACTGGCAGCACTGCGGGGGCATCCAGTGTGTGTAACTGGCAGCACTGCGGGGGCACACAGTATTTGTAACTGGCAGCACTGCGGGGGCACACAGTATGTGTAACTGGCAGCATTGCGGGGGCACACAGTATGTGTAACTGGCAGCACTGCGGGGGGCATACAGTATGTGTAACTGGCAGCACTGCGGGGTATACAGTATGTGTAACTGGCAGCACTGCGGGGGGCATACAGTATGTGTAACTGGCAGTATGTGTAACTGGCAGCACTGTGGGGGGTATACAGTATGTGTAACTGGCAGCACTGCGGGGGGTATACAGTATGTGTAACTGGCAGCACTGCGGGGGCATACAGTATGTGTAACTGGCAGCACTGCGGGGGCATACAGTATGTGTAACTGGCAGCACTGCGGCGGCATACAGTATGTGTAACTGGCAGCACTGCGGGGGCATACAGTATGTGTAACTGGCAGCACTGTGGGGGGTATACAGTATGTGTAACTGGCAGCACTGTGGGGGGTATACAGTGTGTGTAACTGGCAGCACTGTGGGGGATATACAGTGTGTGTAACTGGCAGCACTGTGGGGGATATACAGTGTGTGTAACTGGCAGCACTGCGGGGGCATACAGTATGTGTAACTGGCAGCACTGCGGGGGCATACAGTATGTGTAACTGGCAGCACTGCGGCGGCATACAGTATGTGTAACTGGCAGCACTGCGGGGGCATACAGTATGTGTAACTGGCAGCACTGTGGGGAGTATACAGTATGTGTAACTGGCAGCACTGTGGGGGGTATACAGTGTGTGTAACTGGCAGCACTGTGGGGGGTATACAGTGTGTGTAACTGGCAGCACTGTGGGGGCATACAGTATGTGTAACTGGCAGCACTGCGGGGGCATACAGTATGTGTAACTGGCAGCACTGCGGGGGCATACAGTGTGTGTAACTGGCAGCACTGCGGGGGCATACAGTATGTGTAACTGGCAGCACTGCAGGGGCATACAGTATGTGTAACTGGCAGCACTGCGGGGGCATACAGGATACTCTCTCCACGTTTTCTGGGGGAGGGGCTTGCCGGCATTACGCCCCATCCCCATTAAGCCTTACCCCCCATTTTGGTAAATGAATGCTACAGATGGAGCTGGTCTAAACTTTGCAGGGGCTGGCATTTCCAACCGTTGGAACGGGGCGCTCGCTCGCACGAGACTGCGAACGGACCGGAATATGGTCCTAATTGTACACACTACGATACTTTATATTGAATTACAGTAATCCAGTCCATGTATGACGTTCGGCTGTGCGCATGGTAACTTACCTACAGAATGTACTATATGCTGTAATTACAAGAGACATTTGCATATAATGCACATTCTAAACCTTATAACAATACTAATTGTAAAGTTGGAAAAATCTGCAAAATTCGGATAATACCTCAACATACACTGAAAACCCATCCAGCAGCTGCAGCTATACGGGTTCAGTACGGTTTACCGACGGACATTATACTGACACCCATTGACCGAAAGTTAAAATACCCACACGGTCAAAAATCCGACATTCATTATACCGACATGTTCAACTGACCAACATGATCAAAATTCTGATATTTGCCATGCCAACAGGTCAACATGTCGACATGTGTTTATACGTCTATGTACGTCGACATAGACACCGTCTAAGTGTACCGATGTGCTTCTCATGCTCCGGACATGGTGCTTTGCTGTATTTGGCACACTATTATATTCCCCCTCCAGGTCCAATGGGATGGTAAAGTATGTTTTTGGGCAGAAAAATGATTGAATAGTCATGTCGACTTGTCAGCATGTTAAATGTTGGTATTTTGACCATGTCGGCCAACTGAACATGTCGGTATAATGGTTATCGGTAGATTGACTGTGAATGGGTGTCTGTATAATGACCATCGGTCAAACGCCAGTTGATTAATTGGCTGCATCCTAGCTGTACACACTGGCCCTTATTCAGATCTAATCGCAGTACAAATTTGTTCTCAAAATGGGCAAAACCATGTGCACTGCAGGTGGGGCAGATGTAACATGTGCAGAGAGAGTTAGATTTGGAGGAGTTATTTTGTTTCTGTGCAGGGTAAATACTGGGTGCATTATATTTACCCTGCACTTGAGATTTCAGGGGCAGATTTATTAAGCTTGGTGAAGTGATAAAGTGTCTGGTACTTTATCACCGGCCAATCAGCTCCTACCTGTCATTTTTCAAACCAAGCCTGTAACTACACAGTTAAGAGCTGATTTGCCGGTGATCAAGTACCAGTCACATTATCACTTCACAGAGCTTAATAAATCTGCCCATGAGTTTCAACACACCCCACCCAAATGTAACTCTCTCTGCACATGTTACATCTGCCCCACCTGCAGTGCACATGGTGAGAACAAATTTGTACTGCGATCAGATCTGGATAAGGGCCTGTATGTATTTCCAAGATCACTTACAGCACATACAGTATAACTGAATTGCTGTGGTGTCAGATTAGGAATTCCATTTGATATTGTGATATAATTACGGTTTTGTACTGATATGCAATAGTATAACATAACCTACAGTATATTACACATGAATGCTGCCAGTTCTTCCGGCATTAGGACTTGATATTCCTGAACACCGTCATGTAGCGAGCACCTTCCAATCGCGGCCCTATGACATCCGTGGCTATTGTAAAAATGTAAATGACGTGACACGTTGGCAGCACCTAATACAGCCCCAGCTGCAGCTCCATGTGAGACGCAGGTCTTGTTGGTCAGCAATATACCAGGACAGGCTGTGCGAGAGATGGTTGCACTTTTATGAAATATGTCTAATTAGGCAACACGTAAAGAGCAGCATCTGGCTCGGAGCTCAGCATTCACACCACACCTCCAGTTGTCGTGGAGACCATCACATGACCACCTCCAAGCTGAAACTCTGGGGCTTGGATCCAGATGCACTCTTAACAAAATCTGACAGGGACCAGATGGGCAGCTTGTTCTGAGGGCCAGAAAATGCCAAGTTCACTGCCCTCCAAAGCAGCACAGGCTTACCCATCATTTCCATACTCGTCTTCCCTCAACGCGTTGGCCCTGGTCTCCTGAGGGTCTAGTACGAGGCTATATAACATAATAAAACCTTCAGTCTTCGGGATCCTGCTGCAATAAATGGATCCCTTTGAATGTCTGCACGTCTTGTGCCGAGTGATATCCGAAATACTACAGAACTGCATTCTACAGACATTTCCGAATTTGCAATAGAAAGAATAAAAACAAACACACAATACATAGATGAACACGTATTAATCATAACGATAAATAATAATAATACCGAACACTCAAGACGTCTGTCGGAAATATGCGGAATAGACTGTGGAGGGAGTCAACTAAAATGTTGAAGGCTGAAGCATGTTACTATGTATCTTGGAAGGGGACAAGACACCCGCACGTCCCCTTCCAACGGAGCTCTCCACCGCCTCCAGGCCGCTCCCCCCCCCCACCGCCGAGTGACTGGGACGCTCGCCAGCGGGGGCAATCTGGCGACTTCCCGCCAATGAATGAGAGGTTCTCCATCTGTAACTATCTATCTACAGTATCGATGGGTAACTCCTAACCTCTATGAAATCAAGTACCACCACTGACCACTAGAAGCCAAATCACTCCGTTGGATGATAAATTAACAGAAAAACAAAGCAATTTTTGCAGGGACACTGTTCTGTTTCAAAGTGGCTGGATATGGAGAGAGAGGGAGCTGTGAAGACAGAGATTGGAGGAAGAAGCAGATAGGGCCAGGGGGTGGGGTGGTGAGTTTGTGTGGTAAAAACGGTCACAGCTCATAGCGAATGTGAAAACTGTCACAGTTCAAAGCGAAAGTACATTACATTGAAGGTCCCCATACACTTTGCGATAGCAGCGTGCAATGCGATGCGTTATCGGGTGGATCGCATTGCATGTGTTTTGCGTGCGATGCGATTCGCGGGCAGTACAAAAAGTATGTGCAGCAATACCCCCATCGCATTGCACGCTGCTATCGCAGTGTGTAAGGGGACCTCAACTAGTTTTAATATACATTACATTTGTACTATCTTAGTGATTGTTGTGCATTGTGTAGTACAAAGTGTGTGGTTTGATAGGTCTACAGCCGTCACCTAAACATTCATCATGTTGACAGAGAGAAAATATATTTCTTACCAGTTATTTATACCGCGCAAGCATATTCCGCAGCCAATAATATTTCGCCATACACATCAGTCCCTGCCCCAGTGGAGCTTGCAATCCATAGTCCCTACCACATAAACACGCACACACATTCACACTAGGGATATTTTTTTGTTTGACGGGAGCTAATTACAGTAACTGTATATTTTTAAATTGTGGGAATAAACCAGAGTACCCGTAGGAATGGGGAGAATACACAAACGCCACAGTTAGGGTCATGGAATTAATTGAACCCATGACCTCAGTGCCTTGAGGAAGTGATAATAACCAATACAACCAATCTGTGGCGTTAAAATGTTATCATTCTCATTTTGAATAAACAAACTTTTGCAGTAAAATGTGCCTATTGGTAGGATGTTACTTAGACCTTGGCCTCCATAAATGTCCTTGGGAATCTGGAAACACTGTAATGCTGTTTTGGAGTCCGAGACTATAATGAGTTCAGAGATCCTTAGGGGGTAGATGGCTGAGGGCGGAATTCAATCCTGGCCGCTATTTCCGCCAGTGGTAAAAGCCGCCGCCTATTCAATACTACTGTTACCGATAGCATTGAAGGCAGATTCCAAAAAAACAGATCCAACTTTAAAACAATCCACAGCCGTTTTTCGACGATTTGCAGAATTTCCAACACTCGACAGTCGGTACCCCGGAACATAGAATAGGGTGAGCAGCCGATGATGGGGTTAGATGGCGAGGATGGCTTGTTTTCGGCAATCCTCACTGAAAACAAGCCACCCTCGCCACAGAAACTCCCTCGCTGGACGCATTGAATACCGCCCATTGTTTCTCGGCCATTCGGACACCCCAGACATCCTTCTCCCTTTTTCGGCCTGTACAAGTGATGTCTTCACTGCAAATGCTACAATCTGAATCTGCAAAGCCATGAACTTTGGTAGGCCTCCACAACTCAAGATGGTCTACAGAATCAAAATAGATTTTAACAGTGCCACATCTATTGTGTGCATTGACAATGACCTCCACACTTCAAAGTAAATAAATACAAATAAAAAGAGAATTAATAACGCCCTGGTTCTGCCTGGCAGTAACTAAGAGTTATTGTAATTTGTAAATGTTTGACCGTCATAATTGATCCAGCAATCTCTGTGGCTATTGCATGTAAAGAATGATCAGCCAACGTGTGAGCTATCCCTGAACAGTTCTTATCTCTCCAGAAAGGCTGAAACGCAGGGCTCCAGTCCTAAGGCTAATTGTGAACGATTGTAAAAGGTTGGTATTGCAAGAAAAAAACAGACTGTGCAGGCAAAGTCTATTCTCACTGTGGAGCGGATTGTTACAAGGGCTATCTGCAGAATGCAGCATGCCACCCCCATTGTTCGTCACCCGCCAATGCCGGCCCCCATCAGGTCCCAGCGGCCGCTGATATTGGCGGCTGTAATGGTCGCCCCGTGTGTATGCCCCATTACTATACAATGTGTAGAGTATTGGCAAAACTATTTTATGTTGCAAGCTGTATAATAAGAATACAGTATGTTGAAGATACTTGTAACAATAAGTATGAGGCGGCATGTTGCTACACTTGATACATTTACCGTGGATTATTGGTATTTTACAAACAAAACATAAATGACCAAAAATCATTTTTTTTTTTACTAAGGATACATACATGGGTTACATAGAATACATAGGGTGATTGTATAGGGTGACTATACAATAGGCTCTTCCTCCACCCCCCACCCCCAGTTCCTGCTCGTTGTCAGGGGAGACCCCCTCCCCAGGGCCAATGCTGCAGTTCTGCCGTTCCATTAGTGGTTCTACTCGGCCGTCGCTGCTGTGGGTCTGTCGCACCTGTCCTCGATACAAATGACCTCCCCATTTTGGAAGGTGCATTTTCAATGGGGGCAGGCAAGACGGACCTGCAGACAAGTATTTATAGGTTCAGAGGGGGGCGTAGCAATAGGCCAATGCGGGGTCTGCAGAGGCTATTGCTACACCACTGGTGTAGATTAATTTAATTTGAGGTGCGGCTAAATTGCTGTATCACACACCCCTAATTATAACCTTTATTGACTGTCCTCATAGACAATTGCGGGGCGGGGGTGGGGGGGGGGGGGGGTGGGTGTGTGTTGGGGTAAGGGGGTTCTGGTTGCCAGGAAACCCCCTTCTCTTGGCAATTATCTTAAATTATGACAACAATAGCCCTGGTATATAATATGATCAGTAGAGCTACCACCACATCATGCAGTGTAAGGGACAGAGCGGAGCTGCTGCACATGCCCAGTGTACCAGCTTCTTCTACCACATTTACTGTACGTGTGGATCTGAGCCCTCAAACATCGCAAAGGACCAGAGAGCAGCTGCCAGGAGGAAGAGACAGGAGCCTTACCATGATGTGGGAGATTGTGAGTTTAGAACGTGCAGCACTGGTTCTATTATGTTTGTGTACTTATTTATTATGATATGTTTTACTGACCACGTAACTTATTTAAATGTTTGAAACAACCTATAATATAGACCATATATATATACTGTTAAATATTAATACTGTATACCATACAGTGTCAGTATCCAGTGTATTAAAAGACCAATTTTCAAGACCTTTTCCCCACACTCCTGTACTTACTCCAATGCGCTGCAGAGTGGGAGATTTTGTATTACATTTGGAAACCCCCCTCTAAAGATCCTGCGTTTGCCACTGGTCCTTACCTTATTATACTTATTGGTGTTTAACTTTTTTTTTCAGTGTATACTAATAGAATGTTTGACCCGTATTGCTCTTATGCTGATACACATCACTTATGATGTCTTTGCTTCTTATCATCATGATAAAATGGGGAGCACTCTAAAATATGCCACATCCTTGAGTGCTCTGAGCTGAATTCTGATTGGCTCTAGATGGCAGCCTATCGGAAGGTTGAAAACAAATGTTTTTGCTTTTTTTTTTTTTTTTTCCTCCCTAGTAATCTGGTCGGTAAAAGGTCAATGTGTCTACTTGTCTGAAATACTACTCTTTCCATGTAGTACATCAAATACATTTTTATCATGTAGACTGGAGAATGAATTACGCCGTATGGAATAGCTTCTTTTTCATTTGCTATTTTTGCCTTTAATAAAACCTCTTCGAACTGAATGGTACAAAATCTGGGGATTTGGGCTCATTATATAACACAAAATCCAACATTACAACAGAGACACAATTACGGCCTTTCTCCTAATGAATAAACATCCTGTCAAACGAATATTTTTTTCCCCTGCTATTGTGTACGACTTTGAGGGCTTAATAAGAAGTATTGGGTTAAAGGTTTTTTTTTCTCCACGTTTATAGGAAATAAGAGGACTCGCCGCACTTTCAAAGAGTTAAGAGCTTCTAACGCTGCCATTGTAAACAAGCTTGATGTCAGATCCGCCGCATCACTCAGGCAACGGGAGTCAGAAGGCTTTGCAGGTTTGGGGCATTAATTAAAGGTTTGAGAAGACCCTACCTGTGTGAGGTATTCTGCTTCATATTCTAAGAAGGAAGCCCTCTCTGTGGAGAGCAAGAGAGCTCATTAATGAGGCTAATTAGGTGTAAAGGGGGTAGAGTCTGGCATCAGCTGCGTCTTGTAGGAGCTAATCATTAAACTCGGTAATCTCCAGCATATAACAGCCACTGAGCGGCTCCTGGGTGATGTTGCTGAGAATTTCTCCAGCACCTGAGCACTGAAAGAAATGTAAAAAAAAAAAAAAGATTCCCTTAAAGCCACAGTGTTGCTGTCTCGGCGCCAGGATGCGCTGCCGGGAATGCGGGTCAGGTCTTTCACTGTCTTCTCATTAGACGACAGAGGTAGAGAGTTATTCAGCAGCGGCCTTCTACCCTTAACTTGAACTCTATCATTATTACATTCAGAGTGATAATCAGAGGCTGGTTGTACAAGGAGTACGCAATATTTCTGAACTCCGCAAATCAGATGATAGAATAATATAAACTTAAATGAAACTTCTAAGTAAAAGAAAAACAAATCCATGAAACTTAAATAAACAGCATTTAAAATACGCTATAAAATATAACAATGATGCTGTATGGAGATCTAGGGCATACCTCCCAACAGTCCCGATTTTAGCGGGACAGTCCCGATTATCAGGGCCTGTCCCGCTGTCCCACCCGCGGGCAGCAGTGTCCCGCGGTGTGGGGGGGCTGTTGGGAGTCCCCCCTGTCAGCTGCTAAGCAGCGGGGAATAAACGCTGTGCGCATGCGCACAGCGTTTATTCCCGCAGCCAGGGGGCTGGGGGCATGGCTAGAGGCTCACAGAGCCTCTGGGTCATGCCCCCATAGCGGCAAAATGGGGGAGTGGCCTCGCGGGAGAGCCGCGAGTATAGGTCACGCCCCCGAATTAGGCCACGCCCCAAAGATTACGACGCACCTACGGTGCGCAGCAGCAGCGTCCCGACTGCTGAACGCGCAAAGTTGGGAGGTATGCTAGGGTTTAGGTTTAATCGGTCCCCAGCGTATTGGTGCCGGGGACCGATGGTGCAGCTCTGCACATGCAAGAACGTGCAGAGAGTTAGATTTGGGTGAGTTATTTTGTTTCTGTGCAGGGAAAATACTGACTGCATTATATTTACACTGCAATATAGATCTCAATTTGAAGTAAAACCCCACCCAAATCTAATTCACTCTGCACATGTTACATCTGCCCCACCTGCAGTGCACATGGTTTTGTCCATTTGAGAAGGAATTTGCCTTTGAGAGTGAACCAGAATAAGAGCCTAAAAACTACCAGACAAAAAAAAAAAAAAAGATAACATACTAGTACATTTTGTTAATAGTTTCCTCTGTAAGTATAACCAAATACGGAGTAGAAATATAAAGATGTTAACTTATACAATTCTAAATAGAAGTCAAGAGTGCTACGAAATTTCTAACAATTTATTCTTAAGAATAAGACAATGCAGTAGATTAATAAACATATAAGTCACATACAATCAAAAGACATTCTGATCAAGAATCCCAGATCATAAAAAGAATCGATATATGTAGTCAGGTGGAGAAACCTGGTTATCTTGTTGATATATAGTGTAGATTACAGTATCCTGGGCCTCCGGTAATTAACTCCACTGATTTGTAAAGGTGGGGGTTTATATGTATGGGATCAAAAAAGTCCTCTTGGGAAAAGAGGTTATATCCCATTAAAAATTAGTGGTGGTCATATTAGAGATCTCCGTGAGGATAAGTATAGATTTTGTGAAATACAGGTTGAGTATCCCGTATCCGGGCATCCCGTATCTGAATTATTTCAAAAACAGGGTTTTTTTGGAATAATTTGAATTTTTTTTTTACCCCCTAACCCAGGGTGGGGAACCTCAGGCCCGGGGGCCGTATGCGGCCCCCATATCCTGTTTGAGTGGCCCTCCCACTCGCCCGGCGGCTTTGCCGGGAGTCAAGTACAGGGGAATTCTCGTGAGAGGTCGATAGTTTACGCGAGATTCCTCTTAATCAGCAGCAGCCAGAGACTGTCAGTCCTATTCAGCGGCAGCCGCCAGACAATTTGCAAGAGAAATTTTTACATACTGTATGGCCCTCGAAGGATTTTTTCCCCATACAAACGGCCCTTGGCACAAAAAAGGTTCCCCACCCCTGCCCTAACCCTTTTTTTATACTTACCAAGTCCCCCGGCATCCACAGCAGCCCTTCAGCATCCTCTCCGTCGTCTCCAGTGGTCCCAGGAGTGCATTGTGCGAGTGACGTCACCGGCGCGCCTGGGGACTCGCGCAATGCACTCCTGGGACCGCTGGAGATGCCTGAGACGGTGCTGGAGGCCTGCCGTGGATGCTGGGGGACAAAGTGGATGCCAAGGGACGATCGGGGCACCACCAGGGGACAGGTAAGTATGTTTAAAAAAATAAAATAAAAATCCGGAAAAATCCCTTATCCAGAATACTCGTGGTCCCGAGCATTTCGTATAAGGGATACTTAACCTGTAGTAAATTTATCAAGTTCAGTTACCTTATCCTCAGTAGTTGGAGACAGCGCTGTCAGACGGCATCCAGTTGCGTTGATTCTGGCGTGTCCCCACCACGCGCCAGTGGATCCTGGCTGCAGGGTGGTCGCTCGCCGCGTGTACTAGCCGCCTGTTTAGTGCACAGACAGAGGGGCTACGGCTCTCAGGGGATAAGGACACCCGGAGGAGATCATTCATTGAAATGCATTTTAGCGCAAGAACTACTTTTCTGTACATCACTGTACTGTTAGTATGTTAGATGGACTTTTTTTCCGAAAACACTATTGCATAGACATGCGTCTCATTACACTATTTATAACAGGCTATGGGGATAAGTGAGCGAGTATACAGTACTTTTGCTGGGAATGGGGTGTGTGTGTGTGTGAGACGCTCGTGCGTTCCATCCTCGGCAAATGGCATGCGGAGGAGAGTCGCTGTAGCACAAAAGAAGCAAAGACAACAGCGGATCCACACTGTAGGCTCCACTCTTGTAAGGGCACTGCTGTCCCTGCGTCTCATTACGATGGGTGTGTTACAGGGGTCCGACAGTCGGGATCCCGACAGTCATTAGTCCGACATCGGGATCCCGACCGCCCGGACCCAGACAGCATGGGGAGTGCAACAAAGCCCCTTGCGGGCTCGCTGTGCTCGCCGCTATGCGAGCCACCTATTCTATTCTCCCTCTATGGGGGTCGTGGACCCCCACAAGGGAAAATAGCCGGTGGCCGTCGGGAACCCAGCTGTCGGTGTTTTGACAGTCGGGATTCCGACGTCGGGACCCCGTCTGGCACCCATTACGCTACCCTGGTTAAACACAGATTTACACTACCATAGGAATGTCATACGATTAGTATAACACCCAGCCCCATCTGCCGGCCTGCAGGTAAGCTTGCTGATCTGCCCACTTTACTAGGAAGTGGGCAGAATGCGCAAGGGTTGCCCACACTTCTGGGCGTGAGGGGTGACTACCCCAAAATTCAGGAATCTCCCTGCAGGATCCGGAAGAGCATATAAGAATGGTCCAAACTTGGTGACAAACATGCATTTATAAAGAGAAATACGTCACTGGCAGCACCATGGGTTAGCAATAACCATTGTGGACATAAAGAGTTAATCACTTTGGCAGGTTTTGCAGTTGTGGCTTTAAGAGACATCATATACCTGTACAGTGCTTGCTAATAAATGCACTGCATGGTTGGAATATAGATAAGAATCTGTGTCAGTAGAAGGTTGGATCTGGTTTGTGGGACGTTACTGAACTCATGTCATGAAGAAATAAAACCCTACTCCAGGAGATGGTTTGTGTGTGTGAACTCTGACTAATAGCAAGATCACGGCAGGAAGATGTGTTGAGTCAGGAAAGACCTGCTGGAAATTTGCAGGAGGCACAGTATTTGCAAGCTGTCCTGGATTTTATACTGACAGCCCTGTAGCAGAGGCATCTGATGGAAAGTAATATATTAGCTGATGTTTGTGGAAGGCTTTCAGAAAATACTGAAATGTTATTATGGGTGGTTAATAATCAGATTTAATTAGACGTGACTGAAAGTCGCTCTACGGCATTTCCACAGTAATATAAAACACAAACGTGGCAACATTAACGTGAGCTGCTGCAGTGCGGCACTTACACCAACAGCGCTTCGCCTCCCAGTTTCTAATATCAAAGAACATGACCATGAAATACTGTACAGTCGCTTATGATGAGCTATAGCATTGCTCATTGCTAAGTGTCTCATTTTGTTATTAGGACATACTGTACCTTAAGGATGTTTTCTTATGACTAGTCAGACCTATAAACCAGGGGTCAGGGAACTTTATTACCCCAAAATATATTTAGATACGCCAACGTTAGCCCCTTCGTTTGAAAGTAAGAAAATCATATAATTGTAATACACACTGTACCCCCAGGAACTGATGCTATATCCTGCTAGTACTGTACACAGCCTGGCAGCCATTGATGATGATGATTACCATGTATGCAAAATTTGTACCACACACAGCCATCATCATCATCATCAATGGCTGCCAGGCTGGATGTGGTACAGCCATTGATAATGTGACATCCAGGCAACTATTAGTGTCAATATTACAAGATGATATAGTGACAGTCTGTGCAATGTTTCCCCTAGACTAGAGAGTATACCGGGACAGGAGCCTATAACCAGGCAAAGAAAGTCGGTTCCACAGCGGCAGTACAGACTGGGCGCCGCCGAGATGCCGCAGCAACTAGTGCACTCTACTGAAGAAGCAGATGGACCTGGAGGCAGGGCCTCGGGCATCACACAGGGAAGTGTTATGCACTGCACTGCGTCAGGTTCTCATACACTACAGTACTGTAACACACAGCCGGGCATACATATAGAGCCTATATTTAGATTCTATATGCAATGAAATTAAATTCCTGGGAGTATTGGACGGTCATGCTGCCAAGACACAGCCAGGCATGCACATAGAGTCATATAATGCATTTTTCCAGTAATGGTACTGTTCTATAGCAGGGGGTGATTCCGTTCCGCCAATTCGCAGCCCTGCGATTGGGACTGAATCAGGCCCACTATGTCACTTTACAGGTGTTCCACATCCTTGCATGTCTGACATCAGATAGGTCTCAGTCATTTACTACTACATTCTGCATCACCATTATATTCTCCCCCACTATTTAAGCTGTGATCCGCTACCATCTTCTACTGAATACAGAGTGCTGCCACCGCTACTGAATATCGAGTACTGCCGCCGCTACTGAATACCGAGTGCTGCTGCCGCTACTGAATACTGAGTGCTGCTGCCGCTACTGAATAGACTGCTGCTGCCGCTACTGAATACCGAGTGCTGCGGCCGCTACTGAGTACCGAGTGCTGCTGCCGCTACTGAATACCGAGTGCTGCTGCCGCTACTGAGTACCGAGTGCTGCTGCCGCTACTGAATACCGAGTGCTGCTGCCGCTACTGAGTACCGAGTGCTGCTGCCGCTACTGAATACTGAGTGCTGCTGCCGCTACTGAATTTCGAGTGCTGCTCCCGCTACTGAATACCAAGTGCTGCTGCCGCTGCATCTCACACAGGGTAATGAAAGCAGCCGGATAGAGCATATGCAGCGGCTGGGGCCCCACTGACTGCTCCAGTCCTCATACTCCCTTGTTCAGCTGCTTGTCAGGAGACACAAACAGGGCAAATACTGTAGGTATACTTCTTTGGAGCCCTGGTTCCTCTAAACTACATGTCCTGTGTCAGGGTGCCCCTGGGGCCCATGCAATGTGAGTGTGTGTGTGTGTGTGTGTGTCAGTGTGTTCCTGGTGTCCATGCAATGTGTGTGTCAGTATGCTCCTGGTGCCTATACAATGTGTGTATGTGTGTCAGTATGCTCCTGGTGCCTATACAATGTGTGTATGTGTGTCAGTATGCTCCTGGTGCCTATACAATGTGTGTATGTGTGTCAGTATGCTCCTGGTGCCTATACAATGTGTGTATGTGTGTCAGTATGCTCCTGGTGCCTATACAATGTGTGTATGTGTGTCAGTGTGTTGTAGTGTAGGAGGATGTAGCGCCCACCTCACACTGTGGCAGAGTAGGTCGTAGGTCCAGCCTGGCTGACTCCCTGCAGTGCAGTGATTCATGAGTATTTATGCCTAATACAGGGCCTTATTCTAGTTCATTCTTTCTGACAAAATCCTTCTTAGATGGACAAAACCATGTGCACTGCAGGGGGGCAGATGTAACATGTGCAGAGAGAATTAGATTTGGGTGAGTTATTTTGTTTCTGTGCAGGGAAAATACTGACTGCATGATTTTACACTTCAATATAGATCTCACTTTGAAGAAAAACCCCACCCAAATCTAATTCTCTCTGCACAAGTTACATCTGCCCCACCCGCAGTGCACATGGTTTTGTCCATCTAAGAAGGATTTTGTCAGAAAGAATGGACTAGAATAACCCCCACAGTGATGTGTCCCCCCTGTGGCTGTGCTGTAGTCAGGTAGTGCTACCCCCCCCCCCCCACCCCACATACACACCTCTCTCTCTGACACTCTCTCTGCCTGACTCTCTCACTCACATGAATCCCCTCTCCCCCCCCCCCCCCCCCTCCGACATATATCTCTCATGCTCCTCTCAGAGGCAACTCCCTCTTTGTCTCTCACTCCCCTTAGTACCCTAAGGGTCATTGTAGTGACAATGGGGTGGGAGAACCCCCTTCACAATTTTGCTATGAGGCCCATAAAGTTCTAACTACACAGCTGGATCTGTCATCTTTTTCTATTCCTGAAATGTCTTTTTATAGCAGAGACATATTTATTTTACTTTGACGTCTACACCAGGTGTGTCCAAACTATGGCCCTCCAGCTGTTGTAAAACTACAAGTCCCATCATGCCTTGCCACAGTTTTGCTATTGGGGAATGCTAAAACTGTGACAAGGCATGTCCACCTAGTCATTGGTGCTGATTCACACCTGATTGCAGCCCAGAGATCTGTAAGCCCCTCCCCACCAGAGTGAGATCCCACCCATGTACACGTCTGTGGAATCAAATGGATTCACCCCCACCCCTTTGTGCAAGACTACACTTACTCTGCGCTGCGATGGCCATGGGGGGGGGATCGGTCAGCATCCTTCCCTCCCTCCCTCCCAACGGCCTGGATCTACCTACGGTTTTCGGCGGCACAGCGTGTGCAGCTCACAAATGCCAGTCGGCTGTCAATCAGCCAGTGTGCGGCCTGCGTTTATAAGCTGTCGCTGACTTCCACCACACGGAGGGCTCCCGCATGCTCACTGCAAACCGTGCGTATGTGCGATCCCCGAAAAATCTGCAGTGCTGCGTCCAGATCTCAACGGACCCCAAACCATTCCGTGCGTTAGATACATGTTGGAAAGTGTTGTGATGTTTGGCCGGTCATCGCCTACAATAGAATCACTCCAATAATTCTCATTAACTTTATTTTTATTTATTGTAGTTTATGAGATTTTTCATTTCCTTTTTTTTTTTTTTTTACATTTTGTCCTTTTCACAATTGATTCTGTGAAATGGGCATCGCTTGTGGTATTTTTGTGTCACAAATCACAAATGCTTAGTCTATTGATTGTAAATGATTAGAAAGCCAGACGAGGGCCAATGTCTTTAGGTGACTCTTTGTAAGAACACAAGGCTTTCCTTGCTGGGTCAATATGAGGTTCAGCGACAAGCATCATGCTGGATGAGCAGGGGAATCAGCGGAGAGGGCTTAACAAGCCGCTCCTGCTTCAGAGATTTGTAAAGCTCCAAGTACAGCAGGATATGAGTTTCCTTTCCATACCACAAAAAGAATGTACACTGCCAATACCTTCCAGTTGTTTCAGGGCAGAGCTGGCGGAGTTCCTGAGAATGGACCCCCTTTAGTGTTTCAGACAAGTGCGCTATTGTTCTTTATCAGTGTACAAGCCTCATTCGAGTAATTAGCTGTCAAAGAGGGCCCTGAAAGCAGCTTAATGCTGTCCGCTCCAATCATTTTAATGAAATGCAATTCACTCAGATGTCCTGGATGCATATCTGTAATTGCATTAAGTAAAGAGGCTGGGGACATCAGGATCAAACTTCATTCTCTGAACGCTGCACTGCGATCAAACACGTTAATCCATTAGTTTTTCACGACCTGACACCCAATTAATACTACTTCATTTCAGGCACCGTAGAAAAGGCCCCGATACGCATGACATTATATTTTATTATTGCTAATATTATAATTCGGCATGGAAGTAAAATGTTTGCTAGGAAGGTGAAACCTGTAAGGCTGCAGGATGTGATATTTCTATGATGCCATGAAGATTTGTGTGACATTCTGACAGATTGTTTGCCTTCTAGCAATAAAATAAAAAAAGTATATATATATATACATCCCATGACCATACGAAACCACTACAGTGGGTATCCTAACCTGACTAAATATTCATGTGTCATGGATCTGAGTCGATACAGTGCACCGACATTATCATAAGACCAGCCGACAGAGTAACACAGAATGTACGAGATTATATAGGTCCTGATGTCACTACATAACAATGGGGAAGATGTATGAAGTCTGATAAAGTGGTTATAAAGTGGAAGGCAACACCAATCAACTCCCAACTGTCATTTTTTAAACACAGTTGATTGGCTGGTGCATTATCACCTTCCACGTTATCAGGCTTAATACATCTGCCCCAATGTCTGGATGAGGAGCCGACTTTGAGATTTAGGGACCAATTAGATACATTACACAGGCAAGCTGTAGATATTTTCAATCAGTGTATATACAGCACCCAATCGGCGATGTTTATCCTTCACCTTTATCCTTCCGCCAATCAATATCAACAGGATATCAGGATTTTGACCAATCCCTACAGCTTTGCTGGGCAGAGATGAGCACTAGCAGCACTTGGCTCAGATGATGCCCAGCTGTGCACCCTGGGTGGCAGCGGTGTCTGTGGCACTCTTAGGCACGCAGCCATAGACACACAGCCAGCATCAGCGATATTTTAAATGTAGTGCCTGTCGGCAACCAATCATAGCTGGCAGACAAACAGGGATGCACCCACACCAGCAGCTTCTGATTGGCTGCTAAACCTCCAGCTCTGATTTGTTGGTGACTGGCACTACATTTTAAATGCCACTAATGCTGTCCATTGATTGCATTACATTATGAAGCCAACATGGCAGAAAATCCAGGGGCTGTGACAATATGGGGTTAAAATGCAGTTTACAGGTTTTAATCATTAACAAAAAGCCAAGCTAGCAACTGTAGGAGAAGGTAACACAAGTGCCATACTGTCATCTCTCTCACACACACACCTATGATCTGTACTGTGTGTGTGTGCGTGTGTGCGTGTATGCGTGTGTGCGTCTGTGCGTATGCTGGCTCACTGAAAAAAAATACATGGTTGTTTTAGATGGGTGCCGGACGGCTCCCCGACAGTTGGGATTCCGACAGTCATTACTCCGATGTCGGAATCCCGACTGCTCCCTCATGGGGGTCCACAACCCCTATAGAGGGAGAATAAAATATGTGGCGAGCACATGCCCGCAGCGAGCCCGCAAGGGGCTTCATTGCGCTCCCCCGCTGTGCAGTCGGGATTCCGACGTCGGAGAAATGACTGTCGGAATCCCGACTGTCGGTGTGTCATACCACACCTGTTTTAGATGCCCTAATGACATTACTTGATTTGGGGAGTCAATTCTCCCCATCCCTATACAGGTACATTATATTGAGTCCTGAGAAAACTCCAGCACCACGAATCAAGATGGGCCTATCAAATGGTAACTTTGGCCCCCGGGAACCTTATTTAAAACCTAGAGTTATATTGCTTTATAGAGTTTACTAAAAATAAGATATAATTTTGTGTTTTTTCGTTACGTTTTTCTTATTAACATTCTTCTTGTATTATGTATTGCAACATAATATACACAGATCTCAGTATGCTAGCCTGTTTAAAATGTGTTTTTTTTTTTTTTTTTTTTAAATTGATACAGAAGACTAAAGGTGCCCATACACTAGTAAGATTTATCTTCAGATCCGGCTGGTTGGAACAAAAACATGGTTATGGATGAGTGACAGTTTGTCAGTTTTCCAGCATTTCCAATCAAATGGTCAACTGTCATTTGCTCTCATCCATAGCCATGTTTTTGTTCCAACCAGCCAGATCTGAAGATAAATCTGCGTGTGTATGGCCACCTAAAAGAGTTAGCTTTGTTCTAAATACTTCTGTATTTTAGTATTTAATTTACTGGTTTATACTTACAGTATTTCTATTGTGTGATTAGGTAGGATGCTACTCTTGCATTCTAGAATGTCCTTGATAATGTTTGTTCCACTTATGGGGATGTTTACATTTGTAGTACATGACAGTGCCCACTTATCTGCGCGTGACTCTGGTGATAGAGCACCTCAACAGACAGGAGTCGCCAAGCCAAACTTATGACCTCCCCATATACTGTTATATGTTCCGTGATCTGATCATCCCTGTAGATCTATTGGATCCTCTATCTCCAAGCAAGTCAGAAGAGATCACATACAGCTTCATTTACCGGTGACTATGCTGGGAACACTTTGCCTTTCTAGATGGATATTTAGGAGTTGAAATACATAGAAGTAATGTTATACTGTAGTGCAGAGGTTCCCAAATGTTTTCCTCAAAGCACCCCAACTGTGCAGGTTTTAAGTCTATCCATTGCTCAGCAGAGATGGTTAAATCAAATTGGCCGATGTACTAATTAAGTCACCTGTCCTGTGGTCCAGCATGGATACACTTAAAACCTGGTCCTTTGGGGTGCCTCGAAGACTGTGTTTGGAAACCTCGGCTGTGTAAATTCAATATACAAAACTTGTGGCCCGGGATGCAAGCTGCCAATGTGTACGTCCCGATGGTTAGGGCTCGGAGATGCTGAACATATTTGTACCCAAGGACAGTAGCACACAAGGTGCCATGTTCAAACATAGAGATGGCACCCGCCATATGGGGCTGGTGCAAGTTTTCATTGTGCGACTGATGGTAAAAAGACGCACCCAAAAGAACTTTCACTGCGACCACTGGGCATCTTAGTATGGACACGCTCAGTGGTAGCATTAGCATAAGGATGCAGAATCAGTCACTTGAAGAATGTAGTGTCCAAGACCAGTATTGTGCGTGCCATACTTTGATATAATGTCATAGATATTCTCTCATCCACACTCATTACTCGCTCACATTGCCGATTGCAGGACTTTCTTCGGGCTGCACCCACTCTGTGGAATGCCCTCCCAAGCACAATAAGACTCTCCCCCAGTCTCCAAACCTACAAGCGTTCCCTGAAAACTCACCTCTTCAGGCAGCTTATCAAATTCCACAAAGCCACTTAACCGTCATATACCGTTCCTATCTAATCTTACAGCACACCAGGAACCTTTGCATTCTGGTGGAATGAATGCAATAAAGAATATAGTATTTATCCTTCTGTATCAATGCCTATTTCCCTATAGATTGTAAGCTTGCGAGCAGGGCCCTCATACCTTTGACTGTCTGTAAATACCCAGTTTGTTGTATCACTGTCTCCTATTGTAAAGTGCAATGGAATAAGCTGTGCTGTGTAAGAAACTGTTAATAAATACATAGATATGACAGTTAAAGCTCATGAAGAGAGAATATGTAACTTACTAATAGTTGGTGACTGAATGGCTTTCCCTATACCTGCAATTGACTGTATGACAAATTCTAGGCGAGGCAGCTGAGTGATACTCAGTATACCCTCCAACTGCACCGATTTTGCCGGTATAGTACTGTTTTTTAACGGTCTGTACGGCTAAAAGAAAGTGTACCGATTGTGCAGCTTTCTTGTGGTTTCTCAGTTGATCCAGGTAATTGGTCCCGGCGGGTGCATTGCTGGTCCCGGCCAGTGTGCGTCGCGTCATGGTGCAGCGCTGTGGACCCTTCCGCATTCGGGCATGCGCATTTGAAGTTTCCAGACGCTGCTGCCGGTGCCTGTGTATGTGCAACTCCCCCCTGAGCCGGTGACATTGGGGCCTGGCGGAGGCTGCTGATGCGGTGAGCCAGAGATTAATAAGGAAGGGAACAGGAACAGCCAGTATCGGTAAGTGCTCCCGTCCTGAGGCTCGCCGCCACTCCCCTTCTTCTAGCAGCCTTCTCCTTTATCCTCTGGCCAGCCTTCTCTCCCTAGCCTGTCACCATACGTAGTGGATAGTAAAGGGGGCATTGACCACTCCTCCATTACACATGACCACGCGCTCTATGGCCACACACCCCTGTACCAATTTTCTACTCTGAAATGTTG
Organism: Crinia signifera; assembly: GCF_055691185.1. NCBI lineage: Eukaryota > Metazoa > Chordata > Amphibia > Anura > Myobatrachidae > Crinia > Crinia signifera. Next base: position 9,214,589 of record NC_139225.1, on the reverse strand, counting down.
GAGGGTATGACTCAGTAGCCTGGCAATTCTTCAAAGTAGCCATAAGGCTTCAGCTACAACTTCAGTATTCAGTCTGGATCCATCAAATAATGTGCGATCCACCAGAAAAGAGAAGAAAGAAAATATATAAAATAAATTGTATAAGAAATAGATAAAAAGAAGTATTTACTTACATGCCACTCTGAATAACCATAATGTTTTAAGAAATGGAAGGTATTCAATTAGCGCAGATTTTTGGGCTAGGATTCACCCTATTTAATTGAGGGACAGTGGCAAAAAACACCTGAGATGGCAACTTATAATTATATTTTTACTTATAAGACGCCACAAGTGGTACGCAGCGCCGTACATATAGAACACATTAGAACAGTACAGGGTAAACAGAACTAGACATAACAGAACTAGACAAAACTTCAAAAATTTGCTATGATCCCCGTGTTTTTGACACTTTTCGTGTCAATTTGCGCCATTTTTGCGGCTTTTTGAATAATTTTTTATATATATATATTTTTAAATAATTCAATAGTAGCTGAAATGTCCACAATTGATTAGGGGTGCCGGACGGGGTCCCGACAGTCGGGATCCAGACAGTCATTTACCCGACGTCGGGATCCCGACTGTTAAAACACCAAAAGATGGGTTCCCGACGGCCACCGGCTATTCTCCCTCGTGGGGGTCCACGACCCCCATAGAGGGAAAATAGAATAGTTGGCGAGTGTAGCGAGCCCGCAAGGGGCTTTGTTGCGCTCGCTATGCTGTCTGAGTCCGGCCAGTCGGGATCCCGATGTCGGGCTAATGACTTTCGGGATCCCGACTGTCGGAACCCTCCCTATACCACACCCATTGATTAGCCAGGGATTCCTTCCGCCTATGCAGAAAACGTCAATGATTAAATACAAAATCACCAAAAGTCACAATTTGGTCACAGTTTTGATTTCCACAAAAACAATGTGAGATCCCTAATGGGAGAAGACGTTAAGGAGGTGCGTGTGCAATTCATTAAAGTTACATGAACCCTCCATCGCTCAATTCTGGAAGTCACCTGATATACCTAATATTAAAATGATTGAAAAAAAGATTCACAAAAGTTCCTATTTGAAACGCCTGATGTTGTTTATTCCTCTAAGGAGTCTTCTATTCATAACAAAGGGTATAGATGGACTAAAGTCAGGGAAAGAGCAGGCCATCCGTGTACCCGTAATACGTCCACGAACCTCACTGTACTAGATCCGCCTAGCCACATTTCAGGAGCAGATGATTAACCATTGTATCTAATTATACCTGTACATTTCTTGCCATCATTTTTCCCCAGTATATTTTAAATTACCTGACATATACAACAGCGGATACTTCTATCTTTATAACTCCTCTCATTTACTTTTGTATATTTTTGTTTTTTATGCTTTCTATTTGTTTTCCCTGTTTAAAATTCTAAACTCAATAAAAATGTAATATGAAAAAAAAAATTGAAATGAACCCCAAAGATGCGTTACATCTATGTAAAAGGTTTGACTCAACCGACCATCTCATTTCCAAGTGGCAGTACAGCTTTCCAGGATCACTTCAATTACAACAAAAGTTGCTTCGCACAAAAGATCAAATAAAGATGACGACAGAATTTTATGCAAAAAAACATTCTCTACAGTTTTAGAACTTTATGCATTGTCAACCATCTATGAAAACATTCAGACATGTATCTGTATATATTACAAACGGACAAAATAAAAAAAATAAAAAACATAAAACTATTATTTTTGTGATTAAACCAGTTTATATCTGATCCTACACATACTGTACACTTATAAAATCTGAGAAAATAGCATTTTGTCAAGACTACCACTGAGGGAAACAGAAGAACTAAAAATCTATTTTCAATAACAATTATTATGAATTATTTAATATTTATAACCGAACAACCCTGAATAATTCTTCTGTGTGGTATACAATAGGAGGATGCAGGCTCTGTTCTATCTGTGCTTCTGGAGAAATTATGCAAACGCCATTAACTATCAACTAAATAGAATCTGAATCAGCTAAGTGGCCTTTTTTCCAGTTCCGTATTTTTTTCGGGAATTAATTCTGCTCCCTTCTGTCTTCCCCACACAGATTTCCAATTATAAAAAGTACTTTTTAACCTAATTACGAAATAGTCTTTGATAAAGAAGGGCAGCATGCAGCATGGCCAAACTCGGAGAACATGCCCCCTGGATAAGAGGCTGCATACAGATTTCAGGTCAGCGGTGACTTTGAGATTTGATAAAATTTAATTAGACTTGGGCACAGTAAATGATGCCAGCACTGCAGAGTATGTGGCTGACAGGCAACCCTATTGTGTCTACTACTTAATGGCTGAATCCATTCCTCCTGGTCATTGAACTCAAGGGAGAAAAAGTTGCTTGGTCAAGTGCGAACATATACAGAGGGATTCTGGGTATCGGGATTTTCAATTGACCGAGTTGCAAATTATAAACAACTATTTTATTTGTTTAGCATATGATGGTTTCAGTGCAAATATGAGGTAATTAGCTTAATGTTATTGGTATATTCACCTTACTAGGACGAAGGGGTAGATGTATGAAGCAGTGATAAGGGAGAAGAAGTGATAAAGTGCCTGGTACTTTATCACCGGCCAATCAGCTCCTGACTGTCCCTTTTTAATCCAGTCAGGAGCTGATTGGTCAGTGATAAAGTACAAGCCACTTTATCACTTCTCCTCCCTTATCACTGTTTCATAAATCCACCCCAAAATAACAGTAGTGATGTACAAACTGTCACTAGAATGTCTTTACACTATTGGCTGAAACAGTAGTGAACCATTCTCTTGTGAATGCTAATAATTGGTCCATTTGTATTGCACTAATATACTACACATCATTTTACAGAGAATATTTCACTATTCACAACAAAATAAGGCTTGTTTTTTTTGTGTTACTCGAAATGTATTGCTTACAATAACGATATATAGATAGATAGATAGATAGATAGACATCTGGTTATTTAAGATCACACTCCGATCATCCAGACATTACGTGGAGGAATACATAGACGTTAAAACCCTCAGGACCTTGTTAAACCAATTCTTCTTTTATCCTGCTGTTAAATCACAACATCAGTGCACCTGATAGTGTTAAGTTGGGCCCCTGGGGGTACAGGTATAACAAGTCATTAACTGACAAACTTGCACAGGCCTCGCCCCTCATGTACGTGGACAGATGGGCTAACGGAAGCTAAGATAATCACCTTGATAATCCCTACAAATTACTTTGGCAGGTAAGAGAGATCAGATGGTCCAGATTTGTGTTACATTAATAATTACCGGGCGTGGATGGCTTTAGAGGATCAAATTCTACCTGGAAAGAGTTGTGGTAGAAGCCACTTTATTTTTCTCTTGTTTGAGAAGTTAAACATCACTTTTTGTATTATAAGAGGTGAGTGTATGAAGGTGTTATGCAACAATATTCACAATTAACAATATTTTGAATATTGCGTTTTAAGTAAAACTGTAAATTTAAATGTATTAATATTTACGGATACATTTTGTGGATGTAAAGCTCTAATAAAAAGATCATATCCTATAAAAATCGTCTCTTAAATTATGTACAAATTATGTACAAAGTCTGATCCCACAATCCCAATGTCCATAGCACTTATGGATGCCCAAGGTGAGTACTAGGGTTGGTGTGAGGCACTAGTTGAGCAGTAAAAGTTAGACTGCATAGAGGACAATAGGGGCAGGGTGGGTTAGGTTGCAGGAGGGGTCAGTTAGAGTTAATGGAAGGGATTAGGGTTAAAATACTTACTGGGATCCATCGTCATTCTGAGCATCTGGATTCCGCTGTTGGGATTTTATATTTTAAAACCCGAATCATCTGAAGTACTGTATTACATATACATCCCTTTGGGCCAGATAATAGCTTATTAAATGATAGTTATGCAACGGTCATGGGCTGGTCATTTTAATATCAAACATTTGGAAACCCCCCCCTTAAAGAAAATATTATTAACAAACTTAAAATCTAGAAATTAGTGTTCATGCGTAGAATGGAATTGATATTAGCCTTGAAAGAGTTAATTGTCCACTACTCCAGAACAAAATAACAGTACTCAATCCTACACTTGTCTATCATTTATCTATCTCCTCAGAAGAATCCCAAAGAAAGTATGCATGTGGGGGCGAGACCAGAAAAATAGTATCATTAGGCCACTCGCCCTCAGAGTAAATTGCCACAAATGGCTTAAATAAGCATAGGAGTGGGGCAAAAATGATGCATTTGCGTAGAGATGTTTCACTGGGCCCACTCCCCTCTTAAAGGACACAGGGATCTCATTTATTCATCTCTGCATTCAGCCTTCTTCACTAGGAAGTGGGCAGGATGTGGGAGGGGCGCCTACTCTTCTTGGACTGTGGGGGGACTATTTGAAAAATCATGTGCCTCCCAATCCACAAGAAGGTACTACTTTATCCAAACCAAAAGCAAGACTGCACTGACTGTAGCTGTGGCTAGGAAGTTAGTGCCAGACCCAAAGGACATTGCCATTAGAAGTACAGTACATGTTGAGCAACTTTAAAGGACAGGCCAGGTAAGAGAAGGTTCCTCCAGACATTCTAGGTAGGTATAACTGAATGACAAGGTGCACACAAAGCAAACTGATAGCTGACAAGATAAGTGCAAGAATATAGAGGATAAGAAATTTGGATGTAAAATGAACACAGTGCCAACGTGTGCCCAGTTGAAAGGTTATATGTTACTGCATATGTGCAAATTCTCTTTGAAACCCCTGCAATCCGTGCTATTATGTACCCATGTAAAGGATGGCTGGCCTCAGAAATGGAGTCGTCAATTCATACACATTCCTGGGCAGTGGCCCAAAGTGAACACAACACATGTCAGTAGTACGGGTGTGCTACTGGAGTGTCGCAGGTGAGACAGAGGAAGCGGGCTGCGTTCTCAGAGGCAATGTGCAGATGGGGTAACTTTGCCTGCCATAGACAGGTGCAAGTGGCAATGGATGAGATGGCACATTACCTACTGCGTGCAGGGGCACAGGAAATGGGAGGCTCAGGTATTGCAGCATAGGCTTGTGCATAAGGGGCTGGCTGAAACTAGCATTAGCATATTATCAGAGCAACACCGAAAACGGGCACGTCCACCTCTGAATCAGGCCCCTGTTGTTCAAATCCCTTGCTTCTAGTAGTCTAAAAGTGTAAGTGTGTTATAAATATGTGCCTACACACAAGTCCCTGGGTACAGAGGGGTATCAGCAGCGCCAATGCTGGAAAATGGTGTGGCGGCCATCTTCCTAGTGTTTTTCACATCAGCAGGTAAAGCACTGGCATAATGTCTACTACACCATCTTCCCGGAGACCTGCTGTGGAGATTGCAGCAGAAAACTAGCCCCATTCTCCCTTCATATGCACCTGATAAATGGAACATCTATGGAAACCCCCCCAAGCCCTATATATGTATTTATTGTGGAGGCCACTCATTAGGGATAACATCACGTGCCATGTCTATCCGCTGCTCTTACAGACACATCCTTGCCAGTAATACAGAGGAAGTCAATATTCCTATTTACAAATTAATGGGGCCACTGTTTTAGTTTTCGACAGTTCTGAGACCAATGGACAACGGAGAAGCCTGTGGCTGGGTTTATATAAAGATCATTCTGTTAATGAGGTATTAAAGGAAAGTATAATCTTTCATTATCTTAACAAAATTCCCTTTAAGGCAACAATATGCTCCCCTCTGTCTGTCTTTATTTTAATTGGGGTTAGCTAGAAGGCTAGCTGGCTGCAAATGCTTTGCTTCCCATTCTCCATATACATAATACTAATAACAACAACAACAACAACAACAACAAAACAAAGAAGTATCGTCCAAAAAAGCAAAAAAAGAAAAGAAAAAAGAAAATAGAATTCCCAGCGAGAGGTCACAGATAAGCAATCTGTATATGTCACTGAATAGTAATATAGTATGACCTATAAACAATGGTCTGGAAAACCTTATTTAGGTCAAATGCCTTCAACATTTTTCGAACATTAATATCGCTGCAGAAAAAGACCTTCGACGACGGCGACATTACGTTGCTGCATTTTACTTCTAATGCTGTCCTGTAGTTTGCTGGCGCAGATTTTTTAGCAGACTGGCGACCTCTCCAGCGTGGTGGGGTCACTCGAGAACAAGCTCTACGCTGTGCAAGCCAGGGAATCCTTCCCAAGAATGATACCGCCGCAGTCATGGATAGCGCCTTGTACGGGACACATTGTACGGACTGCTGTGAGACAGTTTGCCCTCTTGCTCCCTGCCCTAATGTGCGGGAGATGTGTCATATCCTAAAATGAAACCAAAGCACGAACACAACCTGCCTAACCCACCAGCTGAGACTGCTGTGAGCACGCACAGACCCAGCCATAGGGAAGGAGGACGTCTTTCTACTGACACTTCTGATACTAGCTAAAACCTATTTATATACTTGTAGCTCTGAATTCTGCCACACTGGGAAGCAAAACCCACTGAACAAAGGAGATGGCCACCCAGGCAGCAATGAGCCCCGGATCTAACCCTTTAGGATGTGCCTGCATTAAGATAGATATTTCAGCATAGTTAGTTTTGAAAACAAAATAGTTAAATTAAGGAAATGATTGACAGACTATATGTTAAGTATTTGTACTTGCACATTTATGGCATGCCTGATACTGTAATATTCCCCAGGTTGGGGTAAAAAACGTAACCAGACAGAACCCCCAAATGCCGGACCAGGTAGACTCCATTCATCAATCTCGGTCATTCCAGTGCTTGCAGTGCTCTGCTCTGGCTCTGGCCTGTCCTAGAGTTTGATGAATGAAACCTGTCCAGCATTCCAGGTGTGGTCCGGCTCCAGTTTTTACTTGGTCCCATATCCTCCCCTCCTGGATAGTTCCTGGAAAGGAGTTTGCATTTATCCGTAGGGATGGTCATAGTTGCCATTGCCAGTGATGGTTGCCATTGATGGCAATTCTGCAACTGGCCATCGATAGTGCTAAACTATGCAATGGCTGACCATCGATATTTTTACATATCGACGGTCATCCATTGTGTTTGATTGATTGGCCTGTGGGCCAAGGAAAACACGGAGGTGGGGCTTAGCGGGTGTCGGGGGCGGAGCTATGCTCCGTGTCCTGGTACTTTGAAGAAAAAAAAAAAGTAAACCATTGTTTTGCTGTTCCATCGATGGAGGGAAACTATCTGGTTCTCCCCCATCAATGGCAAAAGTATTCGACATCGGCCACGAATCATCGATGGTCGATGGCCATCCCTAATCCTTAGGGCCGCCATCACATGAGAACACCCCACCACTATTTTACTAGTGACTGAGTGTGGTGACCCACTTTCACAGGAGTCCATTGGGCAACAAAAGTTGGGACACCTCCAGATGTATGATGTATTCATAAATTATTTTATTACATTTCTCCATTTGAGACAAGAATTCCATGAATATCAATATAAATGCTGAGAAGGCAGTCAAGTCAGCTGCTGTGACATCACTTGTCCAACTTTAACATATCAAGCAACCAATCTTCCAAATGCACTTTTTGCAAGCCTGCCAAGAACTGTTGTGTTAAGGCCCATACACACTGGGCGATTCTGAGCTGAAAGCCGCTTACTTTTACCATTTGAGCTACTTTCAGTTCAAAAGCCGCCCAGTGTGTGTGCCCAGGCGATGCCGCAACTTGTATTACCAGGTGGATGGCTTTCCTTAGCGTCCTGCTATGGAAAGCCGTCCAAGCCCACAATAACTCGCTTGGACGGTCGAAAATCGCTCAGTGTGTATGCATTTTCAGCCCAGTGATTTTCCCCATCATCGCTGTGCATACAAAAATACAGGTTCTGGGCAAAAATACGCCCAGAACCTCCCTCTTAAAATGCTAACATGCTACAGATGAACACATGCTGGACATATATCAAATATTGCCTGTAATTCCCCTTTATAAAATGAAGTTTTTGTAAGTAATAAGTTGGTTGGCAGAGGTGCAGTAAAGAGCAGATGTGGAATTTGAGATAAATGTATTTATCTGTAGACAAACTTGTACTATTTACACCCTTGATCTGTAGACCATTAATCAAGAATTCCTTCATTTTTCTTGTAGTCATGAGGAAAAAAAATGATCCTAAATCAACATTCCAGGGTTATATACGGAGTGGGAAATGTAGACATGATGAGCAGTGTCTGGTCTGTTACAGAGCTTCAAGGACACGGTGTAAGGGAACAATCCTAGGGACCACACGGGAAATCTCCTGGGTAACAGGTTTGCTAAATATATATGAGAACATTTATTTTTTAAAGACCAGTTACAACAGTCTCTACATCCTTTAAAGGCTTATTTCACCAATATTGAAGACTGTGTCCCTCCAGCTGTTGTGAAACTATAAGTCCCATCATGCTTTGCCACAGTTTTGCTATAAGGGAGTGTTAAAACTGTGGCAAGGCATGCTGGGATGTGTAGTTTCACAACAGCTGGAGGGCCACAGTTTGGACATGCCTGAATTACAGATGGAGCCCCTGTCAACTATCTCCCTTAGGTCGTGGCTCGCCATGGCTATCCTATTGTTCTCAGCAGCAATACAATACATAGAACAATACAGTAGGGGATTAGCAGAGTAATCCTATCACTCACTTAATCTATTAAAGGGCTAGATGAGGAGGGCTCCGTCTGTAAGACATCTGATGATGAAGTATGATTAAATAAACATTTAGCTGGTATTTGGGAGATCACACACGATCCTCCACATTCTGCTGCAAGACCAGTACCTTATAAACCAGCAGGCTGATCAGGCTGCAGCCTAGGCACAGTGACATTGGGGGAAATTTAGATGAGATTCGCTCCCAACACAAACAAACCACATCACCATAGGTTTCTCCAGGATAATGTCAGACTACTCCATGTTGCACAAGGCCGTTACCCTGAGCCGGCAACTCTGAAATCCTACGGGGAAATGACACGCGATGGTGTACATCAGTGGTGTCAAACTCAGGCCCCTCCAGTTGTTGTGGAACTACACGTCCCAGCATTCCCTGCCAGTTTTAGCAATCCATCATATAAAATGTGTGGCAGGGCATGCTGGGATGTGTAGTTCCACAACAGCTGGAGGGCCATGAGTTTAGTTTGTGGGGAACAAGAGTGCAGCAAGTGCTCCGCACACCAGTGACAGCTCTGAGATTAGTATAGAGTTCAATACAGGGCCGTCTTAAGAATATAATGGGCCCCTGGGTAAAATAATTTGAGGGCCCCCCTACCCTCACAACCCCCCCTCCCCTCACCTATGTGCAGCAGCAGCGGGTGGCGGGGATCCGGGCAGCGGTAGGTGGAGGGGTCCGTCCAGGAAGCGGCGACTCAGACCTTGATGTAGTGCTGTTTGCTGCTGGGCGGGAAGCGCTGCAGATTTTGGAAAGACTGGCTGGGCACTGATTGGCTGAGCGTCCAGCAAATCAGCATCTGGCTAGTTTTTTCAAAATCAATACAGCAGTGCTTCCCGCCCAGCGGCAGACAGCACTACATCAAGGTCTCCGCTTCCTGGACAGACCCCGCCACACGCTGCTGCCTGGATCCCCTCCACACGCCGCTGCCCGGATCCCCTCCACACGCCGCCCGCTGCCCGGGTCCCCTCCACACGCCACCCGCTGCCTGGGTCCCCTGCACACGGCGCCTGCTGCCTGGGTTCCCTGCACACGGAGCCTGCTGCCCGGGTCCCCTGCACACACCGCTGCCCGGGTTCCCTCCACCAGCCGCTGCCCGGATCCCCGCCACACGCTGCCTTTCCCAAGGACAGTGCTGTCTTCCCCATTGTGGTGGGCCCCTACTATCCTTGGGCCCCTGGGCAACTGGCCCATTAAGCCCAATGTGAAAGACGGCCCTGGTTCAATAAAAGATGATGTGGACCTGTACTGTCTCTGCATCTCAATGTACCCATCTCTGCACTGACCCTTAATGTGTACCCACAGTGTTTCTGTGTACCACCTTACCCATCTCTGCAGTGTGACGGTATCTCAGTGTACTCATCACTGCATCGTTAGTGTACTCATCACTGCTTTGTCAGTGTACTGTATCTCTGTGTATAAATATCCCAGCCGTACCTCTGTATCTGAGTTTAAACGTTAGCCAATCCTTGCAGTTTATCTATCCCACCCAGCAGTGCATTGAATGACAGTCACAAGGATGTGCTCTATGTTGCAAATCAGTCAAAATGCTCTTTGTATTTGCATAGCAGTCAGTAAAGTCGTCTCGGTATTGTGGGGCGTTACCTAGGATGCTCTGCGTGTTGTATGGTGTTCACTAAAGAGCTCTCTGCATTTAATGGCGGCATCTGAAATGGCGGTGTCTTTATTTTCAATCAGCTTCTGGTTGCTTCTCTTTATGGCATATTGGTATTTGAGAAACTAACTGTATGGTCGCTGTTTATACAAGATTAAACAATGGAAAGGATACAGATATAGTAGCATAGATACGCTTTATCTTACTCTGAGCAAGACTATTAAGAGTTACCGTGTCAAATCTCAAACTGAGGCGGAAATCCTATTACTGGCGTCCTGCTGATTTCCGGTGATATGCTTGTCTTGGGCTTATTAGCCCCAATAAGTTGGCATGTGCCGTGGTTTACTGGGGATTTGTTACACCTGCCTTAAGCAGGCAAAGCAAAATCCCCAAAAGCAGCCCCGTTTTCAGCCAAAAAAAAAAAAAAAGAGGTCTGTGGCTGGGCAAAAACACAGGTTTTACTTTACTTGTGTGCTTTACAGCAAAACGGGTCTTTTACCAGGCGACCAAATCAGATCGCATGAAAAAAAAACATCGACAGTTCATTGAAAAATATAGAGCAAAATGGTCATTTTTCGCAGGGATAATTAACAAAGGCAGACATATAATTAATAGTATAGGACCTCACAACATTGACGAGGCATCTCCAATGTGAATAACAAAGAGACAATTAAACCATGTGCAAAGGAAGTCTCTCTCTACTGTGGAGTTCCTGACTAGGTGGCGGTGATGGGAAGTTCACAAACAAACCTTAAACACTGATTGGGGTTCTGCTTTCAAGAATTTGTATATTATTCTATAATCATAAGATAGTATAATGAAGTTTATTACTGCGGGCAATTTGTCATATTGCCCTGTTTGAGATCAAGAAGAAATAGGGTAAATTGGCCACGGCCCCTTTTCTGGATAATGCAATAGGACAGTGGTTCCCAAACTGTGTGCCGTGGTACCCTGGGGTGCCACAGAGCACTGGCAGGGGTGACCTGGGTTTGAGATCCAGGACCAATTCCAGTCATACAAACAGAAGCGAATCATCTACCTAACCACATAACTGAACCTAAGGATAACATATAAACATGATTTATTTAATCTAAAAAAATTCTAAAGTACTCAATAAAGATTACTTTTGGGTCTAGGGGTGCCACGAAAACTGGTTACTCTAGGGCGCCGTGATTCAAAAAAGTTTGGAAATCACTGCAACAGGAACATAGCTCAATGCCATTTTTTGGTCTCCAAAAATCCTGACTATCCCGTAAAAATCTGTGGTGAGTAATATGATAATTATAGCACTGGCTTCAAATAAAAATGTCCTTACACCTACCAAGTAGATCTACCAATTATGGTCAGACAGGTGGGTTATGTACTACATTCTCTGTTTACCACAATACACATAGATTTCTCACTAATCTGACGTATATATTTTTCTTTTATGTTTCGTCTTATTTTCGGATGAAATCATTGATTTTGCAATCATGAACTTTTTTATTTTTTACCCGCATTCTATTTTCATTTCCCTTTTATATGTACATTTATATTTGCTGACACCGAAGAAAAACCTATGAAGGCATCTGTGGACAGTTCCAGCAATGCTGAAAAAATGAAAAATAACTCAAATAATGCAAATAGCTGTAAATTAGTTATGATACAAATAAATCACTATGCGTGAATACAATGCCGCCGCGAGAAAACAATGGAAGCAAAGAAATATTAGAGTGGAGGACCAAGCGCTCCCAGATTCTTTTGATTGATATATTAAACAAAAGGTGAAAACTCTCCATAGACTCTCTGCATAATTCATTTACATAAAAGATACATAGGTAGACAGGCTTCTTTTTTTTAGATGCCATAATGATACAAAACTCAGATACCCCAATTAAGTCTGTCTTTAATGTATCAAATGTTGTCATCAATGTGAACTCCCAAATCGTTCTTCCTTTCCGTCATCTAATTCCCTTTGAGAATAGTTATTTTCTTGCCCCTCATAGACTTGTTTTGTTTGGGATGGTGTAATGAGGATCAAGTACTGTTCTAAATAAAAATGACTGGGTTACATAAAAAAAATGGTAAAACCAGCCGCCCCTGTGTATGATTCCTCCTACTTTAGATCTTAAGGTCCTTCTAAAGGTATATGTATTTAATGCTTATTAGACGTAAGACTTAACTGCGATAACACTTACTGTATGTCCCGGAAATGAAACGTATTATTGTCGTGCAACAACATTGTTCCAAATGGAAGCTCTGCAGTGGATAAAGGGAGATTATATGGTACTTGTGTAGTTTCGCGGCGGCAGTAACGTAGTCAGCGTAGCCCTCCAAGGGAAAGCTAGGGGGTGGATTTATTACCATCCCCATTCTCGGGTGATTGTTTTGTCAGTTTTTGTAAATTTGGCAAAAATGCAGTTTCTATTACAAGCAGTGGTGGTTTTTACCTATGGGCTGCAGGGCCCAGGTTATAGCCGCCATTGTGAAGCCAGATGCAGTCTGTGAGACTGCACTGGCTTCCGTGTGACTGACAGTGACTTCCTTTTGGAAGTCCGACCTGACAGTCACCCAAGGCAGTCCCATTGGGAGCTGTTCCCTCCATCTGGGATGCGTCTATGGGCCATCAGCCCACAAAACGGGTTCTGCCCATGTACCAAGGATGGTATTGCGCATGCGTCGGGACCACGAATAGAGTCTGGGGGCCAGCGAATGCGCAGTACCGAAGAAGCTACTACACATGTGCCGGTCCCGTGACCGTGAAGGGAGTCGGGACTGGAAGCAGGGACCAGCAGGCGGTGGTGACCAGCGGTCACCGGCAGTAGAGGTGGGGGCCCCGGCATCGCGGCAGTCCAACTCCTCCACAGAGGTAAGAGCCGCCACTGATTACAAGTATGGGAAAAGTGATCTGGTTACTAAAAAAAAATGTGAATTAAAGGGTCTGGAGCAGTTTTTCACAAAAACGACTCCAAAAAGCACTTTAATACATCTAGGTGATACTAAAATAAGGTGTGTAAAAAAAAAAAAAAACAAAGCATTACAATTGGCTGGTTTGTGCGTAGAAACAAAAATCTGATCAACCATCAATGAAACGCTGAGATTTCCTGCTCTGAAATTCAGCAAATGTTACCAATTTCATTGTGACAAATGTGAAAGAATTAAACGTCACATTTCCAGTACTTACTGTGAACTAAGATGTATGAACCTCTGATGGTCAACATTTCTACAGTCCTAAATAATCACTTCATAACTATAGAAATAACAGTGCTCAAAGGGAATCGCACAACAAAGAGAGGGAGGATTGGAAATGTAAACTGATGACAATGTCTGACATATTAAAGACAGATTTTTCCCTCATTATGACATGCAAATCACGTCAGTGCCACCATTTGTGATGCTTTTTTTTTTTTTTTTAAATGTGCAAATTTTGTGTATTTTGCATTTCCCAATTAGTCATTTTACCACATAGACTCTACTGTATTTGGGGAGGGATTATTGTGGTTTTGATGGACAGGGACAGAGAAATCATGTATAAAATAAGTACAGATGACATTTATTATTACATGGTGTAATTTAATCTACATTTTAGAACTACTGTATACATACATGATACTTTCCTTTCTTTGTACTCCGCTAGCTATACCTGATTGTGATATAGCTTCCTATAAACTACACAATTAACACCTCGGCAACGGAACCGTGCATGGATTTAGAAGGGCCGACGTACAGTTAAAATCCAGCTAAAGAGAGAAAATTTGCACCTGGATAAACCATGCTGGGATACACGGGGTGCAAATACATAGGCTGGGAAAACAGACTGCACTTGTATTTATTACACAGTTTTATTTTACACTGTGATTTTAGCTAGGCCACGCACCTCTCCACACCCTAAACCTGTCAGCACATTATAAATGCATTGCAACATAGGAATAGATCCTTGTAGCGGAGTTTACTGTTAATGGCAGTGTATGTTGTGTTACTGTACTACATGTATGTCAGGCTGGTTATACAAATTTGAATTTATGTCTGTTGCTAAGGAACATACATATATATATACAGTATATATAATCAGCTACAATATATATATATATATATATATATATATGTATATATGTCTAGTGTCCGTGAGTATCCAAAACACTGCCAGTGTGAAGAGAGAGTGAACCTACATCTCTTTCTCACACATGCACAAACACAGAAGGTTTAAAAGCGACTTCAATGTTTCAGGGCCCAAACGCCCCTTTGTCCAGGTGAAATAAGAATTTCACCTGGACAAAGGAGCGTTTGGGCCCCGAAACGTTGGTGTCGCATTTGATTGCTTTATCATCTACTTTTTGAAAAAATTCCTTGGAGTGCCACCGTTTCTTCTCTGCATAATATATATAGAAGAAGAGGCAGCACTCCAGCGCAAATTTCAGGATGTTCTTTAGTGAAATATATCAAATACACAGCAACGTTTCAACACAAATGTGTTGTCATCAAGCCTGATGACAACACATTTGTGTTGAAACGTTGCTGTGTATTTGATATATTTCACTAAAGAGCATCTTGAAATTTACGCTGGAGTGCTGCCTCTTCTTTCTTCTACATAACGCTGCCGTGTTGTGCGGGCACCCGCGGAGAACAGACTTATTAAGTGGCTGTGCCGGACCAACTTGTTTCTTTATATATATACACACACACAGAGATACAGGTTTGGTGACCAATAAATCCAATTTAAAATAAACACCAGCACGACACTGATGGCAGCTCAGTAAAACAAATTTTATTTGCGTTGTGGGCTAAAAACGGTCACAGCTCAAAGTGAACGTACATTGCAGAGGGCGTCATTTTGACGGGCTTTTAACTAGTAAACAACGTTTTACAAATAGATCTGTGATCACGTAACAATATTTATAGAAATTTCCTTTTTCAATTCTGATGGCCCTTTAAATGTTTGCCCTATTCCAGTGATAGCTAACCTTGACACTCCAGCTGTCCTTGAACTATACATCCCAGCATGCCCTGCATCAGTTTTAGCATGGTCAAATAGTAAACCTGTAGCAGGGCATGCTAGGATGTGTAGTGCAACAACAGCTGGAGTGTCTAGGTAAGCCATCACTGCCCTATTCTATATATTCATTTGTAAATGGATATTTGTTGAAGGGATGCATTTAATGTATAGCAAAATGGAAAAACTGTACCCCTACCAAGTACTCATGTTATGTTAGGAGTGTGGAGTGTGTAACATTTGCCCTATTCAATTGCAGTATTGGAATTCGGCATGGGCGACAAACAAATGGATCTGTCAATCCACATGATTTCGACCATTTTCGTTCAAAATTTATGGGAGTTTTTGCAAGTTTTTTTTTTTGCCATTTTTTGCCCCCAAAAAGGCTGCATAGGAAAAAAAAATGTCTAAAAAAATAGGCAAAAACGGCTGCAATTGAATACAATAGCGGCAAAAAAAATGGGACTAATGGAATGCCCCCCTTAGTCTCTAGACAAATGGCAGCAGCTTGTACAAATCAGCCAGTAACTGAGACACTGTGAGTAGGAATTGAATTCTCCTGACACTGATGTGTTCATTACATTACAACTGCCCCAGAGCAGGATGAACAAGCCTGGAGTTATACTTATACACCACAGCCACATCATTTACTGATAGAGCCATATTCCTGTCCGCAGTCTCCAGTCTGTGTTTGCCTACCTATAATCCCTTGTTTGCGTGTTTCGGGGGATTGGCTGGAGGTACACACTGTTTGGGGGCCCTGCATGTTTCATTCCTGAATGCAGTCCTACAGAGTAACAGTAAATTGCTTCACAGTGTCAGGCTTCTCCCATTTATTCACACTGTATATATTAGTACAGACAGTTCAGAATGTATTCAGATCAGCACTTCAACAATATGCGCGATTCTTATGTTTCCCATTCATTTGTTGTTCCAATGCATGTTCAATCGCAGTCATAATAAATTAGCGGGTATCCAATGACTCCCGATAAAATATCAGGATCGGAAAACTTCAGTTTTTCGCAATTGTTTCTGTTTCATCAATCTTTTTATGTGGCTATCCGATTATATTGCCCGAATAGAACAAGAAAAACACAAAGGTTGAGTAAAACGTGTGCTTTCGAGCGCTGCATTTTTCAGCGGCTGAAGTTCTCTGCGGCGCTGTCCGGCAAGAGGGAGAGCAGGCAGTGGCACTTCTGAAGATTTTCCGGGCTTGCCAGAATTCTCGGAAGTGTCAGCGAAGGGGTTAAGCCTTGCCTCCACTCCGATAAATGCTACGATTCGCAGCTCTTAAGGGAGGGAGATGGTACTAAATAATGCGATTTATGTCATTTTAGCCCCCCCCCCCCCCTGAAGAGCTGCGAATGACCAGCAGTCGGAAGAAGTGCGGGGGGCGGATGCGACGGCCCCCCTCTAATTGCGGGAGTCTAGCCCACCCTTCCGGGACCATTCCGGTAGGGTAGGTAAGTATCGCAGGTAATAGGCTAACGACCACTGTGCTATGTATACAATAACAAATGTGGACAGTTTGAGTTTATCAGGGTTTTTATTTTATTGATAGACACACAATTGAGACTAACCTACACACATGTATAACACATAGAAACCCTGTTGATGGTAACATTGCCGTACTCTCCCATTGAGATTATGGTTTTTAACAGTGTCTCTTTGTTGTACAAAGATTTTTATTTTCACAGCCATCTAAATGTGCTTAAGTTGTGTTAGAAACACATATTAAACACAGGCTTTTAATCCAACCAGTGCGCCTGTAGCCTAAAATAGCAATTTCCTGGGACTTGTGAATGTTTTATTCGCATATGAAATTACAAGTATCGTATCCAAATAAATATTTACCATATGTTTGGAGATAAAGGCAGGGCTAATTTACCATTCTTCCGTATTTTCATACAAAATTCGAGTGTCTTTAATATCACATTAATGCAATCCAGATCAGTTTCCTCCCTATGCTCTCCCCCCCCCCCCTCTTCCATGCCACCAACATAGGGCAGCACGGGCGGTGTAATGGTTAGCATTACTGCCTCACAGCGCTGAGGTCATGGGTTCTATCCCCACCATGTGTTATATATATACGGGGCAGTACGGATGGTGTAATGGTTATATTACTGCCTCACAGCACTGAGGTCATGGGTTCTATCCCCACCATGTGTTATATATACAGGGCAGTACGGACGGTGTAATGGTTACATTACTGCCTCACAACGCTGAGGTCATGGGTTCTATCCCCACCATGTGTTATATATACGGGGCAGTACGGACGGTGTAATGGTTAGCATTACTGCCTCACAGCACTGAGGTCATGGGTTCGATTCCCACCATGTGTTATATATACGGGGCAGTACGGACGGTGTAATGGTTACATTACTGCCTCACAGCACTGAGGTCATGGGTTCTATCCCCACCATGTGTTATATATACGGGGAAGTACGGACGTTGTGTAATGGTTACCTTACTGCCTCACAGCACTGAGGTCATGGGTTCTATCCCCACCATGGGCCTAACTGTGCGGAGTTTGTATATTCTCCCTGTATTTACGTTGGTTTCCTCTGGTTTCCGGATTCCTTAAAAATCCAAAAATATTCTGGTAGGTTAATTGTCTTCCAACAAAAATTAACCCTAGAATGTCTGTGTGTGCGTGTACGTGTGGTAGGAAATAAAGAGTGTAAGCTCCACTGGGGCAGGGACTTAAAGTTGAAATATTCTCTGTAAAGCGCTACGGACTGTGTGTGAGATATATAAACAACTGGTAATAAATACATAAAATAATTAAATAGGATAGCAAACAGTTGTTATCACTAATAAGTGTGTATTTCTCTATCTGCTGTTGATTCTGCACTTGTGTGTGTTTCTGCTTTCTTGCTCCTCTTTATCCCTATAGAGCAGGCTTTCCCAACCACGGTCCTCAAGGCACACCAACAGTGCAGGTTTTGTGGATAGCCAGGCTTGAGCACAGGTGACTTAATTAGTACCTTAGTGATTCTGATTAAACCATCTGTGCTGAAGCCTGGATATCACTAAAATCTGCACTGTTGGTGTGCCTTGAGGACCGTGGTTGGGAAAGCCTGCTATAGAGTATACATAAGACATTTTCTGTGTGACTGCAGATCGCACGGCACTAGCAGTGTAACGTGACATTACACCGCGGAGAAGGTCCCCAGCAAACATCAGATATGCTGAGACACCCGGTATTTGATTGTTAGTTTCCCAGAAGGCAGGTGAAAGTGATCCTATGTACGCGCTTTACGACGCAGAACCTTCCTCCTCCTTAAAGCCACAGGTCATTAGTATCATTTTCTACCTCCGTGTTGCTTGCAATTGTACTATGACTTCCTACATCCCAAATGAGAACAAATGGGCTTTCCTTGCAGAGTCATTAAGAGCATGGATATTTGTTTTGCTATAGGAAACGTGATGTTTTTTAATATCTTGTCATTTGTCTCAAGTCTTCCAACATTCCTATAATTCAGAATATGAATGTGATCTTTCCACTGTCCGTAAATTATTTATATCTATAATGCTTTGCGTTCGTATCCAGCACAAATTTTTTATATCATTTTTCTTTTTAGGTTTCGCTTTAAGTCTAAAAAGTTTATTCTGATTTAACTGTGATTCACTTCTTAGGGTTTATTGACCAACCAGAAAATTTCTTTATATTTCTTTCTTTGCATCTGCTAAAGTTTAGCAACTAATCAATGAAAACAATTATAGGTAGACAATGTTTTAAATGAATATACACAGTGATTGGACCAACCTGTGAATGACATTAATGATGTTCCGATTATTACGTTGGTGATTTACACTTGTGGAATAGCAGCTAAATACAACAAGATTTAGGACCAGATGTATCAAGCTTCAAAAAGTGATAATGTGGAGAGTGATAAACAACCAGTCAATCAGCTCCTACCTGTCATTTTTCAAACCCAGCCTGTAACATGACAGTGAGGATCTGATTGGCTGACTTTATCACTCTCTATTCTAGCAGTTTTTAAACTTTGATACATCTCCAGTTTCTAAAATACAGAATTCTTTAAGTGTGGCTGAGGCAGGGATGTATTTGCATTTGATGGTTCAATAAACATAAACTGATTCATCACAAAATAAAAAATCTTTTATAAAGTTATCTTCAGACTGTGTGTATAGGATGTATCTAACACATCCCATGATATCACACTGCATATATATATATATATATATATATATATATATATATATATATATATATATATATATATATATATATATATATAAGCAGTATGCTCTGCACTCAGTGCCAAGAGGCAACAACGCTATATATAGCAATCGGTACAAACAGAGAGCGGCACTCAGCGGTCTTAGGGCAGAAAATCTTTATGGTGGGGTGTCCAATATTTCGGAGCAGCTAAGCTCCTTTTTCAAGGTGTACAAGGTTGTACACCTTGAAAAGGGAGCTTAGCTGCTCCGAAACGTTGGACAACCCACCATAAAGATTTTCTGCACTAAGACCACTGAGTGCCGCTCTCTGCTGTACACCTTGAAAAAGGAGCTTAGCTGCTCCGAAACGTTGGACACCCCACCATAAAGATTTTCTGCACTAAGACCGCTGAGTGCCGCTCTCTGTTTGTACCGATTGCTATCCTCTCCCCCCCGGGAAGGCACCGACGGCAGCTGTTCAGTCAAGGAGAGTGCCGGGCTGACATTAACTCTCTCTCTCTCACTAGGGGGGGTGGAGGCCTAGTGGTGGCGCTGGCCCTGGTCTCAGGAGCAACCCAGCATTTGTGGTGAGCTGCCTGTCTGACCCTTATTGGCGGGTTGCTGACTTCACATGGAGGCAGGATGGAGCGGCGGCCCATTATCAGGGGCGTGGAGGAGGCAGCGCTTTCTAGCTGACAGCGCTGCCTCCTCCATAGTGTGAACGGGACCCAGGTCGCTCGACATGGGTTACCCATTCACACTGCACCATTACCTGGGTCAGAGCCATGTTCGGTTGAAATCCAAGGTTGCTCAACCTGGCAATAACCCAGGTTTAGAGTACGGACTGAAATGGGTATAAGTTGCAATATCCAAAATCTTCTGGTGCCAAGCACTTTGAATATGGGAGACTCAACTTGTGTCAAGTTTGCTAGAGGCTAATATTTGAAGAAATACCCAGTATAATATCCCCTAACGTAAACCACTCAACTAAAAAAAAAAGGTTTCAAGTATTTGTATTGTTTTGTAGAAAGTTTTTAATTTTATCCAGAGGCTGAGAGTAGAGAAAAGAAGACTAATAGATATTTCTACAAAACATTGTGTATTGTGCGATGTATTGTATATAAATTACTGGTATGATGCATTGTGCTAAATTCATTGAGATGTGAATAATGTGTTACAACAACTGTTTCACTTTTCAATTAATGGAGGCACAAAATTTACCATGGGCCATTCTTAACAAAATAACTGCTGCTACAGTATCTCTTTATTTACCAGTTTACGCTGCACATGCGGGCCGGGAGAAGGTCCGGGCCACCAGTGAGGGTTTTCTGGTAATTCTACAACCAAGCTTTCCCCATATAGGACATAAGACCATCCTGCGTTTAGTGTGGTACGTGAATATCGATTTTTGTAGCCCCTTGATGGGATAAACTTTATAATAAGACAGCACACGATCATAGAATGCCATCCGGCGGTGGTCAGGGCTGCAGTACTTGATGGCCCTCAGCTCGCATGCCGATAAAAGCCATCACTACATTGTCACTCCACCAAGCCGCTGGCTCCATTGTTGCCCATTCAGCACCCGCGTCTGTTGTGACATCACTGTGCAGCACACGGCGTGATGTGGTGACATTACCGCACGTGCCTGCCCGCCCGCTCGCTCTGCTCAGAGTGACTTGACCTCACTGTGACCTCCTGAGCCCTCGGTCCCTCTGTCTGTGGGCCGCGGCTGCAATCAACTGAATGGGTGCCAGGTGTTCCTCCTCCTAGGAGGTGATGTTGTGAATAGGTTGGCCCTGGCTGACAAAAATAGAAATAATAATACTAATAATAAGTAAATATGTGTGTGTGACTAAACTTAACTGTGATGGCCGATGAGCAGGAGCGGAGTATGTTAGGGGAGAGAGGGCCTGGGGCGTCGCCCAGTAGGCAAGTGGGTGGTGATAGATGCGCCCAATAGGCAGTGATAGACATGCCCCTCAAATTGTGCACCCTCTAATAAAATGCGCTGCACAGACCTATGTTCATGCTAAAAACAGAGGTGTGGTCTCACAATGGAGGGGCATGGCCACATAATTGTATCCCCAATTCAAATGATGCCATTGCCACCTGAGCTACCCCTCGCCACAGTGGACAGTGTTAGCAATATTGGCACTGACATTTTCCCATCACCTCCATCCCTCGCTGTATACAGAGTTAGCACCATTGCCTCCTCATAGATTATATAAGGCACCAATGCTGCCGGAACTGGAAGTGGGTGTGTGGGTCTGTGTGTGTATGGGGGGGTGTTTTACTCACCAAAATCCGACCCGGTACCTGCACTTTCACAATAAACCCAGGTTGCCCAATATACTGAGGGCGACCCGGATTTATCCGTTCTTGGTGCTTTCACACTGCACCGCGCCGGGGTTGACCCAGCAACATCCCGGCAATAATCCAGGTGTGAGGTGAGGTGTTAAAGGGGTTTCATGATGGTCATACATCAGGACGGCAAGCATCGGATCCGGATCGTATCACCATCGATTTTCCGTGAACTCCCTGGCAGCTTCCCAGTCACACGATAGATCTTATGTGTGTAAGATCTGCAATTCTCGGCATTTCCTTGTCAACAGTAACATCTTTAGATCATGTGTGTAGAACAGAAGACCATATGATCCATCTTACAACCTGCAGGCCTGCGTATTGCAATGTAATCATACAAAAACACCTCACAATGCATCACCTGAAATAGGGCCTCTGACAAAATCCTTCTTAGATGGACAAAACCATGTGCACTGCAGGGGGGCAGCTGTAACATGTACAGCAGGGTTGCCTACTTTCGAAAAATCATTTCAGGGAGAAAAGTAAAAGCCAGGGGGCGGGCCTTGCGTCGCACGGGGGGCGGGCCGTGCATCGCACGGGGACGGGCCTTGCGACGCACGGGGGCGGGCCTTGCGACGCACGGGGGCGGGCCTTGCGACGCACGGGGGCGGGCCTTGCGACGCACGGGGGCGGGCCTTGCGTCACAAGGGGGCAGACTACATGGTGTGGACTGGACCTCAGAGGTTTTACACATCAGGGCATTCCCCAAACCCTGCAGCAGCACAGGGCACCCATGGGCATGGCATATAAGGGGACATATAGTGCTAAATACTATGGTAGGAGATAGAGGGAAAACGTGGAGGGGGTGAGGTTATGCCAGTAGCACTGTGCCTTCCCCACCACAGCTGCCAGGCCCCATACCTATGTACTAGGTGTAATAATAAAGCAGAGCTTGTGGACACATTACATACATTAGGGCTTACTCCCCTCTGCCTCAGCCATTACCTGTGCCTCAGCCATCAGTCCATGTCTCTGACACCGGACACTGGCTGGTGTGGTGGGGGACGCAGCCTCTGTGTGATGTGGCCACTCCAGTCCAGCAACTCGATGCCCAGCTCAGAACTACATTTCCCAGCATGCATAAATATCTGCTGCTTAGCTCTCAATATGCCGGCAGCGTGCAGCACAGGAAATAGAGGATTACAAGTCCCGGCAACCACTGTACAGAGCACCTAGCACACATCATGATGTAGCTGGAGGTACTGGTAGGCAGCAGGGGGCGCAGAGTCATCCTGTCGGCGGCAGCGTCGCCAACTCGCCGCTACAGTACCTAGTAAGTAAGTACACATGCAAAAGCTGCAGCTGCGGGAGAAAGGGGCCGTCTTCCGGGAGTCCGTGAGATGTCCCACAATTCCGGGAGTCTCACGGACATTCCGGGAGAGTCGGCAACCCTGATGTACAGATAGAAATAGATTTGGTGATTTTTTGGTGATTCTTTGCAGGGTAAATACTGGCTGCTTTATTTTAACACTGCAATATAGATCTCACTTTGAAGTAAAACCCCACCCAAATCTAATTAGATCTGCACAAGTTACATCTGCCCCCCTGCAGTGCACATGGTTTTGTCCATCTAAGAAGGATTTTGTCTGAAAGAGTGAACTCGAATAAGGCCCATAGTTCTAATGGCTTCAGAGTTACTTGCGCTGCCACACTGGTGAAGCTGGAAGTTATTATTTAATCAAATTTAATATATATATTTTTTAAATTAATATTTATTATTATTGCTGCCATATAATGTATAAATCTCTCTAGTCAATCCCAAAAACCAAGACAAACAAAAGGCACCTGCCCATTCCTTGAGCTCTTCGCCAATGTAAACAATAAGCTCTTCCATAAGAAGAGAGAAGAACCGGAGGACAGAATTCAGGGTTCTTGTTATTGGTGAAAGCAGAACTGGACACAAAGCTTTTCTGTTTTTGAATAATTTAGAGGTAGTGGGGAATTTAGATTAAATTAGAGTACCTGGGAGCACTACCGCAGGTGCTGTCTGACAACTGGTAGTTGTAGCTACTGATATGTCAAAATCAATTAAAAGTTAATTTCTCTGTAATACATTAGCGACAACGCAAAAAAAGGTAAAAATAATAAGATCATGAAGGATAAAAATAAATAATAATGTATGATATAATCTCTCTCTCTCTCTCTCTCTCTATATATATATATATATATATACATACACATTTACACACACACCAAGCTCTGAAACGCCGTCCGGGCAAACGTATAAACTGACTTATTTCCATTGGAGTCGGCTGAAGACTGCGTGGGCGCTGACATCGCGTGACAAAGAAAGCCACGCCTGCGTTCCCAAGACAACGCCCGGCTTTTTCATGGGAACGCCCATCAAAAACTGTCCATTCTTATTACGATCTGTGCTCATATATTTAATGAGATTTCTTTTAGGTATGTAGGATTTATTTAAAAAAAAAAAAAAGCGTTTTAAGGGCAATATTCTTGCTAATATTTTGAACATATCCTGGCCACAGTAAAAGTATACTAAAGGAAATGCAGCTAGACAAAGTGGGAGTGGGTAAATAAACTATGATATTCCCACTGTAGAAATAACCTGGGTAAAACAAAAAACATTGGTTGGTATATTCAATCTTAAAGAACTGGATATTTAGGCAGTTAGCAGGTATGAATGTACAGTACAGCATGTGTACTGGTATTAAATACACAACATGTTTATAGTTAAAATAACTTCAAATCAGGATTAATAATTATCAACCCCATTCAAACAAATGTGTTGTGGTTTTAAAACTTAACACGGTTCTAAAAGATACAGTAATGGTTAAGTAAGTAAATATACGAAAATAGGTGTTTCCTTATCAGGTGAAAGAGTGAACATTATTTTATTCCCCACAAGGTGGCAGTCTTGGAAAGAACATGAGGACAAGACAACTAATGTGTTGGGTTGCCTTTTCTTTGTTTCTTTTAATGATTATACCTTTGAAAAAGCTAAACAATTAACATTTACTCATTTTGCTGCTACGTATGTATGTACATTTGATCTACAGACCGTTAGCAATAATTGCAAACATGCCCTTCGGTATTATCTAGGTCTACTTATATCTAAAGTATTTACTAGATTGTAACTATTTATCAAACTGTCGGAATATAACCGGCTGAAGTACTGACAAAGCCGGTGGCGATCCTGCCTGTTTTTAATTTCTAATGAGTCATTAATGTATTCATTATTTCCTCAATTCGTTAGTGCAATGCTGTCAAATTATTATCATAGAGAGGGACACATTTCTGCTGGAACTATGTTCATTGGTAAAATAAAAAATGTTGCAAGTTGTAAGGGGAAAGGTGGGGATTAATAAACAGGACTTTTTTATTGACGGATCTGGTTAAACTGAGAGTTGTTCACAAAATTGCACTATTTCTGTGACATCACAATCGTCAATATACTGTATATTATTGGAGGTCTTAAGGCAGGTGGCATCCAATTCATCTTGAGCTACCCAGGACCCTCCCGGGTGACAGGGTCGAATGCGATGTATCTTCTGCCCTTCTGCATGTGGTGTATCGTATGTGATCCCCGCACCCTGCCGCCGGAGGGGAGTCCGACCCGGAGATCTACCGTGCAGCATTTATGATCTCTGGGTCACGTACGATGCACATTAGACCGCTCATCGGATTGGACGTCAAGACACATGCTATTTGGGTTGATTTAACCTGATTTCTCAGCCCGATCCACCGAAATCGGGCCCAAATCACATAGTGTATGGGGACCTTTATATCCCTGTAATAGGTTTAAAAAAATGAAGTTAGATTGGCCCTACAGCCGCCATCCCATTAGCTTGGTGATGATCTCCAGGATGTCTAGGAAGAGTGACTTATCCGTAATAGTCAGGGGTGCCGCGTTGCAGAGAGCCAAAGGGAACGGTATGATTTATAGAGGAAAAAGACTCACACACACACACAGTAGATATATGTCACTAGAATTGTACGTTAACATTGTAAATGTCTAGTTTACATTTTATTTCTGTTGCATATGGATTACTGTGACGGCTGCCTGTGCTAGTTTATCAATGTGTGTACCTGTCTAACACTGTCATTGGCGCATTTGTCCTAAATCTCTGGCAAAGCATCTGCCTGCCTTACCTGGCCAATTACATGTACTTATCCATCTGTCTGTTTAAATGTCATTGTGGGCAGTTGTTTCCTCGCGCCGTGATTACAAGTAGCTTTAGTGGAAATCCAAAAATCTTAAAATTCTGTACATGATCATTAACAGATCATAAAAAAAATAGTTATTGTCTGACACTTATGAGATGCGTTCCAGGTAATCCCACAAATTAAGATTTTATAGTACAAAACGCCTATGTTACAATATTTATTTTCATATGTAGTTGTGCTAATGCCGCATTTCATATGTAATATAGTGCCAAATGCCAAAAGTAACACGATTATGAAAACAGATATTAATAAAGTAATTTATGATCAACTCTTTCATTTACCCCAACAGCCTCCTAGTTGTTTAAGGCAACCAGGGCAGATAGTATCAGCCTATAGTATAGTTTGTTACACATGGAAAACCCTCACAGCTGAAGAGGGGGCGACAGTGGTACATCATTGTGGTTTGGCAAAGATATTTTGTGACCAATATCTTTTCTCAGTTCTGCATGCACCTTATCCAGGTGCACAAGACAACGTGTAAAAATTGGGCACTGTAAAAAATGTACACTAATAGGGGTCCATGTGCTACAAGAAAAAAAAAACTCATGCCCACCTTTTCATGTGTGGACCATTTGTATCTCAGCTTGTCACCTTTGACATGCACATGGTCCACACATGAAAAGGTGACATGCACATGGTCCACACATGAAAAGGTGACATGCACATGGTCCACACATGAAAAGGTGACATGCACATGGTCCACACATGAAAAGGTGACATGCACATGGTCCACACATGAAAAGGTGACATGCACATGGTCCACACATGAAAAGGTGACATGCACATGGTCCACACATGAAAAGGTGACATGCACATGGTCCACACATGAAAAGGTGACATGCACATGGTCCACACATGTAAAGGTGACATGCACATGGTCCACACATGAAAAGGTGACATGCACATGGTCCACACATGTAAAGGTGACATGCACATGGTCCACACATGAAAAGGTGACATGCACATGGTCCACACATGAAAAGGTGACATGCACATGGTCCACACATGAAAAGGTGACATGCACATGGTCCACACATGAAAAGGTGACATGCACATGGTCCACACATGAAAAGGTGACATGCACATGGTCCACACATGAAAAGGTGACATGCACATGGTCCACACATGAAAAGGTGACATGCACATGGTCCACACATGAAAAGGTGACATGCACATGGTCCACACATGAAAAGGTGACATGCACATGGTCCACACATGAAAAGGTGACATGCACATGGTCCACACATAAAAAGGTGACATGCACATGGTCCACACATGAAAAGGTGACATGCACATGGTCCACACATAAAAAGGTGACATGCACATGGTCCACACATAAAAAGGTGACATGCACATGGTCCACACATGAAAAGGTGACATGCACATGGTCCACACATGAAAAGGTGACATGCACATGGTCCACACATGAAAAGGTGACATGCACATGGTCCACACATGAAAAGGTGACATGCACATGGTCCACACATAAAAAGGTGACATGCACATGGTCCACACATAAAAAGGTGACATGCACATGGTCCACACATGAAAAGGTGACATGCACATGGTCCACACATGAAAAGGTGACATGCACATGGTCCACACATGAAAAGGTGACATGCACATGGTCCACACATGAAAAGGTGACATGCACATGGTCCACACATGTAAAGGTGACATGCACATGGTCCACACATGAAAAGGTGACATGCACATGGTCCACACATGAAAAGGTGACATGCACATGGTCCACACATGTAAAGGTGACATGCACATGGTCCACACATGAAAAGGTGACATGCACATGGTCCACACATGTAAAGGTGACATGCACATGGTCCACACATGAAAAGGTGACATGCACATGGTCCACACATGAAAAGGTGACATGCACATGGTCCACACATGTAAAGGTGACATGCACATGGTCCACACATGAAAAGGTGACATGCACATGGTCCACACATGAAAAGGTGACATGCACATGGTCCACACATGAAAAGGTGACATGCACATGGTCCACACATGAAAAGGTGACATGCACATGGTCCACACATGAAAAGGTGACATGCACATGGTCCACACATGAAAAGGTGACATGCACATGGTCCTCACATGAAAAGGTTGGCATGAGTTTTTTTTTTCTTGTAGCACATGGACCCCAATTAGTGTACTGCTTTGCTCACCATGCTTTGGGCAAGGATAGAAATCCCGATCAGAGTACATGTACATGAAAAATTAAAAAAAGAAAAGGCTATAATATGTAAAAAACTCATGTCGACCATATGATGTGTTGACGACTGTGATGTCATCATTATGACCATGTTGACCTAACACGTTAACCTATTGAATGTTGACCTAAACTCCAGATACTTTTTTCTTGGTGGCATGAGAAACACAGAACCTCTCGCAGAGCCCTCCACGAACCAGTGCTTACGGTGTGCAACGATTATGGCAGGGAACTACAAGTATAATGAACCAATGCGGTATCTTCCCTGTGACATCAAAAACAAAATGCTTAAAGCATGATCGGAGCAGACAGTATTTTAATCCAGTCGGCAATGCGCTAAGGTCCCTTGGAATCCAGCGCCTTGTCTACGGCTGAAGTGAGACCCTTGGCATTAATCTGCGCCTGGGTCCCTTGCCTTCGCATAGTGTCCACCAGCTGTACTCTGATGCCACACACATTTTGGCAACAGATCTGCAATCACATCTTGCACATGCCAACCACCTGTTTCCAGGAATATAAATGAACTGGGGATGGCAGAGCCTCATTTTCTCTTGTGGGTTGTTTTTTATTCGGTCTTTGCTGTGTCATTCGGTCTAACACACTGTTCGGCTTGTGGGTCTAGAAGTTAGTGTCATTGGGAGACTGCTTAGAAATCAACACAAAACACTGTATGGAATACAACAATCCTCTACGCAGCAACTGCCATGTGACAGCCAATAAACTCTCTATGTACCTGTGCACAGAACAATCAGGTGTGTGCGCTCTTACAGTGACAACACACCAACCAACTGCCTCCGGTTTCCCTATAACATCCAGTAACATTGGACCTTATTCTAGTTCACTCATAGAGGCAAATTCCTTCTCAGATGGACACAACCATGTGCACTGCAGGGGGGCAGATGTAACAGGTGCAGATAGAACTAGATTTGGGTGAGTTATTTTGTTTCTGTGCAGGGAAAATACTGACTGATTTTTTTTTACACTGCAAAATAGATCTCACTTTGAAGAAAAACCCCACCCAAATGTAACTCTCTCTGCACAAGTAACATCTACCCCACCTGTAGTGCACATGGTTTTGTTCATTTTGAGAAGGAATTTGCCTGTAAGAGTGAACTAGGATAAGGCCCAATGTGTACGTCACCTACCCCACAGAATAACACTCCTTTACTAACCCTGTAAGTGCCAAGTGAATTTGTCAAAATAGGCATGACAATTGGCAAGCAAACATTTTTTTAGACATTTTTTATTTGAATTTATATAACAAATGTGAAGGACACTGGCATTTCTAGTGGATATGTTGGGCAGCTCTCACAGAGATAAGATTTTGACACTCAAAGGGTTAACGAGTGTCAACTGCCAAGCTGATCAGTCAGTGGGTTGGATTTATGCTGATCCTTGTAGTGTCATGATAGAGGGTCTTGTGGTGTCTCTCAAGTCAGGGGTGTCAAGGAAGTGTGGGGGGGGGTATTAATTACCCGGAACCAGATCTGATGGCCCTGGTCCTCCCCCTATTAGCTGTATGCCGTAGCTGCAGCAGCTCTTGTCCTCAATTGAACACTTGCTGCTGTGTGCTTGGGTGCGGTGTGGCCATGGAGCGGATTACAGTATTATGTATTTAGCCCCGCCTCCCATGATTAGGCAACACTCCCAAATACCTGGGGCATTTGGGGGTGTTGCCTAATGTATAAAGTAAAGTGGGTACTATTATCTTGTAGTGTTAGGCCCACTATATCATAGACTCCTTGAAGTGACTGGTGGCTTAACCCTATTTTTGCAATCACAGGTTCATTATAGCTTGTTGGGGGAATCTTGTGAGTTGTTTTATTCTGCTCAATCAACAAGATAAACTGAATCTGAACTAGAAGAGACCAATGGAAAGTGTCCCTGCTGGGTAAATCACAGTGCTTGTAAAACCTTAAAGCCCAAACCCACTAGGAGATTTTTTTCCAATCGGGCTGGTTGGAATGAAAATCTGGAAATTTCTGGAAACAAATGACGATCAACCATTTGCCCCCAAACGCTGGGAAATGGACAAAAGTGGTCACCTGCATAAAGGCCCATACACACTAGAAGATATTGGCATTGATCTCGTTCAGAAATTGGCTCTGAACAATATTTATGGCAATATATTTTAGTGTGTACGCCTAATATCTTTAACAATGCGCCCCCCCCCCCACACACACACTCATCGTTAACGATATTGACATCTTCCGGACATGCGGGTCAATCTGCCAATATCGCTCATGCTGTTTGCACCCATCGCTCAGTGTGGATGCACAATATCTTTCATGATCAGCTCAAGGGAAATTGTTCACCAATATCTGTCGTCTTTCATATCTTCTAGTGTGTATGGGCCTTAAATTGACCAATTTGTCTGTAGGACCAATTTGTGTCTGTTTTTCATGATTACGAGCAAATGGTCAATTCTCATTTGCTCCTCAAAATTTCCAGATTTTCATTCTAACAAGCCAGATTGGAAAGATAATCTTCTAGTGTGTATGGGCCTTTACCTTTTTCTCTGTTTTATGCACTCTA
Source organism: Crinia signifera (assembly GCF_055691185.1). Lineage (NCBI taxonomy): Eukaryota > Metazoa > Chordata > Amphibia > Anura > Myobatrachidae > Crinia > Crinia signifera. The sequence continues at coordinate 9,183,830 of NC_139225.1, read as the reverse complement.
CACTGTATGAGAAGTCAAGGTGTATCAGAATAAATTTTAAAAAAGGCCAGTTACTATTTCCCATGGAAGCATTACCTTAATCCTAAATATACAGTGATCTTAAGAACATCTGAGTGTCATCTAGAAGGACAGATGCCCATTTCTGCCAATAAAATTCATCAACCTACTGGCAGGAAACGTATTTGGCGCACATTAATTACAAAGGGCCATGCAAGGTAAGAAGTACGGGCTCGGGGGCTGCGGTGATTTCTTTTTGCATGGTTCCTGTCCAATACATACAAAGTTAAATGAAATAATTCTGCGCTATACATACGGAGAGTAACAGCCCGGTCAGTGTGTGCGTAGTGTGTTCTATGTTCTCACTGATGGTACACATCGTATCTCCTGGAACATTATTCCTATTTGTCCAGGATTTTCCAGATGAGGTTGTGCTAATGATCTATGCAACTGCAGCAGCAGCATCACGGTGGCTTCTGCTGGTAATATCCCTCTTTACAGCTTTAGCACAGAACCGAATCGATGTTACTCAGCATTCCGCCAGCTGATTAGAGAACCCGGGACAAAACAGGAGCTGGATGTATTTGTTTTGACACAGCACATCAATATGTTTCTCTGGATTGTCTGCACCTCCAAACAGTAGGTTTTTATACAACAAGTACACATTTAACTTGAGCCCGAACGTGCGCGGAAGAACAAGAGAATATGGCTGCCAATAAGATGAAGACACTGGAAATGTGTCAATTTGTCAGCTGCCAATTACAGGCAATAGATCATCCAATCAGGAAGAAAGATCCCGGAAGGGTTAAACCATGTATCTCTCAGACAGATTTGGGGGATATGCTCTCAGAATAGAAAACTGATCAAGTCCCACTAAACCTACTTGATTTCTAAGAATGACTAAAGCTCATAATAGTTACAGGATTGTCGGCAAGGCGACCGACTTTTTTCTTTAGGAACGCAAATATGGCTCCACGCAATGTGAACTAACCATATTTTTTAAAAGATAAAACAATGGTTTCAAAAGGCATTTTGTCATCTTGCCATGATACAAGAAAATGTAATGTGAATCAAAACGTAACTGATGCAGCCCACACACGCACCGATTCCAGCGTGCGTTGTGGGCTTAACTAGCACACACAGCATCGCATCATATGCCTTGTGCATACGATGTGCATGCGATGCGATGCTGTGCTAGAAAAAGCTAGTACAAAAAGTATGTGCAGCACATACTTTTTGTACTGTACGATGAGGTGCCGCGGGAGCGCGCACCCCATCGTACAGCATCGCACCGCCGGCATCGGCGCGTGTGTGGGCTGCATAAGGGGCAGATTTAGCACCAGCCAATCATCTCCCAACTGTCTTTTTCAAACACAGCTGATTGGCTGGTGCTTTATCTCCTTTTACCTTTTCTCCGCTTTATCTCCAGTTTATCTCTTCTCCAAGCTTAATAAATCTGCCCCTCAGAATGAAGATACAAAGTCTACAGACACTTCAGAAGGTTTCCTTAGTGCTGAGCCAATCTGGGGAAAGACTATTCTGTACAACATTAGCCAACTGGCACCTGTATCTGGCATAAGGAGACGTAGCACACTACGCTGAGCTACATAACGAACGCTACCATTGTGCATAAAAAGATACACACTCCTTTTTTCACATAGACAAACGCATGGTGGGGGGTTTCCAGTTACCCATAAACCTTGTTTCTCCATGTCCTGGCCAGTGGCCATTGCATGCTGTGTAAAGGGCAGAATGGAGCATTTGTACACGCCCACTGGCAGACTTTCCTACAAAGCATGGTGTGTGTGTGTGTGTGTATGTGTGTATGTGTGTGTATGTGTGTGTTTGTCTGTCTGTCTATGGATCTCAGAGCTACAGTAATTCATCACAACAGAGAGAGAATCTAGTGAGTGTCTTATGGTGTGTACACACAGCGCAAGTACCGCGCGATGCGATCCCGACGCAATCAGATCGCATCGCACGACATGCATGCCATCTGCATACAACTTTGACTATATAGTGCAGATCGGCACCATATAGTCTATGCAGCCAAGACTTTCTGCTTGCGATACGTGAACGCGCATCGGGATTACAAGGGTTAAAAACCGCATATAGTCAAATTCTTATGCAGATTGTACCCGTGTGTACACACCGTTACCGTACTGCATATGTCTGAAGTACTGTATTCCAGAATTGGCACTTTGCTTGGGACAGGCTATAGCTTGTTACTAACTACGCATCCTTCATACTGTATGCTAATGTCAATCACTGTTACACAGAACTTTTACACACCCGGAAATCCAGCATCTGCCTCTGTTGTAAGTGATGACATTAACGAAATACAAATATTTCCACTTACTGGTTCAATTTTGAGTGCGCCCCGGTAGCTGCCAAACAAAGAGGCCTGGGCTTTGAGGAACGCATGGGCGACCCCATCTCCGGTGGTTGTGGACACCTTTCTCAGTCTGTTCTTTAAAGCAGAGACCTGAAAAACCCAACAAAACATAAATGCGTACAATACAAATATTACCAACAGTAATCCAATGCGTTATTTAAGACATAGGCTGTACTGCCATAGGCTCATGTATAAGACTCTCATAGGATTGAAGAATGAGATGGTTAAGAAACCTAAAATTGTATTTCAGCCTTCTATTAATTACACTATGTAAATTCTCCTACATAAGCCAAATTTCAGTATTCATACTGTACGCTGTAAACATACTTAGCGTTCATTCTAGCATCCGCCATCTTTGAAAACCCATGCAGTTCCTCTTCCATGCCTGGGGTGTCACTAACTGCTGTGGTGTTTCTAGCACATGTCTGGTTTGCTTATCAGCACTGATTTACAGCCCAAACTGTGCTAGAAGCACTACAGAAGACAGCGACACCCCAGGCAGGGAAGAGGAACTGCATGGGTTTTCAAAGATGGCGGGTGCTAAAATGAACACTACATACTTATGTTATATTCTTTCCTGAGTCAGGCAATCAACGTTCTCCAACATTGCAGATGCAAATACAAGTTTAAAAGACATTTTAAATATTTGTCAGTCTACAGCAGACATGAAAGGGTCGGATACAGCTGTGCCATTGATTATCCAACTTTGTAAACTGAGTTATCCTTTCAGGTGTCTGCATAAACAGTTATTTTAACTGATGTCGACGATCATAATTATGGAGATCAACCAAATATTCCCAAGTTTGTGACACATGAACAATATAAAAGGTGGTAAATGTTCAAGTTTGACCATTTAAGTCAGAAACCCCTAACAAGTAATGAATTAAGCCAACTATTGTGCGTAAATGATTGCATTGTTATGGTGTACTGTATTGTGAAGATGAGCAATCACGAAAAAACAGATCCAAAACGTCACCTATTCTTCCAATCACGTAAAATGATTTTACTTCAATATGCCTTATATTTGGAATGTACAAATTGCTCCACAATAAAATAATTTACATACAGATGTAGCGCCTCTCAGCCAGCAGTCGGAATCGGTAGATTCCCAGCGGTGGCCAATGCTGGCGGAGAGGCGATGCATCTGACGGGGACGCGCGGGCATCTCACAAGCACGCGCATCCCCTTCACTCGGCGGCGGGGAGCAGAAACCCTGCCCGACTTTGCTTCAGGGAGACGGGCAGGGTTAGTGCGGAGTGCGGGGTGCGGGCAGTGGTGAGGAGGCGGCGGAGGGCGGCTGCAGGCTCCATCAGAATTGGGTACGCGGCCCTTTCTGGCGGATGGTGAGCGGCGGCAGATGGTGATGGAATCGCCAGGAGCAGCGCCATCTGTATGTATTGTTTAATTACATTTTTGAGCCGGATTTACCGTAGCTATTGCCAGATATAACACATCCTGTTAAAACTGTAGACCTTGAAGTTTTGTCTTGAATTCCCACTGTCACCTCTGAGCTATTTTTCGTTCTTAAATTAAATGTTACTTGACTAAAACAAAAAAAAATGATGATAACAGGATGTTTTATAGAGTTCCTGTATTTAAACTGAACACTGCCCCTAGTGGTCGAATGACGCCACAACAACGTTCTCACTCCCCCCCCCCCCCCCCCCCCCTCTTCACACATACGTGGGAATCACAGTGCCTGATTAACTCTGTGTATTATATTGACTTTTAACTATAAGCAATTATATGAAATAAAGCAAAAACTATACACTGTAGAGACGCGGATATGAACACACATGTAAAATAAAACTGCTAATAGAAGGACTTACTGATATATAAGTAATGATAGCTGCAATCTTTAACTAATGATCAGACTGTTGTGGAGACCATTCATCTAAAATCATTCTGTTCAAAATAGAAATGTCATTTTAGCACATTTTCCTTGAAGTCGGCTTAAGTCAGAAACACTTACTGCTAAGTGAGGTCACACCAGCACACGAATGGATCAAACTGATATGTAGTGTAAGTCTTATTTCCAGCCCCACGTAAATATCACTGAAGGTTATTTTAATTAAGCAAGAATGTGCATGGAACCTTTGAGAAAAATCATGCCACCATCGAGATTCACACCATTAGTATAATGCGGGATGTTTTGTCAGTTAATTCGCTGTCCGGCCATAATTAACTTAAGTCGCTGAAGCAATTTGGATCTATTTCCGTTCAAAATGGTCCGGGGGGGGGATCTCTTAAAAACAAGAATTAAACTAGAGTCAAAACCTTCACATATTTTCTGTAAAAATAAAATTAACAAAAAATCGGTTGTTTGTAATCTACAAAATAAAGTGTCTGCATTAACAGATAAAAACACAGGTTTTTGTGGTTGCGTCGCTTTTTGTTAAATACGGTTGCTTCTAAATAACATGTATTTTATTAGTAAGAAAGTAATGGCAAGATTCAAACAGTTTCTGAATTAGATTTTCTATGTATTGAATTAGTATGGAGAGATCAAGTTGTGCAACATGCAACACGCACAAGAGATAAATGCAAGGGTGATAAGGAGAGATAAACGTCCAGCCAATCACCTGCTACCTGCCATGTTACAGGCTGTGTTTGAAAAAACTCAGTAAGGCGCTGATTGGCTGGACGTTTATCTCTCCTTATCACCCTTGCATTTATCTCTTGTTAAGGCTTAATACATCTGCCCCAAAATGTGCAAAGTTTCAGACCTGATCGCAGGGCTGTAATTTTTAGCAGATGGATAAAACCATTCTGCACTGCAGGTGGGGCTGATGTAACATGTGCAGAGAGAGGTAAGCTGTGTATACACGAGTAGTTATATCTGTTCTCCATATACACGCTGCCCAATCTGTCATCCCCACTGAGCTGTCAATCACCGGCGGCTCCCGGCATGTCTGTACGGGCGGTCGGTGGATCGCTCGTACACACAGCGCAATGCGCCTATACAGTATATCGGTACTTGTATACTATCATGGCTCCCACGATGGGCATCGTACAGGAAAAAATTGCATCGCATGCGATGCGATGCCATTTTTCACAAAAATCACGGACATGTGTTCAAATCATGTAAAATGCACCCCAAATGGCATTTTTCACACTGCATCACCCCCACTATCAACGCCAACCCGAAGCGAGGGGCGGCGGTACACGTCCTACGACCTTTTCATACCCCCACTATCCACGTCGGCGTGGAGCTGAGAATAGAAAGTGTGGCGAGCGCAGCGAGCCACCGAGCCCGAAGCGTGGCGAGCCCCACGAGGGGGCGCGGATACCTGAAAAGCCCGCGAGGGGACACGGATACCTGTGAAGGTATCCGCGTCCGCTCGCCACACTTCGGGCTCGGTGCGCTCGCTACACTTTCTATTCTCAACTCCACGCCGACGTGGATAGTGGGGGTATGAAAAGGTCATAGGACGCATACTGCCGCCCCTCGCGGACTCGCTGCGCTCGCCACGCTTTGGGTTGGCGTTGATAGTGGGGGTGATACAGTGTGAAAAATGCCATTTGGGGTGCATTTTACATGATTTGAACACATGTCCATGATTTTTGTGAAAAATGGCATCGCATGCGATTTTTACACAAATGCATTAAAACCCCGGTAAAATCGCATCGCATGCCATTACATATGGCATGTGATGGGAGCCGTGATAGTAAACAAGTACCAGTATATCTTTAGATATATCAGGCATTGGGTGTGTTGCACAGACAACGGGATATATTAGTAAACTGTGCCGTTCACAGAAATATCGCTTGTACACACTGGCCAATGGTGCATCGATATATCAGCCACTCAATCAAACAGCCAATATATAGGCCAGTGTGCTCGCACCTTCAGATTTGGGTGGAGTGTGTTCAAACTGAAATATAAATTGCAGTGTTCAGATGGGTACACACCTACAGATTTATCTGTCCAATCTGTCTGGTGGGAACAAAACTCTAATGTATGGGAGCATATGAGAATCAGATCTTTGCTCCCAAATGCTGGAAAACCAATAAAAGTGATTCAGATAAATGGGTTAAAGCCCTTTGATTTATCAGGACTAATACGATCAATTATTTTTATCCATCTGATAGTGTTTGGGAGCAACTGATTAACTGTCCTTTTCTCCTGTACATTACCAGATATTTGTTCACCCCAGACAGATTGGACAGATACAGACAAATCTTTGTGTTTGCGCCCAGTTTAAGGATAAAACAGTCAGTACAGATGGAGCGGCTCCCGGCAATGGCAATGTGAGTGCCAGCCGCCCATCAGCCTGTGCTGCCCCTGCCCCGTCTGCCATTCTCAGCCGTATTCTCAGCAATGGGACACCCCCCCCCCCCCCGCCAGTCATGGCCCCCGCCAGCACTAGAGAGTGGCTCTATCTCTTTTTACCATGCACAGAAACTAAATAACTCCCTGTAATCTAACTCTCTCTGCACATGTTATGGGGCCTGGGCACGGGGAGAAGCCCTGCTGAGTGTTCTGAGCGATGCTGTATCGCTTAGCACACAGCGCTGAATAGCGATATGCCGCTGAGCGATCTGTCAGGGCCAGTGTTCTCCAGTGAGAACACTGGCACTGACACCGTCGATTAAAGATTTATCCAGCGGGGCCGTGCATCGCTATGCCCCCCCCCACAGCGATGTAGGAACGTTTTCTGAATGATCTAGTTAAATTAAGCAATATCGTTCAGAAAATGGCCTGAAATCCCTACGGCCCCATTACATCTGCCCCACCTACAGTGCAGCACGGTTTTGACCATCTGCAAAAATTTCAGCCTTGTTCACAGGTGTGCATCAGACCCACTATCCCCACAGAGTGCAGCTTGGCGTGGTTACACGCATGTTGAGGTGTTTACACTGTAAACTCCAATGAGCACCGACCGATGTGAATGACAAATATTCTCTGTGCAATGCGTAATATTGGTGGTATAAATCATCATCATCAATAACAATAAAAGTGAAAGCGGTGATCTCCATTTATTTCCCCATGTTCATTTTACAAAGCGTCAAACCCTACGGTCAGTGGCGTCACCGCACACCGATCAGAATCCGCCACTATAAACCGTAACAATTAAGTACAAATACGTCTTTAATAAGGGCAGAAAACAATTTGTAGCCTGTATTAGGTTATGTAGAACTAAACTCCTGATAGACTTTAATAATTCAAACCACCACAGTGAGCACTTGAAAGGCCGCGCAGAAAATAACAGTATCTGTGGTCGCATCGTTGACATTTCCATCCTTTGAAACACATCCACCTAACCCCTTTTGCTTTTGGCTTCTCAAAGGCTCTGTCTCCACCTGTGCATTATTAGGCACTTAACCCCAGCTGACCTCTCTCTTTCATTGCCGAGGTGTGTAATTACTCTGTATTCACAAAGCCACACTCTTCAGGTGCATGTACGGATCTCCTAATGATCTCATTACCATTTACACAAAAGGTGAATGCTCACTCAATGAAACTAAGCAAATATCAACCGGACACCTTCTCGCACATGCAGATTTGAAATCATCGGTGCGTCAGATGATGGGTTTTATCTCTTTGAAGCTGTAAATGTATCTATAAATAATTGCTTATGCTTCGTCCTGTAATTTACTTCTCATCAAGCAAAAGGGAGGAAGGATCTGCAAGGTTGGCATTTTTGCATTCTGTCTGTATCACCGTGTTGATTCGGTTACGTTATAAACACATGTTGACCAGGGCTAAACAGTATAGGAGACATAACACTAATTTAAAAAGCTTGGCATGACATGCGGGGGGGATAATTCACTTCATCACAAGCACGTGTTCGGCTGCCTGTACCACAGGTGAGAGTCCAATATTGCTCATTTTACTGCATGCCACTAGGTGCAAGATAAAATGAGTGATGCGCTGCTGTTCTAGGTGTTCCATCACTGTTCTCACGTCAGATTGCCAACTTCGCTGAGAATAGAATTGCTCCATTCATATCACTAATTTTTTGTGTAAGAGAAAATAATGAAGCTTTGGCTTTCATGAATTTGCCAAATTCACGGATTTGGCAAATTCAGAATAAGAATTAAAATTTTAGAAGGAATTTTGTGTTACTGTGAGCAGCATGCTAAATTTACTATACAAGATTCCAAGGGTTAAGGGGCCTACAGACGAGAGGTGCTGAGCGTTCTGAGCAATACTAGATCGCTCAAACCGCTCAGCACAGTGATGTGTCAGTGCTGTGTGTTGAGAAAATGGTCCGGTCCAGTGTTCTCCGGTGAGGATGCGGGCCCTGACTGGCGATCAACTAGATATATCCATCACTATTGCTAGGCCCTTTCACACGGACCGAGGTAAGATCGCTTAGAAAACGCCCTGAAATTGCCCCGTGTGTAGGCCCCATTACAGATGACAGGAGACGCCTCCTTGCTACAGATCAGAATGACAAGACAAATGAGTGCAGAGGATACTAGTGCTTTGGTGAACACCCCATGTCTGTGTATTTCAGGTCTTTATCCAGCATAAATGCCTCTTGTGATCACACATGGGGGTTCCATACGCAAGATACCTCATTGAAATAGAAAAATTTTCCGAAAAACTGAATAATCCTTTATCCAAAATGCTTCTGGTCCAGAGCATTTTGGATAAGGGAATACTCATCCTGCGGGGACCATGGGGATGAGTGAGATGGTGAGCACCTTATTTAGGTAAGCACATCCTGTTTGATTTTGTTTCACCTACACCCTGACAAAGGGGTGTGCCAGCACCGAAACGTTGGTCAGAGCATTTTTATGCCTTAAGAATATATTTTTCTACACAAGTCCTCTGAGTGCTACTGCTTGATTTGTTTCTCCAATATCCATCTATTCCGGAGGGCATATATATATATATATATATATATATATATATATATATATATATATATATATATATATATATATATATATATATATAACATAGGTAAATAGAGAGCACTCCAGCCAAAAAGCTTTAATCCATATCAATAAAAACCATAACATGTCATCCCACTGTGGGGCCTTTGTCTTTTGTTTATATTAACTTGCACTAATGCTACGTACATGACAGTGGACTAGGCATAGTCACTATTTCTGTGACCCTCTGGTTACTTAAACTATCCCCACGTGTGTGTGTGTGTGTGTACTGAAGTCATATGTGCTTTAAAATGGTAAATAGCACCTAAACACCAAAATAATATTGTTTCGACCATTTCAGTGTTGACCTGCTGTACTGTACCTTTCAATCTTTTCGAGCGACCGTCTTCTACATGTCTACCTACTTATCCCGTCGGACATATAGAGTTGACCTAATGACTAAAAACCAAATTATGATCATCCCAATGATCCACAGCCGCTAGTACATAAATCTCTATCTCTTAAACTGTGTACACACGGTGCAATTTTGGCTTACAGTTTTGACTAGATAGTCAAAATAGTATACAGGTTGAGTATCCCATATCCGTGCATCCCTTAATCTGAAATATTCAGGTTTTTTGTGAAGGTTCAGTGCGGTTTAATATTCATCCGACAGGACGGGCCCATATTGGAACAAAAGCGCAGTGTGTACGCACATTCGATCGATATGCTGCCCGTTCTTGCAAATATACTGCCAAAGCTGGAACACCCACGTGGGCGTTCCGTAGCTGCATGATCTCTCCTACAGCACAAGAAGCGTTCACCTCTCCCCATGTATATTTAAAGAAATAATCATAATATACATGCACCCATCTTTATAGTAGGTTGCCGTATCTGTCCCTAGTCACCCTGCCGCTATAAAGACGGGGGAAAGCGTCTACAGTCAGCCGGCAGGGTGACTATGGACAGATACGGCAAACTGCTATAAAGACGGGGTACGCGAATACAGTCAGTTTGCTGTACCTGTCCATAGTCACCCTGCTGGCTGACGCGTACCCTGTCTTTATAGTGGTTTTCAAATACAGGGTCAAAAGCCAGTTTTGTGATCTGAGAGCAGTACATGGCTCCTTGTAGGCACGTTGTTTGTGCCACTGAACACGTGCATGGGCAGGACATTCGAGCGCTATTAACCAATCACATAGCCCAAATCGAGAGAGTGTGTACGGTGGTACAATCTTTTTCTTGCGACTGTTTGGACAGGAGTACATCGGACGTCGCTGGTAAAATTGTACAGGTGTGTGCGCGCGTATTGGCTGGTGTTTCTGGAGGGTCGGTCGAACGGTCGCAAGAAAACAGGGATTGTATAGATGTGTACCCAGCTTTAGTTCTGACTCGTCATTATTGAGATTATTTAGAAGCCTGAAATCTTATGAAAATAATCAGAATTTAGCTAATCTAACAGATGTCACAGAGCCTTTGTTTTTTTCCCCCCATAACAATAAACGTTATCAAGCTTGATCAAATACCCAAAACTATTCAATCTATAAAATTTTCATCCAAAAATAATAAAAAAAATATATATATTGAGAATGATCTTCAAAAACCTGGGAATAAAACATATTGCATTCAGTGCATTAACATACATACGTTAAATGTTACAGACAAAAACTTGACAGTTATTAACAGGGATGCTTAGTTCTATATATTAAGTGGGACAGGACGCTGAAACCTAACTTGGTTTTAACACATTTGCTCCCGATTCCTAGATTGCTAATGCACATCTCTAACACCTCTAACTAGTCTGTAATGCTGCTCTAATCCATTTACCACTCATCAACACCAGTCACCTCCTGCGGAGGTCATATCCTATATACAGCCGCTGCTCTCCTACGTCTATCCTAATACTTATATTATTGGCTGTAATGGCCGTTTATAAAGAAGAATCAATACGTTTGACAAAATAAATGCAGTGTTTTCCAAGCACAGCGGAGGGCATGCTGCTCGTCACTAAATGTCCGTCTGCTTTGCTCTGGGAGTCAGTCTCTTCATTTACTGCAATCCTGCTACAAATACAACAGGATTCAGGAAATCTTGAAAGGATACCGTAAACCAAAACGTCCTGTGAAATACTATAAATAGTATAACTAGCACATTCAACAAATACTGTTTTTAGCGATGACAAACTATTTTTACAAATTAATAATAGCAGATAAAGATTAGAAAACAAGAGGAATGGTCATAAAAACAATTTGATGTCAAATAAGAAGAGATTAGTTCTCAAGTGCGATGCCAAATGCATTTTTTTTTGGACTCTACATCCTGGGCTACTCCAGAGTGAAAACAGTCGGCATTGGCATACAGTACGGTGTGTTCTGCAAGCAGATAAGCCCGGCACATACTCTGTACTTTACTGTGTTCACCTGGAAGCAAGTGTGTTTAAAGTTTGTGTTCTATTTGGGACATGTTTTCTATGTGATTTTTATTGTTCTATTTTGAGGCGAGGTTTTTTCCCCTATGTGTGTGCGTTTGGGTGGTTTCTCCGTGGGGGACTGATGGTGTGCCTTGAAATCTTGCTTGGTGTGGGGTGAGTTGAAAAAAGGTTGGAAAATTACTGCACTAGGGGGTGTATTTACTAAAGCTCTTAAAATATAAAGTAGTGATGTTGAGCATAGCAACCAATTAGATTCACTGGTATTAGTTCATCACTTCCAATGGCAGCATGCCGCTAGTACTGCACAGACGGATTCAATATTGAATCCCGGCGGTCAGGATCCCGGCGTTCGGAATCCCGACATCCGAAATGCCGACAAGGGGGGGGGGGGGGGGGGGCGTGGATCGCCCCCCCTTGCGGGCTCGCTGCACTCGCCACGCAGCGGGCCCGGTGCCTCGCTACGCTCGGCACACTAATTTATTCTCCCTCCAGGGGTGTCGTGGACACCCAGGGAGGGAGAAAGTGTCGGCATTTCGGCGTCAGGATTCTGAACGCCGGGATCCCGACCGCCGGGATTGTAACTGCATCCCGCACAGACACCTCTTATTATGCCTCACATCTCAGCTGCATTGTGCACTGAGAACTGTGGTGCTAATTGTTGACATTTCGTTTTTTAAGTTACTGTAGCATTAAGTTCAGTGTACCCAGTATTGTTGTAAGATTGCAAGCAGGGCCCTTTGTTCTCCTGGTAAACGGTTATTTTGCTGAAGATCTACCCACAGGCGGTATAAAGCGTAGCAGTAAGTGCAGCAACCGAGGAGAAATGGTTATTTGCTCAATATGTGCTTCAGCACTTGTTGGTCCCATTCTGTCTGACAAGTTGAGCACACACAGATTGCGCCGGTCTCTTCATTGCAGGGGCCAGCGGCCGGCTCCCAACAGGGGGCGCGCGTGCATGAGACGCTCGCACGCCCTGTGGCAACGGAGCTTCCCCCGGGTCCCCGCCACCTCCCCCACCGTCGGTCCCCCTCGCCGTACTGACCCCCCCCCTAACCCTGCCCGTCTCCCTGAAGAGGAGAAGGGCAGGGACCCAAAGCGCCGCCGTCAAGAGACTGGGACGCGCATGTGAGACAGTTCACTGTAGCCCCTGCCCGCCGGCACTCGCCAGAGGGGAGGCTCTGGCAGGCCCCGGCCAAGGATGACAGGGGCTCCACCTGTACACTGTACAATTATCTTGCAGATCATTTGGCTTAATATGACTGGGTGGAATTAACAGTCTGCTAATGAATAAGAGCAAAATGGCAATGGATCATTTGATCCCAAATAGTGGAAAATGGCCAAAATTGGTTACATCACAGAATGTTGCTTATATTTAGGGGTCGATCCTTTTAACCCCGAAGGGAGCACGTTGCCATTCAGGTGCACCCTAATTAACCCTAACTCGCACCCTTTGCATGGGCCGAAGTCACTGAAATTTGCTCGCACCCCTATGGAGGTGCGAGCACTTTTCAGCGAATTCTGCCCGCCGTAAAGTGCGCCAGGTGTCGTGATGATTCGCACTTGGCGAATCATCTACACACTTCGGGGATAATAGGATCGACCCCCTAGACTACGCACAGTACTAACTTGTGCATGCAGTCATGTAATATATTGATTTGTAGGGTTTGCAACAAACTGGCAATGTCATATGTTTATTATTATTAAGAAGAAAATAACAAACATGACATGCTGGGGGTTCCGGAGAAACCCTGAAGTAGGCAACGGAAAATGAGAATGCCTGTTGAATGCCTACTGTATTTGGCGTTCCTGCCGCTTGCCTCATACATATTCCCCAATCCCCATTTATAAATTTAATGTTTATTTTTATTCTGTTATTAGCATACATTGAAATTTAAAGTACAGTATGTATGGGGGTCAATGTATTTAAGCCTTGGAGAACGTGGATGGAGATTAAGTACCAACCATACATCTCCTAACTGCCATTTTTAAACCAAGTCTGTACCATGGTAGTTAGGAACTGATTGGCTTGTACATTCGCTCTTTCTAAAGGTGGCCATACACATGCAGATTTATCTTCACATCTGGCTGGTTGGAACAAAAACATGGTTATGGATGAGAGCAAATGACAGTTGACCATTTGCTTGGAAATGCTGGAAAACTGCCAAACTGTCACTCATCCACAACCATGTTTTTGTTCCAACCAGTCAGATCTGAAGATAAATCTTACTAGTGTATGGGCACCTTAACACTTATGTGCAGCACGTAATATTTTTTCATGCAACATGCGACCGGCAGGCCCGCGCATCGCGTCGGGTGACCCATTGTTCGTGCATACAAACCTTCCATTTTTTGCACAGATGCGGTCGAAATTGAAGGATTGTATGCAGTATCGCCTAGTGTATGGGTTACATTAGTACACAGACCTCTTTATTCGTGTAAAGTTGACTTCTGCAGAAATAAATCACAGCAGTCCAATATATAGCCCACATTTTTTTTCAACTTGCTTAAACTAATGTGACATTAAAATGGCTTCAAATATAACATAGCTCTGTGAGTGATAGGTTCATATAGTTATCTTCAAATGCTAAAGATTGTACGGTTTCAATAAAGGAAAAATGTTTTTAAAAAATATATTATTAATATTAAACATATACATACACACAATACACAATAGCTGTCGTGGGCAATCACAAACCAATTCTTTGAGGTCGATTCCATTATATTCAAGACTTTTTCCGGCGCAAGTTAAGTGTGGCGTATTGACAGAAATTCTGGACTCTCACATTTTTGGTTTTCTTTCCAGCATAGAACATCAAATAATTTAAAAGCTACAGGATCATTTGATCATACATGCTATTGTCACAATTGGTAACACAATTACAAGCTCTAGAAGACAACGAAAATATTGGTAACATGAATAATTTAAAAGATGAACATTTTCAAGAGCAATATGTTAATGATGTTAGCACTCAGGGGAAAAACAGGAAACCCGAAGCCTTCACTACAAAATCACACATTTAATATTAAAATAACTATAGCCCTACATTGCTAACGATGAACAATGGTCCCGATTCTGGTTCACTCACAAAAGGAAATTATCTCTCTAATGGACAAAACCATGTGCACTGCGGGTGGGGCAGATGTAACATGTGCAGAGAGAGTTAGATTTGGGTGTTTTATTGTTTCTGTGCAGGGTAAATACTGGCTGCTTTATTTTTTAACTGCAATATAGATATCAGTTTGAAGTACAAACCCCACCCAAATCTAACTCTCTCTGCACATGTTACATCTGCTCCACCTTAATGGTTTTGTCCATTAAGGATAGAATTTGCTTTTGTGAGTGAACCAGAATCAGAATCAGGCCCAATGTGATGGAGATTTAGTGAAACATAGTATCTGAAATCAGCAGTGTCCATTACACGGGTAAAGGTTATCTCAGTGGTCCTCAACCTCGGTCCTCAAGGACCCCCAACAGTTCACGTTTTCCAGGTCTCCACACAGAATCACAGGTGAAATAATTAGCTCCACCTGTGATCTTCTTAAATGTGTCAGTGAGTAATGAGTGCACCGGTGCACATGCCAGGTGACCTAGAAAAAGTGAACTGTTGGGGGTTCTTGAGGACCAAGATTGAGAACCACTGGGTTATCTTATTCAGAAACCCATTAACCACAAAGATCTGAAAAACGAGGAATAAATAAAGATCTACATGGAGATGAAAGTCATATTTCTTAAAATTACTATGTACAGATCTGTTGAGTTCTTTATCGAGAAGTGGACCAGATTCAGTGCTGGGTGGAAATCAAATCAATACTTCAATCCAGTATGCAGTAGATCTGTGGAGAAATGGCGATGCTCAACCACTGTACAGGGACACCCAACACTGGCATCTCTGATCCACGGCTTACGTACAAAGAGATACAACCAACAGTTGCACATGGGACACACCATTTATCGTCAGAGAAACTCTACTACTGGTGAGAATGTAAAGCGCAACAGAATTTGTTATGTACAGTATATAAGAAACTGTTAATAAATAATGTACTTCACAATTAATCTGCCAGGTGACACACTGTAGTAATAGTCTGAGACAAATCCCTAAATTGGTCATGACAAGCCTGAATTTGATTACCCACTCCATTTACCTCCCAAAACTGCTCACTGTAACGTGTGACTTTGATGTACTGTATGAACATTTAAAATAAAATAAAAAATTGCTCAGATGCGCAAAAATTGCCATTGTGTTCCGTACTGAATAAGGTCCATTGTGTGCATGACACAAGACGGCCATTTTGAAAAGGGGTTTACTCTATTTCATACACAGTGGTCCAAGACGCGGCGGAGACTGGCAGTGAGGGGAGCTCCGTTGTAAGGGGACGCACGTGTCCCCTTCCGAAGGTTGGCGGGGGCTGGCACGTGGTGAATCCACTGCCAGCCCCTGCAAAGATGACATCCGCTCCATCTGCACTTACCTCATCCCCAATGTCCAGGGCGGCCTTCAGCGGCATCTCTAGTCCCAGGGGTGCATTGCGTGGGGGTCCATCGGGGACCAGGTAAGTATGGAAGAAAATTAATATTCCAAAAACAAGAAAAATCCCTTCTCCAAAATGCTTGTGGTCCTGAGTATTTCGGATACGGGATACTCAACCTGTACTATCCATACTTTCATTGCTCCCCTACTCCAAGTCCTTTTCAGTGACTAACTCTTTATGCTCCCAGTTGCGGAACCCTCACCTCTTGTTTGTGTAGTACCTAGTTTGTCAGTTTATTGCCATGTACTGGCCAAAAGATACATCAAATTACAATTACTGTTCTGTTGATAAGTCATGTCTTCCCAAAAAGGTTGTGCATACAGCAAATGTAATCAACAGATAGCCTTTAATAGCTCTGTGCCCCTTGCGTGTTGCCATTGCTTGTGACAACCAATATTTGCAAAACGAAGTGGTGCAGGGCTTAATACCTACATTTTCGCAGCACTTGGGTTTCTAACATGCAAGCAAGGTGTAGAAATCCCATGAAACGTTGGGGCTGTTGAAAAAAATTACAGAAGCTTCTTCTGTAAGCTAAAATGGGTAAAGTGATTTCTCCAATTCCCACCAACCAGCCCCAGCACAAACCAACATCGGATGGCTTCACCATAAAACAGGAAGCTCATGAGAGTCATGGAGTCTCTGTGCTATATAGAAAGCATTAACGGACAAGACAACATGGACCCAAGCATTAAACTAAAAAAAAAAAAAACAACAGTAGGCCAGCTCATTAGGCAAAAGTCTTAAATAGGTGTAAAGGCCACAACCAAAAGGGGGCGTGTCCGCGTAAACGGCCGTGGATTGTTGAGATACGGCCGGGATTGCAAAAATCTACGGCCGTTCTCAGTAGAACAAGCCCAACAGCATTTAAAGTCGGGCTCGTTCTGCCGCGATGCCTCTTCAATGCTGTCGGTAAAGACAACATTGAATAGGCGCTCACCGCTATTTCCCCCATCGGAAATAGCGGCGGAGGATCGCATACCCTCTTAGACTCCTGTTAGGTAGGATGGTGGATTTGGGCTTGTGTATAAACCAGTGGGCACTGAGTAATTATAATACTAGATGAGCCATATTTTTTTTCTTTTGCCCCAAGCAAATCCTTGATCAACAAATGAAAAGCAAGGATTAAAATGCAGGCAATACTGTGTACCCCGACTTTGCAAGACAGTGTTTGTAAAAAAAAAAAACAGAAATGTGAGGGGTTAAAAGCTCGCTTCTTACTTTATATATGTCCTAATTATGCAAGTGACTAAATTGGATTGTAGCAGTACAAAACACATTGGCACACAGGAAAACACTCTCCGCTCCGGGAGCACTAAAAACTTTCACTTGGAGGAAAGCAAGCGAGGCTGGATAGCAGCATGTCAAGAAATGAAAGGACATAAATATCAGCTAAAGAGGACAGCTCGTTATGCAGGTATACCATTGAAATAAATACAATTTCTGTTATGTCTGTGGCTGTTAGTCACCGCTTGTACAGAAGATAATTTCTAACCAAACAGCTAATATACATAACGCGTGGCCCGGGGATTGTACTTTTAAGGAAATTCTGGCAGTTAGGGATTAAAAGGTCAGATTTAAACTATCACCATATTTCAAAATGCAATCTGTGCAATGCAGCATAATGAAATGGTTCACTAAAGGTGCGAGTGAAAATACTTTTAATTAGGTCCAAAGCTTTTCAGTTGTCAGCATGAATAAACCAAGAAACATTTTCTTGCAAACACTACAAAATAGAAAAAAAAAAAATAGAAAAAAAAATAGAGAAAAAAAAAAAACAGATAAAAAATACAGAGAAAAAAAATACAGGCAACCTTTAAAATAAACGAGATTTACAAATCAGAAACATGAGAAGGAGCGCTCATTTTTCATAACTGATGTTCTCAACAAAATAGATGTATCAGCAAATCCTGCTGCTCTCCTCACACACACAAATAATGGGGAAAAAAAGCAAAAACAAAGGTCTTTATGTCTCATGAAGAGATCTAAAAAAAAAAAGTAGATAAATGAAAAAATGATTAAAACAAAGTTTATTTTCTACTGGCATGTTATTTTACGGTCTTTTTTTTTTGCCAATGGAGTTGAACTGTAAAAGGTGATGAAAAAAAAAAGATTTTTGTGTAGTATAATACTGTATGTCATATTAGGTAAGTACTGAAGACTGTAGGGAATTATTTATTATTATTGTTTATTTATATGGCGCCACAAGGGTTCCGCAGCGACACCCTGGTAGACTATGGACATTATCCTATCGCAGCTCATTACCTTGCCCAGGGCTGACCAATTATCCCTGATCCCAACACTTATCAGGGGGTGTGGTTTCACCTGCCATACCAGGCAAAACCAAATCAGCCTGTTTTATCCACTAGCGGCTGTGAAGATACACAGGACTTTTTGCAGATCTATTGAGAAAAACTTAATTTTATTGGACAGAAAAAAATGGACTCCAATTGAAAAAAAAAAATCCTAGTTGTTCAAGACCGAAATAGTTTTTGCGGGGTATTAGGATACCCACTATGTGTGTGCTTTTATTAGTTTAACTGGAATTCCCCGAAGGGCATCTTTTTGTATCAATCTTAGCTCTAATGATGAACAAAGAACAATGACAACCCTAATTGGTGGAAATCTGGATACTACAGAAATGGTTATTTTACATCAATAGTCATCCCGATGTGTTGCTATGACGATGACGTTATATGAGCTGCAGTCAACCAATGTTATAGCTGCAACCAAATACAAGCTTGTACACATTTTTATAGATTAATTTTGTTAAAATGTATTTTAAGGCGCCTCTGTCACTAATGCGGGACATAAATTACAATTATTTGTGTAATCCACCCGATATCTGTACAGCGTATTCACACAACCAAATTTAAAATATGGATTGGTTGGATATGACGATCGGTCGGCATGTCTGTTCCATTCAGTATTATTAAAGTTGTATGTTGGCAATACGGACGACCAACGGATCTTCCAGCACAGGAAAGGGGGGAAAGAATGCAATATTCCAGGGCCATAAACTATGAGATATCCCACATTGTGGCCCAGATGTATCAAGCTTCAAAAAGTGATTACATGGAGAGTTATAAACAACTAGCCAATCAGCTCCTAACTGCCATGTCAAAGGCTGGGTTTGAAAAATGGCAGTAAAGAGCTGATTGGCTGTTGTTTATTACGCTCCATTTTATCACTTTTTGAAGCTTGATACATCTGGTCCTTTATATCTACAATATCTACCCTATCACAGGCTGAAAGTCCTGACTATAGTTTGGGAATAAAAAGGAGAAGAAAAACGTGCGTATTAAGTACATTTCTATATATTTAACAATCAAACCTTATTACACAACAAACCTTAATTAGAATCCATTGATATCCTAATTTCAAGAGGACACCTGAATTAGAGGGCGAGCACTCATACACCTATGCACCTGCAATGTTTAAGGTTCCGTCGTCCGAGGATGGAATGTGGCGAGCCCATGTTCTACTGGATTAAATTCTATTACATGTTCTATTGCATTTTGATACAATTATACTAGTTTAAGTAGTAAACAATTTTCACTTAATAAGTTATCACACAAAAGTCTACAAATCTTTATGATAAACCACAATATATTTGTTATTTTACGTTTTTCCCACATGTACGGAATGTTAAAAGGAACAAGATTCTTTGATGAGACTGTTCAAGAAGACGACGTAATCCCCGCACCACGTTAATGGATTTTATTTTATTTTTTTGTTACACATCTTTCGTGGTGGATGTTAGGTGGCACTTAAATTGGAATCAGTGAATCTTTTTTTGTTGTGCGCTGTTTTGTTCAATATAAAATATTAAGACGAAGAAAAAGACAAGTAACCAATTTCCTTATATCTTCAGTTGAAACCAAAGTCAAATCAATTTACTTAACAGGAGGTGACAGCTGCAAGGTCATCACTGGTGCAGAGAGGAAATAACACTTATCATGAGCAGACATAATACAGCGGATTTATGAACTTTGTTTAATATACTGGTGCGTTTGACAACACAATCTTTCCACAGCAGTTAGACAGGAGCCTCACAATACTATTCTGTACTGCTGTAAATAGTGAAATACTTCCTCCATATTTAGTCTAGCTTCTCCCGATTAAGGCTGACTTCCCTGTATAACTTGTGCTTACATTGACTATAGGCTAAAAATTGTTCTATTAGAATACATTTCTCCTGCTCTCCAATGGGTAATCTGACCCTACGCAAACACACCACAAAAAGGCCAGCGCTGGGGAACATCAAACAAGAAGTGGCATGCAAAGAAGATCTTTGCAGACATGAAACAAGGGTGTAGAGTTTACAGTCCACTGGGGATATCGGCAAAGTTTAGGAACAAGTATCACTCATGGGCCTTTTGACGAAGCAGTGAAAAAAGTGAACTGGGCCAGTAGAGAAGTTGCCGATAGCAACCAATGAGCTTGAAGTAACCTTTGTAAAATGCATTCTATAGAGTTATATGTAGAAGCCGATTGGATGCATTGGCAACTTTTCCACTGGCCGACATCTCCACTCCGTTCACAACTTCTTGAATAGTATATGTGCCAAGTTGGGGGTAGGAAAGGTTTACGAAGGAGTGAGTCAAGTGGTTAAGTATAGAAATAATGCAATAATATAATGATTTATTTATTAACAGTTTCTTATATAGCCCACACTTATTCCACATCGCTGTACAGAGAATATTTTGAACATTCACATCAGTCCCTGCCCCAGTGGAGCTTACAATCTATATTCCCTACCACATGTACGCACAGACATTCCTACCAGTATATTTTTGGATTGTGGGTGGAAACCGGAGTACCCGGAGGAAACCCACGCAAGCACAGGGAGAATATACAAACTCTGCACAATTAGGGCCATGGTGGGAATGGAACCCAGGACCTCAGCACTGTGAGGCAGTAATGCTAACCATTACACCGTCCGTACTGCCCCGTATATATAACACATGGTGGGGATAAAACCCATGACCTCAGTGCTGTGAGGCAGTAATGCTAACCATTACACCGTCCGTTCTGCCCCGTATATATAACACATGGTGGGGATAGAACCCATGACCTCAGCGCTGTGAGGCAGTAATGCTAACCATTACACCATCCGTACTGCCCCGTATATATAACACATGGTGGGAATAGAACCCATGTCCTCAGCGCTGTGAGGCGGTAATGTAACCATTACACCATCCGTACTGCCCCGAATATATAAAACATGGTGGGGATAGAACCCATGACCTCAGCGCTGTGAGGCAGTAATGCTAACCATTACACCGTCCGTACTGCCCTGTATATATAACACATGGTGGGGATAGAACCCATGACCTCAGCGCTGTGAGGCAGTAATGCTAACCATTACACCATCCATGCTGCCACGTATATATAACACATGGTGGGAATAGAACCCATGACCTCAGTGCTGTGAGGCAGTAATGTAACCATTACACCGTCCGTACTGCCCCGTATATATAACACATGGTGTGGATCAGGGCTATTTTTCTGTAGGCTACAGCTGGAACTGTGGCCATTATTCTAGTTCACTCTTTCTGACAAAATATTTCTTAGATGGACAAAACCATGTGCACTGCAGGTGAGGCAGGTGTAAAACCCCACCCAACTCTAATTATCTCTGCACAAGTAACACCTGTCCCACCTGCAGTGTACATGGTTTTGTCCATCTAAGAAATATTTTGTCAGAAAGATTGAACTAGAATAAGGGCCACAGTTCCTGCTGGAGCCTGCAGAAAAATAGCCATGGTGGGGATAGAACCCATGACCTCAGCGCTGTGAGGCAGTAATGCTAACCATTACACCGTCCGTACTGCCCCGTATATATAACACATGGTGGGGATAGAACCCATGACCTCAGTGCTGTGAGGCAGTAATGTAACCATTACACCATCCGTACTGCCCCGTATATATAACACATGGTGGGGATAGAACCCATGACCTCGGCGCTGTGAGGCAGTAATGTAACCATTACACCATCCGTACTGCCCCGTATATATAACACATATAACACGCGTGCACACCCGGTTGTGGGATGGAGATTTTGGGTGAATTGCCAGTCCATAGCTCCCATAAACTATATAGACTATGACAGCACTCCTGACTATGACTGTGACAGCACTCCTGCCAACAGGTTAGGCTCACAGAGCAGGCCTCACATTCACATTGCGTGCCCTCAATTCAGATTAGAAGACCATGCTAATAATAACACATACTGAAAATCACGAGTTGCTCTCCGAATCAAGAGATTATGGGGTAGATTTATTAAGCTCGGTGAAGTGATAAAGTTTCTGGTTTTTATCACCGGCCAATCAGCTCCAACCTGTAATTTTTTAAACCAAGCCCGTAACTTCACAGTTAGAAGCTGATTGGCCGGTGATAAAAACCAGACACTTTATCACTTCACCGAGCTTAATAAATCTGCCTCTATATTTTTGGAAGGCTCGTTCACGCTCATCTAACTGGACCAAACCGGATGTTTTCATCAGCAGAGCATTGGTGACACTTGTTCTGTGATGGCGGCCCTGTCATCCTGCTGTCACCCAGAATAAGCCATGTAATTTCTCCTATCTACACTGATTGCTTAGAACATTTTCTTGTCTCTAAGCAATGTGCCACCCGAGCTGCAACATATTCTGGGTCTCCTAGACTGTATCACCTGACCCCTCTTAATCCGGATTCAGTATGAAATCCCGGCGGTCGGGATCCCGGCGTTCAAAATCCCAACGCCGGAATCCCGACAAGGGGGGGACGTGGATCGCCCCCCCTTGCAGGCTCGCTGCACTCGCCACGCAGCGGGCCCGGTGCCTTGCTATGCTCGGCATGCTAATTTATTCTCACTCCAGCGGTGTCGTGGACACCCACGGAGGGAGAAAGTGTCGGGATTTCGGCGGTCGGGATGCCAGCGTCGCGATTCTGAACGCCGGGATCCCGACCGCCGGGATTTAAACTACATCCCCTTAATCCTTGTGTATCCTTTGTTGATGGTCTTTGTTATTGGTTGGAGGGAGAACTGCTGAGTGGCGGAGCTCATGTCTATTTAAAAAAAAAAAAAAAGAAGCTAGGTAGCTGTAGATTTGGGGTGTAGTCTGCATAGAGATAATACTATAACTTGCATACAATAAGAAACAGGCATACAATAAGAAAAACAAAGGACCAAGGACAGTGCTTCTGGGAACCACCAGGTTACTTCATCCTACCAGTTCCTTTTCTTTTTATATTTCAAAATGTGTGTACACAAGTGGATAAAGGAGCATGTAGGAAGAACATGTTAAAAATAGAATACTGTGTGGTCAAAGAGTCAAACTCTATGTTTGTGATACACTAGAACAGCATTACAAGCAGGTCAAAGAGAGGAGACCGAAAACAATGATGAAAACAAAAGGTAACGACTATAATGTATATTTCACTTGTATGAAAGAAAGGATCTTTCAAAGCACTGGGCATGAGAACCGAATCACTCAATCAATTTATCGGACCAACGCGGTCTGCAGCCATACAGCCACAGCTGCACCGTCCTTGGCTCAATATCTACAAGTCTAAAGAGCCTTTAAGGTAAAATGTGGCGTTTCTAAGTAGTCCAGAGAAAACACTGAAACAAGACATCGGCACTAATAAAAGGGAACACTCACTGTTATAAAAGCAAAGTCATAGTAAATAATGGAAGGAAGGAAGTCTCTTAAACATTTATTACATTCCAAAGCCCGAAGTTTCTTTCTGGTTTATGGTGGAATATCTTCTGATGTTGTACAGTGTGCAAGCTATACATTCTTTAATGAAGACTCATAAAACCTAATAAAAACCGCAATTGTTGACAAATTATATAAACATACAAGGCATAGGGGGGCTATTTACAGATCGGAGTTTCTGGAAGCAGCAGCTCTAGTACCGACAAGCTACTTACAATGATTAACCACATTGTAGCAAACGGCGCAGTGAGCACTTCACCCTGATGTATCGAGAGGGTTAATGTGCATTTGTGCTTATTGCGCCTGATTCAGTATGGGCCGCTTAGCCGAGAAAAAGCAGTCCCCTGCGATGAAATAGTTGCCGCCCAGGATGAAAGAATAAACGGCCACTGCAAAACGGCGATGCATTCGCAGATCCATTCGTAATAAAGGGAACATCTAAGAAAACTTTCAAGCTAAGTCTAGGGCTTCCACAACCTTGCTAAAGAAATAGGCTGGAAGTGGTCATTGCAGACATCAGAGACCCACCCCCAAAAATGTTTTGGGCTGCCTGCATTTTAAAAAACACACAGAGAAAATGCCAGGTTTTCGCCCCCTAAACACTGGCTTAGTAGTAGTAGTAGTACGTTTTATTAATAAGGCGCCGCAAAGTGTCCGCAGCGCCGTACATAGCAAACAAAAAACAAATGACAAGGTAAGGTACAGGGTGTGTTGAAAAATACAGAATAAATAGAGGTATAGCTGGTAGAAATAAAATCAGCATCAGTTCAGAAGTAGGTGTCAAAATTGTCGAGGAGACTGAAGATGAAGTAGAGGAAGGGAAGAACAGGACAGGAGCACAGGTGAGGTAAAGAGGTAGGGTGAGTACGTGAGGCAGGAGGACCCTACTCATAAGAGTTAACATACTAAAAATAGGTGGGTGGACGAACGAAAAACAACAGGATAAGTAGGAACGGAGGGGAACGGAGGCAGGATAGGAGGATCAAAAGAAGTTAGGAGGAGGGATAGGCTAGTGGAAAAAAGTGGGTTTTGAGGGAGCGCTTGAAGGAGGTAAGGGAATCAGAAAGCCTGATGGGTGGCGGGAGGTTGTTCCAGTGCAGGGGGGCAGCGCGAGAGAAGTCTTGGGCAAGGGAGTGGGAGGAGGTGATTAGGTGAGAGGTCAGTCGGCGGTCAACGATGGAGCAAAGAGGACGGGAGGGAGTGTGGATAGAGATCAGTGAAGAGAGGTAAGGAGCGGTGGAGGAGGAGAGAGCCTTGTAGGTGGTGGTGAGGAGTTTAAAGAGAACTCGGAAAGGAATGGGGAGCCAGTAAAGAGATAGACAGAGGGCTTACTGTCAATGAAACTGTGACTACAATGCGTACGTATATTTATGCGCAATGCGAATGCTGCACATGCACAATCATTCAATAATCGTCCAAATTGCATCTTCTCTAAAGAGTGATACGTGCTGAATTAGGCCATTTCTAACAAGTCCAAGTTTGAGGTGCAGAGGGAGCCTCATTGCAGCCCTGCCGATGCTCTGTACAAAGCTCCAAAAAGAGGTGGGACCAAGATGACGTGATTCATTGGGAATTGGAAGATGGGTAGGATCTACTGTACCTGGCGTGTGAGAAAACGCCTATGAAGTCTCCAGCACATTCCAGAAGAATACGCAAAATAAGGACTCTGGGCCTGATTCGAACCTGATCGCTCATCTGTAAATTTGCAGATGGCTGCAAATTTAACAGAAAACCCTCCCTGTGCAAAACTGCAAGTGATTCGCAAAAATATCGCTATCCACTGTTTAAAATGTAACCGAATGGGAAATGAGTGCAGCTCTAATAAACAGACTCTCCTTGATTTGTATTTTTGCAGTGAAACTTATTTATTAGAGTCAGCCCGTGGTATCACCTTATTCTTAGGGAATCAATATCGGTCCCCTCTAGAGACTCTGGATGAACCAATGATGGTTTGGTGAATTTAACATGAAAGAATCTTAAGCAATTCTCACATATCACTTTACGTTATTTTGCATCCTTTGCGCAGGATAAACTCCCTTTTTTTGTGAAGCAGGAGTCATACAACAATTTCCAGTGGAAACAGGAGGAAGACGATATACAGGGCACATACAGTATTTCTACTCTGATCTCACGTACTGTATGTATGTTGCGTTGTATGGAGAAGGTCAAATGAAGTAGATAATGGCTGCTCCAGGCAAAGAATATCATGTTTGGTCTTATACCCCTTTTATGACCCATTGAGCTTCATACTTATTGGATTAAAGATGGGGCCCTCAAAAAGCTCAGTGGGGCGTACGGCATAGAATATTGGGGCAACTAGGGCATTTGCCAGAGGAAAGGACGTACAGGGCATACAGTAAGATGGAGCGGGGTAAGAAGTTAGCAAACCACCTCTATTGGCATCACTACCTACATGGATAGGAACAAGCTTTTATTTTAAATTGGTAGAATGACCATTCCTTCAAATTAATAATGACAAATACACTTAATAAAAATAATAGATAACGTCTATGCTCCTTAAAAATATGGACTAATAATGGTGACTTATAATTCACGGTCATTGGAGTGTCCTAAATCAAAGCAAATGTACTGACGCTTGATGAATATTACAGTTTACAAAAGTATTCAAATATTTGTGACATAACGATAAACTGTCTTACGTACAGTATAAACACAAAAATCGTTCTAATTTATTCCATAGTTCTTAGCTATACCCGGTCCTGATATACTGTGGAGGATGAAGTTCTAACAGGTGGCTACGCCACTGTAACTTGCTGATGGAACCGTTACTTTATGTACATTGTGCTACAGCACCAACCGGACAGCCTAAAGCCAAAGTCTTCTTCACACGCCACAAGCGTTAGATCCTACATGACAGTTGTATAACCTTCGTTACGCGCACATGGACAGTATGACCGGTGAGTCCTTGAGCGCTCATACACGCGTGTGGTGTAGTAGTAGTAGCAATATATATAATTTATTATAATAATATGAATGCATATATTAAAAATTATCATTTTTAATATATGCATTGATACTATTATAAAAAAAATGTAGCAAGTGCTTGTTTATTCCTCTAAGAAATAGGTTTTGACTGGTTGCCCATAGAAACATCCAATCTTAAAAATAACACCCCTTTTAGTAAATCATCACCACAGTGCCTAATGTTAAAGCTTTAATGTTACGTTTTTGTCTCACCAGCCGATAGAATTTGACAGCAATAGGCGAGAGCGCATTACAGAGTTTTCTAGAACACTGAATAGGTGAGCGTAGAGATTGCCGAAATCTTCATGTACCGTAATTTTGTGCCATGGTTACTGTCGTCTCTATCATAGAGGACTATACACTATGTTAGGGTTGGTGGTACTCTTTACCTAGATGGGCGCCCGTCGTGGTGATCGCGGGTACATTTATGTGTGGCCGTGACGCGACCGACGCGATGCCCGCGATTTCCCATTGAAACCCATGTTAAACATGGAAATCTTGTCGGTCGCGTCGCGGCCGGCCATAAATGTACCCGCGATGCGATGCTCCCGATTTGCCATAGGAATCAATGTTAAAAGGCCCGATGGACACGATTTTACTGTTAAATGCCTCAATGGACCCGATTTGGCCATAGGAATCAATGTTAAATGGGCCACAGAGCCCAAATAAGCACAATTAACCCTTAAATGTCCCCCCAAATTTTTAACGCCACCCCACGATCCACGCCAACCCGAAGCGTGGCGAGCGTAGCGAGCCCGCGAGGGGCGGCGGTACGCGTCCTCCGACCTTTTCATGCCCTACTATCCACTAGGGTGTGGAGTGAGAATAGAATAGCGTGGCGAGCGCAGCGAGCCCCGCGAGGGGACGCGGATACCTTCACAGTTATACGCGTCCCCTCGCGGGCTTCACAGGTGTCCGTGGCGACGCGGACACCTGTGAAGCCCGCGAGGGGACGCGTCTACCTGTGAAGGTATCCGCGTCCGCTCGCCACGCTTCGGGCTCGGTGGCTCGCCACACTATTCTATTCTCACTCCACGCCCTAGTGGATAGTAGGGCATGAAAAGGTCGGAGGACGCGTACCGCCGCCCCTCGCGGGCTCGCTGCGCTCGCCACGCTTCGGGTTGGCGTGGATCGTGGGGTGGCGTTAAAAATTTGGGGGGACATTTAAGGGTTAATTGTGCCTATTTGGGCTCTGTAGCCCATTTAACATTGATTCCTATGGCCAAATCGCGGGCATTGAGGCATTTTACATGAAAATCGCGCTCAATCAGCCTTTTTAACATTGTTCCCTATGGGAAAATCGCGGTCATCGCGGGTAGCAGATTTTTATGTACCCGCGATTTACCCGCGATGCCCGCGATTTTTACCCCCGACGCCCGCGATTTCAATCGCGGGCGCCCATCTAGGTAAAGAGTACCGGGTTGGTATAATCTGTATGAAGGCCTCCATAACAATGATCCCAATGTTGTAGTTGCTTTGTTTTTAGGCCAAATGGGCCCTCACATTCCTCTTTGTGCTGCATGACCATTTATAAAATGTTATCCTAAAAAACCAAAGATATTCCAAACACCAAAATATAGAAGGATGCCTTCAGCACCAAGCAAAAAAACATATTCCTAAACGTTCTACTTTACACACGTGTATACCCAGGGCTATTTTTGTGCAGGCTCCAGCAGGAACTGAGGCTCTTATTCTAGTTCACTCTTTGAGACAAAATATTTCTTAGATGGACAAAACCATGTGCACTGCAGGTGAGGCAGGTGTAAAACCCCACCCAAATCTAATTATCTCTGCACAAGTAACACCTGCCTCACCTGCAGTGCACATGGTTTTGTCATCTAAGAAATATTTTGTCTGAAAGAGTGAACTAGAATATGGGCCTCAGTTCCTGCTGGAGCCTGCACAAAAATAGCCCTGTGTATACCGTCCCCTAGAATTCGAGTAGCAGCAATGCATATGTTCGGACGTCTGTCTGTGATGAGGGTTCGGCGGCTCTGCTAGTCAATGTTAATGTGAGACTGTATAAGAAATATAGTTAAGTAGCCTAGTCATTCTATTCCGTCTCTTTAGCAATCCCAATAGTCAGACTGCTACTGTCATGACGTTTCTGTGAGGAATACCGAATAACCTTACAGTGCCTCTATAAACCTTTCAGGACAGAGACCATCCCTCAGATCACAGCCTCTCTGTTAAACATGCCTAAAACAAGGAAATTGAACATATTGCCTCTTTATAAATTACCCATTTAACTTAAGCCCCAGAGTAACTTCTGAACTTGTGATCCTCACCACAGCCAGCTTGTCTTTCATTTCCTCTCTGGCTTTTTATTGCCCTTGAAAAGAGGATTACTGGTGTAAGAGTGGATTCCTTGAAAGGCGGTGTTCCCAACACCACATCTGTTTCTGGAAGGTGAGCGCTCGTCACTGTCTAAATCTGTTTAGTCCATCTAACACATACTTAGTGGTGACCTAGGAAGTGGAAGGTGCCCTGAACTCTGAAGGCTGGGAAAGGGGCAGAAAGCTGGGGACACTTCCACACCGAGGGGTTCTACTGCAATACTACTGCAGTCATGAGGAAAAGAATGTAAAGCAGACCTTTTAAATGATCATCTCTCCATACAAAATCTCTGGTGACAAATAACCCGTAACAGATTTTACTTCATCATTATTCATTTGAAGAAAAAGGAAATACACCTTAAATCATCCCAAAGCAATAAAGAATAGAAATCCATGATTTAAGTATCACCTCTATATTTGGCAAAGCCAATCTGGTACATTAACATTCTGTTAACACGTATCCAAGAAGAAAAGACAGTGATCACATACAAGAAAGATGTGCAGGGTCATCATTGTGGGGGTCTCTATTGGCAGTTTTCTAAATAGTTTTGAGTTAATATTTTCTTAGTGAGCAGGATTATATATGATCACAGCTCCCTCTCTCCATATACAGCAAATATGAAACCGATCATTTCGCTTTCAATTTCTGTTAAGGAGTCATTTGGTCCATTGATTGGCCTCTAGTGGTCATTGGTTGTACTTCACCTCTTATAGCCTTCTATATATACAGTATAAATATATATATATCATCAATCTGCCATCAGAAAAAAAGACTTGACACGCTTGGTTTTGAGTTAAGATAAAGTATCTTTCGCTCTAAAGATACATTCCAGTGCAGCTTACATCCAGCAGAGGCTCTTACCTCTGTGGAGGAGGGGGGTCTGGCACAATGTGCCCCCCCCTCCACTGCCGCCGATGTGATCGTGGTCTTTACTGCTGCCAATCCCGGTCCCCACCGCGGGACCGCCGCATGCGCAGCAGCTTCTTCGGTTCTGCGCATGTGCTAGACCCAGCTTCTACAGGCTGCTTCTGCAGAAACCCCCAGAAGCTTATTCAGGGTCACGTCCGACACATGTGTAGTATTGTCCGCGTACTGTGCATGCGCAGAACACAGTATTTATGGGCTGCCGCTAAGCAGCCCATGTAGGGAGGGAGGGAACACCTCCCAATGGGACTGCCTTGGGTGACTGCCAGGTCGGACTTCCAATAGGAAGTCACTGCCAGTCACAGTGAAGCCAGTGCAGTCTCACAGACTGCATCTGGCTTCACTTAGTCAGAGACAGTGGCGGATTTTACCTGGAGGGGCTCCAGCCCTGCAGCCCATAGTAATACTGTAATACATCTGTACATTTATTGAATGCAAAAAAAATATATATGATTAATGTTTTTATTTCTAAACAGATGAGACTACAATGAAGTTGTTTAATTTTAAAATTGCCTTGTCTAGAGGTCAAAATCATTCAGATGCAATATATAAATATACTTTAACATTAGTGAACTAAAACAGTACGTTAATGGGACTGCACTAAATCTTCCACATATAATGTAAAACTCACACAGAAAAGATTATATCAAGGTTTGGGTGCAATCTTCAGATCTAGAGGCTGCTCTACATTGTATGGTGTAGTTTTTATACATATTGGTTTTATATATATATATATATATATATATATATATATATATATATATATATATATAAATAAATATATATTACTGGGCAAAAGTTTTAGGTAGGTCTGGAAAAAAATGTTGGAGTTGATTTTATATAGTGTGGTGAGCGCAGCGAGCCCGAAGCGTGGCGAGCGGACGCGCATTACTTCACAAGTATTACACGTCCCCTCGCGGGGCTCGCCAAACTATATAAAATCAACTCCACGCCGACGTGAATAGTGGGGGTATGAAAAGGTCGGAGGACGCGTACCGCCACCCCTCGCGGGATCGCTGCGCTCGCCACGCTTCGGGTTGGCGTTGATAGTGGGGTAGCGTTAACAATGGGGGGCCATTTAACATTGTCAGTACCCATCAGGGTGGGTGTACAATGTAAAATCGGGTCTGGGTGCGTGTACAATTTAAAATCAGGTATAATCGCGTCTCATCGCATCGCATGCGATCATATGGCATGCGATGTGAAGCGACGTGATTTCTTGGTTGTACAATGGCATGCGATGGAAACAGGGGCGCCATGATAATACACAAGTACCAAATGTTTTATTAAAGTATTCACTAAAGTATTCATTTAATTGTTTATTTTTATCAATAGACAATAATTGGTGTGACAACCCTTTGGCCTTCAAAACACCATCAGATCTAGGTACACTTGCACACAAAGCAGGAATTTTGAAGGATTATAGACAGGTGTATGATTACCAGTAATACCGAACAGGTGATAATGATCATCATTTTCGTATGTAGGTTCAACCAGTCATGAACAGAAACAGAAACAGCTGTGTAGGCTTAAAACTAGGTAAGAGACAAACTCTTATACAAAGGTGACAGTTTAATACCACAGGACATACACATGGCATGACTGAGCAACAAGACACAAGGTAGTTATACTGCATCAGCAAGGTCTCTCCCAGGCAAGCTCTTTTGAAGAAGCACAAACAGGCATGTTGAGGACTATAGACGCAGTGGTCGGCTAAGGATACTAAGTGCATCCGTTGAAAAACACGCCATACTCCCTTCCCTCCTAAAAATGGAAGCTATCCAGCAGTGCCATCAGCTTTGAACTGGCATATATTGCAGCATGATGGCCTCCACAGAACTCTGATCTCAACATCATCAATGTTTGTCTGGGATTACAGAAGAGGATTTGAGCAAGTCTACATCACCAGAAGATGTTTGGAACAATCTCCAGGCCAAGTTCCTTCAAAAAACTGCCTAGCAGTGAACTCCACAGAGCTGCTAGGGATCTGGAACCACTTGGTACAGCTCCGCTTGCCAGTACAGATCGTTGATAAACAGTACTGTACTGGCCAAACTGGTGCAGTGGAAAGGAATGGTGTGCGGCAGGTTAGTATTGAAGGCTCACTAGCCACCCAGCAAAACATTCAAAAGATGTCACCACTCTCAGTGGATTTACCAGAGTTACTGTATAGACACGTTGGAATTAAGTATACCACTTTACAAGTCCTAATTAGAATCTATAGGTAAGGATTATATTGTTTTTAAAGTGCAATCACCACCATAAGATGCAGAACCAATACGAAACTGCAAGGGAAGGCAAGTGTAGCAGCCACAAGAACAGAGATGCCCACCTTAGCCATCACAACATCTTAGCAAGTGTGCACTAAATCGCAACCGCCAAGTGAGAAGCATCGACTCCTTCACGGTATCTATGGTGTTGCAGTATGGCCACTGGAAACGAGACCTGCGTTATTATCACAACTCCTACTTACCTCCCCTAAACAGGCCTATCCTGTCAATCACTTTACAATTAATTCCTCACTTTGAAAGGCCTTACAAAAGTACCTTCAGACATGCGAAGTGCAAAAGTGACACATACTCAACTGAACAATAATCTCTCCAATGTATACAAATTGGGTATGCTGATAGGGCTACAAAGCAGACTTGCATTCAACCACATCTTGAATTTTTCATACTGCATGCTTCAGAGAGGAGTAAACGAAACTACGTATGACGAAAAGTCATACGAAATTCTCTGCTTGCAGCTGAGTGGGAATAACCAGGAGTACAAATGCACACTGGCATGTTTATGTACAGTGGAAGTCTCACTCCAGCATACAAGTGTGCAAACGGGCAAAAATGCACATTATCTCTAAGCAGTTACAGCAAGATTGCGTTTAAATTGGATAAAGTGCGCTATAAAAATTGAACTTACTTACTATCTATAGAGCATGCCCGAATGTAATAGAAAAGCCACGAACCAATGACATTGCTGTAAAACCTAAGCAAGGATGATATCATAAGAGTTTGTATTTGACCATGTCTATATTCAAGAGGAGAAAAGAAAATTCAGCCACTTTGTGGTCGTTTTTTATGTTAGTCACTTTAAAGATGCCACAAGCAAAACCCACCTTTTTCTAACACTATTCAACGTAAAAAAGCTTAAAAAGCCACACAAGGGGCTCATATTTCACCATTAAGCAAATGGAAAGGTACTTTTTGTCTATTAATCCTTAAATCTTGTTAAAGGTCTGGGAGGAAATGTAGCTGTTTTGGCAGCCTGGGTGATAAATAAAAGATTAAATGTCGCCTTTCCCCGAGACGCGGTTTATTTTTCTTTGCTAATGCACATGCTATTTTTTAAAGGACAATACGTTGAGAGGTCTAATGGGAGCCATGCCTGCTGTGGTCAGGGGACAGTGGGATCATGCTGCCGGAAAGAGTTCACTTGCCAAGATGTGTGAGCGGGCAATGAGTCAGCCGTGGCTTTGTGCTGTGGTTTCTATCACGCTAAGAATATGTTTCCGAGAAGAAAAAAAAAAAATTGCATTTAGAAAGTGTAAAATGTGAAATAGTGAGAAACAATGAAAACGCTGGCCTGTTCTATTACATAAGTAAGATGCGAGTCCGTGTGAGTCTCTTAGAGGGCAATCGCTTCCTCTTCCAAATCAAATTAAGGTTGCAGACAGTTATCCCATTATCCTGCGGCTGGAGCGGTTCCCCAGAGGAGTAACAAGAACTGATCTTCACAGGGGGCTACACAAACCTTCCAAGACCTCTGGACCTTCTAGCAACACACAGAACAGCAAACAGGTTGTAAAGGGAACAAAGAGTGGGGTTATTATGGGGGGGTTCTAACTAAAAGATTATTTTCATTGATGCACAAAAGCTTAAATTATTTGCATGGTCATATCTGCATTATTTTCTATTTCGTAATAATAGAATACAATGCAATAGAATGAAAGCAATTAATACAATAAGTTCTATGGTTATTTACATAGTGGATTGATAGAACACTAAGTTAGATATCAGATTACACATACACCTAATATAAATTACAAACAGATGTGTTCTTATACACCTAGCCTCTCATTTGCTTTGTGGCACGGGCGAGCCAAGCTGGCTGTTTCTTTAAATTTGCATCAGAAACACAGTGAAAGCTCACTTCATTGGTACCAGAGACACCGCCCTGCGATCAAATTCGCACAGATAGTAGTTCAAAAAACGTACAAAGTCGCAGATGAATTACAACAGAACTTGGCGTGAATAAAATCTGTGGTCGCTGAATCATAGCAATCTACACAGAATAAGATCCAGGTGAACACATGTACAATGAATCAGCGCATTCTTGTAAAGTGGTTTTGTCAAACCAACATTTCAAATATGTTACACAGTTGAGCAAAAACAATACATTCAACACACGCTAAGTTGCGCAGAACATGACGCTGTAGATATTATGTATTATCAAAGGCTCCCCCCACATCCTGGGAGTTAGTCCCGCCCACCAGCTAAAGTCTGGCTGGTGGGCGGGACTAACCCTCCAGCATGTGGGAGGAGCTGCTAATGTAAACAAACATTCGGGATTTTCTCACAGGGGTACTGCCAGCCGGAGAAGACAGCGCTTGATCCGGGAGGCGTCTGGCGAGTAGGATTTCTCTCAACAGGTACTCGTTGGGACTCTACATGAAGAAGAGGACAAGCCTACGAGGGAATACATAGGTAATGTATGTGTGAATGTATGTAATAAAGCTACACTGTTCGTGTGTGTGTGTTTTATTTCACTATTTGTAATGTTGTGAAAATACAAGACCCAGCGGGCTCTTTAATGGCCAGCATGCGGGGCAGGCTTTCTGGGACTTGCAGTTCCACAAAATTACACAATAGCTTCATCTATTTTTTTCCATTTATTAGCCTGATGCCCACCACCCAAGAGCATTGGGGACAGCCCCAGGCTCCATCCCTGGCAGGAGTCACCCTAAGGGGGGGGACCCCACTCCACGAGGGTCCCTGCCCGAGCTGACCAGCCGCAGGGATCAATGCTTTGGCTGGGGAAACCTACGTAAAAAGTTTTCTCCGGCTGTGGCATTACCCTGTGAGCTGTTTGGGCCCGGTACTGGTTGACAAAATATGGGGGGCCCCTAGTCATTCTGTTCCCTGTATTTTGGAACCAGGACCAGACCTTGAGCCTGGTGCTGGTTTTAGAAATCCTAGGGATCCCCTATGTTTTTGCTTCCCTGAATTTCTAAAACCAGACCTGATTCTTTGAACCCAGGGCTGGTTATGCTCAGTGGGGACCCCATGCCATTTCTTTCCTGTGTTTTTTTTACAAAACACGCATATTAACATGTCTACAAAATGGCACATGTCCATAATTCGCAAATTTTCTTGACTAAAAATTACACTAGTCACCTGCAAATTCGCATCCCATTAAATAGTTGATTTGGTACTTATGTATTATCTGGGCTCCCATGTTAAATGCACCCCATTTTTTCATACCCCAACTATCCAACTACGCATGGAGTTGATTTTATATAGTGTGGCGAGCGCAGCAAGAC
Source organism: Crinia signifera (assembly GCF_055691185.1). Lineage (NCBI taxonomy): Eukaryota > Metazoa > Chordata > Amphibia > Anura > Myobatrachidae > Crinia > Crinia signifera. The sequence continues at coordinate 9,148,161 of NC_139225.1, read as the reverse complement.
CCGCGAGGGGACGCGGTCTCATAAGAAAAACGGTAGCCCAGATATTACATAAGTACCGTTGATTTTTTTTTTTACATTCCCGATATCGGAAAATGGGATAATGTGCACTTTCAGAACCTTAGCAAAAATCGCATCCCATTAAATGTCACCCTCTCTCTCTGTTGCGCCTCGACCCTCCTTCTCTCTCTCTGATATGGGTTCTGTGTGTAACCCTCTCTTTCCCTCTCCCCTATGATCCCTTTCTCTCTATTTATCCAACACCCTCTCTCTTGCTCATCTCTCTTCACTCATTCCCTCTTTTCTTCACAAAACCTTCTCCATTTCTCCCTGACCTGCCCTCTCTCTCACCCTGAAACCCCTTCAAGATTTTGGTATGGGCCCCCAATGTTCTAGTTTAACACCTGTTTGCAGGTATTTTCCCCAGGCTATGGCATAACTTGTCATGGCTGCCACCACTGCTCATATACAGTTTTAGAGATATCTGGTTCCCACTGCACACAGGAACACCACCTTCCTCTACATCCCTCACTCAAGGCCCAGCCTACCTTCTCAGCAACGTATGCTCTGTCACAGAGATTGTAGGTCTTTCCTGCTTCAAGCACTAGCCACTAGACACTAGCCTCCACTGGTTTCCTGGCACAACGGCCACGGTAGCCTGACTGGGTTTTACAACCCAACCTGGGCTGGACATCAGCCTCACCTGACTGCAGTAGTCTTTACTAGACTGACACCACTCTGCCGCAATTAGGTGTGCTCACACGTGTCCTGCACAAAATGCATGGCTCACTGCTGCTATGTACCTTTGTACTTATATATATTATGTACTAATATATGTGTGTGTGTGTGTGTGTTGAGCAGTTTTAGGTCAGCATGTCATCAAAGAGTTAAATTAATGTAAATACTAAGCAATCCAATCCCCCTTTGCTTGAGGAAAAATTAATTTGGAACAACAGCTGATGAGCATAGAGGACTAAAAAATCCCTCCTCCTGAAACACAGCGTGTTACAGATCAAAGAGCTGTTACCTTTCCCGGTCTGTATATTCTGCAGCCCATGTACCCGAGCTTTGATCTATTAATTAAGAGTACTTCAGAAGCAGGTGGCATTGATACTACCGCAAGCAAAATTGTTCCAACTTTGTCTTAGCAAATGAAAAGCATTTAACCAACAGCATCACTCGGCCCGTTTATGCCGGGGTACATTAAGGAAGCGAATAAAGCAACAGTCAGTCTTCCAGCACAATAAGAATGTGTAGGAACACAGGAACCTGATTAATATTGAGTTATTCTACACAATTTGCCTGGGAAATTGAGTGAAAAGAAAAGGCCTTGAAAGAAAAGAACACTGACATAACAGGAGAGCAGAAACTACCCACACGTCTAGGAAAAAACTCCATATACTATGCAGGAATTATAAATATTTATATGCAATATGAAAAAGAGCAACCGGCAACCTTTTCATTAATAAAGCATAAATTATATAGGGAGAGAGCTCAATCCTTAAACATTTGTGCAGCGCTCAGACTCTTGCGATGTTGGCTTTATTTTAAGGATTTCAGCTGAATGTTGATTTTTTTTTTTACATCTATTGAAATCAAAATGTGCGCACAAAACAAAGGTCTTTGTCTTGTGCGCACAGAATAGCTTAAAAGATAATGTGAAGATACGGTAATATGAGGCGTCTGTTGCACCTTTCCTAAACGTATCATGGAAAGTTATGTTACACACAGCTTAGGCGAGTGACCAGATCAAAGTCTGATTTTGGCCACAGAGCTGGATTGCTTCTCTGCCAAGTGTAGCGGAATGGGGTGGAGTCAATTTGAAACCTCACACATTATTACATCACATGTGGCATGCGGTGGGGTGAGGCAGGTGAGGCATAGCCTTTCCTTTCATACTAACATATATGCCGGAGTATTGAATTTATAAAGTCAAAAATACAAAGAATATGTATATATAAAAAAAATCTTATTTTTATTATTCTAATCATTTTTATAGTCAAAACTCTGGAGTGAAAAGTCTATGGCAGGTGAGGCAGTGCCTCACCTGGCTGCCTTTTCTGCACATCTCTTATGAAAACTCAGTGAATCTGTAGCAGTGTATACTGCTGCACATGTGTATAATACTGGCATGTACCCCATGGCTCATATATTGTGTGCAAATCTGGCTCTGGTACTTGCCAGGGACTCCTCCGTCATTTACCTCACGGCACGTCCCTGGTACCTGCCTGCCCTGCATGCATGTGTTATACGGAAATGGGGTGCATAACTAAATGTAAAAATCCATCATTTAGTTTCTCCAGCTCCATAGACAGGGCTGTTGCCTAGCCAGGCTACCTCTTAAGCCAGCACTGACTCCATGCCTAGTTGTGTGCCAAAACAGAGCACATGCCATATCAATGTGAAAATGTAGAGCACTCCACTTACTGATAATGAAAATGGAGACAGAGGTAACAATTTTTTTAATGAAAGCGACGGTGTGGCCAATCTGGTATGTCTTGAGCAGAAAAACTCATAAGGCCTCCATACACTATACGATTTTGGGACGATTTCATCCAATTTCGGCACTTTGGGCCGATAACCGGATGAAATCGCCCCAAAATCGCAGGTGTGTGATATATGATCCGATGCGCGGTCCCGTGCGCATCGGACCGGATCAGGGAGGTCGGACGGTCAGCACATAAGATCATCCGACCTCCCTGTATGCTATGCATATGCCTGCCCACCTGTCAGGCATATGCATGCAGACACCGGGGGGCGGGGGAGCACGGCGGGCAGACACACTGACCTGGCCGGCATGCTGTGATAACAAATAGCAGCGGCAGTAGTGGGGGCGGGCGGCGGCAGTAGTGGGGGCGGGCGGCGGCTCACAAATGAGATCCCGGCGGGTGAGGCGAGTGATGCTGACCTGGCCGGCATGCTGTGATCACAAATAGCAGCGCTGCCGCTGCGGGACGGGACGCACAGTGGCGGCTATTAGATTTTCAAAATACCTGTCAAATGACCGGCCGTTCTGTGATTGGCTGAGAGAGCTCTCTCAGCCAATCACAGAACGGCCGGTCATTTGACAGGTATTTTGAAAATCTAATAGCCGCCACTGTGCGTCCCGTCCCGCAGCGGCAGCGCTGCTATTTGTGATCACAGCATGCCGGCCAGGCACTACTGCCGCCGCCCGCCCCCACTACTGCCGCTGCCCGCCCCAACTACTGCCGCTGCCCGCCCCACTGCTCCTCACCGCCCTGCAGCTCCCCATTTGTTTTACATGTGATAAATCGCAAGCGATTTATCACATGTAAAAACTGGCTCATCAAGTGCCAAATTGTATGTGAGCCTCCCGGGGAGCTGCCGGGCGGCTCACAGGAGAATTGGGTCCGACTTGTCCTAAGGACAAGTCGGCCTAATGTATGGGGGCCTATACAATAAAAACACAGAATTGTATATTATTCAGTGTAATGTTATACACTAAAGATCAAAAAATTTAAATTGCACTTTAAAAATAAATTACCATAAAGTAAAGTATAAAATATAGGCTTGTGTGTTGATTATATGGAACATATTTTAATAGTTTTTTTTTTTTTACCTCATATATGTGTGTTTTCTGTTTTAGTTATGGTTTTATTCACTATACAGTTTGCATCTTTTTAAGACCAACTATAAATAATTGTAATATGCATCAATTTACATGCACTTTTTGAACCATAATAGAATTGGATGGCTAGCAATGTTAAATCACGTATTATTGCAAAACTGCAAATTAAAGATCGGGGGGGGGGGGGGTTTGAGAGAAAAGAGGGAGTGAGGGAAAAGTGGGAGGGAGAAAAAGGGAGGGAGAGATGGGGAGAGGGTAAGAGGGGAACAAGAGAGTGAAGGTGCCCAAACACTTGTCCAATTTGTGCCAATATCACCCGGATCGGGCCGAGAATCGAATGTGGTTCACGCCCACTTGGGTCCGATGTGTGGTCCTGTGCGCATCAGACCTGAGCCGGAGGTCGTACCTGCTGCACGCCCGACCTTCGACTCGGCCCTATTCCCGGACGCGGGGAATGAGGTCGCATGTGAAATATGGCATTTAAAAAGGACCGCATGCGATGTACAGCATGCGATCCTGCCAACCAAGAACGGTTGAATGGCCATACACTGCTGTGATACAACGCAGTAGTGTATGGCCACCCTGAGAGATAGGGAGTTAGAAAAGAGAAAGGGAGTAGGGAGGGGGAGAGAGAAAATAGATGGAAAGGAGGACGGAAGAGGAGAGGGAGGGAGAGAGGAAGAGAGAAGGAGAGGTGTGGAGGGAGGGAAAGAGATCTCCTTACAGACGTCACTGCTAAAGCCGTCTTTTAGTCAATATAATGTGTGGGATGGTGAGAGGTTTTAACCCGCTAAAGAGTGAAATTGGTAAAAACATTTTAAAATTGTGAATTTGTCTATATATGGGTGGATAGATAGAAAGAATATATTCATTGCAAATCATATTAAAACAGTATTATTCTCCTATATACTATTTATATTGTGTAACGGGTATGTATTTATCCTTTCCGGTACAGTATATTTAGCTTGTGAGTCAAATGTTTTGTGAGTTCTCTATTTTAAGTTTCTTGTTCTTCCTTTCTACTTGTGTGTGTGACAGATGTGTGAATGTATGATGGTATTTTTACACAGAGGTTTGCATTGGAAGCGTTTCTTCGTCTCTAAACATCAAACTCAACTTGAAACATTAACGGTAAGGATTAAGGTACTGACCACTTCACTCGGTAGATTCTGTAGGTCATCGAATGGACTCTCCAAAGTGTTAGTGTCAACATTCAGAACCACCACATCTTCCAGACTCATAACTTTTACTTTCTGAAAGCATTAAACAAGGAAAAGGTTACAAAGGCCTAACACATAGTAATGCAGTTAATGTAATATTATCACTTCTGATGTTACTGTAACTAAATGTGCCTTTTATATCACATACAATATAATGTATGAAAAAAAGTTATACTGTGTTACATGTCAATTCAGAAATAGGATTATTTCTTTAATAATATAAATAATTGCCAATAGATTAATTAAAATAAAGATTCAGTGGTCATATTTGAACAGAGGGAGAATTTAATCTGGTTTTAGACCCCCTTCTAGACAGAACTTGAAAACAGGCTGCAGTACCGAACACCCCATAGGAGCCCAATGAGAACTTTAACCTGCTTTTAGCAAAGTACCTATTTGACATATGGCGCATTAAGTACCCTTCGGTTAGAGATTACAGAATTGATTTGGCCATTGTGGACAGATGATCTCTCCCAACATTAAGCAAAGTAGATATCCTTCCCATAGTATGGTCAGATCACTCTCCTCTATTCCTTTCATGGGAACTCATGTCTATGTGGTTTGAGCCTGACCCCTAAGAGTTGGTTCATTCTATAATTTACAGCAATCCAATTGCGGTTAATCTTTTAAACTCCCCGCAATCAGAACACATTTCATTACTGTATAGATTTTATTATTGAAACCCTTTCTAACTTGGTATGTGATAGACAATGTAGACTTTTTGTGAATCTATAGCTTATTAAGGGTTATGTATGTACTGGGCAATTGTTCCCTGGATTTCCCCTTCTTTTTTGATCTGTATCTCCCCAAAATTGTATTTTCATTATACAGTATATATCATTTTGAAAAATCTTAATAAAAATGAAAACCAGTTGCCCCAATAGAAATTTCCCTGAATACTGTAAAAAAGTCTGTTCCTATAATGTCCCTTGGACAGTTGATAAGCAACATAATAAAGTCATAGTAGATTAATTACAAACCAATGGTGGAGGAATTTATAATCCAGCTACTGAGTTCTCAATCCTCAATCCAAATGGGAAATAAAAATGCCATAGTGGAAGATCGCCAGGCCACCAAATTTGTGCCTATAAAGTGGAGTGTCCCAGGCTGGTTCAGCTCAATGAAATCACAGGTCGACACACCCCCTTATTTGCACAAAATTGTCCCTTAAAGAATTTATTGATACTGATATTGGAATGTAACTAGTCTAAAAAAAAATGCCAAAACAGCCTCAGCACAGTGGTGAAAAAATGATTTATGGAGAAGATAGGTTGATACAGTTGATGTAGATATACATAAACTAGTTACCGTTCCATCAAAATCACTGAACAACATAACAGTAATGTCAGCTCCAGCGGCTGTGCGCACCCAAACAGAGCAACAATTGAATTGCTACGCCGGGCTACGAATAGTGGCCAGTGGTACACATTAAACATGATTAGTGTTAGCCTTTTATCATATAGGACACGGGTGTCAAACACAAGGCCCGCGGGCCAAATCCGGCCCGCCAGACCTCATCATGTGGCCCGCGCAAGGAGATAGCACGCAGGGGCAGTGTGTCTAAAACAGGAGTGCTGCGGGCCGCGTCCACGTCCGCCTTACCTGTTCCTCCACTGTCGGCGGCCATGTTCCTGTAGGCACATATGTATGCGGCTACAGAAACATGGCCGCCGGCCTCCACGGCTATGTGGAGGAGGGCCCGGCCGCCTGTTACCTCTGATGCCCGGCAGTGACAGACACTGGGTGGGGACGTCATGACGATGACCCCGCCCGCCCATGCGTCTGTAGAGAAGTAGGAGCAGGCAGGGAAGCTGGACCGGGAGTCGGGGACAGTGTGGCCGCAGCAAGCAGTGAAGAAAAGCTGAAAGCCGCAGCAGCTGCAGGACAGACGGAGAAACAGTAAGTGAGGATGAGGATCACACTCACAATAAAAAAAATATATATATATCTGCTGTTTCCTGAGGTGTCCCCGTGTATAATAATAATAATAATGCCATGACACCACAGGCTGCTCCTCCTGTATAATCATTTATGTGTCATGGCATTACTTTTATTATATTATACAGGGGGAGCAGTCTGTGGTGTCATGGCATTATTATTATACAGGGGGAGCAGCCTGTGGTGTCATGGCATTCATTTTATATTATACAGGGGGAGCAGCCTGTGGTGTCATGGCATTATAATTATACAGGAGGACCTACAGATACAACCGGCCCTTTGAGGGTGACCAAACTGCTGATGCGGCCCCCGATGAATTTGAGTTTGACACCCCTGATATAGGATATACAATTCAATGTACTAATACACTTGTAGTAGTAGAGATTGTTGACCATATAGAGATTAAAAAAAAGCTAAAATAATGGTTTATAACAAAGGCATGATACATTTTAAATAGCATTTATGTCATGGGTCCTCAAACTGCGGCCCTCCAGATGTTGTGAAACTACAAATCCCAGCATGCCTTGCCACAGTTTTAACACTCCCTTATAGCAAAACTGTGGCAAGGCATGCTGGGATTTGTAGTTTCACAACATCTGGAGGGCCGCAGTTTGAGGACCCATGATTTATGTTGTCCATAAACCGCCTATTTACTTACAGGTCTTCTAAACACAATATAAATAAACTATCAGAGAAGGTTGGACCTCGGATGTACGCTGGTCATAGCAATCCCTCAAAATACTAATGATGTATTTTTGGAACTGGATCCACATTAATTCCTACCAAGCAGTTAACATGTGAGATACAAATATTGCAAGATAAGACATTTAGTTTACATCAAAGTCATAAGCCAATAAATAGCTAAATAGCACACTAACCATTACCGTCATTTACCGTATATCGAAGTACAATGTGCTATTCTGTAGCTGTGAGCTGAAATTCAGCATGAATGCAGATGATGTGTGTACTGTACGTTCGGTTTATTGATGTGTGAGAAAGACGACCGGTGTGCGATCACCAACACCCAGCTATAAGAATAGCGTCACATGATTCTAATACAGTGGTTTATACAGTATATCGCTTCACTCCTTACCAAAAAGCAGATGACCCCAACAAACCTGCACTAAAAGATAACACTCTATAACACCCCTTTCTCTATCACGGCAAATTTGGCCCGTGGTTTAAGAAGTTATTCTAATGAGCCAGTAATGTAGCTGAATTAATATAATTAGTGTGCATTTATAAAGAGAACATACCAGCTGGGAAGAGAGGGTGATAGCATAAAAAGAAAACACTATACCTTCCGTTAGTATCACTTAGTTTCTTTTATCCGCCTTGGAATGTCTTAGACTAAACCCTTTAGGCAGTTACAGCAGACATGAAGGAAGTACGGTATGAGACCTGTCAGTCAGGAGGAATCAAGGAACTAAGGTATAGGGGGGGCAGTATCGAGGTCTCAGAACAACATGAATATATGATTGTAGTTCTGCCTTTGGGCATCAGTGAATATTAATAGAATGAAGCCTAAATGTACTTACATTACAGGCACTGCACGCTTACATACAAAATACGAAACTAAAATCAAGATCACGTTCACAGTAGGAGAGATACCATTCTATGATTTAATCTTCAGTGTATTAACGATCTTGACAAGTTTAATATTTAAGGCTTACATACGTATAAGTGTCATAAATTGCCAAATGGCCTTAATTTCTGTCACCGATTCCTTGACTTGTTTCTCTTTTCCAACAATGACCAACTGGTATGATTTCTCTTATTCTGTATATTTTCTACAGTTATCATTATCAAACCTTCTGTGGGATTACTGTGTTAATATTTAAGTGACTAATTCAAATGACACAAAACATACAGTAATCATGCCAAGTAGACATATCATTATGGGAAATCGGGGTGCACCAAGGTCTACAGGACATTACCAAACATGAGGTGATTAACTGTACATGCTAAGCAGTAAAGTCACCCTGGAAAGTCTATTTATTAATATGGATTATTAACTATAGTTATTAATATGGATTGACAGGATGGGTGCTAAGCGAGAGACTTCACAAAGGCAAAGCACATAGGAAATTTGCAAGATACTAACCTCTAAAGAACCTGTAGCCCAAGGTGGCCGTTATGAGTCTTGGCGTCACACTGTCATATCGCACCCGCAATATTTAGTAATAGTCCCCACGAACCATTTTATACATGTTTTTGAGTAAACCACGGTAACTTGAACCTGTGGAGGTCTCCTTCACAAGGTGTTCAGTAAATAGCACAATGCACTCGTTTGCATTACATCCTTTCAAACATAAGAATTAACACCTGTCCTCTCCCCTACCACCCATACAGCAGAGTTTGGGGAAACATTCTCTCCTCTCCTCCGTGTCATCAATGGGGGAGTGTGATGATAGCGGTGACCTCCCACACTGACGTGTCTGATGACTATCACGGAATCCAGTGGAGGACCCACTGCCGGGTACTGGTGGCTACTGCACTCATATTCCCCAGCGTGGAAAGTGCCAGTGTCAGTGGAGGAGCAGACTGGTAGCGTGCGTGGGTCTCCCACAGTAGCAGCAGCAGCGCCATAGTCACTGGAAATATTACACTTTATCTCCATGGTTGTGGGATTCCGATGCTTCATATGGGAAAGAGCAGTCAGTGGTGATTGTTCTCCCTACTGAGCATCAGTGCTGTGCTCACACCTGTACAAGGATCGCATGCTGAAGGATGAAGGCGTCACTTGTCATTTTCAGGCCATATATTTGGGCAGATGTATTAAGCTTTAACAAGAGATAAATGCAAGGGTGATAAGGAGAGATAAACGTCCAGCCAATCACCTGCTAACTGCCATGTAACAGCCTGTGTTTGAAAAAAGTCAGTAAGGAGCTGATTGGCTGGACGTTTATCTCTCCTTATCACCCTTGCATTTATCTCTTGCTAAGGCTTAATACATCTGCCCCAATGAGAGAGAAAATGAAAAATTGATGATTTGAGTTTTTTTTTTTTTTTTTCGATTTCCATGGTTGGACAGTGACATTTGTAAAACCCATTCTTAGCAAGTATCTAGGACCGTACGAGAAGCTACCTGCCAAGTTTCAAGATTGTAGGCCTTGTGGTTTAAGAGATTTCGTAATGAGACAATCCATTGGCGTATCTACACATGAACACAGGCGATACCATTGTCATGACAATATCGATTTTTAACTACTCATTTAGCTGTCATATGAACTCATGAGAAGCGTTTTCACCTAGTCCTTTAATAGGATTAAGTGAGCCAGAGCTGTCGGACTTAATCCTATACTAATCCCCTACCATATTGTTCTATGTATTGTATTGCAGCTGAGAACAATAGGCCTTGGGTTCACCATGGCTATCCAGAGAAGGCTGGCTGTAGAAGCCTCCATCTGTATGTTTGCAATGATAGCATATGAATGTCAACACTCTACAGGAAGAGGAGGGTTAGGGTCAAGTTGCAGCAGAGGGTTAGGGTTCAGTTTTGGCAGAGGAGGGTTACAGTTAGGCATTATAGGGAGGACTGGCATTAGGCTGCAGAACGAGAGCTTAGTGTTAGGGATACTCATCAATGGAGTCTTTTAGAGCCCCCCAATATGACCCCATACATTTATCCCTGCGTTTTATGTCCTGTTGTGGTATGTTTAAAGTTTTGCGGTATCTTAGTGCAAAAGCACTGCAAAGGCCAGGCAACATACTTACGTAGCACAGCCATTCGCAAGAAGCTTTGTTGAACTATTTTGTACAACTGAAATCACTCAACCCCATCCGTGTTCTCACCACCCTTCCGCCATTCTCTACTTCTTACCTCTTATTTGATTCACTTAACGTTGGCGATGATACCGGTCTATTGATATTACAGTTGATGCTGTAAGATCTTTATATTTATATATATATATAACACTACATCATTTACAGCTGTTTTTTTGCACTTGATTTACTACAGTAGATTTGTTCCTGGGACCGTTATTCCATTGTATAGAATTTTTGTATATTAATTTACACATGCATGCGGTTTCCTTGTCACAACACAGTTCTTTTATGTAAATATATTGGTAGACCTTTGTATTTTTAAAAATGAAATAAATTATTTTGGAGGAAAATCAAGTCATTCAAATTTTACAGCTGTTTCCATCGCTGAATGTACCTCTCTCTGACACAGGAGCAGGAAAACAAAAATAAGAACCTTCTGGGTATTTCATCAAAGATAAATTGTAAAGTGATATTCTTGCTCTCTGCTGCCCAGAGCGGATATTACAAACACATCACTTTCCCCAATTGCACGTCTATGGTATCACAAACAATATCTCAGAACATAAGGCCTATAACCTCTACCATTCACGTGTCCTCTAGTACAAAGAGTCACGTAACAAATGTGCGAATAGATTAGTTGTGATAAGCACAGATAGGGGAATTTAATGTGACTTTATACCATAAAAACATGACATATTTTCATTCATTCTATTAAAGGACATGCTTTTTTTCAACAGGATTATACACTATTGATAAGTAATACTAATAAATATATATATTAATACTTTTCATAAGAGCATTTGGTCTTCATTACAGCAGGTCATTCCTACTGACCAACAGCTTGGTCTGTAGGAAGAGAGCGGAAGACAGGTACCCCGACTTAGCCACAGTACCCCCCACTTGATAAATCTGCAATCTGTGGGACTGCAGTATATTAAATCATCCAATGCTGGACAACGGCAGGACTCATTATTAACAGATCATGAAACCTTAGCTCTTACAATCTAAAGGTGGCCATACACTAGTAAGATTTATCTTGAAATCTGACTGGTTGGAACAAAAACATGGTTATGGATGAGTGACAGATGGTCAACTGTCATTTGCTCTCATCCATCACCATGTTTTGGTTCCAATCAGCAAGATCTGAAGATAAATCTGTGTGTGTATGGACAGGTTGGCAATCCCTGCTACACCACCCCGACCTCAGCCATGCTGTCATTCAATTAATAGTGATTTCTGCTTAATAAATACTCAACCACTCGCAACCAGCCTTAAAATTGATAGCATTCACATATAAAAAAAAACATTGTTACCCCCAAACCTGCCCAATATTTAATATAATTTAATATGTACACCTGTGTTTTATTATTTATATCATGCCAGTATAGGACATGATTAGCACTAACATTTATAAATATCTATACCTATCCCTGCCATTATGGGGCATGTAGATATGTGCAGGTTCTGATTTACTCTGATTTCAAAGCTGGATCTTATTGGCTATCCCAAATCACATGATAGTTGTTGACAGTTGATAGCCAATAAGATCCTGCTTTGAAATCCGAGTAAATCAGAGCCTGCACATCTCTACATTAAAGTAACAGCATTCATATTTGATAGAGGTGCCCATTCCCCCAAAACAGCCCCAGTATCAGTTCAACAGCATGAACAAATCTTCCGCTTCATACACTATACCAACGTTCAATTTGTATTGAGCACATCACATCGATCTTCATACACATAGACTCAGTATCGCTTGTTGCATTCTGCGCATGTGCAAATCCCGACAGCGAAGCAGCTTCACAGACACACAATAGATCTTACGTGTGTAATTTCACATCAGATCTATCATTAGATCTGCACTCTACGTGCAGCACATAAGATCTGAGGCTCGAACTTCCGAACCGTGTGCCTGCGCATCATACCGAAAAACCTCAAGGTTTGTACTTAAAATACACTAAATAAATGCATCGCGCAAACCATTGAAATAGTGTGTTCGGCCTAAAATCGTTCTAAAATCAGCCAGCTTAAGTTCAGCAGCAGGGCTACGGAGAATCAACCTGGGTTTTCCTAGAATGTATTAGGAATCACTGGCAGATTAGCATCACCTGGTGCTTCCTGTTATATGTGTGTTCAGAACAGAAGGTTGGTGTTCCCAATGGCAGTTAGTGCCTAGGCAATAGGCTTGCTGGGGTCCAGGGATTACGTTAGGTATTCTATGGAAGCACTCTTATTGTGAGAACAGCCATTGCTGTAACCTTAGAACTGCCAGTCTGTTATCCTGGAATGCTGTCTACCTGCTGAGAATAAAAAACAAGACTTCATCTTTAACCGGTGTATGCGATTTCTTCTCTCTGTGTCTCCCCCTCCGGTCCCCTGCCGCTGCTGCTGCTTCCCTGGGGAGGGGAGCGCATTGCGCGTCTCTCCTTCCCCTTCACTGTGTACCTGAGCCGTCAGCCAATCATACCTCGCGGGCTGGCTCCTGATTGGCTGCCAGCATGCGAGCTCTGATCGGCTGACAGCCCAGTGACACAGTGAGTGAGGGGAAGGAGAGACGCGCGATGCGCTCCCCTCTTCTCCCCTGGGAAATTAGCTGTGCCCATTGCCTGTGGATGGGGAGAGGAGGAAGGGAGGTGGCGGCGGCGGCGTTGGGGGGGAGCTGCCGGGTGCCCGGCTGTTTAACAGAGGTGGACAAGCCATGCGGCCGCCTCTAGAAACGGGCCTGTATATATATATATATATATATATATATATATATATATATATATATATATATACACACACACACACACACACACACACATAAATACATACATACAATCAATACACTTTACAGAAAAAACAAGTATACTAACTCATTCCATAAGTTGCTGTAAATTTCAACCATGGACAGGGAAAGAAAAAAGCAATGCAATTCTCTCACCAATCTTTTCTATTTGGGCACAGGGAGTGGGCTTATAACTCACTTGCTCAATTCCCTGATGTTGAGGTTAAACGGAGCAATGCTTTAATCTTAAGGAAGCTGGAGTAAGTGATACTCAACTCACTGTCTCATAGGGAAACTCTGAGAAGAACTTGAAACCAGTACACAGATTCCAGAAGACCTTCAGGATGTGTCTTAAGGCATCTCAGGTTGCGTATGTTGCCTTTAAATATCTATTAATGCACAGAGAAAGTTTGTCAAGGGCCTCCAAGTGCTTATGAATGCTGCATATGGAATAGCCTGACAACAGCTTGAGATCCCATCTACCTGGTCAGACTGTAAACATGCAGATTACACCCAAAATGCGAGACAGGATCCAAATATCAGATATGTCCGTTATTCATGTGCAGATATTAGTACATCACACATAAATCATTGCTCTTATTCCTAATCTGTATATTATTCAGAATTTATGATTTCCACATCGCATATCTATAAGACTGGGGAGCAAATTAGATGCACGTGTATGGCATACCTCCCAACTGTCCCGCTTTCCGTGGGAACGTCCCACTTTTTGGGGACGTTCCGGCGGTGAGGGGGGCTATTTGAAGTCCCTCCCTGTCTATACCCACAACAGAGAAGCTGGGGGTTGGCCTGCAGCTTACAGAGCTGCTGGTCAGGCCCCCACGGCAGCGAAACCGGGGCATGGTCTTGTGGGAAAGATCTAATTTGCAGGCCACACCCCTTGCCGGTAAAACACGCCCCTAATTTCAGGTGCGCACCTCCGGCACGCACAACTGTACCTCTTTTCTTAACTGGTAAATTGGGAGATATGTGTATTGCGACGGGATCATGACAATCGCCATGGGAGTTGCCACATTCAGCCTGGCTACATCTGTAAATCACTAAACAAATATTCAGAAAATAATACAAAAATAAAAAAAAAAATGTGACATGAAAGTGAAGATGTTTGAAACTGGGCACATCAATAATACCCCTTTCACACCGGCCACCTGGCAATCACCCGGCATTTTTGAGTGCTGGGTCATTTTGCCAGATGAAGCCTGACCCCAATTCACACCACACACAAATTCCCATGTTAAAACCTGTGTTTTTCTGTGGTGTGAAAGGGTCAACATGCGTCTTAAATCCAGGTCCTCCGGCCACGGTCAAGAGCAGGTTCATAGTGCCAGGATTTAAGACCCGTGTTGACCCTTTCACAACAAAGAAAAACCCAGGTTTTTCAGCAAATTCCCAGGTTGAACATTTTTAACCCGGTAATTTGCTTCTGGTGTGAATTGGGGTATAAAGGCCTGTATACATTGGGTGATTTTGGGATGAAAGCAGCTCACATTAACCATATGAGCTGCTTTCAGTGTGTATGGCCCGGTGGTGAGCACTGATGTGCGCTCCCGCATCATTGAAGGCAGCTATGGAAAGCCGTCCACCCTGGCGTAAATTGCTTGGACTGACAAAAATAGCTCAGTGGGTATGCAATGAGGTATTTTCAACCCAGCGGTTCCCGATCATCGCTCTGCATACACGCTGGGCAAAAATGCCCAGTGTGCATACAACTTAAGACTATTTTATTTTAAGTTCTAATAAGCTCCGGAAAAAGATTCTGAAACCTGCGACCTTTGTGAGAATTGTGCAGTTTAAAACGAATAACAAGGCAGCTGATGCATTCACCCAGGAGGCAACACACATTGCTGGATCACCAGCATGGGTGTCACTGTGGCATATTATGAACTGCGGGCACAATAATGTGTTTAACACATATGTGATGCTGAGAGTATTTATATTTTATACTTCTTGAGAATATAACAAGAATATTAAATTTACAATTTTATTGTTAGGGTTCCCTCAACTTACATTCTCTGGGGCCCATCCACACACTTAAGCTGTGAAAGTGGGTACATTGCTTATAGGGCCCATATTAAAGCTTATGTATATCGCTGGCCAGCATATAATACAGCTGTATAGTGTGTGGGTATGTGTTCAGCTTGCCAGCGGTTGGGGCACTGGTAGCCAAAATCCTAACGCCGCAATGGACGACCAGTGGGAAGGCTTAAACATCACTGGAAATGCAGACACCAGAATCCAGGCCAGTGAAAAGACCAAAACAAACATCACTGGAAACCGCGACAGCCAGCACCACAACTGTAAGTATGCCGGGGACTGTTAGCTTTAGGCCGTGAGTAAAAGGTCATTGTTAGGCTTCAGATTTTTGTTTTGTTCCTACGCTATTATTTATATTCACTCATTTCCAGTCTATTCTGAACACCTCAAACCTCACAATATTGTTTTTAGGCCAATAGGTTGCATCAAGGTAGCTGGATGACTATGTGACAAAAGTGGGCGGCACAAACACCTGGCCCATCTAGCAGTGAAACTGCAGTAACAGACAGGATTGGCAGCTTTAAAAACAAGGTCCCAAAGAGCACATAATGTAAAAAAATAAAGAGGTGCATGATGGAATTGCCAGCAAGACAGTTAGGAAGTCCGAGTTGCTTCCTCACAGTCCCAGTTGTGGGACAAAATGGAGGAGGAGCTGCTGCCACGTCCCATTCCGCTTCAGATGACAATATCCTGATCAGCAGGTCTTTGCACCTCTGCAGACTTGTGTCCGTAGGAAACAGAGACACAACATAGGCTTTAAACCGAGGGTCGAGCACGGTGTTCAAAAATGTAGTGGTCTGATTTTAATAGATTGACCACCCTCAACTCCTGGCAAAAAGCGAATGAAGGGCTTCATCACAAGTCCCACAAACTAGCGGAAATGCTCATTTTTCGCTAATCCTTCACTTTCTCCAGCTACTTCTGAAACAGCCTGATGAGGGGAATGACCTCGCAGCATCTGAACTGACTTCACGTTTGGCAAGGTCAACTGGCTGGAGAACCTAGTGCAACACGGAAATCAGCCTCCACTGCGCTTGAGTCCGGTGCATCCCTCCCTCCTCTGCCTATGTCATAGGTGACTGTGTAGGCATGAATGGCAATTTTTCTGCTCCTTCACCCTCTGCAGCATATAGAGGGTGGAGTTCCATCGAGTCACAACCTCTTGTTTAAGGTGATTGCAGGGCAGGGTCAGGAGGGTTTGCTGGCGCTCCAGTCTTTGGCAGGCGAAAGTGGGCAGCAATTTTACGGGCCACTGGAAGCATCTCCTGCACGCCCTTGTCACTTTTTAGTGAGAGCAAACCAATAGACACCATTTGATGTCTATTGACTGTCTTAACTGTTTTGTTAATAAAATGCGGAAATCTTACTTTTCAGAGCGAATGCTGGAATAATCTATTGATGGTGTGCGACCAGCAAATGCCTTTTACTCCGTTCGGCCGCATGCGAGCGGTTGAGTAAGCGTACACATCCCTTTGCGTTTGGTGGGGTGGTGTTTACCTGCTCACTATGCAGCGAGTATATAAACCCCAGTCCGGGATTTAAGGATAGCCATTCTTGAACACAGGTGACCTAAATAGTACCTCTATTATTCTGATTTAACCATCTGTCCTCAAGGATGGAAATCAGGAAAACCTGGACTGTCGGCGTGTCTTGAGAGCCAAGGTTTATTTAGATTTCCTGTTTGCATTAGCCCCAACCCTATGCGCTTCGTTCTAGCAGTGCGCTCCAAGACTCCTCTGTGTCAATATGGAAAAAGCTGTAGATGTAAAACTTTATTATGTCATAGCCTGGCAGAAAGCAGCGAAGACTTAATGAAATCTCCCTCAGATTTACAATCTGAAAAAGCGATTGAACAGACAGATGTGGCTATGTATGATCTGGCCTCTGACCTTCCAACCCTTTGATCCGGTCACAGCAGGTGGGCTTCTGCTCCTATCCCCCCCTCTGTGAATCTTCCACTCTTCCGCCAGCCCCGTAACCTTCATCTACAAGTAGTCCAACCGGGGCACAGGTGACTGTGAGATCCTTATCACAAGCAGCTGCCACTTCTAGTAATACAGAATGTCCTGTAAACCGAGTTTCCTCCATTAACATGTGGAAATAAAGATATTGCAATGCTCAAGAGAAACGTATTTGGGGCAATATAGGTCATTCTGCAGCCCACTTACATTTCCGGTGTTGCCCATTAATACTAGAAAGATTGTGTAACACTGTCCATGAAATACACTTTGCAAAACAGTTTTACAGCAGACACAGTATCAAAGAGATGGGTCAGACATCACTGATGTCATTTCTCCATCCTTACTGCTTCTAATCTCATTTAGACCAAGCAAAAATCAAGTTTAGTCTAATCTAAAAAATCTCCCGAAATAAGAAATCTGCGCTGACCTTTGATGCTTTATAAAAACATGAAAGAGAAACCTCTACTTACTGATATTAAGAAGCCTCAAAAGTAGAAAGATTTTATTTTAATAATACACATAAGAGTGTTGAAATGAGCTAACAACCATGGGTTTTGGAGCCGAACTTGCTCTATGTGGTCCCGCTATGGCATATTGTGCTTCAAAATAATGAACCTGTGTCTAGGTCAACAGCAGGTCGACATGCTCAACGTTTACACTGATAAAAGGACAACACAAACAAAAGGTCAACATGGGAAAGGTCAACATGAGTTGTTCACTTTTTTTTTGTTGCCGTCGACACCTGTGTACGTGGACTCCTTAAATAGTCCAGGTCGATGGTAAATGAAAAAAAAAAATTGTGAGAAAAATCATATGCTATTGTTGACCTTTTGGTGTAGACCTAGACACTGTGGCCAGCCATCTAAATACTATATATTATATGGCGTAATATTCATTCTAGCAAGAAAACTGATGCACTAAGGGGGCTATTCAGCTAACATTGACAAGAAAAAGGTGTTACTTACAGCAACTAATTCGAGAACGTTATAGAAAAATTATAGATCGAACCGGATTGGTTTGCTGTGGGCAACTGTCTCTTCTTTAGAAGGTTGTCCTTTAACTTTGAAAAATATTTATAAAACATTTGCCGACAACTGCCTTCCTATTGGCCTACATATTGGACACTGTTTATGTAGTAACTTTATTACACTTACCCATTTTCTTACCAGCCTATAATATTAGCGGAAAGACAAGCCACGTGTTCATATATTTTCCATTTGTGTACCTTATATTTATTGTGGTGGTTCTTAATTGTTAAATCTTAATATTTCCCAAACCGATAGACAATAGGTAAGTTTCGCAGTTTACGTAATGTGTCCGGAAACTTTTACCCTTTATTCCGAATTACGGGCAAACCAATGCATAGCGCCACGTAGTGTACCTTATCAGCGTATCTTACGCTACACCAGTGCCCTTATTGCGGTATCCTTACCAGTACTTAAACACACTCTCAATGTACCAGGTATTGTTCCTTTAAACACTTACGCTTATTGCAAATAAATTACATGAGACTTGGTATAAATTCAGAGCTAGGGTACAAAGTCCTTCACCGTATGTATTAAGTCCCTAATGGACTAAAGGGGTAACAGAGTATATCGAGATTACACAGTATACAAATCTTATCAATAACTAGCAAAAAAGGGGAAAAACAAATGTAAGCACAATCCAGCTAAAATGCAACTACAAACAATACAAAGGTACAGTTACTGTCTCTCTCTCACTCGCAGGCACCCCTCCCCCGGACCAGGGTACTGAATTCAAAGTTCTGAGCACAGTCAAATAGAATGTCCCTAGTCTGTGCGTGGCCTTATAAAGGGTCCAGACAATGGGGTACAATAAAGTTCTTCATTGGTCAAGAGGTCAGGTTTCGCCTCTTCTTATTGGTACAGTAAAGATGCACAGCTGGTTCTTAGTTCAAGGTTTCGTCATCATGTCCAGGGGTCCCTGCTGTGCATCTGGTTTCAACTGGATTTCCTCAGTTAGCCCTTCCTCGTGACAATGTATACATTAATAAATATAATGTCCATAACTTATGAATGGTATATGCTGAGCATTTCAAACAAACACCGGAGGACTGTGTGTGAGAGACTGGTCACATAGATACTAAATATGTCCTCGGGAAATTGTGTATTATCCTTAGTACTATGTGTTGCGATATTTAACCATATAACTATATTTTATTATGTGTTATTGTGGAGTATGATTCTATAATCCTACTCGCTCCGGTACACTCTTTACGTAAATATGCGGACAAAAATGGCCGCCATAGTATACTAGCGTGGTGAGGATACAATACGACTTCGACATAACATTAAACCATTGTCCAGCTGTAACTACTATAAGTGAAGGGGGCTGGTGTTTAACCTACATTTTCATCAAGTGAGATGGTACAGTAAGTCATATCAACACTGGAATAAATATGCCGCTGCAATGGGCAACCAATCAGAATCTTGATAGAATCTGATTGGTTATCCATAGCAACATCCCGTGTGAAATAGAACTCCCATCTTTATGACCCCTACATGTGAATACTTTACGGTTCTAACCCTACCTGTGGGCTACATTTACTAAAGCTTCTAAAAAAGAGGTGACGTTGTCTATTGCAAGCAACCAGATATCGTCTACCATTTCTCCATCCTAGAAAATGAGTAAAGTTTTGATTGGTTGCAATGGGCTAAATGCTTTAGTAAATCTATCCTTAAGTGAACTGTAAAGGTAGGTACCATGTAAGCTTCACCACCACCACCAATCATGGAAAGTAGAGGGCAACAGTTATTGTCACAAAGTTTTGAAATGCATGTGAAAAATGCTATTGTACGTTTAATTATCCTTAATTGCTTATGGCACACATAGAAGTGTGCAGGATTATGATAAGGGGTGTGCATTTTCACACCCCATTTTTAACAAAAAGAGATGACCATCCAAGGCCTTGTAACCAACGAAGCCGATGTGTTGTGCACGTGCCTAAAAAGAACACAAGCCTAAACGGATGAAAAATAGCATATATTCACCCAAAGAAAACATGGCTTAGGCAGACTGTCTGAGCCCATGCAACCATGGCACTTTTCAAATGATGATGCCAATGAAGTCACTCCAATTAGCCACAATGCATTTTTGGGCAATAAATACAATTTGTTAAAGCAATTAAATAAAAAGATGGTAATTTTTGCGGTATCCAATAATAGATAGATTTATGTCCAAAAATGATCCAACAAAAAAAAAAACATGGCATCCTCGATAAGTTCCCGATCCCTTGTGTTATCATGGGTCCAGCGGCTGCCTATTGGGAAATATACTTCTCGTGACTTCCAAATGACACAAGAGAGCAAATGACACAAGAGAGCCCCTCTTCTCCCCCTCCACCCTAACCTATAGTCAGCAGTAAAGAACCACTTTACAATACCCAATAACAAAAAATAGTTCAGTAGGAAGTGGCAAAAGAGCAACTTTTTAATATTAAGACATAATGTCTTGTTCTGAAAAGAGATCGTTGGCCCTTCCCGTGTGTGTGATCAACACAACATGGCTTCCAAGAAGCACCTGAACTAATAACTTGCTGCATGGACTTCATTAACATTATCTAACATAGTAATATGCACCATATACATATATATATATATATATATATATATATATGTTAACAGCGGTTTTACTTGCTCTTTAAAAAGGTATTATAAAAAGAGGTAAAAGATCAATGAAACAATTTAAAAAATAAAATAAATGTTAGCACACCTATTTCTACGTGAGCAGCTTATATATTAATGCAAACTTAAAAGGCAACTAAACTTGTAGTAATCATATTAAAACCTTATTAAATTATAACATTATTCCTGTTGTTCCGATTAAAAAATAAAGAAATGTTTGTGATATTTCTAAATAGGTATTACAGACATAATAAAATATATAGCAAAAAACACACACATACAGTATACTGACTAAATCACATATATATTACTGCTTTTGTATATCCTGCTGATCATTGTCAGTTATCAAGTGCAACGTGAACCCTGATTAGTGGCGTTCTTCGTATGTTCCATTATCTCTCCTAATGGCCCGTTGGTTTTCTAACTGGTTTATTTTTCTTTGAAGCAGCTATATGGATTGTTAAACACAAATCTTTTATATGAAGAGAAATGGCTCTGATGATAGGAAAATTGAAAAGTAAAAGCAGCGCGCACACCGCTGACCACATA
The DNA here is from genome assembly GCF_055691185.1 of Crinia signifera. Lineage (NCBI taxonomy): Eukaryota > Metazoa > Chordata > Amphibia > Anura > Myobatrachidae > Crinia > Crinia signifera. The sequence continues at coordinate 9,126,673 of NC_139225.1, read as the reverse complement.
TTTTAATGGGATACCGCAAGTTGCACAGTAGAACCTTGTGACCTGAAACAGATAATGTAACTCTCATCCACTAGTCTCCGGCTGCGGTGCTGAACTGCACAGTTAATGGATACCTGACTATATTAATTATGAATTGTGGGAAGCGATTCTGTCAATTTATAGAAAGCGGTTGGTAAATTAAACATGATAAAAGACAAGCAAATTTATCAATCTACATGTTTCTAAAAAAAAAAAAGAAGACGACAAAGGACAGGTCCAAGACTTCTCATACGAGTGCAGAATAGGTACTCTTTTTAATAAAAACATTTCCAGTTTAAAAAATAAAAATACCATAAAATGAATTGTGTGCGTGTAATAGAAGAGACAGTTATATTTTTATATTATAAACCAGAATACAGTAATTCTCTGTGGTATGAGGAACGTAGCTTGCTCAATGATCCTCCGATCTCCTTTGAATAACGCAATTTTCCTTGACTATGTTGGCACAATGTTTGACGACTACTTATATTGTATTTTTGAACATGATGATATTGTAGCAATTATCTTTTTGCATGATACACGTATTATACTTATTATTTTGTAATCGAAAAAAGAGATACAGTGTTCCCTCCACTGGCGCTTGATAGGATGGTACCTCCCTTTTGATTGAGGTATGACCTCTTCTCCCAATTACACGATAACCAAGGTATATAAATAAATACCGTACATCCCTCTCATCCTGCAAACTTTTTTATATAGGTCGTACAAGTAGAACATTTAAAGTTTGTTTGAGCGAACACTTAAACAATATAAAAAAGGGGTTAGAATCACACTCCTTATCTTATCATTTTAAAATGAAGCACAATTCATCCCCTGACGCCATTACCCGTTTCTTGTGTATTAAACAAGTCTCTACAAATATTAGAAACAGAAACTTACCAACCATGTTGGCGCAGGAAGAGATGAAATGTATTTATAATTATAATACTTTAAAACCTCATGGTCTCAATCAGGATTTTGAAGTAAAATGTTTTTTATAACTTCATGTTTGTTCATCAGCTATAGCCTTTCTTACACATTTTTTATCATGTTTGCCATTTTTTTTATCATGTCCCATATTTGACATCCATCCTCCGTTTTATGAGACACCCCTCCCCCTTTTTTATGATGTATTTTAATATTGCAAACTAATGTATTCATGTATTATTCATGTTTTATTCATATGCATTTTTATATTTTTCATAGAGTTTCCGGATATTTAGTATGTCTAAGAAATATATGGACCAACATTATACACAATAATCCGGGACGCACATGTTGTTGCATTGGGGTGTACGAATATGGCTGCCGGATCCAACTCCGGACATCAGAAGCCGCCCACCGGATCTTACATCACACGCCGGGTCGCGTGCTTAGTACACTTCACCGGAAGTGCAGTATCGCGGACCGGAAGTCGCGGCTGGTGCCGCACGGCTTTGGACATGCGGACACTCTGAACTCACCACCTACCCATCTGGACTGAGGATAGGATGCTCTAGGGTTTAGGGGAGTGTATATTACTTTATCATGTGAATTTGATTGGAGGAGCTTGGTACTTATACCCGGAACCTAGGGATTCCCAGCATTATCCTTGAAAAATACCTCAGTGGAGGTCGAAAGCGCTTGGAGCTGGGACTTCTTCTTGAATAGCGTGTTTGGACTGGGTGGACTCTGTGCCTGCTGCGGTGTCTGTTTGAAGGTGAAACCCAGTATCACCATCACTCTTTTTGCGATCTATGAGGACTGTACTGTTCATCCATGTTCTCCACCACATCGGGTAACAGGCCATTCTACCACTCACCTATTCTTCTTTTAACTGTGTCACTTCTGTATTGTATATTGTCTTATTAAATGGTATCACACTATTTTGCCATTTTTGTAATCTCTTTTTGGGGCGAGTTTACACCACTCACAGACCAACTAAGAAAAAGGGGGACTCTATTCTGGTGACACAGAAATTATCTACACAGAGGCGGAGAAGAGGAACGTTTTTACACTAAGAGGGATGTACAGTATTTATTTATATACCTTGGTTATCGTGTAATTGGGAGAAGAGGATCGTACCTCAATCAAAAGGGAGGTACCATCCTATCAAGCGCCAGTGGAGGGAACACTGTATCTCTTTTTTCTATACCTATTTCATGGTGTTGGGGTCACCATTCTCCAGTGTGGACCCACCATAGGCTGCTTCAGCGCACACGCCCAGTGACTTTATTTTTGTATCCATTTTATTATTTTGTAATGTCTTGAAGCTTTGAACCAAAAAAAAAGTTTCTTAACAAAAAACAAACAGAAGAATTATGTTTTGCAGGTAAAATATTTTTTTTCCGACGTGTATCAAGCTCAGCAGCTTGTCATCAGGGACAAATATATAAGACATTATCACCAATGTCTTAAACTTCCATTGCCCTACCCTCCCTGAAGTTTCATGAGGTTGAATGGGAAAGGGATCTTGGACCCCAGATAAGGAGATATGGGAGGATGAGGCAGGGGATTAGTAAATGCTCCATTTCTAAAAACCTCAAATGAAATGTATTATTATTGGTACTACACTACTTGAGACTTAACAATATGTTTTCCTCCTCGTCTCCTAAATGTTTGCAGGGATGTGGCCACAGGGGCACTATGTTACATACTGTAGCTGGTGGACATGCCAAGATTTTTCACGTACTGCTCCTTTTTGTTTATTTATTCCCTACCACTCCCTTTCAGACATTACAAAAATGTAAAAGGGCTCATAAGTCCTACTTCTTTACCAAGCCCAGCCAACTTTCATCCTAACCCAATGTTACATACTCACTGTGTACCCCATCTGTGTCACCCAGGTCTGTCTGCATCTACCTTTAGTATGTACACCCTCACGAGCATGGCACCTTTCCTTCATGTGCCCTACCCTAATTTACATAAACCATCTTCATACTTCCTTCGATTCCCTCGGTTTTATGCCAGTATAATATTTACTTCAGTATTGTCTGCTGATGCGGATGTTTATATACCTTGTATTTGTCCTACACTGTCTTGAACTATAAGTCACCATTTTCTTGTTTTGTTTACTTGTTTATTAACTTGTTTAAAGGGGCGCTGCGGATCCCTTGTGGTGCTACATAAGTAAATAATACTGCCCAAATATTGCTCACTTTTGGGATTCGGTTCTTTGTCTCTTGAACACACTTCTGGAATCTCTGGTAATAAAGGATCCTTGGGACTTTTTTGTTATGCTACCTGAGCTCCAGACCTCAATACATTTTTTTCACAGAAATTACTTTAGGCCCTCAATTGGAAACTATTTCACCACCAAATCTTTCTGCCTTTAACTGACAGATATGGCATGTGGCTTCTTAGGAGGACATAATATATTACCTTCACAACAGAGGCCATGTCTTCAATCAAGCTTCGGCTTCCTGGCTCTATTTAAAACAAAGTCTCCCATTCTGCTCTACCGCTAAGTGTTAACCACCGGTGGTGGACACGGTCTTGGTCATCTGAAGCAATCTCCACCAATACTACTACATTCCTTAGCAACTGGTATGAGATTCCCTCAGCAGCTTTATGTTGTGGCCATGCCCCCCCTCCCCCACCACCACCTTATTACCATCTTATACTCTATTTCCACTTCTGACTACCTACATTCCAATTAAGTTTTCTCATTGTTCCTTGTGTCATTTATCCGCTTCTCCACTCTTTGTTTCCATATTGGGCTGGAACTTTCTGAGATATTTGACCCTAATTATTTGCCTTCCTCTGTAGGTACCACTGTTTAATTGTTTTTCTTTCTTCCTGTATTCTTTTTTTTTTTACTAACTCCTTCTGTACCCACCCTGACTGGCATGACAGGGTGGGTACTCTTACTAGTGCCTAGAATTTTATGGACTTGTTGGGAAATTATGTAAAAAGCAAGCAATGTTAAATGGAGAAGCTTTCTCTTTATACAAACCATCATCCTCTCAACCTTATACACTGAGCTCCAAGAACTAAAAGAATTTAAATTGAAGGAACTCTCCGGATATAAAAAAATAATCACTAAAAATACCAAATTGTCAGCGTTGAAAGAGAGAATGCACTTTATAGAATTTCTTTATTTGGTTGATGTAGTTTGCTTTTCAGCAGGGAAACATGTACTGTAGACACAATACTTTTAGAATCATTGAACAGACTCTTAGGTAAACTAGTGTAATTGTCTGTCAGAGGCTTCCCTTTCTGCACAAATAACTCTACAAATTAGACTTTACTTACCAGTAAATAGCAGATCAAATAGCCCATTGAATTTTTTTTTCCCCCATAATGGAGGAAGCGAACTCGTCTATGAGCTAAATTGGATGCTTTCTGAAGTACAGAGAGCTGTATGTATAAATGCGTACACAGAACATTCAGCCTTTCTTCTCCTCTCCTCATACACAAACAATAATATGTGAGCGAAATCAGTGTATAAAGCTAACAGATCCATTTCCAAAATATCCCCCTACTACCTCTATCAGCTGCCTCCACTTAAGATAAATATTTTTGTGCTGATTATCATTATGAAATTACAGTAGGTTTCAGGAAAGAGCTGAAAACACATAAATGTACCTTGGGCCTTTAACACTTTGTACATACAGTATTAAATTCATTAGATGGTTTGTAAAATTAGATTTAAGATGTACTGTATGGCTTTTCTAACTTCACAATATAGATTTTATTGAATTTCAAATTCAAAAAAAAAGAAAACAGGAAGACATCTGACATTAGCAGTGCTGCACAGGACCTGGAGGCATCTCATGCTGCATGGCCTATTGAGGCCTATTGAGGCCTATTGAGGCTGGATGTACGTAGACTCCTCTGTACAAAGACCTCTGAGCAACACGCTAAATGTCCATTGCAAACAATCCATGGAGCCTTTACAACTGCATACGACGACTGAGACAGTGTGCACAGTTTATGTCATGACTGTGTTTGATTACCCACCCCCATTGCTTCCCACAAATGCTCACTGACTGTCAATCGATCTATTCAAAGTACTGTTTTCTCCACTGCCGAAAAACACTTGGATTGGTGAATTACTCGCCAATCCACCTGTTTATGTCCAAATTGCGTCCAATTTTTGTCTTTTTTTTTCATGTTTCGCCAATGCCATTTCGACTCTTAGAAAAAAAGTGAAACTGGTCTAAAAACCAGCCAAAAACAGCAGCAATTGAATAGGAGAGTACATTTTTTCAGCTAACTGAAAAAAACTTACTTAATTGAACATCCCCTATAATAGAAATACAGATTGCATATTATTTTAGGAGAAAATGCTGCTTTAACAAGAGTTGAGAAATGTTGTCCTATCAAGGACAGTAAATAAACAGGCTTGTCTATTTACTCCAAACTATAGTCCATAGGTAGCATTTGTTGAAAGACATACTATAGACATTTCCTTTGACATTGAATTGATACCTGAAAGTAATTTATATTCCAAACATCAATATATTTTTGCATGAAGTTTTGTCATTGGTATACAGGCCTCGCATCCCCAGGCATAAGAGCACTGTCAATCGGACACCCTCAGATCCAGTCAGGAATATGCTTTTTATTGATCATATTTTCTCTTATAAAGCCATAAGCGACAACTTTTAAAGACTGTTCACAGATACAAGAACTGGAGAATCTAAAGGCAACATACATGTACATAATTATTTACTTACCCAGTGAAGTGGGCTTCAAGTTATTGGCCCTTATCTTGGCCGGTGTCCGACCCACCTTGTGGATAGTGGCAGGTGAGGAGTTTGACTGGGATGTTAGGCCTATCAAAACGTAATGCAGGTGTCCTAAGGCGGGGTCAGGGATGACGAACACCTCCCGTGAAGCAGAAACACAAGTCCCCGATCCCCTGACACTTTGGTTGGGGAATTAGGGAAATTTAAAATATCATATTTCCCCAATTCGCCAATCCCAAATAAAAAAATTATTGTAGAATTAAAACATGCCAAAATTCACAGATTTCCTTACAGATCGTTGATCAATGATGGCCGCTGATCAGTTTATTTTGTTTGATCAGCGGATATGCATTACAAATGAGGATCAGCAGTAACTTTCAGGATGGTATATCCAGCAGGGACAGGGTACCAATGACAGCTTTACAATTCGCAGGGTGAGGGCGAGAGCAGGTCAATCTACCAGAGCTTCTCCTTTTCCGTCCCAGAAGGAGCACTACACATTGTGAGGCAATCAAAGCTGGATGCAGAGGATCATAAGCAAGGTGGAGTGCAAAGTAGACATCCACTTGAGGAGGGTCACTACACTTTAGCTACAGCCAATAGTAAAGGCATTGTCTGGAAGAAGCACCAGTTCAACATAGATGACCCCAAACAAACAAACTATGAGAGCAAATCGTCGAGATCAGCAAGGGGCATAGGTCTGAATAAGCTTGAGATACAGATTTTATCTACTACTTAAAAAAAATGTATTTAAAAAATCTCCTCTCCTCACTGTTCTTGTATGGCTACAAGAATGACCTGTCTCCCTACATACACACATAGTTGAAGAGGACTAATGGGAGGTGGTAGTAACATGAGAAATCTTCTGCTCATTTGGTGGACATTCTGGTACAAAGTACTGAACCAACGAAGTTCAGTAATTCATTGACATATCCCCAAGGATTTTTGTACCTACACAGCCCCACACAGGAGGGTTTGATTCTTTATCTGTAGTGACACATTATTTCCATCACCATCCTTAAAATTTTCTATGATTCGTCCATCAGCAGCAATTCTGTTATTTGGTACCAGATGGGACAGCCCTCATTAACACATTAATGGGTCTTGAAAGCCAAAAACCATGTCATCGGTTTGTTGTTTTTCACTTCTGGAACACTGGTGGTAGCTACTCAACACGGCTGAAGCGGAGACCCACACGAGCCTTGATGTTTGATTACATTTGTGTTCATGGGTAAATACTTAAAAGGTGTTTATAAATATTTATTGCCCCACTTATAACCCAAAACTGTGTATACCGCTATAAGGAGGACAAAAGTTTTGAAATTGTAAATATTATAATATAGAGAGACACAGCTGGAAAGATAGGTTGCAACTCCAAATCAAGAAGCATAAGGAACCAGGACAGTTTAAAGCAAAAAGTTTTTTTTTTTTTTATAAATTATTAACAGAAAGAATTCAATGATTACTTATCTTAAACAGCCATACAAGTGGCACATTTTATAACACTCTCATTTGCAAGTTATAAGTGTTAAAGTGGTCCAGCTATAGTTGTTAGCTGAATAAAGAATAATTGCAAAGTAGGTAGATTTTTTATTTTTTCAGGAGCACCATTAGTTAGGGAAAAAAAACATTAAAAAATTGAATTTTTATATATATATATATATATATATATATATATATATATATATATATATATATATATATATATATATGTGTAGGTCCGGCACGCCCCACAAATACAGTAATACTGTGACCGGTGCCCACCGTGTGTGGGATTCTTCACCTGGTTAGTGGGTCCCACCAATATACAGGCATATAGAGGCAAACTGCCTCTTGTTCCTGCATTGCATCGAGTTCCCGCCGGATGAAAACGGACAGCAATGCAATCATGAAATTGAATAAGGTACCCGTTACAATGAAGATGATCGCATTGCCTTAAGTTTGTAATTTTGATCCTGCGGGTCATCATCTTCATTATTAATAGGCTTATTGTATAATAACATGTATATATTGTGCAAATTTTAACAGTGAAGTCCTATTTTAACTGGGAGAACTATTTTTATATTAAAAATTGAAAAGCGTTTCAAAAATCATTTGAGATAATTGCTTGTTTAAAGTCTATACATAAGCGCCCTCTGAATCTATTCTTTATATATATATATATATATATATATATATATATATATATATATATATAAAATATACTTTTTAAGAACACCCAACTACCCCTTGAACAACAGATACAATAGATCCATATGCCTTATGAAATAAGAGATGCACAATCTTTATATTTAGCATAATGATACAGTATGGTTATTTCACATGTAGAACCAAGTAAATCATGAACATCTTCCTTTGCACACAAATAGCAAAGATCAGGGATGGACTGACAATAGAAATCACATGAAATCTTTCCTGGTGGGCTGGAGCGCCTCCTGTGGCAGGGAGAGGGTAACAGACTGCTAGTGTGGGCGTGTTAGGGTGTTGAGGGTGGCATGCTGCAGTGGCTGTGTTCAGGGGTAGAAGGTGGCAGCGGTGATGTGGGTGTGTAAGGGGGACACGATTTGGAATATATTTTAGGGCCACTCTAAAAATCATAATCCGCCCATGACACCAGGGAAGGGCATTGCAATGGAAATAGCATTAAGTCGTAGACACATCTGCAAGTACAATACAGCTGAAAATGTGTCCAACTCAGAATCCGGCCTATTAGGAGAGGTCCAACCCTACAGCAGACCCCACCCTTCAACAGACCCCCGCCTACTTGAGGGCTACTTCCAGATATTTCCAGGGCTGGTTTTCCATCCCAATTCGCCCCTAGTTATGGGGATCACTGGGGCTATTTAACTTGATGGTCAATGGCTTTGTATTGCATTCTCTGCACTACAGTGTTTAGTATAATGGTAATGCTGCCCATACACTTGTGCAATTGCATTCTGTGCGATCTCGGGTTCGATTTCCTTTGAAGCTCAGCATTCAATAAATCTCATGAAAAAAGCATTTTAGTGCATTCGATTTTGCATTCGATCATGCGATTTATCTAATGCACCGTTCGATAAAAAAAGAGGAGGGGCCAGGAAGTGACCAGAACTCTTTAAGACTCGCACGTCGTCGTTTAGAAAAATAGCATGCGCACAAAACAGCATTCGACCGCACATACAGTTCGAGAAATATTATGTGCAGCACATAAGACCGTGAGACGCGACATTCGAGCGGCGTGGCCGCGCATCGTGTCGAACGGTACACATTTTGTGCATACAATTATTCGATTTCTCGGCCAGATGAGGTCGAAATCGAAGGATTGTATACAATATCTCACAAGTGTACGGGCAGCATAAGTGCTATGCATCCATAATAATGGGAACACGATAGCCTTAGGGACTCAGTGAAGACCCAAAACCATTTTTACATTTTTTTTTTAAATCAACTCTAAAGTGGACAGTTAGAACAGAATGTTTAATGCTTTAAATGTAAAAAACTCTATTGTGTTGTTATTCATCTTCCAGTATATTCATCCCCATGAAACAATACACTGTCCAAACCTGAACATCAAGGGGGATGTAAAAAGCCAAATATTTCCGCATCCGTCTACTAGAAAATATAGCAAGACAGGGGAAATATCTTTACTCCGAACACTTTAATTCAACTGGCAAACTTCTATAAATGCAATATACACAAAACAAAGGTATCTATTGCAAAATGTATTCATGGCCTACAGTGCTATCCATGTAATATGTACTAGATCCCAGGGAGTGAGCGCAGCTATCTCTGTCCTCTCTTCGACAGGTGACAATTGACACCGGGGGAAGGTGCTCCAGCTTTTTCATTTGTCAATTGTTTTCTTCTTTGTGCTTTTAGAATAGCAGGGAGAGAAAAAGAGACCGGGGGAGTGCAAGATCCTCATAATGAGCTTAATAATTTCTATCTGTGCAGAAATTTAATTGGCCTTTATTAACTCATAAATAGCAGACAGCTTTTTGCGGGATGAATGCTGCGGCACCCTACTGTGATCAAACAGAGGAAATAATCAAGCCATGCTTCTGCAGTGCACGTAAACTGATCTGCGTCTTGGTCCTAATATCTGACTGAGAACAAGCAGAGTACGCTCAAGGCTTTTTATCAAATTCCCAGAGACGCAGAACAAGTAATATAATCTGGCCCCGGTGACAGAGCTGGTGTGCGGCTGACGGATTAGCTCCCGACTTATAAAGGAATCGCACAATACTTTCTCCGCACTAATCAGTTATGTCAGTTTCAGTATGCCGAGCACTATAAAAATAAAATAATGACTTCTCCCGCGTACCGCCTGGTACAGCTTATCCACTCATCTGTTCTGCAAAGTGTATTGGGAACGCTTCTATTATGTATGCTTAACAGATTTAAAAATTTAGGGCCAGCTGATACCTTCCAAGAAACCCACATCTGAGATCCAGAGCCGCTGCCAGCACTTCCCATAGAGATAAAATGTAACTGGTGAATTTGACTGTTTATGTAGTCTTATATCAATAAAAAGAGGTGGGATAAAATGATTTGGATTGAGTACTGATTTGACAAATGGCCGGGTTGAGGGGCGTATTCCAGAAATGAATGCAGGCGTGGCATTTGGAAATAGGGAAAAATGTATTTAGTCCCGTAGCATTGTGGGTTCCTTGGGCCCATTCGCAGATGTAACAATTGAAGTGTATGTAAATCCTGTAGGTATAAACCAGTCCAAACCGCTCATATGACAGTGTAGCTACTCTTACAGCCCGTTCTCACTGCCAAACAAATGATCGGGTCAAGCATTTCGACCCAGGAATGTCGACCCGGGTAGTCCTGTTCACACTAAGAGAAATACCCATGTTGAGAGGCAAATTACCGGGTTGAAATGCTTAACCCGGTTATTTGCTTGGCAGTAAGAACTGGGGGTCAGATTGAACCTAGCTAACTAACCAGGCATTTAAATGCCGGGTAAAGGTGGGATTATTCACACCAGCAGTCTGAACGAAGTATCACTGGAAGATTTTACCAAAACTGCAGCTTCCCCCAAGTCAGTGAGGCCAGCTAAAGGACGTGACTTCACTGGCTTCAGTGTGACTGGCAGTGGCTTCCTATTGGAAATGTTACTTGCCAGTCACAAACACACAAGGCAGTCCCATTGGTAGGTGTTCCCTCTCTCTGGGATAAGTAGAGAGCTGGCTTCCTGTAGGAAGCCACTTCCTGCCTTATCGCAAAGCTTAATCCAGCATCTATGGGCTGCAGTTGATGCAGTCCATAGAATCAGGGGTTTGAGCATGCACAGTCACAACACTGCAACTGTGCATGCATAGGTCCCAGCACCGGCTACATCCATTGCACAGGTCTTTGGACCTGGGACTGGTGGCAGCCCTCCTGTCAAGTGTAAGTAAGAACCGCCGATAGTACAAACACTTAAGGTAAGGCAACTTATTTAAATTTGGGTTGTTCATATATTATATTTTCAATGGGAAACAAGCGGTCTTGGAAACGTAGGCAGGTACAATACATTTCTCCTGGCATAATAAACAATACTAAAGTTGGCCAGTCATGTTAATAATGATTAAATACAGTCAGATGTAGATTTCTGAACTATTCAATACTACTTTGGGAATGTTAGAAGACTACTCTGGAGTGGCGGAATTGAAGGTCTTTGAAGCACGTGTGTTCTAATCATGCAAAAAAAAAAAAGAGGAACGGAGATTCAGGAGTCTCCCGGACACTAAGGCAGTTGTGCTCAGTCCTGTGAGACTCTGCTAGGTTTGGCAAGCGTTTTAGTCGAGGCACAATACGACTAAGATGCACAATACGACTAGGAGGCACCAGGAGACTGTTTTGATCGATTTGATATGTGACACATTTTTATGACACAAGTCTGTATATGAGAAGATTCACAGGGCCACTGACTGTGTATAAACACAATATTGTACAACTTAATACAAATGTGCCCTCATACATCTTGCGTCAATTCGCCATGCAGCGCAAGATGCCCGCCATAAGTGAGATGACAAGTCCCATGCAACTATGTAATTGCCAGTCATCTTATTATTACCATAAATGCATCTTATTCACGTTGATATACAACGCAGGCACAATAACAGACTTTTCTGATTAAAATGATATGCAGCATACCTATATTCTGTATGTGACCATGCCCGTATCTGCATACGAGATGGGAAGTTACACTATCTTTTGGGGGTAAAAAATTACCTAGCAAGTCCTAGGCAGATAGGGAATCGGTCACACGCAGAATATAGGCATGACACATATCATTTTACTCAATGAAGGCTGCTTGTGTGTGTCTTTCTTATTGTTTTGAGAATATGATGCATTTTAATGAACAGAGTTGCACAAAGACACCGCTACCGAGTCATACCACAGCGTGGTTTAATGTGCAGGGAGGCTAGATGTGTGAGGACACATCTGTATGTTCAGAATAGTACAATTATTATATAAAGTGAGAATTAAGACAGGAAATGCATTTCTTAAAGTACAGTACACACACACACACACACAAACATGCAGTAAGTCACAGTTACCACACATTTGTATCTACTGTCTAACTTGCTTAGATCCATTTCAACTAATTCTGGATTTGTTACCATGAGTACCTGTACACTAACCCCTTTCTTAGAAACTCTTTGACAGTGGCTTACACAAATGGCGGGTGACAAGTAAATTGAATCAAGTTAGCTGTACAACAAAGGGACCTACCTCCATTAAGCTTGAGTGTATTCCTATGAGGTAGGGCATTGGAGCACTGCAGGAAGAGGAGAAACAGAGAATGAGTATTCAATATGAAATACAACAGCTTCGTATTGATAAATTGTGTGTTTTCTAGATCACACATCGGCCTCTTTTCTTCAAATACAATTACTTTATGGCCATCTGTAAAAAGCGAAATCTGGACACTTATGTAACTGCCACTGTAGTATAGTAAGTAAGGCAAATAAGACCCCCAAAACGTCATAGGGGTAATAGAAACATTTGTTTATTGAGGTGTAAAGTTAATGGAGATTAAACATTTGCTGCATCCACTACAAGGCATTAAGCTTATTGGCAAGGGTTCAGATGGAAAGAACACTGTGTAACATGAATTGTGTAGTATCACATCACAGAACATTTTATACAGTAGTTTATCTACATGTGATGGGAATGCTTGGGCTCCGTTCACATTATAGCTCTGTCTTCACACCTACGTGTGTCACATCTACTCCCGGAGGTGCAGGCTACTAAGAAATCGTAAATGGATTAATGAGCTTTTTTGTGACTGATTGATGAAGTCTGTACATATGAAGGCTGGACCAGAGAAAATATGATGGTAAAACGACTTTAGATACTATAGGAACAGGTAAAGCCGACCAGCAGAAATGCACAAAAATCTCCTCTAGAAATTCTCTGAAACAGTAAAGGCCCTGTCACAGGAAAGCCGCTCAGGTGGGGCAGATGTAACATGTGCAGAGAGAGTTAGATTTGGGTGAGTTATTTTGTTTCTGTGCAGGGTAAATACTGGCTGCTTTATTCTTACACTGCAATTTAGTTTCAGTTTGAACACACCCCACCCAAATGTAACATGTTACATCTGCCCCACCTGCAGGGCAAATGGTTTTGTTCATTTGAGGAAAAAATGTCGATCGGGTCTGAAATAGGGCCGGAACTAGGTTTGTGCCAGCGGTGCCTTGCCCACAGCGCATCTGCACTGTGAGCGCACATGCCGGAACACACCTTGTCACCAGACTCCCCATGCCAAAGAAAGTGACAGTGTATTCCCTCCGCGCTGCACTGTGCTTCCCTGCTGGCGGGTTCTCAGTCGGTCCCAGTGCCGCCTGCAGAACAGAGGGACTGAATCTATGACACAGGTTGAAGCGCTGCGCTGTTACTGATTGACCAACGCCCCCGGCGTATGCACAAGCGCAGAAATGACCCTGCACATGCGCCCACCATCGGTCCCCGTGCAAAAGTTGTGGTCCGTGCCAACGGACCAGAATAAGCCCCTATATAAAGTAACATGTGGCTTATAGGAACACAGCAGGTTCGGACAGGCAGCTCAGATATTTATCTATTTATGTTAAATGTTATATAAAATGTTTTTTCTTGAAAAAAGAAGAACTATGTCTATAACCTAAGACACCTCCTACTTTTCATCACGTTACCCTGGCATTGTCATCCTTGTTTTATTTATGAGCAGTGATGGTCACAGGGATATAGGAGGAAGTAGCTGTTAATCATGTATCTATGTACAGGACCGGTGTAAGGCTTATCGGCACTGTAGGAAAAACTTCAACCTACTGCTCCCCCCAGCCCCACACTGCCACCAATACCCACTTTCCAGACCCTTGAGTGAAAGTGTGGAGGTGGTGTCCAAGAAGTCCTGCATTAAGTAAAACAAGATTGTCTTTATAATATATATACTTCACCGCCAGATCCCGTGTACTAGGCAGCTGCCCAAAGCTGCCTTACGGTAGAGTCTACGGACCTTATTCTGTTCAGTTCCCTCGCATGCGAGCGCAATGTTTTTGCAAAGCGCATTTCTGCACATGTGCATGCACTGGGTGTGTGCAGACACGGCAAATAGATTGTTCGCCGTGGGTCCTTGTATGGCTCACCTCTCGCCATGTTACCATCATAGTGTGCCCAACATGGCTGCCTCATCTGATACCAACATGGCTGCCTCATCTGATACGCTTTTGAATGGGATTAAAAATAGATGGACCTGACCATACTTTTAAGCGTTAGGATGCTTAGGGTGGAAAATACATGTAAATTATTACCCAAAATTCATACACCAATCCTGCACTATGCTTACTCTGTGTTCTAAGTTTTGTTTTTAATGTCTGTGTGGCTATTGTATTATTATTATTATTATGCATTGTTTTATTATGTCTGTAAAGCGCCTTAAGTCCTGTTGGAGAAAGAGTGCTGTGTATATATATATATATATATATATATATATATATATATATATATATATATATATATAACAACAAATATTTTTATTATTATCATCATTATTAACATCATCTCTCTCCAAGGCTTAGTAAATAGACACCATAGTCACATGATCAGCCTTGCAAAGTCACATGATCAGCCTTGCAAATTCACATGATCAGCCTGGCAATATTGGCTGTAAAGAATATGAATGCCAGATTTCACATCATCACTTCAAACAGGGACTTAACCCTTTGAGTGCCAATATCTCTGAGAGATGTTCACAATATCCGCTTCAAATGCCAGCGTCGCTCACATTTGTTATATAAATTCAAATAAAAAGTGTTGAGTAAAAGAAGATTATATTATTCGTTATTATATTATTCATTACGATGAATAAAAATGCTTGCCAATTTTCACGCCTTGTTTTTTTATTTTTTATTTTTTAAATGCACTTGGCACTGAAAGGGTTAAAGCAAAGATTAATCAAGAACTCAGGCCCACTTTTTCTTGGTCCTATTTTAAAACATTCTAAACTGTATGTATAAAAAGCATCTGTTAGAGAGATGCCTCGTGTAGGCATCCACCTTATACCGCTTTCACACTGCGAAAACGTTTCAAAAACCGGTATTTTTAAACGGAATTTAAAACGGGTCTGAGCCTTCACGTTGCAGTAGATTGCCGTTTTAAATACCATTTAAGTACCATTCACATCAGTCAACCCGTTTAATCCCCTGAACATGTTTCAAGGCAGAATGCAGGGGACAGCCTTTCACAGGTCTGTAATCTGTTGTTTACTAAATACCGTTTTAGAGCCATTCTCACTGCATAAAGAACGGCTCTGAAATGTGTAGGACTCTGCTTTTTAAACGTTTTGAAATACCGGTTATCTTTAAATCAACTCTGGCGCTTTCCTACTGCAGCATCAAACATTTTGAAATGGGAAAAAAACGGCAATATACCGTTTAACAAGTGCGGTGTGAAAGGGGTATTGGATAACTTTTTCCAGTGTTGAGAGTGGTAACGTTTACCACGTCACCTCTGGTATTACCCACTGAAAAACCAATAATCCCAAACACACTAGAAGACAGTTAGTGCTACAAATTCTAATGACGGGGTGGCTTTCATTAGCTTCTACTTTGCCAGTGGTCACACGGCTTCCACGGGATAGCAAATACTCCCTTCCTCAGACCAATAGGTTATCATGTGGAGTGATCTGCACCTAAAATCTTCAAAGGGACATTGTGTAACCATAAAGCAACGATACGGAACAACACAATATTCAATGAAATATGATGCGTACACAGTGTCCAGTGAACCCAAGAGGAGAACATATAATTTCCACAGTGGGGAAGAATTGTTCTACATACTGTATTCTACATAGAGACGCATATAGAAATATACTGGCCCTGCCAATCTATAACCATCTCTTAACCTAAAGGTTGGACACTTTTTATGCAATTGCAGCGATAAATCACAAAAAATGCATAAAATCGCATAAAAACCATCCAAACACCATGTATGTGACATGGAGACATTTACGGGCATATCACCGAAGGGGTTAAACAAGGGTCCATTAAATGTAAAACATTTTCACTTAACAAAACTTTTGAGAATTGCATAAGTCGGACGGGTCTTAACCCTTTTTGGTCCATCTAGTCAGCCTCAACAGCCCTAGCGCTAGTAGCAGATACAATATCGAGCCACTTTAAAATAAGACCATTAATATCAATGTATACCATTTTTTAATATAAAAAAATGACAATTCATTAAACCAGACCGTTTGAATTGCAAAAAAAATAAAAATTGGGACTGCAAAGGGTTAAGACTAGTATGGAATAACTCACAGCTACTGTGGTATACATATGTTACTGCAATGCTGTTTTTACATGTCTTTAATAAGGTCTAATGGTTTTATACCTTATGTATAAATATTCCACAAATGCCCAAAAACCCAGAAATGTCAGGGAAATGCTCAGATTTCAAGGAATTCCCCCGGTGCTTCCTAATCCTGCTGAGCAGAGTTAGGAATTGCGTTTTTGTGCATTAGGTGATGATGT
Source organism: Crinia signifera (assembly GCF_055691185.1). Classification (NCBI taxonomy): domain Eukaryota; kingdom Metazoa; phylum Chordata; class Amphibia; order Anura; family Myobatrachidae; genus Crinia; species Crinia signifera. The sequence goes on along the minus strand of NC_139225.1, from coordinate 9,110,001 downwards.
GATTTATGTCCCTATGCTCCCAACACTTGTCACAAGGACTCCCCTGGATCTCCGGCAAGTGTACAACAACACTTTATTTATTGTTGTTAAGACAACAAAGATAACAGGAAAACAGGAAAGGAACATGTGTGTGGCGCTCCAACCAACGATTGTATTTTTAAAGGGAATGTGCTGATTTGTAGACTCCGAAAGTGGCAAGTCTACACTATAACATGGGCCCACTTTTGTAGCTCTGGGTGTTGTTTGGTAGATCATGGGGTGGGAGGAGTTTATTTTTGGCTTAGTGTTGCTTTGTACACAGTGTGGAGCTTTGGTGTGATATTGTTGGATCTTAATATCACGTTCATTTGACATGGTGCAATCACCTACAAAACTCTTATGTAATGGAATGGATGTGGGGTCTTATTACGATTATTTACTTACTGTTACTGTTAGGTCAGGCTACACTTTAGAGATCATTCTGTCTTTCCAGCTGTCAACTTTCCATCGTCACCAGTTATATACCAGCCTGTTTCTCACGCAGTATCTCATTATCCAGGGCCAAAACTAGGTTTATTAGTGCCAGGGGCAAGGCAGTAATGTGGTGCTGTGGTGGGGAGGGTGAGGGGTAGCTGGGGGTCTCTGGGCCACACTCACCGCCCAGTCTTCGGAGTGGGAAAACCTCCTCTACCTCGGACACGTGTCCATGTTTTTGCAGGGTCTGCATGATGTCCAGCGTAAAGAGGAGGGCACTTGTTTGGCATCCCCGCACAGAGCAGCAGCTACAGGCGGGGGGGGGGAAGCTCCTCACAGCCCCGGGCAGTGGCTTCCGCCTGATGCCACACTGCCAGGGGAGGGGGAACCGGACTGGTGCCGACACCGGCCTATAGGACATAGCATCCTCCCAGCATCTCCGCTCTTCTCCTTCTCCTCTCAGTGGTGGCGGGCACCAGAGGGGTGGGGGTATGTGGCAGCAGGGGATGTGGGCAGGGAAAACAGGACTTTGATGCAAAGTTCCTCACCTCCTGTGTGATGTCCCCCCTCCCTATCCAGCGCCTGAGGCACCTGACCCCCTAGCTTCCCCCTAGCTCCCCCCTAGTTGCGGCCCTGCATTATCTAAGTAGTGGCTGGTTTCTGACGGTAATTTATGCAATAATACAGCTGCACACAGAGTGTAATGCTTAGCAATTTACTTGTACAATGAGTAGTCTGAATAACTGATAGCAATGTCACTGCTGGTCCGTCTGGACATCAGGTTATCCACACACTGGGGCCCACCGGAAAAAATACTTATGGGGTGTTGCCAGCCAACACAGAGGTTTCATTAATCAATACAGCACGCATGGTCTGGGCCCATTGACATACATAGTTTATGCACAATCATGTACCAGCTCGCTAACAGAAATGCACTGTAGAAAATACACCACAGTCATGTGCAGTATAACATAGGTAATGTATAATTCAAGTGTACAGTCTGGAACCTGATCCATAGAGGAGGGGGTGGGATCTCAGACAGTGGGGCCCACCAGAGGTTTCCCCTGTGGGCCAGTACAGCCCTGCACACAGAAACGGCACATGGAGAGGGTTTTTCATTTTAAAATTGGGACCTGCAACGCCAAATGAGGTGTGCCTACCAGGGTGTAGTTCACTGGCGTAACTATAGCACCGCAGCCCACCGCCACCGCGGGGGGGGCGCTGTGCATATGGGGGCGCTGGGGGCTGCGGTGCTATAGTTACACCTCCCCCCAATCCCCCGCAGGCTTACCTATTTCGCTGGTCCCGGCGGCTCCGTTCTTCTGCTGAGGACCACCACAAAATGGCCGCCCCCATATAGCACACAGTTCTCTGAAACTGTCTGCTGTATGGGGGCGGCCATTTTGTGGTGGTCCTCAGCAGAAGAACGGAGCCGCCGGGACCAGCGCGAAAGGTAAGGCTGCAGGGGGATTGGGGGGGTTTGAATGGGCGGTGGGGGGGCGCCCAAAACGTAGCTACGCCGCTGGTGTAGTTCCAAACAGAGGGGGCATGGTCTATCACCACAACTCCCAGTTTCATCACTTTAAGGGTGTGCCCAGCACTACCGAAGCAGCTGGACCCCGGCTCCCCCCCTGCATTGAAAACAGCAGAGCAGCTGTGTTCTCTGGCTCCCCTCAACTAACCCAACACCCCCCCGTGTCGACCTTAAGCATTGTTGACCTCCCGCCGGTCGACCTAAGGACCCTGTCAACCGCCTGCCTGTCAACCTGACTTGGCCCAACCTACAAACAACCACATCCCATAGTTTCTCCAATGCAGTTTCAACAGAACATTAGAGCACATGACTACAACCAGGGCACCATATTTAAGTCCCTTGAGGCTGATATCACCTTGCACTTATACAGGTGATACACTGCACCTCACATTTAGCTGAATTGATTGGTTTATTGGTTTTGTACCAGTACCTGGTCCAGGCCTGGCAAGTAACAGCTGACAGTAGAGAATATGAATACAGTACTGCAATATGTGCATTTTACACATTTTCTTCTGTAATGGTTGGACTGACAAAGCTCAATATGCCCCTAACAATACACCCAGAGCACCGTGCAATGATTCTGCTCCTCACCAACTCACTGCAGAAGTGCAGCTGCTTACATGACTAAAGTATAAAGGTTGATACATATGGCAGAAGATCCTGGCAATTCTAATAAAGAGCAGCCAAAGGAGCGAAGCACTAAGCAACCCCTTAATAATGTGTCCAAAGCACAAGCTGACACGCAGTATATATAAAGTCAAATCTGAGAAATTTAATTAACAGCACCATGTCGATCTTCATGCGATCTAGAGCTAATCACGAGATAGACAGGGAAGGATAATGTGTTTAATTACAATGTCACAAGTGTTGAAATCTGCGGTCGGCAAATGAGATCTTGTGTGCAGTGCCGCACATAAAAGGTATTCCACGGAGAGACATATTTAGATGTAAAAATAATACATTCTCAGGGTTATAGATTTAACACTGGTTCATATGAATACAATGCTGCGCAGTTCACAATAAATATAAAGTGTATTGTTGTTACTGCTGATTACAGTTCGAGTCCTGCTATACAAAATGTGAGATCGGTAGTGTTCCTTCTAGCACCCGCCATCTTTGAAAACCCATGCAGTTCCTCTTCCCTGCCTGAGGTGTCGCTGTCTGTGGTGGTGTTTCTAGCACAGGTCTGGTTTGCATATCAGCGCTGATATATAAACCACACTGTGCTAGAAGCGCTATAGCTAACAGCGGCACCCCAGGCAGGGAAGAGGAACTGCATGGGTTTTCAAAGATGGCGGGTGCTAGAATGTACGCTAGATTGGTGAACACCGGCAACACTTGAATTGGTCCGTCAGGAGTGGCATCCGACGTGTAAAACACTTGGATCCCACCTTAATGACGAGGTGCGATGTTCGCCTTTTATTAAATAGTATTTGGCTGTTATGTTATTATTTTGGGCACGTATATAGTAAATAATGATGTGAATATACCATAGTTCTAGGAATGCAGTATAATGTAACAATGTACAGTATAATAGTAAAGGTTTCATTATTTAAATGATCACTGCTGGGATAAATTAAGTGCTGGTTGCTTTGTATTTTATTTTAAACAACTTAATTCTTAGTTTGCAAAATGCTATACTATTTTTTTTATTGAATACCGGTTATTTATACAGCACATACATATTCCACAGCGATTTTCAGAGACTATTTAAACATTCACATTTTAAATGTTCATTTTACACATGAAAGCTTTAGATTTGTTAATCCAACTACTGGCACACATAGGGGTGGCGGGGGGGGGGGGGGGTGTTGGGTGTGAATCTTGGTGTAGCCTTGATGGAAATAATCACGCTCCCATGTTCATACCCTACCCTGGAACTGACACTGTAAAAGAGTGATAATACACAGTATATTTGCCCACTGGGAATTTCCACTGTACCTCTTATGGCCAGTCCTATCTGTTGTATAAATAGTGTTACTGTAATCACAGAATATGAACATTCACATCGGTACTTGTTTCCTAGCACGGCCACAAAGATCATGATCGTGGGCATCGTGAGGAAAAATTGGGGGCATCCCGGCCATCGCAAGCACTAAAAAATCGGGTGCGATGGTCGCGACGCGATGCCCGCGATTTCCCCATAGGGAACAATGTTAAATGCCTCAATTTAGCCGCGATGCCCCCGATTTCCCATAGGAAACAATGTTAAATGGGTCAATTTACCCAAATCATCATAGGGAACAATGTTAAATGGGCCATAAACCCCCCAAAACACCCCTGAACAGTGAAATGTCCCCCCAAAAGTATTTTACGCCACCCCACGATCAACGCGAACCCGAAGCGTGGCGAGCGCAGCGAGCCCGCGTGGGGCGGTGGTACGCGTCCTCCGACCTTTTCATACCCCCACTATCCACGTCGGCGTGGAGTTGAGAATAGAATAGTGTGGCGAGCGAAGCAAGCCACTGAGCCCGAAGCGTGGCGAGCGCAGCGAGCCCCGCGAGGGGACGCGGATACCTGTGAAGCCCGCGAAGGGACGCGTTTACCTGTGAAGGTATCCGCGTCCGCTCGCCACGCTTCGGGCTCGGTGGCTCGCTGCGCTCGCCACACTATTCTATTCTCAACTCCACGCCGACGTGAATAGTGGGGGTATGAAAAGGTCGGAGGACGCGTACCGTGGGGTGGTGTAAAGTACTTTTGGGGGGACATTTCACTGTTCGGGGGTGTTTTGGGGGCTTTCTGGCCCATTTACCATTGTTCCCTATGATGATTTGGTGAAATTGAGGTATTTAACATTGTTCCCTATGAGAAATCGGGGGCATCGCGGGTACATTGAGCCATTTAACATTGTTTCCTATGGGGAAATCGTGGGCATCGCGTCTGGACCATTTAAGGCTTTTTTAGCCGCATACGACGCGACCGACGCGACCGACGCGATTTTGACTTTTTTCAATGGGAAAATCGGGGGCATCGCGTCGGTCGCGTCGTATACCACTAAAAATGACACCCGATGCCCGCGATTGTGGCCGTGCTAGGAAACAAGTACCTTCACATCTTAAGCCAGATGCACTAAGCTTGAAAAGTGATAAAATAGAGTGTGTAAAACAACCAGATAATCAGCTCCTAACTGCCACATCACGGGCCGAGTTTGAAAAATGACAGGTAGGAGCTGATTGGTTGGTGGTTTATCACTCTCCATTTTATCACTTTTCAAGGCTTAGTCCATCTCAGCCTTGGTGTTGAACGAGACAATTCCTTAATCAAACGTAATTTTACTTCTTTATCATATCAGTTGTAGTATTCCTTAAATCAACTCATTTCCGGCGTTTGTACTTGTTATTTGTTTCTCCGTGTGTCGAAAACCAGCAAAGAGAAACCCAGAATAGTAACAAAAATCACTAAGGGACAGATGTATGAAGCCTCCAAAAGTAATAAAGTGGATTGTGATAAACAACCAGCTCCTACCTGGAGTGTAATATACCATAACCCATCACATCACACGTGTAGTCAGCAGACAGCACGTACATGGCAGCATTATGGAGGCACAGAGTGATGGGAGGAGTCTAATATACCATTACCCATCACATCACACGTGTAGTCAGCAGACAGCACATACATGGCAGCATTGTGGAGGCACAGAGTGATGGGAGGAGTCTAATATACCATAACCCATCACATGTGTAGTCAGCAGACAGCACATACATGGCAGCATTGTGGAGGCACAGAGGGATGGGAGGAGTCTGATATACCATAACCCATCACATCACATGTGTAGTCAGCAGACAGCACATACATGGCAGCATTGTGGAGGCACAGAGGGATGGGAGGAGTCTGATATACCATAACCCATCACATCACATGTGTAGTCAGCAGACAGCACATACATGGCAGCATTGTGGAGATGATGGGAGGAGTCTAAAATAACAGACAATTCAACAGATTATTCAGACTCGTTGAATCACTGATTAGAGAAGGCATCAGCCTAATGGTCAGCAACGTGGAGTCACAACCTCATGCTGAGAAGCTTAGGACCCCCAGTTTGAGAACCGCTTATCTCGGGCGACGTGATACAAAAAAGTTTGGGATCAAATGCTTTAAACTGAAATGTAAAATTGGGTCATTCAGTATGTGTGAGCTGGGCTTGGGGCAGAGTAACACTTTACAAGAATTAAACATGGCCCTATGTGCATGGCCACACCAGCTGATTTTTAAAGGAGACATAACCGTGCCTTGCTTTGCAAATTACATACGTTGGCAATATGTTATCACCATAGTCAAGGAATAGATCTGTCACAACAGAGATTAGGGTGGGTATCCGATTACACCAAGTAAAACATCGGCAGAAAAACCGTCCATTTTACGCTATTTGAAAATTCTTCCTCTGTCACCGCTGACACTACCAGCGGCAGACTCTGTAACGTACTGTTGTACATAGATACAGTCAGGGCTGGCGCCACCACTAGGCAGCTTTAGGCATTTGCCTAGGGCGCTGGCCACTGGAGGGTGGTAGTCAGGAGCAGAGACCCCCCTGGATGCAGGTGAGTAGCTGCCACCCCCCCCCCCAGCAACCTCAGTGGCCGCCGCCGCATCACCACCCACCCCGCGGAATCACCAGCGCCGCATCACACCCTCCCGCCTGCCACCCCAACCCCCACACCCGTGGAATCACTGCCGCATCACCCCTGCTCGCCTGCCACCCCAACCACCCCATGGAGTGACGCAGTGCATCGCCGCACCCAGCAATCCAACCCACCCCCCCCCCCCCCCCCGTGGTGCAACCACATAGCATCACCCACCTCCCCCACCCCTGTACCGGTGGCCGCATTGCAAAGCCCCCCCGGTGGAGCGGGTGGTGGGCACCGGCCCTGGATACAGTACGTATAAGAAGAGCTGTGACCATCCTGCTAGGGCACTAGCAAAGGGCCCATGAGCAATGTCAATGACTGCAGCAACTCACAGTCTTTGCTCGTTTGTATTATAATTCAAGGCATCAGAAGACTACAGAGTGAACCCGAGTATCCAGCAAGGTGTTTTAAGATTCGATTCAAGTAAGAACCAAGAAGTGCTGTTATAATCAGCGGCAGCTGCAGACCCTTGGCTGCAGTGCTGACCATGTGGTGCAGTAGTGGATTGCTAAGCACATATATACATACACAAGGCCATCTTAACAGCATTGTATGCCTTGGGCAAAGCAATGCATTTGGGGCCCCTCCACACCCATTCACGGAAAAAAACGTAAACAAAAATCATAACACACCCCTGCTGTGACCCATGCACCAATGGTTGTCAGCACTGTGATTGGTGAAAAGCTCCAGCCACCAATCAGCATGCTGCATTCACTGTCTGAATACTGGACTCTAATTGATGGAAAGCACCAGGCAGCATTCTCCACTGTCCCCCAGGAAGCTCCGGAGGCAGATGCAGGCAATTCAATCTGCCCCAGCTCAAAGGCCCCCAGAATTGAGCCCATACGTTCAGATGGCGCTGTACATACATGTGATCATGTATGTAATGCATGTGCTGGATTGGCAGCGCAGTACGCATCGGGTGCCTGGGAGACTTCATAAACCATAACACACTCTTAAGCCTGTCCACAGGTTCCTATAAAACTAGCCAATGGGAGCCTGCGGGCCTGGGTGACGAATGGCTTCCAATGTGTACTGTGCTACCATTCCCTGGGGGATCCATCCAGCACAAATATTACATACATAATAACATGTATGTACACAGTATGTGCTTAGCAAACCCCCCCTGATTTACATGGTTGGTGCTGCAATCTAGCGGCTGCAGCCGCCCCTGGTTACAATATTTCCCCTTTTTCAAACACCTCCACCCGAATACTTAGTTTTGTTCTACACAACCATCACAGCTTATTGAATTGAGCCGTAAAATGAAAAGTGAACAGGTCATTACAATCTGCACATAACATGCACAATAAACCATATTAAATGGACCTGCAAATAATTTTATATCACTACTGCTGTATCTGATTATTGGTGGCAAACTTTCTGATACACAGCAACAAAGTGACAGACATTGAAACAGTCAGTTGAACCCGCATCTAGTCAGATACAGAAAAACCCATTGGATATTGTGAAAAAAACTTTGCGATGTTTCACAACATATGGCCACAGGCCACAGTGGTGGCTCCTACCTTATGGTAGGAGGGATGCTGCCGCTGGCCGTGATGCCGACAACCCCCCTCCCACCGCCGCTCCTTCTGGTCCCCTCCGCAGCATTCCAATGGGACTGCTTTGGTCACAGTGAAGCCAGTGCAGCTTCACAGACTGCATCTGGCTTCACTACAGTGGTGGATTTTACTTGGGAGGCTGCAGCCCTGCAGCCCAAAGGTAAAAACCGCCACTGCCAGGATATATGCTGTCCTACCAGGGTAGTTGCTAAATCCAAGTGAGCTAAAGGACCACCCACGCTCAGGGGGAGGAGCAAAGCCAGGGGCCTTGTAGCTTCACTATCCACGTCACCACTGCTTGACTTTAGAAACCAGGTGGCAAGCGCAGCAAGCCTCCGTGCCCAAAGCGCGATGAGCGAATCAAGCCTACAAGGGTCCCTTCTTCTGAACTTGCTCCTCCCACTCTCCTCCCCTGTCACGTGACAGGTCCTTTAGCCCACTTGGATTTAGACTTAACTGTCCTCCCAGTTCCATGTACATTCCCGGTGAAGGACAGAGGTTGGCTTCAACCTAAGCACATGATTATCTATATGGCCTACACGTTGATACATGAATGCCACCTTTCATTAGCTTAGTGGTATTTTGCTAATGCCCTAATAGCACAGTAGCAATGATAGACGAGAGGAAAAAGCAATAATTACACAGGGCTAAATGTTATCCGACACACATGAACGGTTTTAGGAGTTAACCTTTTTTGGTATTTGCATCACAGATGCAAGAATCAACAAGAAGCATCTAAGATAGCACGTTGGACGGGAGGATTCACGGCTAACTTTTAATCTCCTTTGTATAGATTGCGTATGCCACTTATGCTACCAAAGCTTATCACTAATGCAAATCACAAAGACTGTCCAATCGACTGCACAGCCCCCAATCCCAAATAATACCTTCATCGTTTCACTGTCAGAGGCCAGCAGGCTATGATGAATCTTGGTAAAAGTGTTAATTACTGTGAACCAGCGACAATAATTCAGACAATCATAGATGTCATCTGATGCTCTGCAAAGCTGATTTTTATTTAATGAAGAACATGGAAAGGGAAAAAAAAGGAGAATAATCCTTTCCAACAAAAGAAAGAAATGTACAAGCACTAAGAAACAGTTTGTATAATAGAAAAAATGGATGTATTTTCTCAGGTTCCTGACACCTGAAATGACCTGTAAGACACTTGGTATATCTCCCAGACACAGCACCCGGAAAACATGCAACAAAATGTGAGAGATTTTATTCATTTCAATAAAAGCTGACATGAAACAGATGAGGAGCCGGATTTTAAAGAAACGTGAAATAGTTTTTTTTTTTTTCTTAATAGATCAGAGGCCCAGAAAAGCCATGTAAAGCTTGGGAGAAATCCGGCGAGGGCACCAAGGAAACCAGAGTGTAAAGAAGCGCTCACAATGCTCCGATGTCAGAAACGCATTCTTCACCCGTGTTTCAGAAGGAAGGATCTGAATACGGTGTCATGGCTGTTTAATTCTTGCGGTTCCCTTTGACAGATTATATAACAATGCGCGCCATACATTTCTTGTAAAGGAGAAAGAAAAGTCTGCGGGGTTTGGTTCAAGCAGCATGTACATCAGCCATACAAAATTATACAATGGGCGATGAATATTACTGCGATTATATTATGTCATGGAAAGGTTTTATAGAAACTTGCTGTGCTAACAAAAAGGAAATTCTATCGTTCTATTACCATATTATATTACTTTCTTTACCAGTACAGTCCAATTAGCTTGGAAATTAATCTGCTTGTGTTCATTGCCGAACGACTAATATAATTTACTAGCTAAATCATCATTTGTTTAATTGAAGAAAAGTCACATTGGTGGTCATTAATATAAAACTCTGGGGTGACCAATAAGGAACACATTTGAAAATGGTGTCCAAAAATACTGTCCAATAGCACAAGAGCACTCGCCACAACAAATGAGATCATCAAAAAGAGGTTATTTATTTCTCATACCAAGTGCTGTATATTCAGAATGTTGTAATTCAATCCAACGTTTCGGTCTCTATACACAGAACCTTTGTCAAGGAATAGAGTATTGAAACTGGAGGTTCAAGGTAAATTTGAGGAAAATTGTTTAACAGAATTAGTAGAGGAAAAGTGCAACAGCCTCCCATCAGAGGTGGTGGAAGCTGAGACAGTAGAGCAATTTACACATTCATGGGATAGATATAAGGATTTCCTAGCAAAGAAAAACTGATCAAATAGGTTTTGAGGTAACAATATCATTGAAAAAGGGACAGAGTAAATGGGCCAAATCCAAAATTGATACAAAAAGTCACCTGTGCTCTAAGACTGCCGCTACAGGTTCAGCCCAGGGGTACCAAACCCCAAAATCCAAGCGAATAACACAAAATAGGCGCTCCCCTCAGCGATGTCACAGGAATATTGCACAGAAGTTCCTTGCTGGATCATCAACAAAATTGGGCTCTCTTCAATCATAGAGGGACAGAAAGGAAATTCTTGCATTAACACAATCATCTCACTTCCCTCAAGGATATCCCGACCACAGCACTCACTTAAACTCATTGAGTATTGTGCACATAAAGGTTTCTTTTAGGGGACCTCATGAAATCATGGACCTACATAGACAGACACTCACCTAAAAGGGGTTCCTTATGTTCATAAAAAGATGTCTTTTATTGTCGATAGCTGGTATATATATTTTCCAGTTAAGATATCCAATAAAAAAGCAGCATTTATTTAAAAAATGAATGTAAAAAAAAAAAAACCTCATAGGAAATGCACTGGGATCCATCCACCATGCGTCTCACTCGGAATGAGACGAATGGTGGACTTTGCACTTACCTTTCCATCCGGTTGTGGATCTCCACTGCTTTGGCTCATTCCGGGTAAGACGAATGGTGGATGGATCCCAGTGCATTTTCTATGAGTGTTTTTTAGTGTGTAATATTTAAAATAAAAGATGATTTTTTTTTAATTGGATATCTGGACTGTAGAATATGTATACCAGCTATTGACAATAAACGATACCTTTTGAGGAACATAGGGACCACCTTTTAGGTGAGTGTCTGTCTATGTGAGTCCATGATTTTTATAAGGTCCCCTAAAAGAAACCTTTATGTGTACATTACAGGGGTTGGTTGCCTGAGAAACGCTATCAGGCGGTGGGAGGGGTGGATCGCGGAGCAGCTACTGAAAGGGAGGAAGATAAAACACAAGTAGTACTAATGAAAATTAAAATTAAATTATATAAATGATAAAATGCGCATGGCGCACTTAGCACATTGTTGTAAAGTGGGTGGAAACTGACTGGATCCGTCCTATTTATATCGCCAATATATAAACCACAGTGGTAAGTATCCAAACTGGAAGTCTCTCTTTGAAAGATGGTATAAAGTGCCCACTGGAGGAATTAATCAAATTTTAGGATGGCATTGCAGCAGTGTCCTCCATAGTAGGTGGCAGAGGGAGAGACAGATTTTTTTTCCTCTGAAATGAATGGAAGCTGTGCGGTAGAACGTCAGAGGCGACTGGTCTGGATCTAACAAGATGCAAAGTGGCAAAACAAAAGGGTGTCCAAGGTGCTTGACCACTGACGCGTTTCACTGTGACAAGGCACAGCTTTATCAAAGGTATATAAATTCATTAGCGCCACTTGTATTTTTTCTGTGCCCTTTATTCAATGAGATTAGGTGAGTGCTGTGGTCTCAATATCCTTGACCAAAGTGAGACGATTCTGTGTTAATGCAATAATTTCGCTTCTGTTCCCCTGTGATTGAAGATGGACAGGTTCTGCGCATGACTATTTACCCCGAAATGAACTTCTACGCAATATTCACGTAACAGCGCTGTGGGAAACACCTAGTTTGTATTAATAAATGGGCCAAATTGTTCATATATGCCGTCAAATTATATGTTTCTATGGTAAAACCAAAACAACCTATATTCCAGGCAAATTTAGATGGTGTACTAAAATACTAAAATGTTGAATAGTATTGCCTTTTTTTTTAATCTTTAAAAACTCAAAAAAGGTTTTTTGCCGCACCCTGTATATCCCAACAAACCATTCCGAACCCGTTATTTCAGGCTCGTAATTAATCATCTAAGAAAAAAAAAAATATATATATATATATATAAAGTGTTTTTGCAGGATGGCACTCAACAAGCGTTTATACAGTCCTCCGGTGCCAGGAACTTAAATGGATAATAAAGAGCACTTACCCCCTTCCCTTGCAGGTGAGGATTGAACCGGCACACGGATGTTGAAGTGAAAAAAACGTTTAATGTACAGGCATGGTATGCACAAACAGTCAGCTGTAACCTAACAGCCGTTTCAACCACTTCCTAGTGGTTTTCATCAGAGGTGTAGTCACATTACAGTGTGCTGTTTAAATAGCACAAAATTGCGCCCAAATTGCTCCAGATAGAGGCCAGTCAGACCTCCTGTGACGTCAGGTAGCGTCACTAACAGTGAATGACAGCGGGGCTGGAAGCTGGGGGAGTGGCAAGCTAGTGTGTCATCAGGGTTCTCCCGGAGCGTCAGCGCTGGGCTGGCCCAGGGAGTTCCCTGTGTAATGCTGGTAGACTACAAGGCAGGAGACTGCGGGGTACAGCAGCGTGGCTGCTACACACTCGCACACTCAGTGAAAGAGTGTGCTGGGGTGACAAGGTACGCGCGTGCGTCTGGCTAGGAGAGTCAGTTACTCAGACGCAAGCGGCTGGCTGGAAGTGTCAGCCGCTGAGACGAACGGAGGGGTGAGGAGGGGGGTGTGTGTACAAGGAGGTCTGGTTGCCCTGGTAACCTAACAACAATGTTGGACGGGCACGATACATACAGACAAGCGGGGGAATTATGCACAGTGGTATTTACGGGGAATATATACACATCTGTATGCACCTAAAAATAGAAGCATGCCAGATTAGTGCGCTATCGACTAGCGCCAAACACACCCAGCATATTATAATAATACCAAAACATATAGAGTGGACGTGTCAACAGTTAATGTTGTCGACCAATGCTACTGGAAAGATACAGTAGCAGATAAATACATGGTGTGTCATATTTGAATGCAAGCGACTGATCAGCAAGCCAAGAGCTTCATAGCGGATACCAGCGATTTCCTAAGGAAAATTCAAGCCCACCAACAGAGCTTGAGTGGAGCCATGCTTGTGACACTTGATGTCACAAGCCTCTACACTAATATCCCACACTCAGTAGGGCTAGCAGCATGCCGGGAAGCCTTACTCAGCAGTGATGCCTATGTGGGACCTCCTGTCGAGTTCGTGATGGCCCTGATGGAAATGATCCTCACGAAGAATTACTTCCTCTTTGAAGGCAGGTTCTTCTTACAACGCCAGGGGACCGCCATGGGTTCTAACATGGCACCGGCGTATGCCAACCTGACCATGGCGGCATATGAGGAGGCACACATCAGTGGCAATACTGAATACAGTGCTGACATCGCATTATACGTCCGCTATATTGACGACCTTTTCCTGATTTGGACAGGAGGTGAGGAGAGGCTACTCAAATTCTTCAATGAACTTAATTCCATACCTGGAACAATCAGGTTCACCATTAACTTTAGTGAGAAACTCATTAACTATCTCGACGTCACGGTGATGATAGAGAATGGACAGCTCTCCACTAAGATCTACACCAAAGAGTCTGATAAAAACACTTTGCTTGCGGCTACCAGCTTCCACCCAGAGCCTCTAAAACGTGGACTACCATACTCTCAATTATTGAGAGTAATCAGGATAACCTCAGACCCTGAGACAACTCAGACGGCTATAAATACAATGAAGGACAAATTCCTTGATAGAGGATATGACAGAAATGAAGTGGACAAGGCGATCCAGAGGGTGATGGTACTGAAAAGGGATGACCTCCTTCAACCTAAAACAATCTCCAGTGATGAAAGCGACAATAGACTCAATTTCGTCAGCACATACACCGTTGCGTCTAAGCACATTAGAAACAAGGTTAATGAGCACTGGCATCTGCTCACCAGTGACCCGGTGCTCTCCAAAGAGATTAAGGTACCTCCCAGATTCGCATACCGAAGGGGCCCCAACCTTAGGGACCTTTTGGTCAAAACCAGGCCTAACCCTTCAATCGGCTCAAGACAGACATGGCTTAAATGCAAAAAGGGCACATTCAAATGTGGAGGCTGTGTGAACTGCCAATATCTACTAATTGGCCCAACGTTTAATAACCCGCTGAATGGTGAGAAATTTAACATTAAATACCACCTCGACTGCAACAGCAGATTCATTATATACGCTCTTCAATGTCCGTGCCGCAAGGTCTATGTTGGAAAGACAACTTGCACCTTCAAGGAAAGATTTAACCAGCATAGATCCTCGATCAAAAAAAGCATCAACCCCAGAACTACCCAAAGTGACCTCAAGAACTTGCCTGTCGCAAGACACTTCTTGGAACATAAGCATAACATGATTGACTTAAAATGCACCATCTTGGACCATGTTCCACCTCTGAAATATGGGGGCGACAGGGAGAGACTCCTTCTACAGAGAGAACTCTCTTGGATTTTCAGGCTGAAGAGTCTGGCCCCACGGGGTCTCAATGAGGATTTTAAAATGGGTGTATTCTTATGAGATACCAGTTATGCCCTCGTTATGGGCTTTCCGACAGATACCCCTGATACATTAGCTTGTCCAGGGACCCTAATATGCATATATCCCTGACACCTTCAAGTGTCCAGGGACCTGTTTTTGTAATATACGCCGCCGAGCGTACTGTATGTTTCATGCATTAATATTTGTACATACCCCTGACACCTCCGTGTGTCTAGGGACCTAACACTGCACCATACGCCGCCGAGCGTACTGTATTATTCATGTACCCGCTCCTATAACACCGCCGTGTGTTACTTAATCTTATGTCTGTAGGACACCGACTTATATACCCAGGTCATAGACAACCCCATACATAGAGTGGTCTCTAGATTGTGTAGACACCTGCGAGTGTCGACTGATAGGCACCATAGAATCTGACTATTGTTCCCGTCTGCATTAGTGATATGGCCATGTTGCCAGTTGCATCACCCATGTAATATAGCCAGGATTGTCCTATATGTCCCGGGATCGACATGGCTCTATGTCGACCGGGTGGACTGGAGGCTCACACAGATTGCTGATCAGTCGCTTGCATTCAAATATGACACACCATGTATTTATCTGCTACTGTATCTTTCCAGTAGCATTGGTCGACAACATTAACTGTTGACACGTCCACTCTATATGTTTTGGTATTATTATAATATGCTGGGTGTGTTTGGCGCTAGTCGATAGCGCACTAATCTGGCATGCTTCTATTTTTAGGTGCATACAGATGTGTATATATTCCCCGTAAATACCACTGTGCATAATTCCCCCGCTTGTCTGTATGTATCGTGCCCGTCCAACATTGTTGTTAGGTTACCAGGGCAACCAGACCTCCTTGTACACACACCCCCCTCCTCACCCCTCCGTTCGTCTCAGCGGCTGACACTTCCAGCCAGCCGCTTGCGTCTGAGTAACTGACTCTCCTAGCCAGACGCACGCGCGTACCTTGTCACCCCAGCACACTCTTTCACTGAGTGTGCGAGTGTGTAGCAGCCACGCTGCTGTACCCCGCAGTCTCCTGCCTTGTAGTCTACCAGCATTACACAGGGAACTCCCTGGGCCAGCCCAGCGCTGACGCTCCGGGAGAACCCTGATGACACACTAGCTTGCCACTCCCCCAGCTTCCAGCCCCGCTGTCATTCACTGTTAGTGACGCTACCTGACGTCACAGGAGGTCTGACTGGCCTCTATCTGGAGCAATTTGGGCGCAATTTTGTGCTATTTAAACAGCACACTGTAATGTGACTACACCTCTGATGAAAACCACTAGGAAGTGGTTGAAACGGCTGTTAGGTTACAGCTGACTGTTTGTGCATACCATGCCTGTACATTAAACGTTTTTTTCACTTCAACATCCGTGTGCCGGTTCAATCCTCACCTGCAAGGGAAGGGGGTAAGTGCTCTTTATATATATATATATATATATATATATTTGATTTTCGCAATTGGATTGGATTCAACTCGTTCAGCTCTTTCAGAAAAGCGGCAAACAAGACATTAGTAGGGTATTGGTCATGCTGTGGAAAATAAGTCAGTGAATAATATGCAGGCATCAGGATCACGGACTCTTCTATCTCACATCTTTGCTGTTCAGATACAAAAGTGAGTGTCAGCCTCTGAGGCTAGAGTGTCTGCCGCCTGGAAATGTTATTATCTCTATTATATCTATTCCGCGGAACGGCCAGTACCTTCTATCAGAAAACCTCACTGGTTGGGTTGGATATTGAGCCAGCGGGGATAACTAGCATTTTAAGAGTGCTCCAAGTCTAAAACATGTAAATTTAAAGGATGTTTGTTCCCCTGTGGATAATTTAAATGTTAAGTACATCCCTGAGTCGCAGATACACAAAATGGAATCTGAAAACTATTATCTCCGGTCGAAATGAACCTTCAATTTACTTACTGCACAGGAAGGGCAGATTCACTTCATTTTCACTGCCAGCAGGTTACCCTTTCTCTGTATAATAGGCTTCGCATGTGTAATTAACACATAAAGGCTGCTGCTGCCAGCTTTGCTTCAGGTGCATGCTGGTAGGAGTTTTCAGGACAACGGTGTGGGCTGCAATAGCTTTTAACATGGGGTTTGAAGATTAGCTATTCATTGACTGCCTGACAAAGGCATGTTAAAAGGGGTGAAGTCCGGGCCCTGCTGTTGGGAGCACAGGTGTGGACAAAGCAAACATGTGGGTCATGTGGCCCAAGGAACGCATAAATGGATAGATAGACGGCATCAATAGGCTCCTACGGGCTGTATTTTATCCCGTGCAATGGAATAAAGAAACTGCTACATAAATTGCTAAAATAAGTACGAATCTGAAACCTGCAATTATCAGGATGGCTCTAATTGTGCTTTTTAAAAAAAAACTGATATCTTTTTTTCAGGGCTTGAACTTTAATTAAGATTGTAATCACACACATGGTAATTGTCTGATACATCCATTTAACACCAATTTATTTACCATTTATATATTTGCAGAAATCGGTGCCATCTATTATGTGTTTGACTGTGAGAAGTAAGGGATGCTGCTGCAAGAGGCGGAGGGGACATCACAGGGAAGCACGGGGAGCTATAACAGGGTCATTAGCACGAGGAGAGTCCACCACCAGACCTCACAGGGTTAAGTTCCTGAGAATGCAGGCCACATGTCCAGAGTCCATTCACGTTTACTTTCTCATCTGCAGTAATACTATGTTTTCTCTTATCGAAAAAGAGAGAAAAGTCTAAAACAAGGCAGGGCCGGAACCCCAGGTCACTTCATTGCTTACACATGCGCAAAATGCTGTAAAACAGCGATACTGGGGAAAAAGGCTTCTCGAGACATGAATCATGCTCGGTTATAACTGGCAAAATCAATGTTTCATAATGTGTGTGCCTTGTTCAAACCAGCCAATCATTTGTCTCTTTTGTGGGGAGATGGTCATTCTGTAGCATTACAGCTACAATCATACACCGGTTCCAGAAAGCATTAAGGATTATTTCTTTTGTTTCAAACAATTTACCACGTTGTGATCTAATGAGGGATCATACATACATATATACTGAGTTCCCAAATGAATATGACCATTGAGCAATTTTATGCAAAGTAGCTGTTCCACAGGAAACGCCGACATAGGTAATCTGAATCTGCATAAAAATCAGGGCCAATTCTAGGGGTGGAGGGAGTCACTAGTGCTTCCTGTTAAAGTCATGATTGTCCCATCCCAGCCATTGCAGTCACATGCATGGCTGTACGCCAGCGGAAGGGCTTCTCCTAATATAGTAGCATTAACATAAAGTCGTAGACCCAACTACAGCATTTTATACAGAATGACCTTTATGTATGAGCATATGTGAATACATCGTAGTTACCTCCCCCCCTGCATTCTGAAGGAGACTCCCTGATATAGCAGCAATCTCCCTCTCTCCCTCATTAGTCTAGAAATCTCCCTCATGTCACCTAGCCCACATTACACTATTACATCATAGTTACCTCCCCTCCTGCATTCTGAAGGAGACTCCCTGATATAGCAGCAATCTCCCTCTCTCCCTCATTAGTCTAGCAATCTCCCTCATGTCACCTAGCCCATATTACACTGTTACATCATAGTTACCGTCATCCGTACTGCCCAGTACATTACTGTTACATCATAGTTACCTCTCCTCCTGCATTCTGCAGGAGACTCCCTGATATAGCAGCAATCTCCCTCTCTCCCTCATTAGTCTAGCAATCTCCCTCATGTCACCTAGCCCACATTACACAGTTACATCATAGTTACCGTCATCCGTACTGCCCAGTACATTACTGTTACTTCATAGTTACCTCACCTCCTGCATTCTGCAGGAGACTCCCTGATATAGCAGCAATCTCCCTCTCTCCCTCATTAGTCTAGCAATCTCCCTCATGTCCCCTAGCCCACATTACACTGTTACACCATAGTTACCTCCCCTCCTGCATTCTGCAGGAGACTCCCTCACATAGCAGTAATCTCCCTCTCTCCCTCATTAGTCTAGCAATCTCCCTCATGTCACCTAGCCTACATTACACTTACATCGTAGTTACCTCCCCCCCTGCATTCTGAAGGAGACTCCCTGATATAGCAGCAATCTCCCTCTCTCCCTCATTAGTCTAGCAATCTCCCTCATGTCACCTAGCCCACATTACACAGTTACATCATAGTTACCGTCATCCGTACTGCCCAGTACATTACTGTTACTTCATAGTTACCTCACCTCCTGCATTCTGCAGGAGACTCCCTGATATAGCAGCAATCGCCCTCTCTCCCTCATTAGTCTAGCAATCTCCCTCATGTCCCCTAGCCCACATTACACTGTTACACCATAGTTACCTCCCCTCCTGCATTCTGCAGGAGACTCCCTCACATAGCAGTAATCTCCCTCTCTCCCTCATTAGTCTAGCAAGCTCCCTCATGTCACCTAGCCAACATTACACTGTTACATCATAGTTATCTCCCCTCCTGTATTCTGCAGGAGACTCCCTGACATAGCAGCAATCTCCCTCTCTCCCTCATTAGTCTAGCAATCTCTCTCATGTCACCTAGCCCACATTACACTGTTACATCATAGTTACCTGCCCTCCTGCATTCTGCAGGAGACTCCCTGACATAGCAGCAATATCCCTCTCTCCCTCATTAGTCTAGCAATATCCCTCATGTCACCTAGCCTACATTACACTGTTACATCATAGTTACCTACCCTCCTGCATTCTGCAGGAGACTCTCTGACATAGCAGCAATCTCCCTCTCTCCCTCATTAGTCTAGCAATTTCTCTCATGTCACCTAGCCCACATTACACTGTTACATTTTTGGGGAAAAAAGGAATGAAAGATAGATACATTTATATTACAGTACAGTATATCTTACTAACTGCTTTGGGGCTCATCTACATTTGGATATCAGTCATTTTACAAGATTCCTTTCAGATGTAGCAGTACACAGCCACACTTCTAGGTGCCACATTCACAATCTCTCCCATATATGGAACTAAACACATCCTTTGGGTGGAGCATGACATGTCCCCTCCATGGGACGCAGTGTAAAATTCTACTACCAACTATAATCCCCAACAAATTAGTTTTCAAAAGTAGACAAGTATGGAATAAATGGACCATTAATACCCTGGCAGCACTGTAACCAGTCTACTGGTAGTATTGTGTGCTATTTTTATAGTTCCTTATTTTACCATAAAAAGTAAATTATTCAGGCCCTGCCGCAGTGGAGCTAGATATTTTAATTTCAAACCAGAGTCGCAAAGCCACACAATGGGCAAATAAAAGTATCAGATGTCAAGCTGAAATCGTGTTTGCGCTAAAAACCATTTTAAATACGCTTGATTTACTCCAAAGCATAGAAACTATAATACTGTAATTGTATTCTGCACAGTTTATCTATTAGAAACTATGCCTTATTCTGCTCCTTTCATGGTCTGTCTTTGTAGGCCTTCAGCATGCATGCAAAATATTGGGCCCAATTCAGAGAATTTAGTTAAATCGATATTAGGAGAGTGACAGGAATACAAGGGTCAGGGACAAAGTTCCTCTGACCTGAGAGTGCTTGGTATGTTATGCTTCCTTAAAGCAGCTGCTTGGATGGGGTAGGTCGGTCCCCAAAAAAAAGACAGTTTTGTTCTAGGAGAGTGACAGTCTGCGACCATTCAAGGTCATGAAGGTGTTAATGAATGTCTGCGACCTCAGACCTGAGGGAAACCAAGGTCTGATATAAATGCAGAGGATCTGATGCAGCAGCATCAGGAGCATCTGGGATCAAATAAAGCATACGGGATGGCAGAAGATGGCCGTGGGTATCTTTTAACGCAAGATGACTCCTGTAAGCTTTTGTGTATTTTTGCCCAACCACTGCTTATAAAGACACAGCAATGGCGCAATTAGCGTCCATCTCTAATTCAAGCCCATAGCTACAGATCGAGCACCCTTCATTCAGCGCCGGGGCTCGCCAGACGCCTCCTATGGTCGAACCAGCACTCCATCAGGGCCTTGGGCTGTGAAGGTCCAGGCAGCCCCCCAAAAGGTACCTTGAAAAAGCTGCTGTGGACAGCGAAACGCGTAGGTGCTCTTCAAGAAGTGACATCAGATCGTGAACCCTTGCCAGACGAACCACAATCCCGCCTAAAGTTATGGATCCTTCTAAGTCATAAGGAGTTGTTTTACATCCTCCATTTGGGACATCATTTCTCAGAGGAAAGTGAACCGGTGTATTTACCACATCCCGAGGCAAAAGACCATCCTGGGGGCACACTACCTCCTAAAAGGCCCGGTATTCCTGTGTGGAAAGAACCTTACCAGTAACTGAGTTTCTGTACCCATAAAAATTTGGATTACAACTCCTAGAAAAACCTACTACACTTGTGGACCCACAAAAAAAAAAAAAATCAACTTTGGAGGTTCTTAAAGACTGGCATTCATTGGACAGAAAATGGGTGACTATTGATCTGAGAGTCTAAACTTTTAAATCTTTTTCCCTTCATAACTTTTTGAAGTTCTCTATATTTTAATATATTTTATTTAATAAAGTGTTATTAATATTCTTTTTGCACACCTGACCACTTCTGATTGTTTAATATCCTTGTGACACAGTTTTAGCGCAATCGATCACTTTTCCTTTTTCTGTATATTGTATTGGGGGTGACTCCCCCATTTTCTAGATTGCGGCTCCTGGCCAAGCACACTCATACTGAAGCGCCTTTAAACAATATAGTTTTCTATATCCTTTTCTTTTTGCAGGCCCCTAAAAGGTAATCTTACCAACATAATTACAGATGTGCCCTCATACAGTACAGTACATTAGATACATACCGTATATACTCAAGTATAAGTCGACCCGAATATAAGTCGAGGCACCTAATTTTACCTAAAAATGATGATGGGAGAGCAGGGGTTTGAAATAGCTCGGAAGGTGACTATCCAACCATACAAAAGAAGGGACAAAATAAAATGTCTGCTTTCCCACGTCATAGAAAATAGTCCTCCAAAAAGCATTAGATGTTGTGTGTTCAACCTCTAGGGTCAGAATAGAGGTGGTATGGGTTGATATATGCATTATTTCTTTCAAAGTATATATTTTGTATAGCACTGCCATAAAAGTAAATGGAAGCAGATTCACAATAAAATAATCTCCTTGTGAGAGGCAGAAAACGTGAGAAATTGATGCCAACAATTCCAACATATCCAGCAGGGATTTGATTTCTTGTTGTCTTAAAATGTGTAACTGAATCAGGAAAGGGACATTATATGTACTGTACCTTGTGCCTGTAACATTACATGCTGAATGACTGACAACTTTACAATTGTTTACAAAAAGCAACAGTAGCTGTAGACGACGAGACAAGCCAAGTGTGTCAAAAAGAAAACCATGTTTGCCAACTGTTTTTAATTGGCAAAGAGTGTTTTGAAAATTTCCTCTGGGAAATGTTGGTCTTTGGAAATTTCTATATAATGTAAAACTGAACAATTTACATCGTATTTCCTCTCTGTGAGATTACTGCTTACTAAGGTACGCCCAAGGCTGCATTTCAATAAATTCAAATGGATGTCTCAACTTTTTGACAGCAAAAAAAACCTTTAAAATGCTGCTACCTCTTCCTAGAAAGATATATAGGGTCTGATTAACCTTTAAGTCAATCAAATAATGGTTGTATTAGGCAACTGTTAGTACGCCAACAACAGGTGGCCTTCCACAGATCAAAAACTACAAAAGAAATTAGACAAAATTTTGCACACATTAAGAGTAGGCTATTTCATAGAGGTGGAACATTCTACCAGTACATTTCAATTATGGGATAATAGGTTTTGACTGTAAAGTATAAGGAAATAAATAGACAATAGGGAGAGAGCGGTGGTTGCATATGACAGCCACCTGATGTGCTGTATGGTCTCTCTCTATCTCTACTGACCTCCTCACAGACCCTGGTACTTTAAACTTGAGATGTTTGCCACAAACAGTATGCCAAGTGGAAGCTACCAATGTAGAGTAATTGCATAATAATTATAACATACAAATGTAAATAGTTTATGTCTGTTGATGTGTTTTAAAATGGAATTCCATCAGCCTTACTTTAGCGAAACAACACTACGAAGAGCTTATTTAACAATTTAATTGCGGAACTTTTTGCTAAATGAAATCTCTCCGATTTGCACTGCTGGGGACTTAAACATTCAGGCAGTTGTCTCCAGCGATCAGAATTTACAATTAGTGGCCTGTCACTCAAATCGGAGGCCATGAAGGTTTATTAGTTGCCATGTGCCGTCTGTGGCTGTGTCCCTGAGGAATCTCTGTGCCTCCACATCGGACGCTGATGAAGGAGTGAGCAATCTTCCTGCCAGAGCAATGATTACTTTGTGCTATGTTTGTGGTAACTCAAAGCTCAGGATGGCAGTACAAGCTTGTGAAAGATTAAGGGTTTTACATTGTACAACTAGAATTCCAACAAGATGTACACGGTTACTTTGCAGCATCAAATCTAGTCTGTAAACCCCAACATGTTATATATCAGCTTTCCTTTTATGTGGTGCGAAGAATTCTTCACAGTAAACATTTGTAGGCAGCCACAATTAATCTGTGCCTAACGTGAGGACAAAGTCAGAGTGACACCTGTTTACTACAACCGCGGCTGTATTTCCCCACCGCAATCATTCACCTGCAATTGTAAGCAGTCTCTCTGGCTCTGACTCATACGGTGAAAAGAAACCTATAAATTAAAAAAATATACACATCTTGATTGGGCTATGGGATGGAGATGGGGAGTGGGGAGGGGGGCTAGGGGGTGAGAGAGACACTATTTTCAAGCATTATTTGTTTACATAATTATTTACCTTATATTATGTAATGCTTTATTTTTTGTATTGTTTTGTTACTATATTTCAATTATCTGTACAGTCTATTAATATACATTAATGAACTCGATGTTAGACTCATTTATACTGACATTATCCATTACTCTAGATTACCAATTTGATTCGATATTATCAAACTTCTAGTCGATGTGTTACAAAGTTTAATGGTAAAATGCCAAATTATATTTATATATTTATTTGTTTTATTAATTGGAAATAACGAAGCTGTACAACTTGTATATTTATAAAATGTATCTTATTGTGCATCATTCAGTGCCTTAATAATAATAATAATAATAATAAAAATTAGACATCCTAACTAAATAGACACGCCAACTCATAAAAAGGTATGTTAGATATGAAATATTATAATTTTTATTATTAATAATAACGTTTTAAATAAAAATACTTGATAGTCCATTTTTTTTTTAAATACAATTGTTGCATTCTCTCCAAAAAAAATCCAAACAATTGGTTCATCTTAGGTTTACTCTTAAATTTGAAAATCAAAGTCACTTTTGTAATTTATAAGTATTTTCAATGATTTACTGCACCTTGATTTTTTACCACTGTCCCCTAAAAAGTTTGGTCATAGAACGGCGTGGGATGGGATCAAGAGCTCCTGGTCATTAAAGAATATATCCCCAAATGCTCTGTGATACAGAGGTTAAGGGTCATAGAGTTGACATGAATTAGTTAGATAGTAAAAAGGTCAACAAATGGGAAAGGTCGCATGGTCAAAAGGTAGACATAAACAATAGGTTGACGTAAAAAAGGTCGACATTAGTTTTAAGGGTGTTTTTTGTTGTCTATGTCGAAATATGTCAACATGGACACCAGACAGTGTACCGCATTTGATCGCCGTGCTCCAGGTACACTATTATACGGTCACTCTAAATGAAAGAAAAAAAAAACCTCATGTCGACCTTTTCATGTGTCGACTTATTGACTGTTGAGCTAGTGACCGCATTCCGCTACAGATATGTCCAATACATCAGTTGTGCCAAACCGCTCCTCTTGGCGCGCAGGGTTGCATTAGACTTTTCTCGCACCATGCAAAAAAAGAAGCAATAAAGTATTAAAAATAATCTGAATCCAGGAGGCTGTTCTGATTAATTGGATATATGACACTTGTATACCAGGCACCTGAATCTGTATTTGAAACGCTACAATGTAGCAGCCTCAATTTTCCTAATACAAGTTCCCTTCTTCTCCGTATAGACTCATGAGCCCTACACACATAGCGATGAATGTAGGGCTTCCTAGCTGTGCTAGGCCGGGCAGTGCTAAGCGGCTGTCCC
Organism: Crinia signifera; assembly: GCF_055691185.1. Lineage (NCBI taxonomy): Eukaryota > Metazoa > Chordata > Amphibia > Anura > Myobatrachidae > Crinia > Crinia signifera. The sequence goes on along the minus strand of NC_139225.1, from coordinate 9,085,075 downwards.
TCAGCACGCAGAGCTGACAGCCCACACACAGAGCGAGCGGTCAGCGCTGTGTTCTGAGCGAGCTGACAGCGCCAGTGTTCTCTGGTGGAGAACACTGGTGACCAGCAAGTTTGGTAATCATCCCCCTGTGGATTCATTGTTCCTGATTGTGAGTGTCCTTCTTTTCTGTCTGAGGCTAAGTGGATGTGAGACTCGCTAGACTGTTCTCTTCATTACCAAAGTGGGTTGCGCTATTGTCTGGTATGTATGTACATACGTACATACATACATACGTACATGCGTGCATTGCTTTGTTGATGATACAGCTTGCATAATGTGTCATACATATCTCCCACTTGTCTGTGGTCCAGAACGGTCTCTGACATGCCTGCCTACTGTAGTTATGGCTGGTGGTATTTCTATGGTTTCTGACCTTGTCCCTCCTGCTCCTAAACATTGGCACTTATTCAGATCTGATCGCAGTACAAATTTGTTTGGAAAATGGGCAAAACCATGTGCGCTGCAGGTGGGGCAGATATAACATGTATAGAGAGAGTTAGATTTGGGTGGGGTGTGCTGAAACTGAAATCTAAATTGCAGTGTAAAAATAAAGTAGCCAGTATTTACCAGGCACAGAAACAAAATAACTCACACAAATCTAACTCTCTCTGCACATGTTACATGTGCCCCGCCTGCAGTGCAGCACATTTTCCAAACAAATTTGTACTGCGATCAGATCTGAATAAAGGCCATTGTGTGCTGGAAGTCTGAGGCCTGAAAAGCTTTGCCGCTCTGTTCATTCAGATGTGATCCCCTCAGAGTCTTAGCTGTTTTCATATTTGTTTGACTGTATTGACAATTTAAACCTTCTTGTTCGATTCTTTGGAAAGTCTAACTTTGGGGGGGGGGGGGGGGGGGGGAGTTCTCAGTGCAGAAATGCATTAAAAATTATTATCTTTTATTTTCTGTCATTATTTATTCACCTAGTTATGTTTTGACAGGAAAATAGAGATCAATTAGCAACTTTGTTTTAAACGATGCAGAAAACCTACATCAAAATTTTTACAGAAATAGTACACATAGTTATTGCAAAAAAAAAATATCATACAAAGAAATCACAAAGGAGTTAAAAAAAAAAAAAGTATAGAAAAAAAAATATTGGCTTTTGGGTTTCCAAGCAAACATTCTTTTTCCTCATGAAGCATCATTAGTGTAAAAGTTAAAAGCACAAACAGAGCAGTGGGAGAAGCTTCCACTGTTTTCCATAACTCCCACAGAGCGGCTTCCTTAGTAACTTAATTATAAAATGTGATGAGGCATCAGCTCGTGTAGGACGGAGCGCAGTGCGGACTCTCTCACTGGAGGATAAGGAGCTACAGGCTCAAGGAATCCTGCGGCGTCTGTTTGACTTACGTGTCTTCTCTCTGTTGTGTTGATACTATTTTACACAGCAATTAAACTCATTAAAAGCACACACAATTAAAAGCATCTCTGTCCAAATTATTGGACAAGTTTGCCATATTAAGGTTCACACAACTGTACTATATACAGTATGTGTCAGCTGCATAAGCAGTATACCCACCGGCAAAGAGGCCAAGAATAACATCATTTTCTTATCATTCTGTTCCATAAAAGCAGGGAACGGAGTTAAAGATCTGTTACAAGTTCACATAGAGAGAAATTAAAGTTCCTTCAACCAATCCGCTGCCATATTTTCTTTCGAAATTGACCAAATGTATGTATGGCGTACAGATTGGGGATATTCGCCTCACTTGTCTACCAACTATTCACTTGGCTAAGTATGAGTTCCCAAATGGATAGCATCGTTCAACATAACTATTATTAGGTGGTTGAGAAAATATTGTCCGTGTGAAAAAACAGCCAACGGTATTGCGGAATTTATGTATGTAAAAGTGCAAGCTGCTTATGTCCACAAAGGTGCATCCTTTTGTAATTAACAATAAGCCTTATAAAAAGCACTTAGATCTGTTCAAACAGTATAATCCACTCCAAGTAGGATCTAAACAAGCAAGAGGTCATAACCAATGTGATAAACCAATGGAACGGCCGTTTGTGGGATTTTGCTAAAAATTGTATAACTATGACGGTATAGGACAGGGCCACAAAGGAATGGGCTTTGAAATCGATTGTACTGCGGTGTTTGAGCACGGAGCCGTCTAACATGAATACAGGAACTAGTTTACGTGTGCTTTCGTTAAGCCTTTCCAAAGAATGTAATGGTTACAAATATTGTTTTATTTCTTACATCCTGTTACTCCCACCCAATGAGATCATATTATGCTGGAAGACGTACTGGGTTCGCTTTCCGTCAAGAAATATTTATACTATCCGTTGCAAATAAAGAAGAAATATCAGTTCCGTATCATTATTCTCACGAATTTCAAAAGTATTTAAAAAAAAAACACACATTTTGGTTTCAAATATCTGATACGAGACTTTGGGCACCCTCGTTGTAGTTTTAGCACTGTCTCCAGATTTACCACGCTCTTGCTGACCAGTTTGTTGGAGTAGGAGTTTTGTTTTCCATTTACCCACTGGTTCAGCTGTTACAGTCTACTGGTGAGATCCGGATCACCTCTGCTCTTCACTCTCCGTACAATGGGGGTTATTCTAGTTCACTCTTTCTGACAAAATCCTTCTTAGATGGACAAAACCATGTGCACTGCAGGTGGGGCAGATGTAACTTGTGCATAGAGAATTAGATTTGGGTGGGGTTTTACTTCAAAGTGAGATCTATATTGCAGTGTAAAAATAAAGCAGTCAGTATTTTCCCTGCACAGAAACAAAATAACTTACCCAAATCTAATTCTCTCTGCACATTTTACATCTCCCCCCCCCCTGCAGTGCACATGGTTTTGTCCATCTAAGAAGGATTTTGTCAGAAAGAGTGAACTCGAATAAGGCCCAATATTATCTGTCTGCGCTGAAGTTGCCATAAGTGGTCTTAGAGTTATTTGCGAGGTGGATGTTGGGTGCTGACTAAGTAGTAATATGCGAGATTCCAGCACATAAAGATCTATACATTCTACAGAGCCTACTGGACCCTGGTAAGATTTGCACGAGCCGTTATTTTCTGATGCTAGACAAAGGTCCTGAGGGGTTTATTCAAACTTGATCACACGACTGTGATTTGCAGGCCGCGCGATAATCGACAGACTGCACATGCCTATGGCTCCTAGTACTCATGTGTGCGAGGCCTTTCTGTAATAAAATCTAGCAAATTTTTATTTGTTGGCAGTATGCGAGTTGATTAATAGAAAGCCGGTGTTTTGACGCGACCAGAGAAGTCATGTGATATCAGCTGCAGCCACGAACCGCTTGTTTCTAGTGCAGCCACCGACTAAGTCCTGGACTACACACGGACTGCACACACTGGAAAAATCATTAGCTGGATAGTGTTTTGTATTCAGATTTACAAGCTTTTCGCAGGCTTTTCACAGGGCGGAATTTCGCTCTGGCTGGACGGCGATTACTTGATCGCAGTTCTCTGCAATTTAGCAAACAACCGATCGGGGTCTGAATAAACCCCTTATTCAGAATTGTATGAAGCAGAAAGATTAACAATTGAGCAGTTTTGCGCCCACTGTGCATGTGTCGCACTTGTCTTGCGATGGTGATCGTTTGGTTTGCTAATGGATAAAACCATGCTGCACTGTAGGTGGGGCAGATGTAACCTGTGCGGAGAGAGTTAGATTTGGGTGGCGTTTGTACTTCAAACTGATATCTATATTGCAGTGTAAAAATAAAGCAGCCAGTATTTACCCTGCACAGAAACAAAACAACACCCAAAGGTAACTCTCTCTGCACAGGTTACATCTGCCCCACCTGCGGTGCACATGGTTTTGTCCACTAGCAAACCAAATGTACTATGCAAATAAACCTGTATCAGGCCCAGAGTACAGAAATTTCAAACCTTTGAAACAGCAATTTATAGGTACAATTAACAGAAACCGCCAAAGAGCCTTTTCAAAATTCTTTAGCAACAATGTAAAAAATGCTCCCAAATCTTTCACAAAAATTTCAAAGGCATTTCCAGCTCCCCCCAACCCACAAATATTATTTTATATAAATCTTGGTAGCGAGTCATGGCAAACCACGGGAACTCGGTGATCTTGTGCAGATACAAGAAACGTTTCCTAAATATTGAGTGCTGCCAAATGCCACCTTTGAACATGTTTCCCCTCAGAAGTAAATAAAACGTGGCCAGACTCACCAGCAGTAGTCCAAGAGGTGTGGAGGAAGAACAGGAATGTAAACATGTTGCCAGTACATTGGAAATAACATGGCGGACGACCCATGTATGCAGGCAGTCAGCTGCAGGAATATAAACATTGCAAGACTTAATTACAGTAGTAGTAATATTAATAATAACAATAATGGTAACAACAATAAATGAAGCAATTGGCACACTATTTTCTTCTCCCAACACGCCCTAGTGGATGGTAGGGCATCAAACACCGCCTCTGGTTAGGTTGGACTACCTAACCAGAGGCCTAGTTTTTTAGGGATACGGTCATTGGGTCTACAGCAAGTTGGTCGACAAGCATTGGGTCTACTCCATTAGGTCGACATGGGTCTAGGTCAACAGTCAAAAGGTCGACATGGGTTTTTTCACTATTTTTTGAGCCGATATGTGCTGACAGGCGGTATTTCATGCCCTACCATCCACTAGGGCGTGGTGGGAGAATAAAATAGTGTGCCGAGCGCATCGAGGCACCGTTCCCAAAGCATAGCGAGGGAAGCAAGGGGATGCGGTGCATTGGAAACTGTGTCCATGTCAACATTCGGGGAGAACCCCATGTCAACCTTTTGACTTTCGACCTATTACTTGTGTCTTCCTGTTGACCCGTCGACTTAAACTCATGTCGACCTAGACCCATGTCGACCCACTTGCTGTAGACCAAACGATCCCAACCCATTTTTTAGAGGTCTGAACTGACAACAGCACCAATGTCTATATAATCTCTTCCAGAAAGCTGTGTTTTATATTTGTAAAAAGTCTACACACACCTATTTAAATTGGAGTTTATTATGCTATAAACTCTCCAATCAAGATAAATCATATAAGACCCATTTCCAGCTTTGTTTGGCAACGAAAAGGACAAAATCCACATGTGAAATACACATTTAATTCCATATGCTTTAATAATGGTGCTGTGGCTGGGTTTAGGATTAATCGGGGTGGGCATTTAGCATCCCTCCAGTTGTTGATGAACTACAGTACACATCCCAGAATGCCTTGCCTTAGTTTTGCTATTTCACCTTGCTGAAAGGGATGCAAGGCATGCTGGGATGTGTAGTTCATAAACAGCTGGAGGGCCACTTATTGTCCACCCCAGGATTAATCAATCACATTTAAAATAATGGGCAAAGGTAACTGGCATACATTGGGCGTGGAACTGAGTTGGACCAGTATATGCCGGGTCTATATTAAACTAGTGTAGATAGATAGGATTTGCAGGGGTGGGTTTCCATAGAGGAGCTGAGTTAACACGGGGGTGACCCACTATATGCTGGTTCCATTAACCCTTTGAGTGCCGACATTGCCGCGAGCGATCCTCCAAACATCCGATAAAAAATACCAGCGCCACTCACAGCTACTGTTCTTTTAGTAGAAATGAATACAAATACAGCCAAGTGAATTAACGTTTAATGGAATATATCACCCAAAAAATAGAACAGGCACTGTGAGTGGCGCTGGTATTTTGCTGATCTCGCTCAGCAATGTTGACACTGAAAGGGTTAATAAAAAGGGGTTTGCTTGGCCACGCCTATTATGACAAAATCCCTTGGCACTCAAAGGGTTAAACTAGTGTAGATAGATAGGATTTGCAGGAGGAGGTTTACAGAGAAGAGTTGAGTTAAACAAGCAGGGGGGGGGGGGGGGGGGTAGGTAAAGGTGGAGCCAATTGTCAGAGGGGCAGGGCTTAAACCGTGGGCCTCAGCGATTTAAGCCCCACCCTCTATATAAAAACAGTTAATTTGTCTTTCAGAGGAATGGGGTTCTGGGTACTCAGACCCCCACCCCTGCGTAATGATTTATCTTTCCTGCATCCACAATGTCACAGACACCTGCAATTTCAAGAAGAGCACACTGTATGCGGACTTTATATTCAATAAAAAAACAAATAGGATATGCTGAAGTATTTTAATACACATAGAAAAGGTAGAAAGGATTAATTAGAATGCATCAAAAAATGTACATTCTTTAATAAAACTATAATTTTTTTGGTTGAAGTCGAACCAGCTGGCCTATACATAGAGCCACCACTGTGTGACGTTATACCAGTAGAATAATACACATAATGAGAGTTACATCTCTAGGTGATTAATAATCGCCTCTATCATCATAAGAAACTGCTTGCGTCGTCAAGTTCAACAGTAAACATATCTACGTGACGGCACAAATAGGAGTAAACTTGTACTTTAAGCAGTGGCTCATTTCCAGATTTCATAGAGACAATTCTAAGCAGCTGCGGCACAAGAACAAATGGCTGTTTGAAGCTTATATAATACTAGAATACAAAACAAGGCCCTTGCATTAAATAAAGATAGGCTAACAGCAAAAACCTTCTCTTAGTAGCTCTCCCCGAAATTAGTGACTTCAGCTACAATCATCCAGTTACCAAACAATGCAGCAGATTGGCAGTGTAATAGGCAAACACCGCAGCATTTTGTTATGGCAAACCATTTGATGTAATTAAATAAATGGGAGAATATTCCATAAGCAGTACGATAGAGGTTAAAATTAAAACTATTTCCTGACTATACTCTTCTTTCTTAATTACACCGTTATTTCTTCTTCCATTACACCGTTATTTCTTCTTCCATTACACCGTTATTTCTTCTTCCATTACACCGTTATTTCTTCTTCCATTACATAATGAACTACCACCCCAAGTCAGAGCCGTCTTAACATTGGTGAGGGCCCCTGGGCAAAGTAATTCACTGCCCCCCCCCCCCCAAGTAAATTAGTTACCTGGGAGCCAACTCACCCCCCCCCTCGTGAATTAGTTTTTTCCCGGGAGCCAAATGAAACACCCACCCCCCCTCTCCCCCCCCCGGATTTTTTAGGCCAGGAGCCCAAATTGCTGGTCCTGCTGCAACCTACCTTGTCCTCCTGCAGCAGTCCAGCACAACGTCAGTCCCTGGCTTCCCCCCTCCCCCGGCCATGTGCGCTGCGTTAGGGAGCCTCGGGAGCTGTAGTCTCACAGCTCATGCCGCCCGAAGAGCTGCCAGCGGTGTGGGAAACTACACCGTCCGGAAAGGACACGATATGCGCCCCCGCCCCACCACCCAGATCCCTGCTGTTTTTCCCATTGGGTTGGGCCCCTAGGTCCTCTGGGCAAGTGCCCATCGTGCCCAATGGGAAAGACGGCCCTGCCCCAAGTGGTGTCGCAGAGTCTGTTTCTTGGGGTCCCTGTCAGAAATTAGACAAATTTGTGGTTTCAAAACTAATACTTACAAGCACTGTTTGAAGTTAAATAAAGTTTGAATAACACATTTTGTATTAAAATGTATTTTTGTGTCCGTGTAGCATAGTTTATCCTTGAAAACATATTTAAGAAGAACCTCACAAATATTTGAATATTTGATGTGCGCTTCATGCGGTTCTAGATGACAAACACAAAAACCTCCTATTTTGATCTGAACATCAAGGAAATAAGCTCGTATAGTTCCCACGCCAAACAATAACACAATCATGGCTGTTATTTCTTAATGCCCCAGCAGCTTTGCCTTTTTAGTTTTTGTTTAGTTTTTTTTTTTCTATAACAAGCTTATGAAAAATGGGAAGAATAATCATTCCATTTTGATCCTGAAAATGAATTTATTTCGACATCATTCTAGAATAGGGTGAGCGCCTTTCCGGATTTCTTTGGATCTGTGTTAGATCAGTGAAATGACAAATTAGGCAAACAGTGTGTGTGTGTGTGTGTGTGTGTTGTTCGCTCACAATGGAAGGAGCTTCATCTGTGTAGGCGTGGGATGCTTCCAGCTACAAGGTCTTGCCTTCTGCTGAGCACAGTTTGAGATAAAATAATGCTACTTATTCTTTCTGATGGAATATGCAGAGCCTGGTGTCTATCTCCCAGCGCAGACAGCTCTTCCCAGCATGCCTCATTAGCACAACAGTGGATTGTACGGTGTTTAGCGGGACAATAATGTACGCTACCATTTTGTCACTGTCCAACACACTATAAGGAAATGCCCCAAGTGGTTATAAAGTTGTCATGGATGAGAAATAGTTTAGCAAGAGATTTAATGTCGCACAGTGCAAATGTCATTAACTGGATATGTGTTATCTATTAAGAAAACAGACAAATGTAATAATTAAGGGACACAAATTGGACTTCCAGTTCCGGCTTCTGTGGGAGAGGACACGGGATAGAGGAGCTCTGTGGTGTGTGATCCGGGCGGCAACCCAGTTTCACTGCAGCGTGGGCCAACTCACCGGAGGACATCACCGGGACCCCCAGGCTTCCCCACTGCTGTGTGGAGAAGTATTTCTTTCCATGACTAAATGCTGGGGCTCAGTTTCCAAGACGCCGCATGCTCCCAAGATGGCGGCTGCACCACCAGCAACACCCATCTCTGCACAGGATGCGCAGACCTCCCTGCCAGGACCCAAAGATGTTAGTCCTCCCCTCTCTGCTAGCCCCGCAGACCCCCTGGCGTACTTTCCGACCTCCTCCCAAGGCACTGACACCTACCAGGAGATGGTTAAGACAATTAGAGACACCATGGAGCCGATGTTCCAGCAGCCGGCTGACACTTTCAGAAGCTCTATAAATGAGCTGAAAGACCACCTCTCCCAGCTCAGCAACAGGGTCTCACAGGCTGAATCACACTTGGGGTCCATGTTCCATGATGTAACTGATTTAAAAGCAGACAATGCTGCATTGCAAAAGTCAGTATATACCCTGAACAATAAGGTCGAAGATCTGGAAAACAGATCCAAGCGGAATAACTTAAGGCTGGTGGGGCTGTCTGAGAGGGTTAAGGGGACTGCTTTGCACCACTTTATTAAAATCGTGCTTCTGGACCTTTTACAAATTGAAGAAGATTGCGCTGATATGGTAATTTAACAGGCCCACCGTATAGACCCAGACCGCAGAGATGAGAATTCTCGCCCAAGAGTGACTATATTTAGGTATTTAAACTACAGTACCTTCACAAGGAGCTCATATGGAACGCCTCCAGGAAACAGAAAACCCTGCAGTGGGAGACTCATAGGCAATTGTTTCAAGACTATTCCGCGGAAGTTACTAGGGCCAGAAAAGTGTTTTCCACCATATGTGCTAAATTAACAGCAGAAAACCGCAAGTTCGCCCTTCTGTACCATGCCAGGCTCCGCCTGTTTGAGGGGGACTCTTTCAAAGACTTTTCTACTGTGGGGGATGCTCAAGCTTATCTTCAAGAGCGATTGGCTGGAGTTGCAGGGGAAGATTGATTCATACCTGTGGCCTACAGGGAGAAACGACTTGATTTATGATACATTCTTCCAGAAAAGGATAAAGCTGATTTCTTCTTTTTTTTTTTTTCAGTTTTTCCCAGCTATAGGAACAATCATCTATTTCTCAGCGGGTATATCATTTTAGAATGATAGGGATAAGCTGGTTTTTGTCCTGCGGTTGTGCAGACATGGGTCTCACGTGGCGAAAGCCAGAGGTGGGCCGGTTCGGTACAAAAAAAAAATATAGCAGTGTCACGTTTACATTATAACATAAGTTCACAGTATACTGTTTATTAACTTTGGGGTGCCAGATCGACTGTGTTGCCTGTGGAGTGAATATGTCGTAGGTGTTATATCTAGAGATGGGGCGTTCGCGAACGAAGCAGATCTTTTGGGTGATCACTTAAAATAGTGAGTGAGCCGCCGATCCCAAAAAGGTGACCCGTCATTCTTTTACATTCCTTGATTTTTATATATATATATATATATATATATATATATATAGCCAGACATAAATTATATTCTAAGAAGGTGAAGGGTGGTTTGGGGATTTCCAATGTTTCGACTTTTACAAATTCAGTATTCATGAGATACATACTAGATTGGTTTCATGGTACTGAATTATATAGCCATAAATCGCTGGAGGAAAGCGTGTTTGCACCATATTCTCCCGCCGCCCTCCTGCATGTTCCAAGTTCTGAATTACTCCAGGAGATACTGTAGTAGAGAACCTTCTATTTGCCGACACTTATGGTTCATGGTTAGCCATCAAAAAGAAATTGAATCAAAGTTACCAGACCACGAAGTATGCACCTTTCTGGGGAAACCCTAAATTCCAACCAAGTTTGCTCAACTTGGGATTTGTGAGATGGAAATCAAATGGGATATTTGCAATAAGAAACATTTTCGACCCAGGGGGATCCCTGCTCACATTCCAGGACCTAGCCCAAAAATTCTCCTTACCACATGGGGAGTTTTTTATGTACCTCCAGGCCAGGCATTATGCCCAATCCATGCAGTCACCTACATGTATGCTCCAATCTAATGTTCCAGACCCCATACATTCAGTGTTTTTACTCAGTTCCACGGGGCCCTATAGACTTAAAGACCTATACCCGGACTTGTTGCCAATTGCATATGACACAATCTGGAATGCTATCCCCTCTAAGTGGGCAACAGACATACCTCAGGTTGATTCCCATCAAGTCCTTGCAACAAAAAAAAAAATAGAAAAAACACTTAAAACACTGCATTCGACAATGCTCCAGGAGGTTCACATAAAAACCCTACATAGGGTGTATATCTCACAGTCCCAGAGGAAATGCTGTGCCGGGGGATTTGGGGATATGTCTTAAGTGTTAAAATGTTACACCGGGCTGATTACGGGATGATCAGAAATATGTAGGAGTGGCGCAACTCGCTAAAATGGAGACATATCGTACAATATTCCTGGCATTGCATGAAGCGAATTGGATGTCTAGAGTAATTTTATGTGTGTGATAAAAGTGAAAGGTTTAAAGGCACAGAGAGTAGGCACTGACATCTGGCAATTCAGTATATGCAATTAGCAATTTATCTCAGCCCAAGATCACATTGCTGTGTGTGTGTGGCCATGACTTTACCACTGGTTTTTCTGTTACCAATGGGTAAGTTTGCCTTTACACAATGGAGATGTTGCCCAAAGCAAATTCTACTTATCAATTATTTAGAACATTCTAGATAGTAGCTAGAATCTGAAAGATCGGGTGTTCCCTCCACAGGTGCCAAGAACAAACTACAGTAGTGATGCGTCCCTCACAGATGATTAACAATCCTCTTCTCCGACCACACAGCACATTATATGGTGGTAAGTGAAATAGCAAATAAAAATACCATAAGTTCCTATAAATAAGCAACGTCTCCTCTTCTCTGTGAAGTAATGATCAACAGGAGTAAAAGGCTGGAATGACAAGGTTCTCCAAAATACTTCAAATCTTAGTATTTGACTTAACTTGATCAGGAGGGAATCGCACAGCATTCGATTTAACTACATAGTACAGATTTGTACTATATAGTCTTGCCTTCACAGCCTATTTTTCTATTCGAATTACACTAAACGGGAGCACGTATCTGTATTGAATAGAGATTGAATGTGGCTGAAAACCATTGGATTTTGATTCCATTATGACAATATAAAAAATTGAAAGGAATACCTAACCGTGAGTCCACACCTTTATTTTAAAATGCAATGCCGATTCAACTCTGATGCGCACTTCCGATAAGTGGAAATCGAACCGAAACATAGAATCGGGATCGAATTGCAAAGCATTCGCGCTGTGTGTACACACTTTAACGCTCTGTACATGTTACATTTGCTACACTTGCAATGCACATTGTGTTGTCCATTTGCAAACAAAAGGCGCTTCGCGACCAAATATGAATTATGACGAATATCAGGACAATGTCTCCAACTTTTAGAGGAACAATGGGCAATTGTGGAATTTCTAAGGCTATTTATTATTAATCATCATGGGGACCATTTAAAGGCTATTATCATTATTGGGGGGATTCAATGCAAAATAGCAACCGTTTCTGCAGAAAAAGACGTGGATTCTGAAAAGTCAGAAAAAAAAAACATTGAATAGATCAAAAGCAAAATCAATCTATTGTTCATGAAAATGGCCAATATTTTCAAGAATTGGAAATATCTCCCTGGATTGAATACTTCACTAAGTTGGAAACAAACTGGAAGACATGGTTTCCCCACCATAAGGTTGTAAAGTTGGTGTCAATGCCACATCACTGACTCACAACTCTAGGACAGTTACATAACCCATGATGTTCCATGATGTTGGTTGTGTTGGACAATACGAACACAGAAAAAGGGACACTTGACCTGTCTAATATTTATTTTATACAACTTCACACAGTACTTAACTTCTGACCTCCCTGTATCAGAGGCACACATTAACATACTGAAATTCCTTCAGAACATTCACAAGGAAGTTGCCCTATGTTTTACTTAAAGCACTGCTGTGATAACACACATCTGCAACCGGCTCATTTTTCACCAGAAGTAGGACTAAAGAGCTCTTTTATCTTTGCAACCCACCAATGTAAAGACAAAAACAATCTGCAAAACTACCAGTTTCCTAATAATCAGTCATTTGTAATTTTAAAACACCACAGCGCTTCTAATTTTTCATTCAGCCACATGACATATTGTTTAGCGTTTAAAGCACGACACTCAAAACATTATGAATGGATTCTGCCAAAAGTTGTCTGTGTGAGACAACTTGAAAGGCATTAATTACCTTACTGAATGGAGGTTACTCTCTTGTGTTATAGCAAGTGCTACAAAACACACTGCAATGTGACATTGAAACATTACAAGCAACTATTTAAGTGGCATCCCAATTAACTATATCTTTATGAATGAGTGCAGTACCTGTGTGTTGCATCATGTTAAGGTATTCAATCAGGAAGACGAGCAGAAGCCAAGTTTGACAATAAATTAAAGGTGACATCCACCAATGTGAAAGGTTCTAAATTGCAACAAGAAGTTTTTAACAAGTTTTAAAAGACCAAAGTTTAATGATCAGTGATTAATGCTTTACAGTAAGTATAACATATGTTGGCCTATCAAATGGGTAGTGAGGAAATATTGCTTAACTCTCAAATTACCTATAAATATTCCAAATACTGTATTAATGTACAAACTAAAAAAGTTTAAAAAGTTTGCTCTTGATTTACTAAGTTGTGCCATTTTTTAAGCCGGCGCTGCCTATTTGTATTTAATACTGTTGCCGTTTTAAAAGTTGTGATCAAATCTGGCAAGAGGCTTCAGCTTGCGAAATCTTCCAAGACTGGTAAATCTAGCATTTTAATATTAAACAGCTGTATAAGAAGGGTATGATCATACGGAAATGTCTTTTCATTTTTGGAAGCTACTGTAAAAGTTATGCCATAAAGATCTACATAATAGTTTCACATAGTGAACGAAAGAGAAGGAAGGATCTATGGTCAAAGGAATGTGAACCAAAAAGTGACTTTTAATATGTAAAAGGTGCTAAAAATGTCCTTTAACCTAAAGGAGCCTTCAGATACTCTTCCTACAAACTGAAACCTGAGCGGAATAGATTTAAAAATAAAAACCTATAAAACGAGATTCTGTTTTCTTAAAAAAAAAAAGTGTTAGATAAATCAAAATTTAGCGACATTCATTAAAACATCGGCATAAATGATGTATAACCACAGAAATTGTTCACTTTTGCAGAAAAGTGTATTATAATTAAAAAAGAAAAGAGAAAACATAGAGGAAGATCAGAACAGCATCCGACAATAAGGTCAGGAGGACACGACAAAGTCTAGAACTGTGGTCGACATTGCGAGAGCAAAAGGGCAAAAGATCTGCAAATGAGCGTTTTTCAGAAAGCGTTGAGGAAAAAAAAAGATCAAAAGCCCACAGAAAAGAAACCTTCTTCGCTCCATCCTCCAGCAGATACAAATGCAAATTTCGCTGCTCCTTTCATCCGGCTTTCTTCGGCAGAACAATATATGCGGCAGAAATTTCTCATTCATTCCTCAATGTAAAGGTGATATGACAGATAAATATCTTCCTTGGTGTACAACAGACATTCAGCCATTCTCAGATTTGAAACCACATGGAACAATATTAGGTTCCCAGCCTCTGAGAGTAGTAACTCAAAGGAGGCTTGGCGCTCTAATGGGTACACTTGTCAGTTACAGGTCCGTGAGCTTTTATAGGTTCTTTTAACAACTCCATCTTATTTTTACATTTTAAAGTCAAGATCCTTCATTGTATCAGAGTAAAATAAGTGAAACGTTTAACCCTTCCCCACTTGGATGTGTTGTAAAATATTATATGAAGTAGCTAATCTACAAAGGTGAATGACAGATTCATATTCAAGATGACTCCCGGAATCAGTTTTTTTTGTTGTTGTTTGTTTGGGTTTTTTTTTGTGGATTTTGTGTAGTTTAAACCGCAATTTGTCTGGGATGATTTATGGTATTTGGCCATCAAGGTAAAAAGTAAAGGAAAATGCATCACTTCACTGCACAGTGATAACAGATGTAATACTTTTAATAGTCAACTCGAAATATGCATCATGAAAATTTTCTTTTTCATTTTACATTTGTAATGAAGTAGATGATGCAATTTACTAATGTAGAAATATTGCTAAGCTGTTCTAGTGACAAAAACACTGACCAAAAAACATGTATGCAGAAAAAAGTCGCAATTAATGTCATACAACCAATGTTGAAGAGCTACCCTGTAGGCAATGTAACTTTCCCAGTAAAAACATGTAAATGAATCGTCATGGAATCCTGGTAATACAGTATAACCTAAATATAAAAATTTTGGTATATACTTCATTTAACTAGAACATGAGTAAGATGTAATAGGGTGCTATTTTACATAAAGTCGGAATTCACATGCGTTTTGGATTTTTTTAGAAACGAAAGTGTGCAATTTTTAGACATGTGTGGTTTTAAGTAATGATAATGCGTGATTTTTTAGACATGGAAGTGTGCTGTATTTTAGTTAAAAAATAAATAAATAAAAAAGTGGGGTCCCCCCTCCTAAGCATGACCAGCTCCAGACTCACTGAGCCAGACCTGGTTCCAAAGATACGGGGGGCAAAAAGCGTAGGGGACCCGGCTCACTCTGCTGTCATTGCAGGGTGAGCTACGGCAGAAGATCACGGCTGGAATGAGGAAGGGTAATCTATATTGGTGTAAATGGAATGTAATAAAGTTATACTTTTCTTGGTGTGTGTTTCTTTATTCTTTTTACAAGTGAACTACAAGTCTAAGGGGACCCATTAATTAGTGGTTCGATTGTAAAAAGCTAATTTAACCTCTATCAGCCCAGCGTCCACCGCCCTGGGATGCCGGGGGACAACCCAGGACATCAGCCCTGGACAGGGGGCCCCCCTTTAATGGGGGGGGGTTCTGACTCCCCCACAGACCCATCCAGGGCTGATTAGCCACTGTATAAATTGTGTCCCTCGGCTGTGGCATGATACCGCTGGCTGTTGGAGCCCGATGTTGTTTCCAAAATACGGGGGACCCCCAGTTTTTTTGGCCCCTGTATTTTTGGAACCAGGGCCATTCCAAGAGACTATTGTTAGCTTCTTAAATACAGGGGACCCTTGTGCTTTTTGTCCCCCGTATTTATGAAACCAGTTCCGGCTCAATAAACCCAGGGTAGGTTATGCTTGTGGCCATTTTTTTTTATTTCACCTAAACACATTTTTTGGACAGAATCATGCACGGATCTCACTGATCTGTGCATGGTTCTGTCAAACTCGCCAAGCTGGACCTTGCCTATTTGTTTTGCAATTTTTGGTAATTTTAAGGGTGCGAATTGAAAATTTGCACGCTATGATAGTTGTGGTTTTGCTGTTTTCTATGGGAAAACATCTGGTTGCAATTTTTAATGTGCAATCTTTTAAGACAGGTCAAAATGTGGGAATTTCGAGGCAACAAGTGAGATTTTTAACGCAATTCCCACCCTATTATTTTTGGAAAACGTGCAAAATCGCCCATTTTTGACCAAAAATTGCACGTCTAAAAAAAAATATGGGTATATTGAGGAACAGCTATTACAAATTTATAATATCAGAAATAGGGTGGCCCCAAAACTGCCAGGATTTCAATCCCGGGATTGGAGTATCCAATCCCAGGATTTCAAGATTAGATTGTGCATGCGTGGTCTAATGCCAGCCAGCGTCTGAGCACCCGCTCAAACGCTGCCCGGCTGTTCCCGACACCTGGCCTGCGGCCCCACGCAACATGACAGTCAGAGGTCATGCTACGCAAACCGCATCACTGCCGTCCGCCATCCCCATGAGTGTCACACTTTCAGAGGCATCTCAGCTAAGCTGCACAGCCCTGCCTCCCGCTCCGCTTGCTGCAATTTTTTTAAATTTAGCCAATCACGGGAATGAGCATTTTCAATCCCAATTCCCGGGGTTGAAAAGATGCCCGGGATTAGCATTCCTAATCAGAATCTAGATCTTGCTGCTTAGATCCAAGGTGGTACCAGATCCAGACAAAATGCATAGAAGAGTAGTTTATTGAAAGAAACAACTAAAGCCATGCTAAGGAGTTTTGATTTGAGACAGTAATATACTGTAAACTACATGTTGCTGCCTCCTTTGTTTGTGTCATCACCTTTCAGACCTTTATTGTATCCTTTGGTTTGTGTTTGCTCATTTTAGATTATTACTGTTAAACTTACATGTTATGTTGTTCTATTAAACAGCATTGCAGATTTAGTGGCGCCGGGGCCAGATTGGCCATAGACTCTCAGGGAAGATTCTCAGGAGACCGATGCACCTATGAGGCCACCTGTCCGGAGGTTAGGCCCAGTCTCCTTCACAAGCGACCTTTGCCTGTTCACAGAGCTTAGTACCCAAGTGGCAATCAATTTGGGATCTACAAGATATTTGTTTAACTAAAGTACTGTGAGACTGATTGCACCTTGAACTTGAGTTTGTAGTTTACACTAAAGAAAAATGAAAACTGTGGATGAATAGTTGTCGGTGTATGGTTTATTACCTTGGTAAAATAATGCCGTCTCAAAAGAGATCGAATCTGTCCAGGATTTCCATCAAAGCTAAGTAAGCTAGACTAAGGGGATTATCTCAAAACCACGCAATTTATCTGCTCTGCAGAGGACAGTATCTTCTCTGCAGAGGAACCTACATGAGGCAGAGATTCAAACAGAATCTGGTGAGGGTGAGAATGTGTTTATACCACTTATAACCAACAATTTTACTCTTCAATTCTAGTGCCTGCAGATTTCTGTAAGTGCCTGCTTCACTATGACGATCAACAATCCCAAGGGATAAATTGTGAGGGTTGGATGCGTAGATTTTCAGATGAACTGCTTATCTCCCGTGGCCAGCTTTTCGTGGTTACGAGTTAGCAGTTTTATGTATTAATCCCTGAAGGGAAAACTGCAAATATTATTTACAAAGATATTCTGTGATCAATCTCAACAATACAAAATATACAACACAATATTAGCTGCCACTAGTATCTTTGTAAAATGCAAGAGCAAAAAGAAATATCTACACAAGCAAAGTCATGGGCAAATGCTAGTAAACGTATAAAACCCATCAAAAATATAATATATGGCCTTCAACTTTAAATCAACCAAATAACAGACGTAACTGTATGTTTTCAGAAATATTTAAAATTATAATTTGATAGTATAATGACAACGAAACTCTTCCACACGAGGTAATGGCTTATGTACTGGTCATGTGGCACGGTGCGATGTGTGGTTGCTGTGCGGCTAAGATAAAGGGAGGAAATTTAAGCACCTTCTAACTGTGCAGATGAAACCAGATCTCCATTGGAACAACAGCACTTCCAGACAGGTTTGTTTGATAAGATGGGAGCTTAATGCCACTTAGGTTCCATCAAGACTCTGACAGATAAAAGATGTTGAAAACCCAAAAGTGCTATTTTCTTTAAAATGGCAGCACATCAATACGAAAACCCAGCTTTATTCTGTTCAAAGTTCACCGCTCTACATTTCAAGATCTACCAATCCATAAGATCGTGCATTTCCATCTCCGGGAGAAGAGTGATTTCTCATTCTTTGAGCTGTTAATGCGTATTGACTGGTTTTCTTTTTAGATGGTAGAACTGAGGCTGATTAAGTAAAACATGTTGTTTTTTTTCTGATGAAACACTAAATACACAATGTGACTTTGGAAATGAAAATATGGTTCTCACCACAATGCTGCTCCTAACGCGCAAGGTTCATGCATGTCTACCTGGGATATAGTATAGCTCATAGACATTGCCTAGGTAGACCATCAGAAAGTCGACATTGACAAAAGATTGACACTGAAATGTCAACACATGATAAGTTAGACATGATTTTTTGTTTTTTTTGGTTGTGACAAAATCGACAGCTCAGCATGTGGATTTAGTGTAGAGTGCTTTGCTCTACAAGCTTCAGCCCCATCAACAGTCCACATGGGTGGAAAGTAGAGCTATGTGCGGGTTCTGATTTATCCGGATTTACTCAGATCTCAAAGTGGGATCTTCTTGGCTTTCACATGTTTTGGATCAAAAACGTGACAGTCAATAAGATCCTGTTTTGAGGAGATCCGGGTAAATCCAAACCTGTACATCTCTAGTGGAACGCATGAAAAAGTCCACAAAAGTTGGAAAAACTCATGAAAAACTCATGTCAAGTTGGTTTGACGTAGCTTGCGGTTATAGCACATGGAATCTGCATTATGAATGGCCTTTCTTGTCAGTAGCACAAAAAAGTATTGTAGTAAGAACTCTACATTATCTTATTACAAAACAGACAATCCCGAGTGAACAACCTCAAAGGCTGACTGGCAACTGTCAGCCTGGGGGAGCAAAGACAAGCTAGTGGCCCAAACTTGGTTTATCTAAAGTGGGTGTAGTTTAAAAAGCCAACGCAATATATAAAGAATAGTTCAAAGCAAATACAATACCTACAAGTCCAACCTTACACCTCAAAAATTAGATATTCCAAAGAGCTTTCTTGTGACCACTATACCATTACCCATTAGACCAGATATTTGTTCAATAGTGGTGGGTATAAACGGAGTAAGCAAATCCCGGCATAAAGGAGGTAAGAATGGAGTAGGGAAAATACTGGCCAATGGCTTTCAGCTCAAAGCCGCCCAGTGTGTACAGGTGGGTACTGCCATAGGGAAAGGCGGACGTGGGGAATGGACTTCATAGTAGCAGCTGTTTTTTTGAATTTGTGAAAGTATTGCGCAGGACTTTTGTGTTTAGGTTGGGAGCCAAATTTGTTGAGTGATATGGCCCAGTGTGTACAGCCTGGCGGTGTTGCGCAATCTCGCATCATCGCCGGGAAAGCCGTTCATCTGCTGGTATTACCAGCAGATGAGCGGCTTAGTGGATGGCTTTGCATAGCGCTGTGCTATGCAATGCCGTCTGCCCCCCACTGAAAGCGCCGGGTTGGGGGAAATAATCGTTGATGCGCGTTCCTGCATCATCGCCGGGAAAGCTGTTCATCTGCTAGTATGACCATCAAATGAGCGGCTTTGTGGATTGCTGCGCTATGCAATCGGTCCGCTGACAGCGCCATGGAGGGGTAAAGTGTGTATGCACTGAGCGGCTTTCCCCCTAGCAATGACAGGGGTCATCGCTCTCCATACAAGCTGTGCATAGTCGCCCAGTGTGTATGGACCTTTAAGCTGAGGCTGACTGACATACTGGCAAGATACATTGCTCCAGTATGTACCCAGCAGTAGGCAAGCTTTCATCTTATGTAATATAAAAAAAAAGCAGCCTAGATTTTAACCTGACCCATTTTAAGAATTGTGAGGTTGGATAGTTGTCAACAAGGTGGAATTGTGATATAGAACATTATCACAGCATACACTTTCAAAAGACTAATAGACTGTAGAACATAATTACAATGTGTGGTGTGAACCCTAAAATAAATAGCTGTGATATTTTTTACCTTTTTTAACCTCTCACATGACTATGCCAAAGCAAAAACAATCATCAAAAAAAGAGTACATCAACTTTGGTACCATTGCTGAGTGCGTTTAGGGTAGGCAGAGCCTCATCTGTTATACTCCAGCATTTTGCGTATAAGGAAAATATGGTACTCTTTACCTAGAACGGCGCCCATCGCGGTGATCGCGACATCGCGGTCAGTACATAAATGGCCGCGACGCGATGCCCGCGATCACCGCGATTTTCCCATAGGGAACAATGTTAAAAAGCCTGATTGACCGCGATTTTGCATTCAATGCCTCAATGCCCGCGATTTTCACATAGGAATCAATGTTAAATGGGCTACAGAGCCCAAATAGGCAGAATTAACCCTTAAATGTCCCCCCAATTTTTGTACGCCACCCCACGATCCACGCCAACCCGAAGCGTGGCGAGCGCAGCAAGCCCACGAAGGGGCGGCGGTACGCGTCCTCCGACCTTTTCATGCCCTACTATCCACGTCGGCGTGGAGTTGAGAATAGAATAGTGTGGCGAGCGTAGCGAGCCAGCGAGCCCGAAGCGTGGCGAGCGCAGCGAGCCCCGCGAGGGGACGCGGATACCTTCACAGGTAAACGCGTCCCCTCGCGGGCTTCACAGGTGTCCGCTTTTCGCCACGGATACCTGTGAAGCCCGCGAGGGGACGCGTATAACTGTGAAGGTATCCGCGTCCCCTCGCGGGGCTCGCTGCGCTCGCCGCGCTTCGGGCTCGGTGGCTCGCTGCGCTCGCCACACTATTCTATTCTCAACTCCACGCCGACGTGGATAGTAGGGCATGAAAAGGTCGTAGGACGCGTACCGCCGCCCCTCGCGGGCTCGCTGCGCTCGCCACGCTTCGGGTTGGCGTGGATCGTGGGGTGGCGTACAAAAATTGGGGTGACATTTAAGGGTTAATTGTGCCTATTTGGGCTCGGGTTGGCGTGGATCGTGGGGTGGCGTACAAAAATTGGGGTGACATTTAAGGGTTAATTGTGCCTATTTGGGCTCTGTAGCCCATTTAACATTGATTCCTATGTGAAAATCGCGGGCATTGAGGCATTTTAAAGTAAAATCGCGGTCAATCAGGCTTTTTAACATTGTTCCCTATGGGAAAATCGCGGTGATCGCGGGTAAACGATTTTTATGTACCCGCGATTTACCCGCGATGCCCGCGATTTTTTACCCCCGACGCCCGCGATTCTAATCGCGGGCGCCGTTCTAGGTAAAGAGTACCGAAAATATTTATAACTTATAAATATCATCTTTGTATCATTCATATAATCTTTGTGTTCTTTTATTAATTCCTATAGTCATAATTCACACTATATTGTGTGTGCGTGTGTGTGTGTGTGTGTGTGTGTGAGAGAGAGAGAGAAAGAATCTGGCTCTGGTACTACTCAGTGCTTTATCAGCAACTGACCTCACCTCACTGCCTAGTGCTCTGGTGTCACCAACAAATCCAGCCTTAAATGACGGATAGAAGGATGCACAGTAGTGGTGAAAGCATTGTCGGTCTTGGTACCGTACATACCACCACAAATGAAATGACGCACAGAAGAAGAGTTATTATTGGAGGCTAAAACAGCACAGGGAGGTATGAAGAACTTACAAAAAAGCAAGGTACAGTACATGGTTCCTGTAGCTAAAGGACAATGCAGCTACGAGTCCCGTTATACGTAATGCGTGAGCTTCATGTGACTTGGTAGCACCAAGCGTCTTTGTGTGTGACAAGTTTACACTGCTTTCCAGGGTACATATACAGTGGCAGTAACACACTAAATATAGGCAGCGTTTACGCCGTTTTGCAAATAAAGTGCTACAGTCAAACGGAGTTACATGTTATGTATAACGGGACTGGTATCGCATGGAGGATAAATGTACGTGGACACATCTGTAAGAAAAGGAACGTTGGGTGGGTTATTTGGTAAGCAGCAGGATCTAAATTGCTAGCAAAACAAGGCAAGAAAAATCATTGTGCTTTTAAATTTCAGGCATACACACTATTAGACACAGTGGGATTTGGATCCTACAAAAAAGAAAAAAGTACGGAACAGCGCTGTGCTGAATAATATATTTAAATTTATTAAAATATAACAATATTGTGGCCAACAATAGACAGACAAGACTTACAACATATAATAAAATGTTATTCATTCCCCATCTCTTAGAACCGGTTAGTATTCATGCATGCATGCTGGGATTATCACTTTTGTGTAACCAGTTAGTAGGGTTCATTTAAAGCGTCACAGTCCCCACTCAATGTGCACATTTAAAGTGGTTATATACTTAAGTATGTCTCAGTTTTGTCGCAGTGGTGGGGCTTGGCTTGCAGATACCTCGATTTTCTCTGACCATTGGTACAGTCCTAATAAGCGGTCATATCGGAGATGTGATCGTAGGTAGTGTCTAGTGGTAGCCAGATGCGTCCCCTTTGTCCTTTCTACGCGTTTCTCCGCCTGAAACACTTCTCAGCGGCTTCCTCAGGAGTTGGATCCTAAGCTTAGTAAATAAACCCCACGGTGCCTATCGCTATGTGGAGGACTTACAGGGAACAGCTACAGTATACCATAATGTTTCTTAAAAAGTTCGTTAAACCTTCTTGTTTTATATATGAATATTACATGTCCGCGTTCAATTGTCCTTTGTATTTCAATCCCCGTCAACTGGCAGACACGTTTTTTTTTCCTGGTATTTCACAGTGTATTTTGTCTCACATCCCAGTACCCACAAACTATTCAACCACAATCTGCCAATTCCATCCTGGAGATATATCCTATGTCATTATATCAGTAACAGCAACGCAAGAAGTAATAAGTAATAAATGGAAGATGAACTCACCGTGCTGAGCTTACTGCAAGAGATGAGGATCCTGCGCTCATACAACATACTGGCATAGAGGTGCAGCATGTTATTCACATCTACAGCCACAAAGTATTCCGTCAGGTTTCTCTGCAAAAAAGATTAATATTCAATTATTAGGGAAATAAAATAAGTATGTACATCCTAACTGCATTGTAGATCTGACAATGCCCAACTACATGCTATTTTAATAGTGACTAGTACTTGCACTTTATTTCTGCAGTACAACACTGAATTTGAGGGTTTCTGATGCTGCTTTCAGACTGCAAAACTGGCTTTGACCAGGTATTTTAAAACTTATCTAAAAACAGGTCTGCCAGCTAAAACCCCTTTCACACCGCATGTCTTTAAACGGTATTTCAATGCAGTTTTTGTTCCTTCACAACACTGAACCCGTTTTAACCCATAGAAAACAGTGGATGAAAAAAAACGGGTCTGAAACGGGTGGAACCCTACTTTATTACCATTTAGAAATACCAGTTCAATAGAACCGGTAAATTCACTCTGCACCTTTCAGACTGCACAAATTACCATTTTAAAACGGTAAAAAAACCAGCAAAATAACGGGTAAAAGAGCGGTCTGAAAGGGACATTATTAACTCTATATCACGCCATCGCAAGAAAGCACTCTTTGAAAGCATTCTGTAATGTACACCCCTTTACACCTCCACAATAATCACAGTTATCGAACGATAAAGCTAAGTCATGGCTCAGTGGAAAAGGGTCCTAAATAATATCCAATGTCCACTTACCCCGGGAACCAAACTGGGGTTGAACTTGTGAAGGACCCCCATTAAAAGCATAGGATGAGCCAGATTACCCACACATAAGCACCGGCAGAACAGAAAGACTATACTCCTGTGTAATATAAATGGCACCATACTGGGACTAACCCAAGACTTCTGCTCTGTTACTCCCAGTTCTAGCCTCTTGTATTGGGTGAATACAAAGACATGACTGTATTTTTTTGGTACTCTTTACCTAGAAGGGCGCCCACGATTTTTATCGTGGGCATCGTTAGGAAAAAAAAATTGCGTCGGTCGCATCGCATGCGATGCGACCGACGCGATGACCGCGATTTCATATAGGGAACAATGTTAAATGTCCCAATTGACCCGATTTTCCATAGGAAACAATGTTAAATGGCCCACAGAGGCCAAATAGGCACCCTGAAGTGTGAAATGGCCCCCCCAATTGTTAACGCCAACCCACGATCAACGTCAACCCGAAGCGTGGCGAGCGCAGCGAGCCCACGTGGGGCGGCGGTACGCGTCCTACAACCTTTTCATACCCCCACTATCCACGTTGGCGTGGAGTTGAGAATAGAAAGTGTGGCGAGCGCAGCGAGCCACCGCGCCCGAAGCGTGGCGAGCGCAGCGAGCCCCGCGAGGGGACGCGGACAGCTGTGAAGCCCGCAAGGGGACGCGTATACCTGTAAAGGTGTCCGCGTCCCCTCGCTGCGCTCGCCACACTTTCTATTCTCAACTCCACGCCGACGTGGATAGTGGGGGTATGAAAAGGTCGTAGGACTCGTGCCGCTGCGCTCGCCAAGCTTCGGGTTGAGGTTGATCGTGGGGTGGCGTTAACAATTGGGGGGGCCATTTCACACTTCAGGGTGCCTATTTGGCCTCTGTGGGCCATTTAACATTGTTCCCTATGGAAAATCGGGTCAATTGGGACATTTAACATTGTTCCCTATGGGAAATCGCGGTCATCGCGTCGGTCGCATCGCATGCGATTTTTTATTACATGCGATGCCCGCGATGGCCGCCCTTCTAGGTAAAGAGTACCATTTTTTTTTCCGATACATCTTATGGGTATAACAGTAGGACAGACAGGACACGAGATAGGAAGATTAAAGACGTTTTTGAATTATGATTCTAGAGATGAATATTACACATACCATGAGACTGCCTGAACAATCAAATCAATCGGTAGACGAGATAAACCTATAATCACAAATGACAAAACTGCTCCTTTCCGACTTCAGATACATGACGTGAAGATATGATACCTAGAGTAAACTATTATGCTTGGAAAAGTTTAAGGCCAACAAATAAGAGGAAGACCAGCTGAGAGAAGGCTTGATACCATCACAACAACTATGAACAACACACTATCAACACTGAGAAACTTGACTGGAGATCGAAATGTGTTTGAAGCAGCTGAAGGGTCACCAGAAGTCAGCATCGACTTGACAGCACTTAACAACAACAAAAATATATATTTCTAGCCTTGATGAGGTAAATGAAGTTGCACTGAACAAGCTTACGTATTAATCCGCAGAATTAAAAGACGAAAAGTATAGCCCCTAACTCTCTTAGCAAGAGTACATGAAACCAGAATTATAATAAGGGTATGTAGTCCCCATGCTAATGCTGACCCAAAGCTCAACAGCAGCAGTAGCAGTGGGTTTAAACAAAAAAAGATCAGCTTTACATCTGTAAACACAATCATATATATCAACCAAACCCCTTCTTTTTCGCGCTAAATTCTGAAAGATTATTAGTTTGCTGCCTGTTTCCACAATACCCCTGTTGGCTAGGGGGAGTTAGAAAAGATACTAAAACAAGTGTGGAATGGCGCACTTCTCAACTTCAGTCCATAATATGATAAACAAAGTCCATACCTCAGTGTTATTCTCTTTATTAAGAGTCTTTTAAATCAAAACGTGCTGTTTCCGACGCGTTTCGCTCAACAAGGGGATTCCTCAGGGGTATCAGCTTTATAGAATAACGTTGTAGTAAAACTATAAACAAGGTGGAAAGTGTGCAATTCTTTCCTCTAAGCCGAAAAAGAAGGGCACCCAGCCAATGCTACTGGTCACTTGGATACGTGAATTCTTGCTGAGCCAGACAAGTGAACACTTTTCCAGGTCACCAATTGTATGGTGGGTGTGGGGGGAGCTGACATCAATGGATGTCAGTTGTCGCTGGATGTCAGTTGTCAGCCCACTTCCTCCTGAGTGTGCACACATATCTAAGTGACCTGAGAGTCACTAAGATATGTGTGCACCTTCACCATCATTCACTGGTCAGCAACCATCGAATGATGGAGGTGGTTCCCCTTAGTCTGCAAATGGATGTCGCCAGTGTGGGCGAACCAACCAGATAACCCCCTAAATGTTGATTGCAGGCTTATAACCAACTGAACC
The DNA here is from genome assembly GCF_055691185.1 of Crinia signifera. Lineage (NCBI taxonomy): Eukaryota > Metazoa > Chordata > Amphibia > Anura > Myobatrachidae > Crinia > Crinia signifera. The sequence goes on along the minus strand of NC_139225.1, from coordinate 9,059,099 downwards.
TCTTTATTTATTTCTTCCTGTGCTAATGTGCAATTGAAAAACTATTTAAAAAATGGAGCCTAATTCCGCACGGATCGCTAGATAGAGAAAAAGAAGTTGCCTGCAATAAAAAAAAAGTTGCCACAAAGAAAAAAAAAGAATATCCTCCCCTTGCAAAATTGCAAATGCATCGCACAAAAAGGACACAATTGCAGAAACCAAACCATCTAACAGTTTTTCAATTTGAGGAAATCCAGGGATTCCACTAACCTGGTAAAGAGCCAGGCTGAAGTGGCCGTTACTTACATCAGCCAAAAACCACGTTGGCGCGTCTACGAATTCAAAAACACAACCAGAAAACGCCACGTTTCCTACCCTAAACATTGGATTCCTGTCAATCAATCAAACTACAACTACTATGCGTAGAAAAAATTATTTGCAAAATGCTGTACATGTGCAATGTGAATGGATCGCAATTTCTCTGATTAGCGACCCATGCTGATCTAGGCCCATGGAATGGCCCCGTTTCCATACAAGTGGATTTGTCATAGTATCTATAAATACTGTAAATGAAATCTATAACTTGCTAATGACTTGGGGTTTCCTGGGTAAGGGGTTTGGAGTACTATCCTTAGGGGAGAATTAATTTGCATGTGAGAACCTGTTTTGTGTGAAAAGTTAATTTTTTTTTGTAAAAAGTGGTCATCACAAAATTCAATTGCAGGTGAAGTTCACAGGCGATAATTCTTAATAGACTTTAACCCTTTATGTACTTTTGAATGCTTCTGGGGTATCCCAGCAATAATAAAGTAGGTGAATGAGTCCCTAAGTACCCTCATATATATATAGATATATATCTATAGATATATATCTATATATATCACCACAAGAGTGTTATATAGCGCCCAGTATCTTTTTGTCTTTCCTTAACTTAAAACATCCATGGACACAATTTCACAAATATATGAAACATTTATTAAAAATACACTTTAAAAAAAAAAATTTCAAAACAGTTCCTTGTCAGAGGATTTTCTTTAGATAATGGATGTAAATAATAATAGCCCGACGCATTTCGTCTTGCTAAGAGACTTCATCAGGGGTGCTTTACATAAATCAATTTATTTAGGATTCTGATATTGATTGGGTATTCGTACACGTATATATAAATCCGACTTCAAATCAGAACTGCAATTCTGACTTTATTCTCCAATAGGTAAATAATTGTGTAATCCTTTGGGATTAGATCCAATTTTATATATATATATATATATATATATATATATATATAATTTGTTCATTTGCATTTTTAATACATTCTGGCTCATACACCAAAGCAAACGCAGACATACCTCTGTCTGCTCAGGGCGGGTGAATGATATCACATAGTGCCAGTGCCCACCCCCAATTTGTCGATAAACTATTCAAATGAAAATTAAGTCCAGGCTTACTTTTCACAACAAAACAGAGAAAAAATTAATTTGATGGTTATTAACCATCAAATTACTTTTCCTCTCTGTGGGCACAAGCGTACAAATGCACTTGCAGCGTATCGCGGGTATTCGGGAGGTCATGTTTTTGTCGGGATGGCGTTTATCTACTCGTAGGCATCGAACATAGAGAGCAGGTCAAAATTTGGCCGTTATATCAGAACCACTGTGCACCCTCCCTAATCATTGATTAGACACAGAAATGTTTCATTCTTTATTTACCTAATAATTACCATACTTTTGGGGTGAAAATATGCAAATGAAGGGAAATGAGATCATTGAGGTGGGACAGGTATATGGTGGTACCGTATGAATGGGACAAGCATTTATAAGGTTGCTGGTGGTTGTCAAAGGTGTTTTTTCTTTTAGATTTTTCAAAAAATTGAACAAATATATACTTACTGTCGTATTTATAAACTTCTACGTTAAGTTAAAACCAGCAAGAATTAACAGGTGAAACACACATTTTCTCATTGGATTGCACAATAAGTTAACACTTGCATAAAGTTGTTGAAAATGAATGGATGATATTCGCGATAAGTTCCCCCTACAGTATACATATTGGGTTTACCGACAACCGTCCTGGGATTAGCAGCACTTCTTCTCACAGCACCTATCGGCAGAGGTCCTGAGAATAACTGCAATTTCTGTGATTGCAGCTTTTTATTAGTCCGGTGGTCACAGCAACCGTAATGCAGCAGGTTAAAGTCTTGGTGGCATGTGGGGATATGTACAGAGGTGTAATTGGCATAAGTGGAGATCTGAGTGGCATGTGGGTAAGGTGCAGCGGTCTGAGTGGCATTTACATCTGAGTCTATAACACCTACCATTTAGCTACAAGACATAACTGATACACATAGCAGCCCACAGGACTCCATACAGTTTTATTTCTCAAGGCGAAGCGTTAAATAAATAACACAGAAACCATGAATATTTCAAAAGTGTAATCCATAGTCAACAGCTGTTATTAATATACACTGAAAATTATTTAAAAACTCTGTGGTCATGTTATAAGTGTACAGGGTAATGACATCAGATACAGGAATTTGGTTCTGAAAACAATCTATTTAAAATGGAAATGATCATAAAATATAAAACAGAACTATTTGGCAAAGGACAAGGCTTGCTAATATAACAGAGAAGAAAGTAGTGGTGGGAACATTTAAGAAAATGCAGCAGAAAATAATAGATTATATATATGAAACAAAAGGTATTCAGAGTTGGTACTAGAGTGAGAGTTGTTCAGACATATCCGTGAGCTGCAGAATGTTCTGGTCGGATTTTGACGTTTCATATGAAACCCATACATATCGCTGTAGTTTACCAAGCAGCATGATAGTCAGTAGTATTTTATGAAAAAAAAAAAACTATGGGGGAAATGTAATAGGGTGAGAGAATCAGAAAGTGAGAGATTTGGTAAGAAATCTCCAGTTTTTATTAAAGCGGCAATCATTTAGACAGCAAAATCAAACTGGTTTTGCAGTGAAAATGATGACCACTTTATAAAAAAAAACTGGAAATTTCTTACCAAATCGGGACACCCTAATAGGGTGAGAGAATCAGATTGAGAGATTTGGTAAGAAATGTCCAGTTTTTTTTTTTTTTTAAAGCGGCAATCTTTTACACTGCAAAACCAGTTTAATTTTGCCGTGTAAATGATTGCCGCTTTATAAAAATTAAATAAATATACTGTTTATTACAAGATAAGGAATTAGTGCCAAAATCAAAAATAAAAACAAGTTACTTAACTAACTTATTTTTGATTAACTATCTCAAAGTGTACTTTGTAAGTATTAATATGTTTAGTCTATCTACATATATTTAGCTGTAATAGGAATAATAAGCTGTAAAAAAAAATATTTTGAAATATTTATATAATAAATAAAAGCCTAAAATTTTTAATAATAGAAAATGTTAAAACGTGGTTGGATTCAGGTGTCTAATTCAAGTTTTAAATGTATTTTTTACTCTAAACATTTAAAAAAAAAAATTGTTTTACCAAAAAAAAAAACGGTTTAACCCCCCAAAAAGTGGGTTTCGTTTTTTTTCAACCCTGACCACTAATCATGGCTAGTCGCCCTGGACCAGATGCAGCAAAACAGGCCCAAACCATGACACCACAACCATGTCTCATAGATGGAATGTGGTTTTTATGCTGGAATGCAGTATTCTTTCTCCAAATATAACGCTTCTCATTTAAACCAAAACACTTTATTTTGATCTCATCTGTCCACAAAACATTGTTCCAGTAGCCATCTGGCTTGTCCAGGTGATCTTTGGCAAACTGCAGATGGATAGCAATGTTCTTTTTGGAGAGCTGTGGCTTTCTCCTCACAATTCTGCCATGTACACCACTGTTGTACAGTGTGATGGTGGACTCATGATCATTAATATTAGCTGATGTAAGACCGGTCTTTAGTCACTTAGAGGTTACTCTGGGTGCCTTTGTGATCTTGTAAACTTTTAGACGCCTTGCTCTTGGCATGACCTTTGTTGGTTGACCACTTTTGGGAACAGTAATAATGGTCTGGAATTTCTTTAACTTGTACACAATCTGCCTGACTGTTGATTGGTGGAATCCAGACTCTTTAGATATAGTTGTGTAATCTTTTCCAGTCTAATGAACATAAAAACTCTTCTTCTGAGGTCTTCAGAAGTCTCCTATTTCATGGCATGAGACACTTTCACAAATGCGTTCAGGTTTTCGGGCACCCGCGTGTTCAGGCACGAGCAGCCCTTAACTTCCGGGGGTGTGCTCGGCGATGGCAGAAGGGGTCGGAGGGGAGTGATCGGCTGCTGCAGCAGCAAGGAGTGCCCGGCGTACGACTGTACGTACCACCGAAGCATTTAATCAAACATGTTGAAGATTTTGGGAGCAAATGACTGAATTGTAAATTACATTTGTTCCCATCCAGTACCAGATTTTTGACTTTTATTCCATCCAACCAGCTATTTGCATGATTGGATACAAATTGGTTTGATGTATGGTCAGCATTATAGTTTCCATAGTTATTAAATTAAAAAGCATAACACTTATATGACCTTTAGGGAGACATCCAATTAGTAACGATAAATCATCGGGTGTGAAACAAATCAGGGTTGCTTGCTCTTTTCCCCAATTATTATACAATTTATTTTTACAGGAATCCACTTAGATCAATCACCCATAAAAAAAAAATGCAGGTTCTATACCCAACCCCTCTGGCATTCACTTAACCACTTTTCTCACACACACACACACACACACACACACACACATACACAGGGCCGGCGCCACCACCAGCAGCTATACAGTCCCGGCAGGGAACAACAGGTGAGCCGTACCCCAGCGCCCCCCTCGAGCTCTCCCGTGGATCTGATAGGTGGGTGGAGCCCGCAACTCCCGTGCCGTTCAGCAGCAATCTGCGGGGGAGGGAATGATGTGCGGGCTGCACAGCAAGGTATGTCCTGTCCCCGCCTCCCACAGCTGCTTTGTGCTCTCTCCTCGGCTGTACTGCGGCTGTACTGAGAAGCGCTAGGGGGGAGGTAGAGGGCTCCTGCGGTGGTGCTGAAAATGCTGGAGGGAATGATGTGCGGGCTGCATAGTGAGGTACGATGTCCTATCCCTGCCGCCCACAGCTGCTTTGAGCTCTCTTCCTGGCTGTGCTGAGAAGCGCCGGGGAGAGAGAGGTCAACTACAGAGACCTGATTGATATGAAGTCCCGGAGGGGGGAGAGGGCTCCAGCACCTTCTGAAGAAAGCTGGGGGGTAGGAGTCCCCGGCTATATTGAGGTGAGGGGTGGGGGGGTGGGGAGAGAAGTGTCTCCCACGACTAGGTGGGCTGGGGTGGTGGTGGGGGGGCCACGATTCAGAAGTTTTGCCTAGGGTGCTGAGATGGCTCGCACCGGCCCTGCACACACACACACACACACACACACTGACTGTACGGACCATCAAAGGGTGACTACTGATTCCATGGCTGCAAGCTCCACAGGGGAGGGATTCCTGCTGCCCACGGCTGCAAGCTTAACACAAGCACCTGCTGCTGCTCAGCACTGACAGTGATACCTCCAATCACGTCTGCCCAACTGACAGGGGCAATTCATCTGCAACTTATGAAGGTGACTTCTTCAGACCATTATTGTTGTCAGGACAACTGAAACCACACCGTACAGTATATAAACAAGTTGAACCTTAACATAATGAATTATCTTAGGGCTATTGCTGATGCGAATACATTTACTTGGCCGTTCTTTGTTTTAGGTTTGCTTACCACGTATCACGGATGCATAGCAGATGAACTCTGAAGTTTTTAGCTGATCCTTATATTGTTTTTTTTGGCATTGGTATCTTTTTTCCAAATATACAGGTTCAAGCAGCGAGTGAAATAGTGGACAGGTAGTGAAGTTGATCATAGAAACCAATCAGCTTACATCTATAATTGTAAAGAACGTATTTTATAAATGCTACCTTGCAGCTGTTTGGTTGCCATGGACAATGTCTGCACTGGTCCACTTCGCCACTGATTGCACTGCTTGATACCTCAACCCAGTAGTCTCTTTTTTCAGACTTTGCACAAGGGGTACAAGTAAGTACCCGTTTTTAACTTTTATGTTCACAAAAAACACAAGTTACAGGGCAATGTATGCAGTCTGGTATATTTTTCCCTGAAATGATATCGTCTTTGTGTGATAAATGCTTTTTTTATTTTGCAGCCAAGGTTTCGGATATTTATACAAATGGTTGTACTTTGTGCAATCATCGCGTGCCCATTACCTGCAGATTGGGCAGTCCTGTACCATGCTATGTCTCTGGGAGGTAAGGAATGTTCCTGTATGTGCCAGGGAATCAAGATCACTCTTCAAGATACTGCTGGTAAACAAAATTTCCTTGGGTGTCTATGAAATGCCCATGAAACTAACTGGTTTAATATTTTGCTTAGTTTGTACTCAATCTGTAAAGTGAACAAACTTTGTTGTACACAGTGTTGATGTATTTGTGTCTGATTTCTAGACCAGTTCTTTCTAAAGACTTGGCATAATCCTTTGTTCCAGTAGTTTACCTATGATTTTTGTTCCAGTAGTTTACCTATATTTTTTGTTCCAGTAGTTTACCTATATTTTTTGTTCCAGTAGTTTACCTATATTTTTCATTTACGGCTCCTGTAGATACGCTAAACATAACAGTGTACTTTACTGTTTTACCATTAGGTATTGCAAGACAATTTTGGTACTCTTTACCTAGATGGGCGCCCGCGATTGAAATCGCGGGCGTCGGGGGTAAAAATCGCGGGCATCGCGGCCATCGCGGGTAAATCGCGGGTACATAAAAATCTGCTACCCGCGATGACCGCGATTTTCCCATAGGGAACAATGTTAAAAACGCTGATTGAGCGCGATTTGCATGTAAAATGCCTCAATGCCCGCGATTTGGCCATAGGAATCAATGTTAAATGGACCACAGAGGCCAAATAGGCACAATTAACCCTTAAAATGTCCCCCCAAATTTTTAACGCCACCCCACGATCCACGCCAACCCGAAGCGTGGCGAGCGCAGCGAGCCCGCGAGGGGCGGCGGTACGCGTCCTACGACCTTTTCATGCCCTACTATCCACTAGGGCGTGGAGTGAGAATAGAATAGTGTGGCGAGCGCAGCGAGACACCGAGCCCGAAGCGTGGCGAGCGCAGCGAGCCCCGCGATGGGACGCGGATACCTTCACAGGTAAACGCGTCCCCTCGCGGGCTTCACAGGTGTCCGCGTCGCCATGGACACCTGGGAAGCCCGCGAGGGGACGCGTATAACTGTGAAGGTATCCGCGTCCCCTCGCGGGGCTCGCTGCGCTCGCCACGCTTCGGGCTCGGTGGCTCGCTGCGCTCGCCACACTATTCTATTCTCACTCCACGCCCTAGTGGATAGTAGGGCATGAAAAGGTCGGAGGACGCGTACCGCTGCGCTCGCCACGCTTCGGGTTGGCGTGGATCGTGGTGTGGCGTTAAAAATTTGGGGGGACATTTAAGGGTTAATTGTGGTTATTTGGGCTCTGTGGCCCATTTAACATTGATTCCTATGGCCAAATCGGGTCCATTGAGGCATTGAACAGTAAAATCGTGTACATCGGGCCTTTTAACATTGATTCCTATGGCAAATCGGGAGCATCGCGTCGCGGGCATCGCGGGTACATTTATGGCCAGCCGCGACGCGACCGACGCGATTTCCATGTTTAACATGGGTTTCAATGGGAAATCGCGGGAATCGCGTCGGTCGCGTCGCGGCCAGACATAAATGTACCCGCGATCACCACGACGGGCGCCCATCTATGTAAAGAGTACCACAATTTTAGATGTAGAAATAGGTGTAGTGAACCAACATCAGAGCTGTGTAACTGCTTAAAAATGTATGGTTATCTATTGCTAGGACATGGAAGGCCTCTGAGGGACCGTAAACTGTGGCTTGGCTGTCACTGGTTAATCTTACTGTAAAACATGACAAATATGTATATGCTATTTGAAAGGCTGAGTTTAAGATTCAGCCAGATATGCTAGATCACCTGTAAGGGGGACCATCTCCCCAGCTTAATATTTCACTTGTTTATTCTGGAAGATCGTAGTGTTTTAATGTGTTATCTCAGTGATTCTTTTCCCCTTTTTTAATTATTTATTTATTTTTTATCAGTATTTTAAGTTAGATTTTGATGTTACAAATATGATAATGTGAAGTTTCTGATTGTCACTACTGTTTTGATATAACCATTATGTCTAGGAGTATTAACAATTCTGATTTGTCTGTGTTAATTCTATTTTTTTTCTCCTTTAGTTGATTGTAGTTGTTGTTAAATTGTAAATGCACAATTAATAATTCAATCAATCAAAATTACTTAACCCCTTCCTGACAGAGCCAGTTTTTGCGTTCCTGACAGAGCCCTTTTTTTCAAATCTGACATGTCTCACTTAAGTGGGGATAACTTTTTTTTGCTTTTACTTATCCCAGTGATTTTGAGATTGTTTTTTCGTGACACATTGTACTTCAAATTAGTGGTAAATTTGGGTCGATACAGTCTGTGTTTTTTTGTGAAAAATACCAAAATATCGTGAAAAAATGGAAAATTTAGCGATTTGCAAAATGTTAAATTTTCTGCTTGTGAGACAAATAATCTTACCACTCAAAATAGTGAATAACTAACATAGACCATATGTCTACTTTATGTTGACATCATTATTTCAACTTCCTTTTAATTTTTTGGGACACTAGGAGGCTTACAATATGAATAGCAAATTCTCAAATTTTCAAGAAAATTTCAAACACTGATTTTTTTAGGGACCAGTTCAGTTCTGATGTGACTTTGAGGGACTTGTATGTGAGACACCCCCATAAATGATGCCATTTCAAAAACTGCACCCCTCACAGTATTCAAAACAGCATTTTGGAAGTTTGTTAACCCTTTAGGTGTTTCACAGGAATTAAAACAAAGTGTAGGTGAAATTTCAAAATTTCTTTTTTTTTGCAGATTTGCAATTTTAATACATTTTTCTAAGGAACACAGTACATTTTACTAGAGAAATGTGACTGAAAATTGATTCCCCCAATTCTTTTGTTTTCATAAATATCCTATATGTGGCCCTAGTGTGCACGGTGACCAAACCACAGGCTTCATAATAGAAGGAGCACCTACTTGATTTTGGAGCCTCCTTTTTATGAGATTATTTTTTAGGCACCATGTAGGTTTCTAGGCACCATAAGATGCTAAAAGTTAGGAACCCCCCCACAAGTGACCCCATTTTGCAAACTACACCCCTCAGGGAATTCATCTAGGGGTATAGTGTACATTTCAAACCCCCAGGGGTTTCACCAATTGTGGTACAACTGGGCAGTGAAAATGAAAAATTATTTTTTTTACACAAAAATACAGTTCTGGCTCCAAATTTGTCATTTTCAGAAGGTATGAAGGAGACAAAGCACCCCAAAATCTGTGCCCCAATTTCTCCCGAGTACGGCAATGCCTCACATGTGACCAAAAAATACCAGTTGGGTGCATGGCAGGACTCAGAAGGGAAGGAGTGATTTTTGGATTTTGCAGCTCAGATTCTGGTGGAATTTTGGTGGGTGCTATGTCGCATTAGCAAGACCCCCAAAGCACCAATACAGTGGAACCCCCCCACAAGTGACCCCATTTTGCAAAGTACACCCCTCAGGGAATTCATCTAGGGGTATAGTGTACATTTCAAACCCCCAGGGGTTTCACCAATTTTGATACAAGTGGGCAGTGAAAATGAAAAATTACATTTTTTTACACAAAAATGCAGTTCTGGCTCAAAATTTTTCATTTTCAGAAGGTATGAAGGAGAAAAAGCACCCCAAAATATGTGCCCCAATTTCTCCCGAGTACGGAAATGCCTCACATGTGACCAAAAAATACCAGTTGGGTGCATGGCAGGACTCAGAACGGAAGGAGTGATTTTTGGATTTTGCGGCTCAGATTCTGGTGGAATTTTGGTGGGTGCTATGTCGCATTAGCAAGACCCCCCAAGCACCAATACAGTGGAACCCCCCCACAAGTCACCCCATTTTGAAAACTACACCCCTCAGGGAATTCATCTAGGGGTATAGTGTACATTTCAAACCCCCAGGGGTTTCACCAATTTTGATACAAGTGGGCAGTGAAAATGAAAAATTACATTTTTTACACAAAAATGCAGTTCTGGCTCGAAATTTTTCATTTTCAGAAGGTATGAAGGAGAAAAAGCACCCCAAATTCTGTGCCCCAATTTCTCCCGAGTACGGCAATGCCTCACATGTGACCAAAAAATACCAGTTGGGTGCATGGCAGGACTCAGAACGGAAGGAGTGATTTTTGGATTTTGCAGCTCAGATTCTGGTGGAATTTTGGTGGGTGCTATGTCGCATTAGCAAGACCCCCCAAGCACCAATACAGTGGAACCCCCCCACAAGTCACCCCATTTTGAAAACTACACCCCTCAGGGAATTCATCTAGGGGTATAGTGTACATTTCAAACCCCCAGGGGTTTCACCAATTTTGATACAAGTGGGCAGTGAAAATGAAAAATTACATTTTTTTACACAAAAATGCAGTTCTGGCTCAAAATTTTTCATTTTCAGAAGGTATGAAGGAGAAAAAGCACCCCAAAATCTGTGCCCCAATTTCTCCCGAGTACGGAAATGCCTCACATGTGACCAAAAAATACCAGTTGGGTGCATGGCAGGACTCAGAACGGAAGGAGTGATTTTTGGATTTTGCAGCACAGATTTTGGTGGAATGAATGGTGGGTGCTATGTTGCACCAATACAGTGGAACCCCCCCACAAGTCACCCCATTTTGCAAAGTACACCCCTCAGGGAATTCATCTAGGGGTATAGTGTACATTTCAAACCCCCAGGGGTTTCACCAATTTTGATACAAGTGGGCAGTGAAAATGAAAAATTACATTTTTTTACACAAAAATGCAGTTCTGGCTCAAAATTTTTCATTTTCAGAAGGTATGAAGGAGACAAAGCACCCCAAAATCTGTGCCCCAATTTCTCCCGAGTACGGCAATGCCTCACATGTGACCAAAAAATACCATTTGGGTGCATGGCAGGACTCAGAAGGGAAGGAGTGATTTTTGGATTTTGCAGCTCAGATTCTGGTGGAATTTTGGTGGGTGCTATGTCGCATTAGCAAGACCCCCCAAGCACCAATACAGTGGAACCCCCCCACAAGTGACCCCATTTTGCAAACTACACCCCTCAGGGAATTCATCTAGGGGTATAGTGTACATTTCAAACCCCCAGGGGTTTCACCAATTTTGATACAAGTGGGCAGTGAACATGAAAAATTACATTTTTTACACAAAAATGCAGTTCTGGCTCAAAATTTTTCATTTTCAGAAGGTATGAAGGAGAAAAAGCACCCCAAAATCTGTGCCCCAATTTCTCCCGAGTACGGCAATGCCTCACATGTGACCAAAAAATACCAGTTGGGTGCATGGCAGGACTCAAAAGGGAAGGAGTGATTTTTGGATTTTGCAGCTCAGATTCTGGTGGAATTTTGGTGGGTGCTATGTCGCATTAGCAAGACCCCCCAAGCACCAATACAGTGGAACCCCCCACAAGTGACCCCATTTTGCAAACTACACCCCTCAGGGAATTCATCTAGGGGTATAGTGTACATTTAAAACCCCCAGGGGTTTCACCAATTTTGATACAAGTGGGCAGTGAAAATGAAAAATTACATTTTTTACACAAAAATGCAGTTCTGGCTCAAAATTTTTCATTTTCAGAAGGTATGAAGGAGAAAAAGCACCCCAAAATCTGTGCCCCAATTTCTTCCGAGTACGGCAATGCCTCACATGTGACCAAAAAATACCAGTTGGGTGCATGGCAGGACTCAGAAGGGAAGGAGTGATTTTGGGATTTTGCAGCACAGATTCTGGTGGAATGAATGGTGGGTGCTATGTTGCACCAATACAGTGGAACCCCCCCACAAGTCACCCCATTTTGCAAACTACACCCCTCAGGGAATTCATCTAGGGGTATAGTGTACATTTCAAACCCCCAGGGGTTTCACCAATTTTGATACAAGTGGGCAGTGAAAATGAAAAATTACATTTTTTTACACAAAAATGCAGTTCTGGCTCAAAATTTTTCATTTTCAGAAGGAATGAAGGAGACAAAGCACCCCAAAATCTGTGCCCCAATTTCTCCCGAGTACGGCAATGCCTCAAGTGTGACCAAAAAGTGGCAGGACTCAGAAGGGAAGGAGTGATATTTGGATTTTGCAGCACAAATTCTGGTGGAATGATGGTGGGTGCTATGTCGCATTAGCAAGACCCCCAAAGCACCAATACAGTGGAACCCCCCCACAAGTGACCCCATTTTGCAAACTACACTCCTCAGGGAATTCATCTAGGGGTATAGTGTACATTTCAAACCCCCAGGGGTTTCACCAATTTTGATAAAACTGGGCAGTGAACATGAAAAATTACATTTTTTTACACAAAAATGCAGTTCTGGCTCAAAATTTTTCATTTTCACAAGGAATGAAGGAGACAAAGCACCCCAAAATCTGTGCCCCAATTTCTCCCGAGTACGGCAATGCCTCACATGTGACCAAAAAATACCAGTTGGGTGCATGGCAGGACTCAGAAGGGAAGGAGTGATTTTTGGATTTTGCGGCTCAGATTCTGGTGGAATGAATGGTGGGTGCTATGTGGCATTAGCAAGACCCCCGAAGCACGGTGAAATTATGAACCTAATATTCCATAGATGTGTGGTATATTTTAAAACACTCCTTTATACATAGGCCGGGTTTGTCGGGGCAAGTGTCACACTGGAAAATAGTTTGCTTTCTTATTCCCTTTTTATAGCAAACTTTGCACCTTTTTTGTGTCCTGCCCTTTTTTCCAGTGGAGGGGATTTCATCAGGAAAATGCTGCCCTGGTACAATACGGGGGCCAGTACTAGAAGTACTGGGGCCCTCTGCCTGCTGGTTCCCAAATATTAGGCCCTTTATGACTTCCTCTTGAAAGTGCATAAATGTCCCCCTCTGGCCGGTAGAACGGAATAGCACGTAAGCGTTATACAGTGCCATCTGGATGATATACACGGCCACCTTCTTGTACCAGATTTTTGTTTTCCGCAGGGCACTGTACGGCTTCAGTACCTGATCTGAAAGATCCACTCCGCCCATGTACCTATTGTAATCCAGGATACAATTAGGTTTTGAGGTGTGGGTACTGGTACCTCGTACAGGGACGGAGGTGGTACTGTCTCCGTGAATTGTTGTCAGTATAAGGACATCCCTCTTGTCCTTATATTTGACCAACAACATATTTTCGTTGCATATTCCCCTGCTTTCACCCCTTCTCATTACTTGGGCAATGTGCGTTTTTGGGAGGCCTCTTTGGTTCTTGCGCACAGTACCGCAAGCTGCTGTACCTCTTGAACCAAGGGCCTTAAACAGGGGGATGCTAGTGTAAAAGTTATCCACATAGAGGTGATAACCTTTATCCAGGAAGGGGTGCACTAAATCCCAGACAATTTTCCCACTAACACCTACGAGGGAGGGGGGGCATTCTGGCGGTTGAATTCTTGAATCCTTCCCTTCATAAACCCTAAACCTGTGGGTGTACCCTGAGGTGCTTTCACACAGTTTATACATTTTTATGCCATACCTTGCCCTCTTACTGGGAAGGTACTGGCGGAATTTAACCCTTCCTTTAAAATGTATAAGGGACTCGTCGATACAAATAAATTTTTCAGGGATGTACACCTCTTCAAATTTGGCACTGAAATGATCAATGACCGGCCTGACTTTGAATAGCCGGTCAAAGGTGGGATCATCTCTGGGTGGGCACTGTGCATTATCGGTGTAATGTATAAATTTAAGAATTGTCTCAAATCGAGTCCGGGGCATGGCCATACGGTAAAATGGAGTACTGTACAGAACATCTGTACTCCAATATTGCCTAATTTCTGGCTTTTTTACTATGCCCATATGAAACACCAGACCCCAAAACGTCATCATCTCTACTGCATCTACAGGGGTCCACCTAGCAAATGATGACGTGGGGTTTTGAGCAATAAACTGCTGGGCATATAAATTAGTTTGGTCCACCATTAAATTTATAAAATCATCAGAGAAAAATAATTTGAAAAAGTCAATTTCTCTGAGACCTGTGGAATCAAATTGGATTCCTGGCATGGCCAAAAACTCAGGAACCTGGGGCTCAAAATTGTCTGGTGGTGGGGTCCATACTAGATCAATTATTGGGGGGGGAATCTCAGCTGATCTACGGGGGCGTCTTTGAGGGGGTCCCTCATCACCAGAGGAGGAAGAGGAGCTTAAGACGAATCCTTCAAATTCCCCGCTTGCATCACTGCCTGTGTCAGAGTCAGAGGCAAGCATGGCATATGCCTCCTCCACTGAATACATTCTCCTGGATGACTGGGAGGACATTTGGGAGGACATTTGGGAGGACATTTGGGATGCCATTTTTATTTTTGTGTTACTGGTAGTGAAATGTTTCAACACGTGTATAGTGTAGGGGGGGGTACAAACTTTATTTCAATCCGGGGGGTATGTAGTGTGTAGTGTGTATGTGGTGCAGAAAAAAAAAAATACTTTATACCAATAAAAAAAAAAAAAAATGAAGGGGTTAAAAATAAAAAATTGAAGGGGTTAAAAAAAAAAAAAAAAGGTCCTGCGCCAAAAATTGAGCACAGATGTTGGTCAGTAACGTCTGTCACTGAACAGCGCTCAAAGGCAACAGGAATCTGATCAAAAAAAAAAAAAAAATTGATCAACCCTGTGCCGAAAAAGCTGATCAGTGATGTACGTCACTGATCGGCGCACAGTGGCCACAGGACACCCACAAAATCAGTGTGTGTAAAAACTGCGGATTATACTTACCGATAATTCCTTTTCTTCCTAGAGATCCCATGGCAGCCAAGACCTTGGGATTTCATCCCTCTCCCTCTAGTTAGACAGGCTGTTTTTTCCTTAGGACCTCCCTCTGTTAGTATAAATCCCAGCTCCTCCCCATCCACCTTGTCTTTTAGTGTCTCCTTTACTCCGTCCTGGAAAAAACACCACAAGGGGGGGAAAACTAATGGCTGCCATGGGATCTCTAGGAAGAAAAGGAATTATCGGTAAGTATAATCCGCAGTTTTCTTCTACGATCCCCATGGCAGCCAAGACCTTGGGATAATACCAAAGCAAGAACAAAGGGAGGGAAACTATATCAATGCCAAAAATAATTTTAATCCTCAAGGACACTCTGGAGCACTTGATCCCCAAAACAAGATTTTGATACATTAAGAGCATAATGCTTTGCAAAAGTATGAAGGGATGACCAAGTTGCTGCACCGCAGATATCCTTAACCGAGGCTTGAGCCTTCCTTGCCCATGAGGTTGCCATGGCCCTGGTGGAGTGTGCCTTTATAATACCAGGAACTTCCTTGTCTTCCTGCTGATAGACGAATACGATCAGTTCTCTGATCCACCTCGCGATTGTCTGTTTTGAGGGTGACAGACCCTTTCTTACCCCTTCTGGGATAATGAACAAATTCTTCGACTTTCTTATGTCCTTAAGACGGTCTAGGTAAATGGTGATTCCTCTCACCAAGTCTAATGTGTGCCATTCCTCTTCCTCCTTCTCCTTTGGTTCAGGATGAAAGGCCGGGAGTGTGATCTCTTGGTTAAGATGGAATGAACTGATAACCTTCGGCAAGAAATCGGGGTGTGTCCTTAAGACTACCCGATCAATGAAAATCTTCAGATAGGGCTCCTCAATATATAGCGCCTGAAGTTCACTGACCCTTCTAGCGGAAGTGACTGCAACTAGAAACACTATCTTCCAAGTAAGAAGTTTCAAGGGAGTCTCTGTTAGTGGCTCAAACGGGTCCCTCATAAGGACATTCAAGACCAAGTTTAGGTCCCATGGGGCAACCAGTGATCTTA
The DNA here is from genome assembly GCF_055691185.1 of Crinia signifera. Lineage (NCBI taxonomy): Eukaryota > Metazoa > Chordata > Amphibia > Anura > Myobatrachidae > Crinia > Crinia signifera. The sequence continues at coordinate 9,043,199 of NC_139225.1, read as the reverse complement.
CGGAGGGTCTAATTCTTTTAACCGCGTTGCAGAACCTCTTTATGAGATTTTCTTCTGCCAGTTTTCTGTCAAGTAATATACTCAGAGCAGAGATTTGTACTTTCAATGTCGATAAGGCCAAGCCAGCTGCATAGCCATTAAATAGAAACTGAAGCACTTCAGGGTTGGAGGCTCGTTCAACTCTTTCTTCTGAGCCCTTCCAGCGGATGAACGCCTGCCACACTCTGTAGTATGCCAGCGATGACACTTCTTTCCTAGCTTTTAGCAACAACGAGGTAACTTGTTCTGACAGGCCTTCTTCTCTCAGTAACTTCCTTTCAATTTCCAAGCCTTTAGAGATAACATCCCTGGATTTGGATGGTTTACGGGCCCCTGAAATAGAAGGTTTGGAATGACCGGGAGAGTCAGAGGTTCCTGTATAGCTAGCTTCAGCACCGTCGCGAACCAAGACCTTCTTGGCCAAAAGGGGAGAACTATGATGGCCGTCACTCTCTCCTGCACGATCTTTCTTAGCACTCTGTGGATCAACGGGACTGGAGGAAAGATGTATCCCAGACGACATGTCCAAGGAATCGAAAAGGCATCTACCGCTGATGTTTGGGGTAGAGAGTACCTTGAGAAGTATTTCTTCACCTTTCTGTTGGCATTCGTAGCCATCAGGTCTATATCCGGGACCCCGAAAGACTTGACTATCTCCTGGAACACTTCCCCATTCAACTCCCATTCGCCAGGAAGGATTTTGCTCCTGCTCAAGAAGTCTGCCAACACGTTTTCTTTGCCTGGCACGTGGATCGCCGTAATGGAAAGAACGTTCTTCTCCGCCCACATCAGGATATTCGACATAACCGCCATCAGAGCTCGACTCCTGGTGCCGCCCTGGTGATTGACGTGCGAGACCACTGTCATGTTGTCTGAAAAAACTCTGATATGCTTTTTTCTGACTCTGTGCTCGAGTCCTATTAAGGCTCTCCAAACTGCTTCCGCCTCCCTCCAGTTGGAAGATTTTTTGCTCTCTTTCTCCGACCAAGAGCCTTGAATTTTCTGATCTTCCATATGGGCCCCCCAGCCTGAGGCGCTTGCATCCGTAGTTAACACCGCGAAACGAGGAAGACTTAGAGAAACTGCCCTGTTCTCCATCTCCTGATCCGTCCACCATAACAGAGAGTCTCTCACTGCTTTCTCTAGTCTGACGGCCTTTGTGAGGGGCCATTTTTTCTTTATGAAGGGAAGAAGCGCCCACTGAAACCTTCTTAACCTCCAGTGGGCCCATGGGATCGTGCCGATGGAAGACATCATCATGCCCAGAAGCTGCAGACATAACCTCAGCTGTGAGGATTCCCTGCCCATAACATCTTCTGCCAGATCTCTGATCTTCTGACATCTTTCTCTTGACAGGCGGGTCTCGAACCTTTCTGAGTCTATCAGAACCCCTAAAAACTGAATCGACCTTGTTGGTGTTAACTGGCTTTTCTGAAAGTTTATTATCCATCCTAAGTCTTGAAGCATCTCTATCACCTGCCCCAGGTCTTCCATTACTTTCTTCTTCGAGGATGCCGCTATCAACAAGTCGTCTAAGTAAGGCCAAATACGAATCTTCCTTCTTCTCAGGACGGCAATTATTGTGACTAGAACCTTCGTAAAGACTCGGGGGGACGTCGCTAGGCCAAAAGGCAGGCACGTGAATTGTAGATGCTCTTTCATCACAGAAAATCTCAGAAATCTTCTGTCCTGGATCCTTACTGGCACATGGTAATACGCGTCTTTTAGATCTAGCGAGACCATAAAATCGCCTTCTTCTATCCCCGCCAGAATCGTCTTCAGGGTCTCCATCCTGAATCTTCTCACGTCTATAAAGCTGTTCAATCTTTTTAGATCTAAAATAATTCGAAAGCTTCCCGTGCTCTTTTTCACCAAAAATATATTTGAATAAAAGCCCTTCTTTTCTTGTTGGACTGGAACTGGCTCCACCGCCTTTATCTCCTTCAGTTGCTTTAGCAGCTTTCTTAGCTCCATCCTTTCCAACGGTGTCTTGGGCTTCCTGGATTCCCAAAAAACATCTTTTGTGGGTCGTCTTAGGAACTCTAACGCATAACCCCTTTCTACAATGTCTATCACCCATTTGTCTTGTACTAGACTTTTCCAGAGGTTGGCAAAGGCCAGTAGCCGCGCTCCCACCTCTGGTATTCTGTGGCTGTCATTGCCGGCCTCCTCTCCTAGCAGACTGCCGAAAGGATTGTCTCGACAATGGAAAGGAGCCCCTTTGCCCATAAGGTCTTCCCGGCCTGTAGGCCTTGGCCTCTCTGTACTGTTGTCTGGACGAAGTTGGATATGGAAACTTGTTCCTTTTATCCTGAGGGAGCCTCAGGGATTTCCCTCCCGTCAGCCTATGGATCAACGCATCCAGCTTTGTGCCGAACAGATGAGAGCCTTCGAAAGGAAGAGCCACCAACCTATTCTTTGAGTTAGCGTCGGCGGCCCATGACCTCAGCCAGAGCGCTCTCCTCGCCGTCACGCCTGCCGCCATAGACCTAGCTGCAAAAGACACGATGTCTAGTGAGGCCTCACAGAGGAATTCGGTTGCCTTCTGCATGGTCTCCAATTTTTTTAACAGATATTGCTTGGAGATTCTCTCCTCTATATCTGAATGTAATTCGGTTCCCCACAGTCTCAGTGCTCTAGCAACTGATGCAGCCGAAACTCCTGCTTTAAGCGACACTGCAGATGAGAAATGAAGCTTTTTTAAAGCTCCCTCCATTCTCCTGTCCATGGGTTCTTTAAACGACGCCCCATCCTCAAGCGGGAGAGTGGTCCTGGAAGTAAGCTCCGCCACTGCCGCGTCCACCTTGGGTAGGGAACACCAACTCAAAAACACATCATCTTTAACCGGATACATCCTGTCTATCCTAGACAGTTTACCCTGCCTTTTGTCCAGGTTAGACCACTCCTTTGTAATTAGATCCTTCATTACTTTATGAATAGGAAAATGTCGGTTCTTTTTGGACCTATCCTCGAACAGAATGTCCTCTCCTGTTTCAGTACTCACAGGCTCTTTATAGTTCATAGTTTTGTAAATAGCCTTCAAAACACTTTCTACTTTCTCAAAACTGAAACTCCTAGTCTCCTCCTTAATCTCTCCAGATTCGTCAGAGGGCACATAGTCTGCATCCGGAATTCCTCCTGACGCAGCCTCCTCATCGTCATCATCATCGTTATCATCGAACCCGGCCTGATCCCTAGATCTTTTACTCTGTATTCCCAAATATTCCTCTTTGGAAACAAATGCACTCTTCATCCATTCCATTAAATCCTTTAGGATTTTTGGTTGCTCAGGAGTAGAAACTTGCTGAGTATCACATTTATCACATACAGATTTTGTCTGAGGTCCGGAGAACACTTTATCGCAGACCATACAGCTTTTATCAATATTTTTCTTTTTTGCTATTTTCTTCTTGGGAACCACCGGATTGGCAGGCACACTACAAAACAGTAAAAAGCCTGTCACTATAATAATAATAAATTAAATCTTCCTACCTATCTGTAATACCGGAGCTTACCTCACAGGGGCACTATCTGTCCTTGGGGGGGAAGGCAAATCCATTTTAGCAGAATAAACACGCAGTCCTATAATAGACACACTGCATTAAATAAGTCCAAAAGTCCATACTCCAGCTACTAACTGCAGCAGCAGTCAGTCTCACCTTATCCAGCAGTAAATCACACCAGATGCAGCAACCTCTCTCACCAGCAGCAACTGCATACTGCTGCTACAAGCACACACAGGGTTTAAATAGCCTGTATCTTGTGCTCCTTTCCCGCGGCGCCCGCACCGGAAGTGCGTCACGCGCACGGCCTTGTGGGAAGTGTAGTTCATACAGGCGTTTATAATCCGTACCCGGAAGTCGCGTCTGTAACGCTCTGACTTCTGGATACTGTAGTTCGCGACCACGCATCCGGAAGCCGCGAACACGCTGCCCGCCGCTATAGCCGGCTTGTACCGCATCACAGGAGACTTACCCCTGCCGGAGCTCCAAGGCAACCGCCATGCTAACCGGGACTCAATGCTGGTCACGATCCCCGGCCGCTTCCACATGGGCAGGAGACCGCAGGTCCACACTCCCATGCTGCTCTGTCCCCCAGAGTGCCCCTACCTAAAGGTAAGCTCCCTGAAAAAAAACAAACCTGCTCTGCCTCTCTAACTAAACGAAAGGAGACAGGAAAAAAAGACAAGGTGGATGGGGAGGAGCTGGGATTTATACTAACAGAGGGAGGTCCTAAGGAAAAAACAGCCTGTCTAACTAGAGGGAGAGGGATGAAATCCCAAGGTCTTGGCTGCCATGGGGATCGTAGAAGAAAAAAAAATTAAAAAAAGACCCCACAGCACTCACAAAAAAAAAAAAAGGTGATCAGTGATGCGACACTGATTACCAGTGAGGGACAGCAGGTGCACAACCTTTGGTGCAACTGACAGTGCAACTGGCAGCAACTGACAGGTATATATATAAAAAAAAAACCTCTGCGCCCCCAAAAAGTTGCTGATCAGCACAGATATACTGATCAGCACAAAAGGGGGGGTAGCAGACACAAAATATACACTCTCTATCACTCTCTGTCACTATCTCTCTCTATCTCTCACTATCTCTCACTATCTATCACTCTAGGACACTGCAGCAGCAGCACTGACAGTTATATGTATAAAAAAAAACTGCACCCCCAAAAAGGGGGGGTAGCAGACACAAAATATACACTCTCTATCACTCTCTGTCACTATCTCTCTCTATCTCTCTATCTCTCACTATCTATCACTATCTATCACTCTATGACACTGCAGCAGCAGCACTGACAGTTATATATATAAAATAAAACCCCTGCACCCCCAAAAAGGGGGGGTAGCAGACACAAATCTCTCTATCTCTCTACCTCTCACTATCTATCACTATCTATCACTATCTATCACTGTATGACACTGCAGCAGCAGCACTGACAGTTATTTATATATAGAAAACCCCTGCACCCCCAAAAAGGGGGGGTAGCAGACACAAAATATAGCTCTCTCTGTCACTATCTCTCTATCTCTCTCTATCTCTCTCTATCTCTCTCTCTATCTCTCTCTCTATCACACTGCAGCAGCAGCAGGAAGTCTCAGGAAGTCAGATCCAGGAAGCGTCCAGCACGCTACAAGCAGTGATAAGGTGATCAGGTAAGGTATTTGCAAGGATCAGGTAAGTATTAGCAAGGATCAGGTCGGTATTCACGGCAGGCAGGCACGGTGACCGTTCTGCACGCTATTCCAGACCGGAATGGCGTCTGCAGCGCAGTCACCGTCAGTTTAAATGTCGCGCCTTGGCTGTGATTGGTCCGTGGGTCCCACGGACCAATCACAGCCTTGGGGGCAGGTGGGGTGAGGGTGGGGTGAGGTGTCATCGTCACCGATGACCCCCTCATGCCCCCTGACGCCCGGCGGTGATTGACACCTGTGTTACCGAGCGTCTGATTCGCTGGTAACACAGGAAAACGCTGTGAATGGCTGTTCACACTGAACAGCCAATCACAGCGATCGCCGACGGGGGGGCGGCATCGCAGCCCCCCCTGGGCATGCAGGGACATGTCTGCTGTCAGGGACAGCAGACATCGTCCCTCTGTCACTGCGTCTCGAGACGCAGTGACAGTTTAAACTCATGACGTACATTTATGCCATGTGTCGGGAAGTACCTCCCGGCCATGACGTAAATGTACGTCAAATGTCGGGAAGGGGTTAATCAAGAAAATGTATAGTCATGTGTTGCTGACCTATATGGCGGAGGGTCAAATCGCATGGGAGGAGTGTATTTTTTTTTTTTTTTTTTTTTTTATAAGCAAATATTTACTATGTTTATCCCTAATGTTCACTGCAGTAATAAGATAATCATTTGCCTATAAGTGTGTGAATTTAACATGAAACAGAAAATAGTGCGCACAGAATGCTCATAACAGTCCCAACCTACCAAATGTATCTAGGATAAGGGACTATATAAGGGACCCCAGCAAAGGGGATAGGCTTTGCAGCTGGTAGACTTGCAGGTCACTGCCCTATGCTGGTTATAAGTTACGGAACAACTGGCGGACAAGCTGGGACTATTACTCTAAAGCCAATACGGATCATAGAAAAGAACGTCAAAACAAGGCAAGACAGAAGTGAAGTAAGCAGGCGGAACAATCGCAAGTTTAGGATACATAAGTCAAGAAACTCAGGAACAAGGGTAAAAGCTAAAAATAAAAAAACTATAACCCAATATGAACTAAGAGGCCATAGTCACGTCAGTGGACATGTGATTGGTTTTTAAACCCCTAGGCCAGAAATGCTCCAGATTCTATGGCTACTGTACTGAATAATACACAACAAAAGTAAGGAAGACAGAGGGCAGCGGAGTGAACCACCAGGCCTGGCAGGAGACTCCCAGACGCTGGATCTGGGGACAGCTCCAGTCACTACCTATGCTAAAACAACTATCTAATGCCCACCATATGCCGCCATGACAGGCATCGCAACTATATGCCCCATTGTACCCTGACTATCAAAAGCAGCACTATATAATAACTGTCTCATTCCAACAATAAAATCAATACAACTAGCTTAATAAGCTCATAACAAAGCCAAATGAGTTTTCTGTAAACATTTAAGGAACGAATATTAGGGAATGGATTGACTCTATCAAGTATTTCATCACTTCATAAATACCAATCACTGGGTTGAAATGCATCACGTATAAGTTCTCTATATACAGGAAACCTATACCCACACTATGGGCAGTATTCAATGAGGCTGATTCGCCAAGTTTTTTTGGCGATTTTGTGCTATTTTCGTGCTGTAAGGCGATTTTTTTTTTACTAAAACGGTGAATCACCCTATTCAATGACCAGATGGCGAATACATTTCAAGGTTTTTATAGCCATGATTCACCGAGTAGCAATCGCTATCTTTTTATGGTGAAGTGGAATGTGAACTTTTAAAATAAAGGGATTTTTGTAAGAACTTACCGTTCGAATCCCTTTCTCTGATATGGTCCTGGTGACACAGCTCAACACTGGGATGTAGGAGGGTCCGAAGGAGCCAGGCACCTATCCTAAAGTTTTAGAGGGTAGGCTCCTCCCCTACTGCATCCCTGGACTCTTCAGTTCAATCTTTCAAAGCCACTGGAATACATTAACTCAGTACAAACGCCTGCACATATTATATGCACATTTTATAACAGAAAACTGTTAACTTTTAACCATTTTAACATGAACATCATGAAACTTCTGGCATACTTACTGAGCGTAAGGGAGGGATCGCTGTGTCACCAGGACCATATCAGAGAAAGGGATTCGAACGGTAAGTTCTTACAAAAATCCCTTTTTCTCTTTCAATGGTCCTGGTGACACAGCTCAACACTGGGACGTTCCAGAGCCGGTCCTTTGGGAGGGTACGCTCAGGTCTGCAGCTCTCAGCACTGCTCGCCCGAATGATGCGTCCTCCGACGCAAACTCATGGAATCTATAGAATTTGGCAAATGTGTGAACAGATGACCAAGTGGCAGCTCTGCAAACCTGCTCAGCTGTGGCCCCATGTCGAACCGCCCAAGAGGAGGCAACTGACCTGGTGGTATGCGCATTTATTTTGGCCGGTACTGGTCTACCCACTTTGGTGTATGCAAAGGCTATCATAGACCGCAACCACCTAGCAATAGTCTGCTTAGATGCAGGCCAACCAATTTTGTGTACGTCATACAATACCAACAATGTGTCAGTCTTCCTGACACTCTTCACTCTGTCCACATATATGCGTAAGGCACGCACAACATCCAAAGTTCTCAACTTGTCCCTTTTCTTAGAACCCTCTGGGGGTTGAAACACAGGTAGAACTATCTCCTGATTTAAATGGAAGGTAGATACCACCTTCGGTAAAAACTGAGGCACTGTTCTTAAAACAGCCCTGTCATCATGAAAAATTAAGAAGGGAGATTTACATGACAAAGCTCCCAATTCTGAAACTCTTTTAGCAGATGCTACTGCTAACAAAAACACTAGCTTCCACGTGAGAAACTTAAAGTCAGCCGACCTTAAAGGTTCAAAAGGTGCCTTTTGAAGGCATTCCAAAACCAGTGATAGATCCCAAGGTGCTACTGGTTGCTTGTATGGAGGTTTCAACCTGGATACTCCTTGTAAAAAGGTTTGAATTTCCGGCAAAATGGCTATCTTTTTCTGGAAATAGATGGACAAGGCCGAAATCTGCACCTTCAGAGACTGAAGGCTTAGGCCCGATGAAAAACCATCTTGTAAGAATTCCATCATTCTTGATAGCTTAAAATGAGATGTATGAGCCCTTCTTCTCTCACACCATCGAATGTAAGTCTTCCAGACTCTATAATAATTTGCCGAAGATACAGCTTTTCTGGCTTTTATCATAGTCTGTACTACTGCCTCAGAAAACCCTTTTCTTTTCAAAATGGTGGTTTCAATAGCCAGGCCGTCAAAATCAATCGATCTGAATCCAGGTGATTGAATGGGCCTTGTCTTAGAAGGTCTGGTCTCAGAGGTAGACGCCATGATTCCACAGACAACCTCTGAAGCCTCGAGTACCAGGATCTCCTTGGCCAATCCGGGGCCACTAAGATCACTGGAACCTTCTGCCCCTGTATTTTCTTCAGAAGTCTCGGTAACATTGGTACTGGTGGGAATGCATAAAGGAGATCTCCCTGCCAGTGAATAGTCATGGCATCCACTGCCTCCGCTAGTGGATCCCTTGTTCTGGCATAGAACCTGGGCACTTGACGGTTGATCCTGGATGCCATCAGGTCCACATCCGGAGTTCCCCACATCGAAGTGATTTGGTGAAACACCTGAGGGTGTAAGCTCCATTCCCCTTCCTTGAGCTCCTCCCTGCTCAGGAAGTCGGCTTCTATATTCTCTATTCCTGGGATGAATATAGCCGATACAGCTGGAACATTCTGTTCCGCCCATAGGAAGATTCTGGATACCTCCCACATGGCCAATCTGCTGCGTGTACCTCCCTGGTGATTCAGATACGCCACAGCTGTGGCATTGTCGGTCTGAATCCTCAAAGGGAGGTTCTGTAACCTGTCTCCCGCCAAGGAAATGACTTTCCAGACAGCTCTCAGCTCCAAAATGTTGATTGGTAACGCTGATTCTTCTGCCGTCCACAGGCCCTGAAGCCTGAGATCCAGGACTATTGCCCCCCAGCCCCTGAGACTGGCGTCGGTAGTTACTATCAACCAGTCCCAGGTCTGTAATGACCGACCCCACTGAAGGGAATCTACTTCTGTCCACCATTTCAAGGACTCTCGGGTGTCCGAAGACAGCACTATCATCTCGGATTTCATGGTCAAAGTGTTTCCTGACCAGGCTGACAAAATGTTCCATTGGAACCTCCGAGAATGGAACCTGGCAAATTGAAGCGTCTCGAATGACGCCACCATCTTCCCCAGGAGCTTGAGGCACCTCCATACTGAAATGCTCTGAGCCCTGAGAATCTCCTGGACTAGGGTGACCAGATCCCTGGCCTTTACCTCCGGGAGGAATACCCGATGAATATGGGTGTCCAGTATGACTCCCAAGAATTGGAGCTTTTGTGACGGTACCAACTGAGATTTTTGCAAATTTAAAATCCAGCCGTGAGCCTGCAAAAAACTGATGGCCTCTGCCAAGTGACTCTGCAGCATGGCTGCTGACTCTGCTTTGAACAGGAGATCGTCCAAATAGGGTATTACTGTGATTCCCCTGAGCCTCAGCACCGCCGCCATTACTGACATTATCTTTGTGAATACCCTTGGCGCGGTTGCTAGCCCAAAGGGTAACGCCTGGAATTGTAAATGCAGGTCTCCTATGGCAAACCTCAACAAGGTCTGATGCTCCGGGTGTATAGGAACGTGCAAATATGCGTCCTGGACATCCATGGACGCCAAAAATTCTCCCTGGTCCAGACTCATGAGTACTGACCGTAGGGACTCCATTTTGAAATGGTCTACCCATAATTGAACATTTAGGGACTTCAAATTTAGTATTGGTCTGAAAGACCCGTCTGGTTTGGGCACCAGGAACAGCGTGGAGTAAAAGCCTTTCTTCCACTCTGCCCTGGGGACTGGTGTAACCACCCCTTTTTCCAAAAGGGAGTGAGCTGCTCTCACAAGAGCTGTACGAAGCCGTGCCTCCTTTGGTAAGGATGTGGGGATGAACCTCTTCGGAGGCGGCCCTCTGCAAGGGATTTTGTAACCCTGTGTTATAATATCTAACACCCAGGCATCCTGGCCTAAAGAAGCCCAAGCGTCCCTGAAGAGTGTGAGACGCCCCCCCACTTTTGTCACTGTCGGGCGAAGCCCCTGACAGTCATGCAGAGGGTTTATCCTCTCCCTTTGTGGCAGGCTTCTTGTGAAAAGAGCCAAATTTTGACTTTTGTGTCTTGCCTCTAGAGGACTGAAACCTTCCCCTGAAAGACTGTCCTCGAAAGGACGCACCACCTCTAGGGGAGGGCCGAAAGGACGGCTTAAAAGCAGAAAATCTGGACGTCTGCTTTGCTGAGGAGGCCGGCAGGAATGTACTTTTGCCGCCCGTGGCCTGCTTTATAATCTCCTCTAATTCGGTACCAAAAAGTACCTTTCCTTTGAAGGCTAATGTTTCCAGAGCCTTCTTGGACTCATTGTCTGCTTCCCAGGCTTTAAGCCAAAGCACTCTCCTGGCATTAATGGAGACTGTGGACACTCTGGTTGCCATTTTAATAGCTTCCTCCTCTGCTTCCACTGCATATTCTGCAGCTGCCTTAATCTTTTCTGCAAGCAGTAACGCACCAGGGTCAGCCTGCAGCATGGTGCATAATTCACCAGCCCACTCTATCATGGCCTTAGAGACCCAGGCTGAAGCAATAAGGGGCCGTAAGGTAAACCCCACCCCTTCAAAGATAGCCTTGAGGTTACCCTCCAGCTTTTTATCCACAGAATCTTTGAAAGCTGCACCGCCCTGTACTGGTAATACAGTAGCCTTGGACAAACGTGCCACTGAAGCGTCCACAACTGGGACCTTTTCCCAGAGCTCCGCATGAGACTCTGGCATGGGGTACAGACTAAGGAATCGCTTAGGCATCTGTAGCCTCTTATCAGGAGTTTTCCAAGCCCCTTCTAACAATTCCTGTAACCCCTCATCTGAAGGAAAAGTAACAGCCTCCTTCCGCTGTCGCTTAAAAACACCTTTAACAGGAGTCTTATCCTCCACAGACAGCTTTAAAGCCTGCTTCACAGCTACAATGAGATCCTCTATACCAGCAGCAGAGTTCTCTTCCACATCATCACCCTGATCCCAGGGGATGTCAGTATACTCTCCTTCCTCCTCATCTACCACAGTAGTTAAAGCATAAGACCTTCTAGGGGTCCCTGCCACATCATCCATTTTGTCCAGCATTTCACTGAACCTGTTGATCCCTTTAGCAGTATCCTGCATCACCTGAATCAGCGCAGGATCTGCCTGGGTAAGAGGCAAGGAGCCAGACGACTGCTGAGATGATGGCATAGGTCTCTGTGATTCTACCAGCCCATCACTCTGCCTGTCCAAAAGCTGCACCAAAGCGTTAACTGACCTGCCTAGGGCCCTGGCCCACGCAGGTTCCATCTGCTCTGCCCTATGGGGTTCACTGCCCATGGGTCTCACATCAGCGCAAGTAATACATAAGCCCCCCTTGGCCATCTGCTCAGGGACAAACTTTTGTGTGCAAACATTGCACGCGCTCAGTGCACTAAGGGCTCCCTCCCCCAAAACCACAGCCTGATGCTCAGACATGATGCAAGTGATAAATGTATATCTATCAGTATACACAGTGCAAACAATGTACAAGCGTTTATACAGAGGCAATGCACCCAATCACTTATCTGTCTGTTGGTTTCAACTGCGGGGAAGCGATGCCCAGGAAATCCAAGTCACTCTGCCAGGATCAGTAAGCCAGCTCAGCTCCGCTGCAAGCGTTCTGAAAGGCGCCAAAGTCAGAGTGAAGGAAGAGACCACAGGTCCCTGCTGCTGCGGGGTCCGTGACCTTTTGGCGCCAACCACCCCCAGCCAGCCGCTCCTCAGGTAGGATTTCCTAGTTCCAGTGTCTCCCCCTCAACTGGGGATCACTTGGAACATGCCTGTCACAACGCTGCTGTCCTCTCATCTAGGAGCTCAGCGTGTAAGCTCCGCATAAAATGGCCGCCGCCATCACGGAGCGCCTGTCCCCCATGATCCCCACCTAAATGTGGAGCCGGTTTCAGGGTACTCCGGAGCCCAGGCAGCCTTTTAGAAAAGGCTATAAGCGCTGCACAGGGAGACCAGACAGTGTCTCCCCTGTGCGCAGTGAGCTGACAGGACGCGCTTTTGTCAGCTCCTGCTGCGCTAGCAGTGTGAGGATTCACTATGAGAATCCTCACACTGTGCCTACCTAGCTAGGGTAAAAGTTAATAAAACAATAAAAATCCCCTAACTACTCTAATTCTTCGGCTGCTCCTGCAGCCCTTTAGAATAGCACCCACTCCAGTGGGCACCTAACACGAACTGAAGAGTCCAGGGATGCAGTAGGGGAGGAGCCTACCCTCTAAAACTTTAGGATAGGTGCCTGGCTCCTTCGGACCCTCCTACATCCCAGTGTTGAGCTGTGTCACCAGGACCATTGAAAGAGAAAAAGTGTTTTGTTTTTTACATTTGGTGTCAAGGAATTTTATTCTGAGGAGGGGCATGCTATTTTTATTCATGTGCTGTAAGCACATGAATATATATTTAATTAAATTTTTTTTTATTTATTTTTTTACACAGAGCAGCCAGCAGGGGGCGGGAGCCGAGCCGCTCATTAGATATTCATATATTCACTGCACCTGATCATTACAAATGCACGATCGGGTGTAGTGAATACCCGGTCCCCTGTTGGCTATCCCGGGGGGCAGCCTGTGCTGCCTGGCTCCCGGGGAGCCCACCTCCCCCCCACAAACGTTCTGGGGCAGGCAGGGAGACTTCCATCTCCCTGCCTGCCGCCGTCCTCAGGCTCCCTGCGGCATCGCCGCAGGAGTTAAAATTCGCTGGTCAGGGGCAGTGAGCCCTGACTCATTGAATACTGGAGCCGGCGAGGCTCCGGAACGCGGCGGGCAGTGGCGAATATGCAGCAAATCCTAAACAGGATTCGCTGCACATCATCAAAATTCTCATTGAATACTGCCCTATGTTTCCATTTTTATCCTTGAATCACATTCTATTGCAAAACACCCATTAACGCAACTCTGTTGGGAGTACCTACTTTGCCCCATTAATTCCAGGTGTTTCAATCAGTCCTATACGGCAAACTATAATCATCTATAGTTCTAATATATAGCTGGAACAAAAAAGTAAATGATTAAATACATCTATAACTGGTTATTCAATTCTGATTAAATATAAAGATGTGAGGTGTACTGAAAAAAATCCAACTCTAACAAATATCACAAACAATACAAAAGACGATATGAAAACGAGAATACGTGGCAGGAATGTCTCGGATCTAGCGCAATATAAGAAGCGATTATTCTGAACAGCACTGCGCATTGTTCTGGCACGGAAAGGGTTACACTAGCCATAAAGTCTCGGGGGAAAGGGACCCAAAAACCTGCTTCTGGCAGACCTGCACAAAGTCTTCTATAAACACCACATTTACTGCAGACTATAAAAGAGCAAGAGCCTGATCTTAAAGAGGTGTTTCACTTGGACGTTGAACGCAGAGCGCTTGTTCCAGAGAAAGGCCAAATTCTATCCTCTCTCACTTCATACACCTTAAGAAAACTTCCAGGTGCGATGACGTTTTATGGGAGTATAAAAGAATGTAATTGAGCTTTTTTAAACATATTTATGGTAAGCGGTAAAACTTGAAAAAAAATATGTATATGTGCAAAAATATGTTTACAATGGACGTCTCAATATGTATGTGGAATAAATGCAAAAGGATTAGGACGCACACTTTTCTTCACATATCACACTACATCCACTGTGTCAGAAGCACGAGGCATGTATCATCAAAGTTCACACTTAGGGGACAATTCGGTGAGGCTGGAGATGCCAAAGAGCATCACAGTCATGTCCGGCTGTTCAGCTTACCTAGTTACAAAAGCCTCCAGAATGACAATTTGCTGTGCACCTCAATGGGTGTAAGGCAAACCCATGATGTACTACAAATTACAACGTATTCAACTGACCCCTAAAACGGTTACCAATACTATATAGGAATACATTATACATGCATATATTATATGCATGGAGGTGACACACTGAGGTTGAGTCAGTTCAGGGTGATGTTGAGGAGTAGGAAGGAGGTTCCGAAGCTATTCATTTGTCAGCATCACGCCCTCAACTTTGTCAACAGATGCCAGGTTTCTGAGGTTATACCTAGTGTAATGTTGAGGTAACCGGCATTCTCCAGCATAAGTGCCTGCCGCATTGCTGATTGCCCACACTAAAGGCAAGGTTATCTGCTTGCAGGGCTCCTGAATCGGGCACTATGTACTGTATATATGACTTTGCCAAACAAGTTTACGTGTGGGGTACGAGATATAGATAAAGTAATGGAATAACAAGTATACCTGCTGTTGGGGGAATTGCATGGGGCTATATTAAGATGTTAGCATTAATACGCATTCAATTATTAGTAATTGGGCACCTATCAATATTCACTGCAGTAGTCAGTAGTTACAGAAGGTCCTGCATGTCCAACCGAGGGTCATTTCAGTTACATTTACAGCACAGAATATCTGTATAGGCAAACACTGCTGCAGTAATAGAACATGTACATTGGACTTCAAATGCTTCTCTATGACTCTCATGTAAATTTCCATAGCCCTATAGCCAAACTCCCCCATACGTATTTTAAATATTATCTGGCATGCAAGCATGTACTCCATATGAGCAAATATATGCACATAAAATATAAGTTAGAAATTATAATTTGTACCAGGGATATTGCAATAGCCGCCTACAGGGTAGATAGAAGAACACAAGTTCACTGAAAACCACAATATTCTGAATAATGAATCTACGAGGGATACATGTTACAAATGCAAGATCTAAATGGTTTATGTATCTATTACCCAAATGATCATAGTTTTAGCAAGAGAAACTCACATATAGCCAACTTTGTGACTCATGCTGACCTGTTCGTACACGATGGAAATAAATAGGTCAGTAAAATGTGCATTAAAGTTAGAGGCGTTATCCCAGCCCTTTGAGTATGTACAAACACAATCAGAAGATTTGATTGCAAAATGTTACAATGTTTTCGTAAAGGCTTCACAGAATGATCCTTGGCCGGTGCAGCGTTAAGGCCGCTGTGTTCCATGTCGTAATATCAAACAGCTCTTAGTGCTATGAATTACGTGGTATCATTGCATACTGTGTTTCTACCACTCAAATGTTTCCATTTGACAACAATAAAAAGTAAAAAGCTCAACAGCTATCCTTGTAAAACCAAGGGCTGGAAAATACAGACACAATTGGATGTCTCTGACCGTTTAATCACCGCTCTGCGATACAGTGTATGTGGCGTGTGTGTGTGTGTGTGTGCACTTGGCTGCTCCTATTGCCTGGAGACCACTGTGTACTCTGTATCTGACAGTTCCTGTACTGGTTTGGCACAATGTTATGTGGTCTGATTACGCTGTGCTGGTTTAAGTGTGAATCCTACACTGGGGTAGCTTTACACTTAACGCAACAGGTCTGCAAATCCAGATCCTAAACAGACATGCTGCCTTACAGAACAAGGGCTTTGCAGCTAATATTTAAATATACAGTCTGACTGCGTAAACACCTAGATCCATTTCCCTCCATCTCTTACTGCCTTAGCACCTCATCTTAAATGAACATTATACCACTTTTTTGGACCTCCTAAACTTACTTAAGTGGTTTAAAAGTATAAGGTTTGTAATCAAGAGTCTACTATTACCCAGGCGGTTACAGAAATACGTGGCCAGCCACCAACATTCTACTATAATATAAATATATTACTAGAACAAGAGGTCACCACCAAGTACCTTAAATATAGTGTAAGGGGTATTAGATTCTATTATAGTATAATGACAACTGTATTATACTGGTAACCACCAGGATTAGACTATAGAACTAGTTCTGTTATATAATATGGGATTTGCATTCTACTACATTATAATATCTCTGTAATACCTGCTCTACTATAGATTAAGAGGTTTTCCTGTAGTATAAAACCAACATACTGTGTAGGTTCTGTTATAGTATAATATCAGAGAGTCTGCCATAGTTACGCAGTCAACCACCAAGATTCAACCACAGTTTCAGAACTACAATGAAGAAATTAATCCACAAAAACCACCCTTTTATTACAGGACTACATTCATTTACACCATCGATTTTTCAAGGCAAGTTTTACTGGTTAAATCAATAGGCAATTTTTTATAGATCAGGGCTTTTCCCAACTTTGTTAAGCAAAACTGTTTTGGTTGTTACATAACAAAGTCATTAACATACGGAACTTTGCCCACCGGTTCTACATTTGATCACTTTCATAATGGAGGATGAATTTGTTATGGCAATATATTGTGATTTTGACTCATTTTCCATACGTTTCCCTGGTATTCAAGGAAAAAAGCCTTACAGGGACATCAGTTATGAGAACACGATTGTCTATGAAGCCTGTCCTGCTCTATGCATGCCCCAACTCTACCCAGGATGCAGATATAGGGGCTAATTCAATAAGCCCGAGAGAAGTGTGAAAATTGCTATCAGCTGATTTTCACACTTCTGCGCAGCATGAAACCTCAAAGGGTAACTGAATCCCAGAGGGTTGCAACTGCACTTTCAGTAGACGCAGCACTTAACGGCGCGGTCCCAACAACATTGGCGTGTCTGGGCCATTTTTTGTGGTGGCTGCATAATGTCACAAGATGCGGCTGTGACTGGAAAAATGGCGGTACTGCACCCGCTCCGAATTGTTATTGCTCTCTAACTCACAAGCTCTTCCATCTTACATTTGAAGAATCCATTGAAGTTCCATTGGGGAGCATGTGTGGGAAGGGAGCATAATGAAAGCCAAGCACACATAGATGGATAGAAATGGTATCCATACCCATGTAGACATATGGTGCAGTTTCTTCAGAATGAACGGCAGAGCCAGGCACTTGCAGGTTATGGAAGTGGCCTTGTGGCCCGAACTCCTGTTTTAGTCAGTGTGGGGATCCGGGCTGCCACCAGTGAGTGCCTTGGCTGCAGTGCTGGCTCCTACACCGGGATACGAGACGGGTTTCGCACTTGATGTTACAATGCAGCATTTGGAGTCGGCACTTTGAGGGCCCGCACCCCCTCATCCCATTAGTGACACAACTACTGTAATAGATAAATGCACACTGCTAGGAAGAACCGATGTAGTGAAGGGGAGTGGGTGGAGTTACAGTAAGCTCTACTGTACAAGATCCATCTGTTCCTGCAGTTTTGGATGAAGTATGGATCCCTCATACAATCCCACTCTCAGGTGGCGTTATATCAGCGAAGCCTATAAGGATTTTTTTTTTGTGCTACCTGAAAAGCAGAAAACACTTAGTGCTGTTGAGAACAACTGATTGATCTCTACACTATTAATTGTGTTGTTTTCTCTGTTTCTTAAATCATGTGGAAATATTTAAGTGAAAATCTGCATGCTAAATAGCCCCTCTGTATTTATTTATTAAAGGGTTGAATAGAATGAACTCTGAAAACACCTTACACTTAAGGGCAGTGGTGTAAGTTCGACATAGTCAGATAGATTACGGCAATATTCATAATTTGGGTTGGCTGGCTCTGGGGGCGATGCACATCAGAGGTTACTGCTGCATCCCTAATATGTCCATCCACTCACATGCAAGCATCTGAACTGCATGAGGGGCGCCTATACCTGAGGTGCTGGGGTGGAATTAGCTGCAGAGAAAGCTGTGTGCTTGGCTGGGGAGTGTGGAACTTGACGTGATTCTTATCATCTCCACGGACAGAGGAGCATGTGATCTGCTCTCCTCCAATCAAAACTCAGCTCATGACGCCCTGACCCCTCTGCAGAGACTCTTAAGGCCCCCATACATTAGTTCGACTTGTTCTAGGGACAAGTCGGACTTGATTTCCCCTGCAGCTCCCCGGGAGGGGGACACACGATTAGGCACTTGATGTTCCAAGTTTTGCATATGATAAATCGCATGGATTTATCATATGCAGTCCCCGGGGAGCTGCCGGGGAGAGCCGGGTGGGGGATGCTGGGGAGCTGCAGGGAACAGCCGGGCAGGGTGAGCTGACAAATAGTCAGCAGGCGGGGGACTCCGGTGAGCCGGGCATGGGGAGAGGCTGGCAGAAGCAGCGGACACATAGGCAGCGGGCGGGGGGGACGGCGTTGAACCGGCGAGGGGAACAGGTCACGTGCTGGGCAGGAGGACCAGGCAGCCGCAGCTTAAATACAAAACAAAAATACAAACGAATGGGGAGCCAGTGATTGGCTGAGAGCTCTCTCAGCCAATTGCTCACCGGCGTCCCCATGCCCAGCTCACCCTGTCCGGCTCTTCCCTGCAGTTCCCCGGCGTCCCCCTGCCCGCTGACTCTGCCCGGAAACTGCACATAAGATTTAGGAAATCTTATGTGCAGCCGGTGCGACTGCCCGACTCCGATCTGATGCACACGGGACCGCGCATCGGGTCGGACGGGGTGTCAAAACATGCGATTTGGGATGATTTCACGGCCCGATTCATCCGAATCTGGTGAAATCGGGCCCAAATCACATAATGTATGGGGGCCTTTGGCATTTATTACCCAGTAGTGCACTGCAGATTGGGGACACGCGCAGCCTATAATGAGTCAGTCTGACTGATTATGCGCCATGGGCACACAGAGCCGGAGACAAAGACGGAGGTGCCCCCTTCACATAAGAAGCCTGGCCGCAGCTTACTCCATTGTCTCCGGCAGTTCCTGATCAGGGTATTACATAACGGCCATAATGATAGCAGTGTTCGCATCCGGTCATTAAAGCCCTACTGTACAAGTCTTGCAAAGCATGAGAACGCTCATTGCATCTGCACTATCGTATCTAAAATCTCAGGATGCAAATACCAAAAAGAGAATAAATGAACGCTTTACTCTTTTATCCAAAGGGTAATATTAAAGTAGAAAATTGGACAATATTAACCCATATTTCTAACTATTTTTATTTATCACGCATATACAGTAAGTGAGCTGAAAGCCAAATTCTGGATCATGCGTGCATGCACATATACTTTTAAGACTACCCTGTGGTAGGTTAACTCTTACCGCTCCAGGACAGATTTTATTCATTAATCATGGCAACAGGTGGCAGTAGTAAGCAAGTCCTTTTGCAAAACACTTGCTAACATTTAAAACAAAAACATATTCAGCAGCCTCTAATTACTTATTACATTGAGATTTTTTTTAGAACGATTCCGGCAAATTGTTTTACAACAGGTCTGACATGATAATGACAATATTCGTGCATGCTGTTGCACTTTGATTTTTACATGGAGAACCATTACTAGTGAGGAATAACACACACTTACACCACTGCTGAAAACACTTAAACTCCTTAAAATGTAGTAATTATTTAAACGCTTTGATTTTACGCTGCACACCGCAGGTCAACTACTGCAAACCCATTAATATTTATGACAGGGTATTGCCTGTATTTATCTACATTAAGACTCCTACATGAATGCTAATGTGTGTGTGAGAAGGACGAAAACAAATTGCCATTTCCCTGCCTTGCTACAGTACACACACAGATAGAAATAAGCCCAATGTATTTATCTATGTTCTGTAAAAATAACTTGGAGGAAAATGAAAGGGATAACACTCCATGGGGGGAATTTACTAGGAGTGAAGCGAAGAAAGGAACGTTGTTAAATGTACTTGTAAACACAATGCATTATCTAGAATTATACAGCTATGTGAACATACAAATGCATTACGGCTTATTTAATGATAAGCTGCAGGTTAAATAATTGCATTCTGACACACAGCCTGATCGGACAGGTACATGTTAGACAATGGAAAGTAAATGGTTGCTATGGGTTACAACATCTCTGCTAATCACTAGTGTCACATCACTTATTCGACAATTGGAATGTTTACAGTAATACCCCTTTTACACCAAAACGCCAGGTCATACCTAAGTTTTTGGACCCAGCTTCAACCCAGCGTTTGTTACCTTTTACACTGGCAAATTTTTCCTGGCAATCTGGATTGTTGCACTTTAGCGGACTACCTGAATGCTTTATGGGCAATAACTAAGGTACCTGCTGTGGATCCCTTGTCAACAAAATTTTAAAGTGGTCCATTTTTTCGATTTCGGTCCTCTTAACAATTGTATTTTACCTTGCTCATTCTCTGTGAAACTTTTATGGTGGTCTTCTAATTTTTTTATATATATATTTTTAAAGTATCTATTAAAAGTTTTTTCTTATCACTTCAAATTGAATGCTGGCCTCTTTGGAAAGAAGCAGAAAGATACCTTGATGTGTTTAAAACCTCCTCTTCAATTGCGAGTCTTGTTATGATCCAAAAAAGAAACCTTTATATGTCTATATTACTATTGTACATGTGAGTGAAAAAGTACGTTCCACCTTCTAGCACTGGGTGAATCTGGTGAAGGTCTGAGAACAATATAAAGATACCTTTATGTTTACATCACCACACACATTTCTGTGAGTGTGGTACAGTATGTTCTATTGTGGCCCCAAAATCCACACATCCTTAACGTAAATTTGAACAATCCTACACATTTGTTTTTTTCCTTCAACATGCCTGAATATACGAGAGCTTGAGAAGAGGAAGGAGAATTACAGACAGTGCTCCACTATTATCCTTAATATTGACTTGATTATGTTTTTTGGGATATTGGAGCTGCTCCTTCGTTTATTGCGCCCTGATTACTCCATACTGTATATACCTAAAAATGTATTGTTCAATCTGGCTGGATCAAAAAAATTGGCAACGTATGAGAGTAAAGGACGATTGACCATTTACTACAAAATGCCAGAAAACTGACAAAAAAAATGGTCCTGGCTAAATGAAATGGATATAACCAAATTGTCTGATTGACCATTTTTGTCATTTTGTTTAGTGTTTGGAGGAAACGTTTAATTTACATTTGCATCCAATTATTTATTTGACTTGTTTCACTAATTACACTATAAGGAGAGACACCTATAAGGTACGTTACCAACAGTAATGTAATGTTAGTGAAATGATGCCCTCTAGGTACTTATATCAGTCTTTGTAAAACTGGGTAAACACCTAAAGATCAACCGATCTGAAGATACACACTGTATAACCACCACTGCCATCTGCAGATATATCTGTTGTTGAGCACATCGGCCAATGAAGCTTTCCTCAGTACAAACTGGCAGATTGTCCTAATGAAATGTCTCCCAGTCTTTCTCTCCCTAAGTCACTCTCTCTCTCGCTCTCTCTCTTTCACTCCCTCCATCTCCCGCTGTCACTCATGTGTCTCCCATTCTCTCTCCCTCCATCTCCTGCCACACAAGTGTCATACCAGGGCCCTATGGTGCGATCACCTCTGTAGCCTATATGCAGTAGCAGGTCCCTCTCAGTCAGTACTGACTGTGGCGCATGTGTACACCTTATTTTGGCTGCCCAAAGCTGTACTGTGGTGGAGATGGCAGTCCTACAACTGAGAACAAATACTGGCATGGAGGGGAAAGCCCGCCACCATCTGAGTGCTGATTCAGTCATTTAATGAACTGTACTCGGTGGCATCTGCTGCAGTGTGGGTGCCCTACTTTATTCCTCCCCTGCCCTGGTGTCGGCCTGTAATTAGCTCTCATTGATGTTATATTAGGTGGCAAAACATGCCGCTGCACAGGCTGATCATGGCATTCAGTGAACACTAAACCTGCATCAACCCATTGTCCCACCTCCCTGCCTGTGATTTGCATACTGATATGACAGCTGTTGCAGTGTTTTCCTGTGCTGTCCCACACTGATGCCAAGTTGCTGCTCCCTCGCACACCAGGACTATTTGCATAATCCCACCCATCCAAGGTGAAACACTGAATGGGCAACCAATCGTATGGCGGCGGGTTGGTCGTTCACATATAAAGATGCACCAATATATCTAGAGATAAATTGGTCATGGTGTGTGCTGCAGGGCCAACGCAATACATCTGTAAATGACGTAGTTCGCAGACATATCGCTTGTACACAATGAATGATGACTTATTGATATATCGGACGATCAATTGACAGATAGATATAGATCTGATAAGTTGATCTCTGCAGCGAATAGTAAGCCGCCCAAACCTTAGCTTCATATGACCGTAAGGAAATCCAATGTGGGAAAAAAATGAAAACAGCTACTGCTGTACCACTCTTGGCCACTGTGTGCAGTATAGAGCATTACCGTTTTTCTTTTACACAAATTGTCACTCTTGTTAAAATTGACACTGCTTGGCTCCTTTTTGACATGGATTAAAGTTTCATACACCTAAACCTTCCTCAACAATTTGAAACAGCATCAAAATCTGTCAAGCAGTTCTCGAGATTTGCCCAAACAAGGAGACAGACAGACGCCTACCAGGGACTTTATTGTATAGTGAGGTAGAGAGAAATCTGCTGGCATAGCTAAACTGTGTATTTCACAGAACATACTGTTATCTAAGCTAAACCTAAATTATCTAAAGTCACCATGAGAATACTGTATTCCTGGAATTCTACATTTGCCAGAATACAGTTCACTTTATCAGGTCGAGATACCAGAAAGAGGGGGCCCCTAATCTTGCTTATGAAGGAAGATAAAGGAGTGACCTTGGGCAGCAACTTGCATTTAGATTTCTCAAAGCGGCATCATAAACAAATACTCAAAGAAAGCCAAGCAAGGTGCCATAAGTTTACACTGACATGGTACACAACGGTAGGTACTCACATTCTCTGGAATACTGGGCAGTTCTCGAGGATCAGGCACTGTAAAGTAGGAATGCTGGAAGGAGGAAAAAGGAAAATATTTGGTTAACAGAAAAACAAAAAAATAAAATAAAAAAAGCTGAAAGTAGATGGCAGAAAAAAAGGACTTGACAAAAGTAAAAAGAAAAGCATAAAGTAGACAGATGAGTGAGCCAAGTAAAAGAAGAACTCTGACCACAAACACTGTTCAAAGAAATCACTCACATGAAAGAAAAAAATGGAAGTTTTACTTTACCGCGCTTCGTAATAAAATATCAGTGCATTTGGATCTAAAATGAAATGCATCTGCTAGACTTAGGCCAACAGCTGCATGACAACCAGATTCTATGGTGACATCACTTTTCACTCTCTGTGATATCATCTGTAGCCAGGAATCAGAAGTAATAGGGTACATATGCTTAAGGTGCCCATCCACTGGTCCGATTTGGCCAGGTTTAATCCAATTCAAATGGATCGACCCGATATTTCGGATGAAAATTGTCCAAATCGAATGCGACTGACATCTGTTCCGATCTGTGGTCCCGTGCCCATCGAACCAGGAGACCAGGAGTCGCATAAGATATATCAAAATCGGACCCATTAGCGGCATATTGCAGGTGCTTTTTAGCACCCGCAATGTATCACATCCGATCAGTGCCGTAACGAGGTGTGTGCTACCGCACGCACAAACCTGTAGTCTGTAGAGGCGGGCCGCAGAGTGCTTTTCAGCCCGGCGACTTTCCCCATCATCGGTCAGCATACACGCTGGGCAAAATTGCCTAGTGTGTATGGACCTTTATTTTGAATCAAATTATTAATTAAGGGTTCTAAAGTCCTGCACTACATATCAATCTGCTATGGGACAGGATATAATAATAATATTCTAAGCTATTTTGAGCTATATAGACAAAAACAAATGAAGGAAAAAAAATCTGAACTAGTAACCAAGACAAGTTAGTAAATACATTCTTAGCCAACATGGATTATAAATATTAATTTAATTAAATGGATAAAGGTGATACAGTTTTACAAAGTTTAATTGTATTAGTGTTAAAACTAAATACAGTAGCACATGCGATAAATCTATCATTCAACACACTCTTGAATGTCGGGGAGAAATTCGAATTTTGGGGAGCACTCACTTTGAGTGCCAATATCTCTGTGACCAATGGTTCAATATATCCGCTAAAATACCAACGTTGCTCAAATTTGTTTTATCAATTAAAAATGTTACATGTAATTATGATGAATAAAAAAGTTTGTTTTGCAAATTTCACACCTATTTTGACAAATTCACTTGGTACTCAAAAGGCTAAACATTGGAGAGTACAGAAACCTCCCAGATCCTACCCACTTTGCTGTAATCTGCATTATTAATTTGTGGAGGTAGGGTTCTCATTAGTCGAAATAAATTGCAATTCTCCTTGTACTTGCCATGTGGACATTTCCATAAAAGTCAGCAAATATGTATAAATCTCCTAATTTGAACCGTCATTAAGTATAAGATTATTAAATGGAGTATAGCTGATGAGAATCGAGGAACATGAGAAATCACTCCAGTACCAAATGCCTCTGAATGTGGGACAATTGGATCCCATGAAGTTTAAGTAATGTTTCACTTGCATGTAGAGGTAGGACGACAACAGTAGAACTTTTCATCTCCCTCCCCTCATTATGTCTACATTCAGAAAGTTCCAAATAAGTTGCGGTATGGAACTGGTTGCAAATACAATATGTAATTCAGTATGTTAAAGAGAGTTTGTGGGTTTAAAACGGTCAAAGATCAAAGTGAAAGTAAAAACGGTCACGGCTCAAAGTGAAAGTAAAAAAGGTCACGGCTCAAATTGAAAGTAAAAACAGTCACGGCTCAAAGGGAAAGTAAAACAGTCACACCTCAAAGTGAAAGTAAAATCGGTCACGCCTCAAAGTGAAAGTACATTGCAGAAGCTGTCATTTTGACAGACTTTTAACTAGAAATGCATGAATGCCTTGTGAAATATTTCTATGTATTAGATTTTTGCAAAGTGCTACGGTTGTGGTAGGTTTACACCTGTATTACAGTATATCATGCCTTGAGTAGGTTACGATATCAGAGGAGTCCTGGTTCTTCATTGTTATACATGAGAGTATAACCACTTGATTTTCAAAAAACAATAAAATAAAAAAATGCACTTTTCAAAAAGTTCATTCAGTAAGTTTAATATTACAGCATACTGAAAAAATAACATTTAATATGATTAAACAATGGATGGAATTTAATTGTCATAAGGCGTCATCATGAACAGAAAAGGATGGATGGCAGGTTTGCTCGAAGACATTTTCCTGTCAGCAATAAAATGACTGCTTGAACAGATGACATATGTTGTGATAATGCAAAAGATTACAAATACTAGCACAGATTACAGAATTACCCACAAGGATAAAATCATATGCACAACATAACCTGCAGCAGGCACGTCCCACAGCTTGACAGGTAGTAATGGTCTATAAAGATGACAGCGCATCATAAGTATAAACAGGAGGAAAAAAAAAGTGGTCACAATATACAGAGAAGGAAACGGCAGCACTATGCCCCCAGTGATTTTTGGACTTTGTGAATAACGAATGTGCCGGAAGAGATCCATGCAGAAAACTCCTTGAGCAATGTCTTTGATTTTTTTTATTTCTGCCTGAATGCTTCAGATACGTTAGTGGGGGGAGAGAGATAGCGACAGAGAAAGGCTGTCAGCATTCCGAAAATCTACTGGCCCAAAAAAGCGATGAAGGTATGCCTGTGGACCAGCAGGCAGGGAAGTAGCAATTCCTGCAGGTCAAAGAGTATGGTAGGCTTTTCCTGTGACACGGAATCACTATGGGGCCTGCTAGCTGGTGACTTATCAAAGCTTCACAACTGCAACCTGTCAGCTGCCTTTGCAGAAGAATGATGGACAGTAGCTGTGAGGGGCTCACAACTAACATCAGAAAGACAAGATGTGAGAGCCTGAAAAGTTCTAGAATAAGCTATAAAAATAGTAATAAATGGAGAATGCTACAAGCACCGTTGTCAGACTGAGCAAAACAAGTAATGGGGGGAAAAAAATGGGCATACCAGATGCATGATTTCTCCAAGTCACTATTACAAGGT
This sequence comes from Crinia signifera, assembly GCF_055691185.1. NCBI lineage: Eukaryota > Metazoa > Chordata > Amphibia > Anura > Myobatrachidae > Crinia > Crinia signifera. The sequence goes on along the minus strand of NC_139225.1, from coordinate 9,017,119 downwards.
ATGTCGTTTTCACAGTTATTTTCAATAATTCCAACGGTATATAGTCACTAGGTTCACATGCATTGGGTTGACCACTGAAGGTTGATAGGGCTTAAGGTGCATACACACTGTACAATTTTTTTGACCAATTTGGTTGAAAGACATTTCCATTGAACCCAGTGTCCTGGACGAAAGATGTTGACAAAAGATATTGACGACAGACGAACGACGAATGATGATGCACATACCCGCCAGTTGTTCATCAAGATTGTTCGTCAACTGTGCATGCAGCTCAATTTGGATATATTTTTCAAAAAGAGCCTATAAACTGTAGCTAGATCTTTCGTCTGTCATCAACATCTTTCGTCCAGGACACTGGGTTCAATGGAAATGTCTTTCAACCAAATTGGTCAAAAAAAATTGTACAGTGTGTATGCACCTTTAGGTTGACACTTGAAATAAGTTGACATGACTAAAGTCGACACAGTTGAAGGTTGACAAAAACATTAGATTGACAGTAAAAAGGCCAACGTGATTTTTTCACAGGTATTTCATGCCCTACCATGACTACGGCATGGTGGGAGAATAAAATGGTGTCCCGAGTGCAGTGAGGCACAGTGTCGGAAGCATGACAAGCGCAGCGAGCCATGCAAGGGGACACGGTACACTTTGCCGGTGTCCATGTCAACTATGTCTACATTATGTAAAAAAAAAAAAACTTGTGTCGCCATTTTGACTGACAACCTTGCCATTCTCGACCTAATGTTTGTGTCGACCTTAGCCATGGCGACCTATTTCAAGTGTCGACCTAAGCCCTGTCGATCTTGAGTGGTCGATCAAAATTGGGATAACCCAATGACCGATACAATTCTAACTACATAAAACCCCCATGTCAATATAGCGGCACGTGGTTTAAAGAGAACCAGTCAAATGCAATGGTTAAAATTAAAGTCTTCTACATTTCCTCCAATCATGGACGCAACGTCTAGTGACTGAGATGGAATTCTAGAATTTTAAAACATGAAATATTTCTCTTTAGCTTTGGGAAGACTAAATGGGTCATTTGTAATGTTTCAGTTAGAAAATCCCCTACGTGATCTTTAAAAGATGGGGACATAAAAAATGGGGACAAGGGGACGAGTTTATAAGGCTGTCAATAACAAAATATATTTGTCTACGGTACAGCAAATTACAAGAAAAGGCTTTGCCTTATATGATATGGTCGGGAGATAGACTTACCAAACTTAGATGGACTTCAGTTCCAGGTTCTGGGACAGGCAGTCTATAAAGAGTCTCAAGAAGTTCATTACGCTGGTTATCCTACAAATGACATCATAAACGTTTATATGATTTGATGCTTTTCGAAAATAAATGGTCAGTATTAATTTGTGATTTACAGAATGTGCAGAAATTACTACAGATTACATTGCATTTTTCTTTTTGGGATATATAAAGCAACAAACTTACAAAATAACAAGATAGATAAAAGATTACATGACTAAACAATGACAGCTCGTGATCTCATACTACAGGTTAGTCTTGGCACTGGATATGGATCTTCATATAAATCCTGGCACCAGACATCACTCTGCATGCTAATTGTAAGCATACACTGTATATCGCAAAATTGGCAAAATTATCGGCTCTGTACATAAATCTTGGCACCAGAGAGGAGGCTCTGTAAATTAGACTTGGCACCGGTAACATGTCTGGTAATTAGTCCTGTCAGCAGTTACGGGTCTGTACATTAACCTTGGCACCTGGTACGGGTCTGTAAATTGGACTTGGCACTAGTTGCGGGTCTGTTAATTAGTCCTGTCAGCAGTTACGGGTCAATACATTAACCTTGGCATCAGTTACAGGTCTGTACATTAACCTTGGCACCAGGTACGAGTCTGTACATTGGACTTGGCACCAGTTACAGGTCTGTACATTGGACTTGGCACCAGTTACAGGTCTGTACATTGGACTTGGCACCAGTTACAGGTCTGTACATTGGACTTGGCACCAGTTACAGATCTGTACATTGGACTTGGCACCAGTTACAGATCTGTACATTGGACTTGGCACCAGTTACAGGTCTGTACATTGGACTTGGCACCAGTTACAGGTCTGAACATTGGACTTGGCACCAGTTACAGGTCTGAACATTGGACTTGGCACCAGTTACAGGTCTGTACATTGGACTTGGCACCAGTTACAGGTCTGTACATTGGACTTGGCACCAGTTACAGGTCTGTACATTGGACTTGGCACCAGTTACAGGTCTGTACATTGGACTTGGCACCAGTTACAGGTCTGTACATTGGACTTGGCACCAGTTACAGGTCTGTACATTGGACTTGGCACCAGTTACAGGTCTGTACATTGGACTTGGCACCAGTTACAGGTCTGTACATTGGACTTGGCACCAGTTACAGGTCTGTACATTGGACTTGGCACCAGTTACAGGTCTGTACATTGGACTTGGCACCAGTTACAGGTCTGTACATTGGACTTGGCACCAGTTACAGGTCTGTACATTGGACTTGGCACCAGTTACAGGTCTGTACATTGGACTTGGCACCAGTTACAGGTCTGTACATTGGACTTGGCACCAGTTACAGGTCTGTACATTGGACTTGGCACCAGTTACAGGTCTGTACATTGGACTTGGCACCAGTTACAGGTCTGTACATTGGACTTGGCACCAGTTACAGGTCTGTACATTGGACTTGGCACCAGTTACAGGTCTGTACATTGGACTTGGCACCAGTTACAGGTCTGTACATTGGACTTGGCACCAGTTACAGGTCTGTACATTGGACTTGGCACCAGTTACAGGTCTGTACATTGGACTTGGCACCAGTTACAGGTCTGTACATTGGACTTGGCACCAGTTACAGGTCTGTACATTGGACTTGGCAACAGGTACAGGTCTGTACATTGTACTTGGCAACAGTTACAGGTCTGTACATTGGACTTGGCAACAGTTACAGGTCTGTACATTGGACTTGGCAACAGTTACAGGTCTGTACATTGGACTTGGCAACAGTTACAGGTCTGTACATTGGACTTGGCAACAGTTACAGGTCTGTACATTGGACTTGGCAACAGTTACAGGTCTGTACATTGGACTTGGCAACAGTTACAGGTCTGTACATTGGACTTGGCAACAGTTACAGGTCTGTACATTGGACTTGGCAACAGTTACAGGTTTGTTCATTGCACTTGGCAACAGTTACAGGTCTCTACATTAGTCTTGTCAGCAGTCCAGGGTCTGTACATTAGTCTTGGCACCATAATCGGGTCTGTACATTAGTCTTGGCACCATAATCGGGTCTGTACATTAGTCTTGGCACCATTATTGGGTCTGCACTTTAGTCTTGGCACTGGTTATGGGTTTGTAAATTAGTCTTGGCATCAGTTACGTGTTTGTACAACAGTTGTCTTCAGTTACAGGTTTGTACATTAGTCTTGGCCCCAGTTATGGGTCTGTACATTAGATTAACACCAGTTACGTGTCTGTACATTAGTCTAGGCACCAGTTACGTGTCTGTGCATTAGTCTTGGCATCAGTTACAGGTCTGTTCATTGCACTTGGCACAAGTTACAGGTCTGGACATTAGTCTTGGCATCAGTTACAGGTCTGTTCATTGCACTTGGTACAAGTTACAGGTCTGTACATTAGTCTTGGCACCAGTCACAGGTCTGTTCATTGCACTTGGCACAAGTTACAGGTCTGGACATTAGTCTTGGCATCAGTTACAGGTCTGTACATTGCACTTGGCACCAGTTACAGGTCTGTACATTAGTATTGGCACCAGTTACAGGTCTGTACATTAGTATTGGCACAAGTTACAGGTCTGGACATTAGTCTTGGCATCAGTTACAGGTCTGTACATTGCACTTGGCACCAGTTACAGGTCTGTACATTAGTATTGGCACCAGTTACAGGTCTGTACATTAGTATTGGCACAGGTTACAGGTATGTATATTAGTCTTGGCATCAGATTTGGCTCTGTACATTAGTCTTGGCACCAATTACAGGTCTGTACATTGCACTTGGCACCAGTTACAGGTCTGCACATTAGTCTTGGCATCAGATTTGGCTCTGTACATTAGTCTTGGTACCAATTAAAGGTCTGTACATTACACTTGGCACCAGTTACAGGTCTGTACATTAGTCTTGGCATCAGATTTGGCTCTGTACATTAGTCTTGGTACCAATTACAGGTCTGTACATTACACTTGGCAACAGTTACAGGTCTGTATATTAGTCTTGGCATCAGACTTGGCTCTCTACATTAGCCTTGGCACAAGCCAGAGCTGTAAACATTAGTTTTGCCATTTAAAAAAGCCCTGCATATTAGTACTGTATGTGAACTAGATATTAAACCTGGCAGCAGTCAGAGCCTGTTGCACAGCAGTTGTACCTGAAAGCTGCAGTGCAGGCATATATAGTTAGCTTTGATGCTGTGGAACTATAATAAGGAAGGATCCTTTTGGCAATACTGTAATACACCTGAAGCAAGAGCTGCCGTCTATATGCAAGCGTAGAAACACTGTAAGATGCTCTTGCTACTATCTACTATATCATAATAACAAATATATGACATTTAATACAACTCTGTTTAGCATTTGAGAATGAGTACTTCACAAACATAAGAAAAAAAGAAAACAATCAAAAAAAATAACTCTCAGTGACAAAAAAATCTAATTAATCTGTTTGACGTAACCAATATTGATAATAATGATATTAATACTAATAATACAGGTTGAGTATCCCTTATAAAAAACGTCCCGGATTAGAAGCATTTTGAATAACGGCTATGCCGTATTTTTTAATATTTTTATATTTCATTAAAGTATCTTGTCTAAACACATAAAAAACACAAAATATACACATATATATTTTATTTGTCCATGAAACAAAGTTTGTGTAGAATCTCAGACACTGAGTTTAAATGCTAAGCAATGCTATTCTTACACATATTTAGTGCCAACTACAGATGTCTCCAGTAGTGCCAGTTACACATCATGTCCCCAGTAGTGCCAGGTACACATCAAGTCCCCAGTAGTGCCAGTTACACATCATGTCCCCAGTAGAGCCAGTTACACATCATGTCCCCAGTAGAGCCAGTTACACATCATGTCCCCAGTAGTGCCAGTTACACATCATGTCCCCAGTAGTGCCAGTTACCCATCATATCCTCAGTAGTGCCAGTTACATATCATGTCCCCAGTAGTGCCAGTTACATATCATGTCCCCAGTAGTGCCAGCTACATATCATGTCCCCAGTAGTGCCAGTTACATATCATGTCCCCAATAGTGCCAGTTACATATCATGTCCTCAGTAGTGCCAGTTACATAGCATGTTCCCAATAGTGCCAGTTACATACAGTATCATGTCCCCAGTAGTGCCAGTTACATATCATGTCCCCAGTAATGCCAGTTACATATCATGTCCCCAGTAATGCCAGTTACATATCATGTCCTCTGTAGTGCCAGTTACAGATCATGTCCCCAGTAGTGCCAGTTACATATCATGTCCCCAGTAATGCCAGTTACATATCATGTCCCCAGTAATGCCAGTTACATATCATGTCCTCTGTAGTGCCAGTTACAGATCATGTCCCCAGTAGTGCCAGTTACATATCATGTCCTCAGTAGTGCCAGTTACATATCATGTCCCCAGTAGTGCCAGTTACATATCATGTCCCCAGTAGTGCCAGTTACATATAATGTCCCCAGTAGTGCCAGTTACATATCATGTCCCTAGTAGTGCCAGTTACATATCATGTCCCCAGTAGTGCCAGTTACATATCATGTCCCCAGTAGTGCCAGTTACATATCATGTCCTCAGTAGTGCCAGTTACATATCATGTCCCCAGTAGAGCCAGTTACATATCATGTCCCCAGTAGAGCCAGTTACACATCATGTCCCCAGTAGTGCCAATTACACATCATGTCCCTAGTAGTGCAAGTTACCCATCATATCCTCAGTAGTGCCAGTTACATATCATGCCCCCAGTAGTGCCAGTTACATATCATGTCCCCAGTAGTGCCAGCTACATATCATGTCCCCAGTAGTGCCAGCTACATATCATGTCCCCAGTAGTGCCAGTTACATATCATGTCCCCAATAGTGCCAGTTACATATCATGTCCTCAGTAGTGCCAGTTACATATCATGTCCTAAGTAGTGCCAGTTACATAGCATGTTCCCAATAGTGCCAGTTACATACAGTATCATGTCCTCAGTAGTGCCAGTTACATATCATGTCCCCAGTAGTGCCAGTTACATATAATGTCCCCAGTAGTGACAGTTACATATCATGTCCCCAGTAGAGCCAGTTACATACAGTATCATGTCCCCAGTAGTGCAAGTTACCCATCATATCCTCAGTAGTGCCAGTTACATATCATGCCCCCAGTAGTGCCAGTTACATATCATGTCCTCAGTAGTGCCAATTACACATCATGTCCCCAGTAGTGCCAATTACATATAATGTCCTCAGTAGTGCCAGTTACATATCATGTCCCCAGTAGTGCCAGTTACATACTGTATCATATCCTCAGTAGTGCCAGTTACATATCATGTCCCCAGTAGTGCCAGTTACATACCATGTCCCCAGTAGTGCCAGTTACATATCATGTCCCCAGTTGTGCCAGTTACGTATCATGTCCCCAGTAGTACCCGTTCTAGTTCAAAATGCTTGTATGATTGTAAAATATACGTTTTTAATACCATATGCACACCTGAACCTTATTGGTGCAGCCTACCCTCTGTGCTTATATGTGACTGCAGATCAATGTCTGCTAGCTTTAATTTAGTTATGAAAATGCAAATGTTGAACAACTGACTGACAAAGACTAACTCAAGATCCTTAAAACATAAAAATAATAGAAATAATTATTGCACAAATGTTGCACTAACATAAATGTTTAGCTACCATATTAAAAAAAAGCTTTATCATCTTTAATACACAGAATACTCTGCTAAAATGTCTTCTCCGTTATCTATAAAAACCAACAGTGTACGCACTACGGTGATAAGCAATGCACAAGTCTTCTTTAGTTTGTAAGTATTCTGGTTCCGGGAAGATTGCAGAATTTAAAACGTTTCTGTGTGTAATTACCTGGTTTTTTAAGGAGTAATCAGCCAAGATATTGAGCAACTTGTAAAAGACTTCGAACCACGGGAGGTAGCTGGAAAGAAGCAGAATATAGTGCATTTTAGTTCATTGCTTTTGATTCAAAAATTTTAAGAAATCCCAAATAAATAGAAAAAAAAGAGCAAAAAATTGCAGAATGGTTTTAGCATTTTGATACATAAGATTGGAAATTGTGTGAGCTGGGTGTTTTCTGTTCACTTAAGCTGGAAGTAATAGAAGGAACTTAATATACTGAGCATATATGGTGCCTCAAAAAGGCAAAGGCCAATATGTCCAGATTGTTAGAATTTAAACCCAGTCACAATTTCATTATTTTCTCCGTTCCTGCAGAATGTTAGCAAAAACATGAGCAGCTGCCACAAAATGTAATCATTTGCGCTTGGAAACTTAAAAAAAAGGTAACCTATAACCCAAGGCCATGCATAAAACAGGTTTATCCTCTAACTCCTAAAAGGAAAAAAAATTAGCAGTGACCAGTGGGTTAGAATTGGTCCTGTTTTCCAACGTAAAACTTTGCATTATGGGAAGGAAGGCATATGGCCAAACATTAATGACCATCACCCACATTTATAATTTTAGCAAATTGAGTGGTTAAAAATAAGTAAAATTAATTGTTACAAAGTGTAAACTAATAACATTAGGATTAGACAAACAAATAAATAAAATGAATACCGCATGGAGCAGAGAACAATGACATAAAATAACAATGTGCACAGTATTGTAATAATACATGCATGCCGGGACAATACATGCACCATAAACCAATACAAAAAAATAACAAATAACTTTTGTTTTTCAGACAGTTTTTTGTTTTTAAACTTAAACCCTCTTTTATACTTTACTCATCAGACGACCAAGACAGAAGGAAGAATTCCGTCATCAGGCTAGAGTGTACGATCTAATACAAGGAAGCCATCTTGATTTCATCTAATGAAATCACAAACCTTCAACCCAATTAATAAAATGACCATTATTTCCCATAGGGAGTCCCCAGGAGGTTTTGACTTTTGTTTGTCAACCACAAGTTGCTGGGTGTGTGTGTTGCCAGTTCAACAGCAGGACATCGAGGCTGTTTCATGCCAGAGGCTGCCAATTGGATATGAAAGGATGTATATTCTGTACACATAGGGATACATTTACTAAAACTTCTAAAAAAGTGTTTCCCATAATAACCAATCAGATTCTAGATATTTTTTCTCTGTTGCATTCTAGAACACGATGAACAATATTGCCACTTTTCACATTTAGAACTCACGTAAAATGATGCCAATGAGAGGTATTCAATGAGTGCTGATATTTCAGACAGTTGGAAATATTGGCACTTTTTTCGAACAAGTTGCATTTAAATTTGACTAATTCAATCTATCCAACTGCAGGAAATTTGCCAGCGGTCAGAATGCCCGTTAATCGGGGAAAAAGGATGCAGTTTGTTGAAACCGGCTGTAGTCTCAACAATTTAGCATCTGTTTTCCTAAATGCAGATTTGCCTTTTTTTAAGTTTAATCTGCATTGACGAAAATGGCCACTAAATTGTCGAAACTGAGGAAGTTTTCGACAATCTGTGGCTGCATTGATTAGGTATGTGCCGACTGTTGGATATAATCGGCATACATTAAATACCCTCCACAATGTTTTGGTTGTGCGTTTGTATTTGGCTGCATGGGAATATGGTCAGAGAAGGCCAGTAGACAGCTAAACTTGAAAATAAGTACTGAGTACGAATAAGCTGTTACCTAAGCACTAATTAGTTACTGAATGCATGCTGGGAGGCGTACTCCAAAATACGTTACCGATAAATAAAGCTACAATAGAAATATTAAGCAAAGTGGAGGCTACGTATCAGTGCAACAACACATACACCCAAAATTAGGATAAACCTTTATAATGATGTAATGTCTTCAACATCTGCGCCAAATGCTGTTCTGCTTTTAGTGTTCAAACAATATCCCCTCGTCACGTGCAGCTTATACATTAGGAATACCACAAAGTGTGGGGAGGAGCACCAAAGGCACCCCCCTCAGTTCCACTCACAGAGGCTGAAACGAACAGAAAGAGTGCGTTCTAATACAGCAGGTCGGATTTTGAAGGCCTTTACAAGATATAACTGCAGTCTGTCATTTGGAAGGGGACCTGTGCCCCCATGGTAAAGAACGGAGCAGCTTGTAGTAATAAATGAAGTGCGATGCAATTTACGTGACAGATGAGTGAGCGGCACTAATGTTTGTCTGAAGCCGGCAAGTACTACTGTAAAATTTAAGTAGCTTATCAAAATATACTGATAAGCAACATAACTATTCATGTTATATGACAGCATTATCACTTCTGCTAATACATTTCAATCAGCCTGGGCTGCTGCTAGCCAGATATTGCAGAGTGGAAAATGATTACCAGTTTAAACAAGGTCTATGTAGCAGTTACTGTGTAAACATTGGGAGAGGATTAGGCAGCAGAAAGGTCCTTTCCTATAAACAAACTTCCACAGAATTGCAGCTAAAGGACTACCAAGAAATCCTCTCTGTAAAAGGGCTCTGAGAGTGAGATTAAGGACCTTTTAGTAAACACAAGGATTAAATGACCCTTATCACCAGAAGCGCCCCCTAGTTAGCTGCAAAATGAGAGACCATTGGGTTTCTAGTGAGGGGGGACACTTGAAAAAAGAATATTTAATTTTTTTTACAGCTTCTAGAGAGAAAACAGTTCCCGTCAACTAAGGAAACATTTTTTTTTCTATATATAATATACAGCTTGTTACAGGGATTTGGTGTGATAGATATGGTATCCTGTCTTTAGACTATAAAGAAAAGGAATAAGTAAACAGTAGGTAATGCATAATTATAGGATACTATGGAGGAAAAAGTTACGTACGAAGAAGACATACAAAAAGCAGAAGCAGGTACCAAAATGCCCTGCTCGAGGCAACAGCCTATAATATTCAGGGAATCGCCACTCGGACATCAAGAGTTAAACTATAAAATGAGTCAATCAGCTCTTAAGCATTTATTAGGAGTTGTCAGCGTTCCAAAGCGAACAAATAAAGATTGCTATCAAAGTATTAAGGTTCATTCAGGTCCGAAATCAGCCTGTCTCCGGTGGTGGGGGTGCGCACATCTGCAAACCCCTGGAGCAAACGCCTTCTTTGAGTTATTCACGTGTTAGGCCTTTGCAAATTGAGTGACAGCGAGCGGGCGGTTGCTAATTTCCAACCTGCATTTCTTGGGCGTGCCCACAAAAGCGGTGGCTGCGCCTATAAAAATGCTGAGCAGACACCTGGGAACGCAAGAGTGCCCCTACCTGTTTGGGGCAGGTGGAATACATCACATGTCGTCAGTGCCCACCCCGAATTCGCAGGAAGGCGTCCATCCGAAAATTAAGTATAATCTTACTTTTCTTTACGAATAGAGTGGAAATCATTCAATGCAAGTATCATTTGATGTTAAATGTACACATCCGCTCAATTCGTAGCCGGGCATTTGGGACGTGGGGTGGGTGGGTGGGCGTGCGTGCGTTCACCGGGGCATTGTTTACCTGCTCTGAATCAGGCCCTACGTTTGTAACGGACTGTAAAGGACAGATCCACCACAGGAACAGGTGAGTTTCTAACCACATTGGCCCTTATTCTGGATCACTCGCAAAAGGCTAATTCCTTCTCAAATGGACAAGACCATGTGCGCTGCAGGTGGGGCAGATGTAACATGTGCAGAGAGATTTAGATTTGGGTGGGGTTTTACTTCAAAGAGATCTATAATGCAGTGTAAAAATAAAGCAGCCAGTATTTATACCCTGCACAGAAATAAAAATAACTCACCCATATCTAAATATTTCTGCACGTTACATCTGCCTCCCTGCAGTGCACATGGTTTTGTCCTTTTGAGAAGAAATTTGCCTTCGCTAGTGAACCAGAATAAGGGCCATTGTTTCCCCCAGCACACTGAATGATACCATTAACCAGATACAAAGACCACATGATATAAGAATTAAGAGATCTTGGTTACATATATTTGCAAATACATTGATAAGTCCCAAGCAGTCCGTCAAGGCTTCTCTGATTATACTCTGAGTATTACCCCTGCCTTTCAAGCACCTGAGTGATATCACTAAACTGATTAAGTGTTTGTAGTTTTAATCAAGTACAATGCTAACTGCAATGGAATCTGTAATGCTGCCAGAAAGTAGGAAACAAGGCTGAAGGCATAATACTGGAGATTTTAAAATGCGAAGAATGAATCACTACCACTAGAATGAATCACTACCACTGTTCTGTAAATGATAAAGACCAACTCATAACGCAAACATAAAATGTAGATCTGGCATGTCCAAACTATGGTGCTGCAGCTGTTGTGAAACTACAAGTCCCATCATGCCTTGCCACAGTTTTGCAATCAGGGAATGCTAAAACTATTGCAAGGCATGCTGGGATGTGTAGTTTCACAACAGCTGGAGGGCCATAGTTTAGACATGGCTGATGTAGAGCAACTCGTAGCATTTGGAAGATTGCATATTGCCTGCCCCAGGTATTAGAGTACACATTTGTGGATTTATCCGCAAACTTATACATTTTTTATGTTAAGCATTTTATTTAAATGAATAACAGTAAAAGATAACAGGTATTCGGCTAATTACAAGTTAATTGAAAACTACATATAAATAAAATTTTACACAATTAACAACAAAACAAAAAAAACAGAGACATTAACAATAAGACCATTTAATACCTAACTAACCCCCAAAAGTGAAGTGACTAAGACCAAGGAAAAGCATTCTAAAGATTCCAATGTTCTATTAACAATAAACCAGACTTTATCAACTGGTGCCACAGCAATAGAATTGGATGGTGAGGTAGAAATGGTGACATGGTTATGTGGTATACCAATATGGTTTTATGAACAGGTGGGTTCTAAGCTCCCACTTTAAGTGGTGTAGGCTATAGATTAGTGTGGTTAAACAAGGGAGATCATTCTAATGGAGGGAGATCATATTGGAGAAATCTTGGGAGAGAAACGGGCAGGGTTATGGTCATAGGTGTGCGCAGCACATTTTATTAGGGGGTGCACTGTCAAAGGGGTGTGACTAGAACCACCTACTGGGTGTGTCTAATACCGCCCATTGGGTGTGTCTAACACTGCCAATAAGGCGTGTCTACAATATAAACATTTCCCAGCCACTCCATAATCTCCTGGCTATTTCAGTTTTAATCTTCTAATTACTCAGTGTAACAGTGCATGCAAATAAATTAAAGAAACATAAATGGAGGTATGTAGTGATATGACAATGGTCTAGAACAATTACTAATGCAAAACGCACACAATTGATTGATGTGCACTTCTTCTAATGGAATACAGTTCTAAAAAGCAAAAGCCTTTGGTAAAAGGTATTGCTGGCATTGCTAGCAACAGGGAGGTGTTCATAAAGGTGGGCACAGCATTAGGAGGTGCCTGTGCACCCCTTACACTCAATGTGCGCACGCCTATGGTTATGGTGGGGTGTGGGGAGATGGGCAGGGTTGGTGGGGGTGCGGGGAGGACCAGTGGTGACCGGCGGGAAGCTCCGTCGGAATGGGGCACGCAGGCGTCTTGTGCGCGCATGCCCCCTTCCGACGGCTGGCGATCCAGCCTCCAGCTGAATGAGAGGGGCTCCATCTGTATGCTACCACTGGGTGAAATGATCAGTTGTCATTGCCTGGTCCACAACTGCTATGCAGATGATACTTAAATGCACCTGTTCTTTGCTATGGGTATTGTGAATACAGTAGCAATATTAAATGACTGTCTAGCTGAGATCCAGGAATCCAGTTTGCTATGACTCAGTCCATATACAGATAAGGTTCTTATGATAGGACCTCACTGTAACAGGTCAAGGCTAAAGCTAAGCCAAACAACTGGACTTACACTCAACCTTAAGAGTTATGTTACGGACAGCACTGTGGCGCGTCCGTGTGGCCACGCCCCGACTTCGATATGCGGCAATTGTTAGGTCTCAGCGACGGTTGGCTGGTGGTTAGGGCCAATTCGCATGGCCAATGTCATTTTTCAAACCCAGCCTGTGACATGGCAGTTAGGACCTGATTGGCATTCCATTTTATACTTTCCACTTGATAAATCTGGCCCTAAAAATGGCAAATAATTGGATACCGCAATATGGCCATCAGTCATAAATCACATTATCAGGCTGTTTCTACCCTCTGAAAACTGATTGCATCTAATTGGGTACCAACCATTGAGTTCTATTGCGAGAAAAATACAATTTAAAGAACATAATTATTATTATTATTATTATTATTAATAAAAAATGATAAGAATAATAAGAATAGTAATAAAAGAAAGGACGATGATTATTATTTTATCCTCAACTTGTAAATATAAAAGAAAATATGGGAGAAGAAAAATAAAATCTCCCCTATGCAAAGTCTCAAAGTCTTTTGCCTGCAATTTAGTTGACTTCGCCTTTAACAACATTTTTAAGTAATTTCTTGCCACTTGGCTGCTACTAAGCCCTTCATACCCAATACTCTCCAGGCTGTATTCTACAGTCATAATGACAGGGTTATAAAAACTTTTTTTTATTCTACTTTTTTTTTTTTAAATACTCATCGACAATAATTATTTCCAGATAAAGCTCAGGGAATATGAAAAGACACGAATGAAATCCATAACACGAATAAGTAGAACTCTACGTTACTGTTTGGTCAGTGTTGAAAACTGAGAACATTTTCCATTGACAGGGAGAAATTTTTTTAAATCTGTGACTGTCCACTACAATTAGGGCCGGTTGGCATCTCTGCCGACATTTCAATATACTTTTGTAAGTGAATATACCCCGTGGTAAATCAATGACAGTGTACAAAAACAGATGCGTTGTACTTCCGTGTAATATATGACTTCTACGTACACATCTTCATAGACTGATTTATGACTTGATAAAGGTGTCAAGAGGTGTTAGACGACTCAGTGGGTATACATTTACTAACAAGTAAATGATAGAGGACAGTACTCATTTATCAATGTGACAGTCCATCCTTAGGGTTCTCTGCGCAGTATCTTTTTTTTCAATCCATACTTTGTAGTCAATCTGATCATCTATTAATTACAGCTGAGTAGAGAGGGTCTGCTCAACCAACGTGTCTGAAAAGAAGCGATGTATTCATTAACCGTTATTTATATAGCGCACACATATTCCGCAGCGCTGTACAGAGAATATTTGAACATTCACATCAGTCCCTGCCCCAGTGGAGCTTTCAATCTATATTCCATACCACATGTACACGCACACACAGACATTCTAGGGTTAATTTTGTTGGGAGCCAATTAGCCTACCAGTATATTTTTGGATTGTGGGAGGAAACCAGAGTACCCGGAGGAAACCCACATAAGTACGGGGAGAATATACAAATTCAAAACCGTTAGGACCTGGGAATTGAACTCATGAGCTCAGCGCTGTGAAGCAGTAATGCTAACCATTACACCGTCCGTGCAATCATCTTTGGGGTATAACGACACTGTATATTGACTGTTGTACAGTAAAAGACAATAACTATTGCATGTTGCATATTGACTTTCTAGGAAACAGTTTCAAATTTGCTCTTTATGAAATATTGTAAAAAAAACATATTTTGGTGTAATGTGAAAAGTGATCATATAGTACAGTAGCTATTACTGTATATTTTTGAGTTTTGTCCCCAGACAGTAAAGAAAGCATGAACACATTTTGTACACACATTGTCTTATCTTCAGAAAGAGTTGTATAATTTGCTGTTGGATCGCAACTGTATACTACTGGAAGTTATGCTCCCATTCCAGGTTATAGTCAAACCAAGTTCCTATTTGCAGGGATCTGTGTTACAGTATCTCAATTATTGCCACTGCGTAGAAATGTATATACAGTATCTGTACACAGGTATTATCTGCATCCATCTCACAATCCATGAACAGTTTAAGTGATGTCTATGCAGTGTGTACTCAGGTATAGAGCAGCCTTTTCCTCTGCTGTACACAATGCTTACACAGTACAGGCTGTGTGCACGCAGTGCCCGCACAAGGTCTAATGATGGCAGTGTTGAGGTACTGTCTGCGAGGATGAGATTTTTCTTCCATAGCCTGGCAGAGACACAAGTTTTAATCACTCATTAACCCTTTAAGTTCATATCTGCAAGTGGCTGAGTCTACAGGATTAAGCTATTCCTATAAAATGTTTGCTGAAGCCATTTAAATGACACCGAAGTTGGGTTTAAAATACACACATTTTATTTATTTTAGTGAAAACATGTAAGCGTTTTAGACGTTGGTTACCACGCGATAACACTGCTTAGCAGCCTATATAACAAGACTTCCTTAAATAGCTTTTACTCTGAGGAATGAGCACTTCACTAAAACTTGAAATGTAAAATAATAACTGGAGTGGTTAAAAGTTCATTCAATGCCCATCCAGTCCAAATGATTTATAGGCATGATGCGTTCCTCTACTGTTTACTTGGTGTCACTTACAAAACGGAGATGAAAACTGACTTGTGCAGATCTGCAACCGGTCTGCTTTCTCGCACTCTTGGATGTCACATCTGCAGCATTTGGTCGCAGGTGGATTCCTAGAGCCAAGATGCAATTTCCTTCACCAGAGGTGCACGCCTGGAGGTAGAGTATTAAAGTACCAAGAGCTGAAGCCTAGAGTAAAACAATGCAGTCACTTGATAACATTGATTGCCACAATCACATCCAGAGCAGCTTGTAATTATCCAAGTTAGGACGGAACAGTGCTACTGTCTGCTAAGCTGTGAGCAGTTGTAAAGAAGTGTGAAACACACAAGTACTGTATGTCCACGTGTTTAAAAAAAAAAAAAAAAAAGTATATGAATCGGTATAGCCAGCGAGGAACATAATACAATTACAATTCCTCTAGTGCTCTTGAAGGCTTTTGTTTATATAATGTATGTTCTGAATCTCAAGCAATTGAAGGTGGTAGAAAGGATCTTGCAGTGTAGGCTTATTTTATTTCAAAGGCAGAAAAGTACGCATATTTATATATGGCTACGTCTACAATGGCCACATTTTTGACAATATTTTATTGCGAAATGATGCAAGTTTTTTAGAAACATAGAATTTGACGGCAGATAAGAACCACTTGGCCCATCTAGTCTGCCCCTTTTTTTAAACATGTTACCTCAAACCATATTTGATCCTTATTTTTTTGTAAGGATATCAATATGCTTATCCCAAGCATGTTTAAATTGTACTACTGTATTTGCGTCTACCACCTCTGTTGGGAGGCTATTCCACTTGTCTACTACTCTTTCTGTGAAGTAATTCTTCCTCACATTTCCCCTGAATCTTCCTCCCTCTACATTCAGCCATGAATGTAAACGTTTTTCCGTAGAGCAAAAGCATCTTTGCGCCTATAACCCAAACACCCCTTCTCCCTTCCAGCTTCAGCAGCTCTGCGAGTTGCCCTGTTGTGCGATTTATAGCTTATGACTTGCATATATTTAATTTGTAACCAAAAACTTCCCCTTCCTGTTAACTACCTTAGAACTCCCTGATTTACTCTTGTTTTTACAGGTCAGAGGTTAAGTAAAGGAAGGGAAGTAGGGGATTCTGAGAATGGCCAGGACCCACATCTCGTTGTGTCCTGTGTAAAAAAAAACATTAAAAATAAGTGATAGGCTAAAGACCGCTCGAGACAGTTGACTTTCAAAGGATCAGAGCGACATAAATCATCGCAGCAAAAAAAGTAAACAAGAGAAGGGACTTTGGCAGTCGCCTTACACTTGGGATCTGGTCCCAGTTACAGCTACTGGGATATTTGCCTGCTAATGTAAAATGACACTTTTACAGCAAAAAATTCCATAAGAGAAAAATAGCACACCCGCACAAAGGGTCCGATGTGTCAGAATTAACTATTACATTTACAAGTAATCGGCCAAACTAAAATAGTAGCTGTCAACCAAATAACCGAGGGCATGATTACTCATCCTGGTTTAGATAACATATTAAGACCCTCTAAGAGCCGACGTCCTTCGTAAGCTATAAATCTGTCCAGTATTAATCCGCGGCCCTTAATTACATGCATAATGTGGCCAATGTAGTTCGTTCTCAGGCTTCCTCTTTCTGCCACGTTAATCTGCGTTCTACCGCGTTACCTGCAGCAATTACCGTAGAAATCAGGTTCTAAGCACCACAGACACAGAGAGAGAAGCTGAAGGTCACAAGGACATTGGTTTAAACACTCCAGACTTCGGCTTGCCAAGCATGTTTAGTGAATGCAGTAAAGGAGGTGATGACATACGGATGCTGAATGAGCCACTGTGCGACAGAGTTTATACAGACATCAACTGCTACATAAAAATTTGATTTAAAAAAAAAAAAAAAACACCAAAAAACATTGCCCTGTTTATTTCTCACATAAAAGAGGCATCCTTCACTTCGCCTGGACCTGCTCCAAACATGTGCTCTGCTCCCTACTTTCCATTCGCTTTAGCAAAATAATAGGGAAGTAAGGGAGAGGAGCCAAGGGGATGAAATAGGGGCACGAGATAAAGTGCTTATTGTTCAAAGCTTATGGGGGAAGTTTAAGCTACCTGATAAACAGCCATGTAACAAGCAGCACATAGATTAATCAGTTTATGCAAATACATTCGGTGTAGATCAACAATATACAGTATACTTTTCCACTTAGCTACAGCATGTATAAATAATACCCTTGTAATCCACCTAATATTAAAGGGATGCACCCTTCACGGCAAATGTACAGCTGATTGCCATCTGTTGGCAGCAAGTGAAACTACATCGACTAGCTTTCCAATAATTTGCTTCGAGTGGGCTTACTAATATTATATACATATATATATATATATATATATATATATATATATATATATAAAAGAGAGTGAGAAGGGCGCCTCCTAGTGCAATATATAGATATATGGTGTATGCTCATCCGTGCCTTCTAGTTGGCTGGACTTCCTCAGGAGTACTCCTGAGGAAGTCCAGCCAACTAGAAGGCACGGATGAAACGCGTTGAGGGAACTCTGACGGCTGACCGGTGACTGTGCTCAGATATGCAACTTGGAGCATACACCAGATACGCTTTTATGATTTTTAACATTGTACGCGCAACTAATTTGTTATTTTGTCAATTTAATTAAATCTTTTAACAGTATTACACTATTCTCCGCTTCCTGTATAGTCTTGTTTTTCATATACATATTAAATGAGACATAAGGAATAAGGACCTGTGTGAATAACTCCCTCCCGCAGGAGGACTAATACATCAGGCTAAAAATACAGTGGTTGGATACCACTGCTTACGGTACTCCTTAAATTTTTGGGGGTGCTGTTTATCTCTCAGGTGGAGGGTTACTTCACAGAAATATATCTATATATTGCACTAGGAGGCGCCCTTCTCACTCTCTTTTTCAGATAACTTTAAAGGGTTCAATTGAAACTAGAACCATTTGGAGAAAGAGCAGCCGCCCTAGAACAAGGGAGAAGTGTGAATTTGTTGTAGAAAGAACTCTATAAAGACTATTATTCTTAAAATATTTACAAATCAATAGGGAAATATCAGGAGGAGTTGACAGCGCTAGTACCACCACCGACTATACCATATATATATATATATATATATATATATATATATATATTTAGATGCCAATAGTAGCTAATCAGTGACTATTATTTTATAGAATGCACTTGATAGATGAAAGCTAGAAGTGGATTGGTTGCTATGGGCAACTTCTTCTTACAAGGTTTGATACGTCTATATCATTTATCACCAAGTGCGGCAGTAATGGTCTTCATTGTACAGATTATTTGCCTTTGGAAGCTATTTCTCCATAGTATTGCTTTGTTACATATGATGTATATCAGTTTTGTGGTGTGGTTCAATATGGTGCAAACATTGCGGGCACAAAAACATTCCATGGACGCGTCCCATCAATGATTTTCCTAGCGCTCGCAAAAAAAATAAAAAAGACACCTCTTTGGTGTCTTACATCTGCGAGTGCCTGTATAGGAAGCGGGTGGGCATCTGACATCTGCTGATGTCAGATGCCCGCCCCCTGTATCTGCGTCGTTGGATAATTGCCATGGGAACGCCCAGCGTTTTCATGGGAACGCCCATGAAACGCTGGGCATTTCCAAAGGCAAACTAACCAGCCCGCAACCCCCCGCACCGCATTGATGTGTGCGACCGTTAGCGAATAATCTATTCGCCGTGGCTGCTCGCACACAGCGGCTGCACATGAGCATAAGGACTATGTGCATGCAGAGTTGCAAAACATCGCTCCCCTGTGAGAATACGTTGAATGGTTGAAAAAAAAAACTTTTGAACCAGTCAACTGATTGACTATCCGTGATTTTACTATTGACCTAATAACCAGAAACCCAGTTTTGTATACGGTATAACTAAAGAGTTCTTAGAGTAGATATTTAGGTGCCTACAATTAACACAGTAGCAATAGATACAACAAAGAAATGTGACTGCAGACAGGGATCATTATTGATTACCAGTGGAGCTTACAATCTATATTTCCTACCATATGTATACGCAAAATTTCATTCTAGGGTCAATTTTGTTGTAGGCCAATTAACCTACCAGTATATTTTTTGGATTGGTGGAGGAAACCGGAGAACCCAGAGGAAACCAAGGCAAGCACGGGGAGAATATACAAACTCCCCACAGTTAGGGCCATGGTGGGAATCAAACTCTTGACCTCAGCGCTGTGAGGCAGTAATGCTAACTATTACACCATCCATACCGCCCTGTATATATAACACATGGTGGGGATAGAACCCATGACCTCAGTGCTGTGAGGCAGTATGCTAACCATTCCATCGTCCGTACCGCCCTGTATATATAACACATGGTGGGAATAGAACCCATGACCTCAGTGCTGTGAGGCAGTAATGCTATAACCATTACACCATCCGCACTGCCCGTATATATAACACATGGTGGGGATAGAACCCATGACCTCAGTGCTGTAATGCTATAACCATTACACCATCCGCACTGCCCGTATATATAACACATGGTGGGGATAGAACCCATGACCTCAGTGCTGTGAGGCAGTAATGCTATAACCATTACACCATCCGCACTGCCCGTATATATAACACATGGTGGGGATAGAACCCATGATCTCAGTGCTGTGAGGCAGTAATGCTAACTATTACACCATCCGTACTGCTCTGTATATATAACACATGGTGGGAATAGAACCCATGACCTCAGTGCTGTGAGGCCGTAATGCTAACCATTACACCATCCAGTGGCGGATTCAGGGGGGGGGCACCCGGGCACGTGCCCCCCTGTCATTTATTTTGTAGCCGAGGACCAGGGCTTTCCAACGAGCCCAGCCCCGTGTCTCTAGTCCCCCGAGAACCGGAGATATCGCCTGGCAAAGCTGTAACGTTTTTTCCCCATAGGATAATATGGGACCCGTCAATTCCGACCCCCACCCGGTTCCGGCGGCTGCCAGTTCCCCCCCTGGCATCGCAGAAGCTTTTGGTTGATCTCATTCAATTCCAAATCGCTGGGCCTTCAATATGATACCAGGCTGGTCCAAATCGGTCAATCTGTTCCAGAGATATTGCATGTAAACCGATTTTTTTATTTTTGAAATGTAATTTCATGGCTGTTCATGTTCTTTGAGGGCAGATTACTCTTGAAGCAAACGTTCCAGTTTCACCGGACCAAAATCATTCAAAGCCCGATCAAAAGTTCTTCAATATAATACTTGTCTTATGTAAATGGGTCAGTTGGTTCCGAAGATATAGCCGGTTAAATGAGATAACTGGTTAAAGGGGGGAGGGGTGGTTTTCTCTCCCCCTCACACCAGAAAATGCAGGGACTAGGCTGGTGTAAAAGGGGCCAACCTGGGAATTTTCTGGTGTGAAAGGGGTATTATTTCAAATAGCCAGGACCTGCAGTGTTCTGAATACAGCCAGGCTCTGCCACTGTCAGTGGCTATCACTTCTGCCTGGCGGCGGATGTCCACCATTTACCACGAGCATGTATTCCCCCTTGGCAATGAGCATGTAATCCCACATGGCAACGAGCATGGAACCTCTGGCAATGAGCATGTAGAGAAGCAGCACTTATGTAGCATAATTTTTTAATAGGCATTATGGTGTTTGGCATAACACATAATGGACATAATGGCGTGTAACTTAACGTGTAATGGACATTATGGTGTAAATGTTTAATGCGCGCCTTTGGTGGACAATGTCCCTGTTTATGAAGTGTATTGTGAATTTTGGCTTAATCTGTGTGGCATTATGTGAATTCTGGTTCAATCCATGTGGCATTATGTGAATTTTGTCTCAATCCGTGTGGCATTATGTGAATTTTGGCTCAATCCATGTGGCATTATGTAAATTTTGGCTCAATCCATGTGGCATTATGTGAATTTTTTTCCCAATCCGTGTGGCATTATGTGAATTTTGGCTCAATCCGTGTGGCATTTTATGCATTTGGCTCAATCCGTGTGGCATTATGTGAATTTTGACACAATCCATTTGGCATTATGTGAATTTTGGCTCAATCCGTGTGTGTTATTATGTAAATTTTGGCTCAATCCATGTGGCATTATGTGAATTTTGACACAATCCATGTGGTATTATTTGAATTTTGGCTCAATCCATGTGGCATTATGTCAATTTTGGCTCATTCCATTTGGCATCCTGTGTAAGGGGCAAGTATAACGGGGTCTAGTATTTTGTTGCATAATGTGTAGAAGTTGTATATGGTGTTGACACGCCCCCTGTTGAGTGGCCACACACCCTTTTCCGGAGCGAGCCTTTGGCGCGCGCACAACTACATCCTTCACTTTTGTCGCCATGGTGGGCCTGCGTACTTTAAATGCCAGGGCCTATTTTTAATTCCATTCCCACCCTCTCCTGCCGCTCTCTTAGCATGTACACTTGCACCACTAACACCGCCCCTCCCCCACCCAAACCCTTTTTTATCATGGTGCCCCCCCTGTCATTTTATCCTGGATCCGCCCCTGACACCATCCGTACTGCCCCGTATATATAACACATGGTGGTGATAGAACCCATAACCTCAGCACTGTGAGGCAGTAATGCTAACCATTACACCATCCATACTGCCCCGTATATATAACACATGGGGTGAAATGTAATAGGGTGAGAGATTCAGAAAGTGAGAGATTTGGTAAGAAATCTCCAGAGGCCGTAATGCTATAACCATTACACTGATGATTACACTTCAAAATCAAACTGGCTGTGCAGAGTAAATGATTGCCGGTTTAAAAAAAACTGGAGATTTCTTACCAAATCTCTCACTTTCTGAATCTCTCATCCTATTACATTTCACCCATGGTGGGGATAGAACCCATGACCTCAGCGCTGTGAGGCAGTAATGCTAACCATTACACCGTCTGTACTGCCCGTATATATAACACATGGTGGGGATAGAATCCATGACCTCAGCGCTGTGAGGCAGTAATGCTAACCATTACACCGTCCATACTGCCCCGTATATATAACACATGGTGGGAATAGAACCCATGACCTCAGTGCTGTGAGGCAGTAACGTAACCATTACACCATCCGTACTGCCCCGTATATATAACACATGGTGGGGATAGAACCCATGCCCTCAGTGCTGTGAGGCAGTAATGCTATAACCATTACACCATCCATGCTAACCTACACAACATCAATATATACAGTGATAGTAAACGGTTATCGAACATAGGTTTTATTTTGGAAGTCATGACTGTCACTTAGGAGGTTATTCTGGTTGGTGCGGCTATGTCCTCGTGCGGTCGGTCCACCGATGTTTTGTGTCTGCGCATGTGCAGAGGCATATCTGTGCATGTGCGAACGGGACATACATCCAAATTCCGCATGAATTGTGTACACTACGAACAGGGGGAGGAGAGGGGCGTGAAGGGCTGTTTGGGCTCATTACCATATGTGTACACCCCGCGTTTCATGGGCGTTCCCATGAAAACGCTGGGCGTACGTATGGTAATGCGGCCGTGACGCACGTGTAGGGGGCGGACATATGACATTGCCGGATGTCAGCTGCCCGCCCAGATCCCTGCTTTTGCACAGAGAAATGCCCGAGTGGTCTGAGCACTCGGGTGCTGCCTGACCACTCGATCCTGCATTCGAAGGTCTGCGACCCTCGAATGATGGGGGAGGTTCCCAGAGATGGAGGAGGTGAACACACGAGAAATCCACTCGTGCTCCGTGCGGTCAGCGGCTTACCGCATTCGGACGCAGTGAGCGATCCGTACGGAAGGCGGGGCTCAGGACGCTCGGTCCTGGCCGCATATTCGGATTCGACCGCACCGACCAGAATAAGGCCCTTAATTCTGTAATATAGGAAATAATGCATTTATGTAGCAACCTTCCAAAGGGCCTCAAAGATGAAAATAAAAAGTCTAATATGACCTCAGCAAACATTCCAAATGCCCCCAAATACCCAATCGATTGCTCCAGGAATCGACCACATGCCACACTGACCAGACTATTGCTTCAAAATACTGTAAGCCCAAATGTCCTCAGGCCTCCACCACAAGTTAATATGATACTCATGCTTCCCTCCAAAGGTTTATTCGCTCAGATTTAATATCTATACTGTTATCTGCAGGACTGATATACTGTAGTGACAGTTTTGTTTTTGATGGTTCAATGTACACACACTTTAAATCATGCACTTTGATTGCTGTGGGGGGTCAACATAACAACTGGGGGGGCCAGATTTACATTTCTTTCCAACAGCATGACAGGGACCAATTTACTGAGTGGCCAACTGATGTAGATCACCCCTTTGGCAGGTCCACCAACATCGGTCAGGTGTTTATCCAGCCGTATAGAGACTCTCAGGCAGCAGATAAAGAAACTCTTTTTACAAATTACTTATTTTGTTTTGATTATTTTTCCAGAGCACTGTAGGATACAAATCTAGCTACATGGCCACAAGACTTCCAGGATATGACTCTCTTCCATGTGTCCGCAGAGTAGGCATCCTAACAACAAATTCACCTACCGAGAGAAGGAAACGAGATGTGTCCAACCAAGAATCAACCAGAGTTATACAGAAATGTGTATGTTCATTACACGCAACATTTGCTGACATACAATAGATGTGGCTGCCTACCAAACGTTGCGTGACCCAGAATAAGTCTCTTAGTATAGAAAATGGTGCCAATATCAAGTATGTCTGAGATCTGGGGCTGGGCCCAACATTATCTTTAGCTCTAACATTCTTTAGAGAGAAACAATGAAATGCACTCTTATCCTATCCTATGGATCTGGGGTAGCCAACCCTAGTCCTCGAGAGCTAACAACAGTGCATGTTTTGCAGGTCTCCTCACAGAACCACAAGTGAGCTAATTAGCTCCATCTGTGGATCTTTTAAAATGTGTAAGTGATTAATGAGTGCAGCTGTGCAGCAGCTAGGTTGTCTGGAAAATGTGAACTGTTGGTATCTCTCGAGGGCTAGGGTTGGCTACCACTGCTATAGATAGTTGTGACCACTGAGTAGGCACTCCATGGGAGTAATTAGACTAGAATATTTGATGACAGTGTGTCTTGTAGAAGGAGCACCCACCTCAACTGAAGAGAACCACCCGCGTCTGAGTAATAGATGTGGAATAGGGACAACAGACCAAGTCTACAAGGGTTCCCCCTGCCAAGATTACACTACTCGACTACAGCAGCCAGTTCCACTTTTCAGAAGCATGATTGCCATTGCCAATTTACTCCTAGCACTAATATGCAAAGCATCATAAAAATAATGCTGTACAATCATAAGGTAGACCAGCGGTTCTCAAAAGTGGGTGCCAACCTTCTCACTATGGGGTCATGACTATGTTGCTAATGACTTTTCTAATCTCAGTCAGTGATTCAAGGAGTCAGAAAAGTCTGTTTAATTGTCTGTTATTTTAGACTCCTCCCATCACTCTGTGCCCCCACAATGCTGCCATGTATGTGCTGTCTGCTGACTACACGTGTGATGTGATGGGTTATGGTATATCAGACTCCTCCCATCACTCTGTGCCTCCACAATGCTGCCATGTATGTGCTGTCTGCTGACTACACATGTGATGGGATATGGTATATTAGACTCCTCCCATCACTCTGTGCCTCCACAATGCTGCCATGTACAGTATGTGCTGTCTGCTGACTACACGTGTGATGTGATGGGTTATGGTATATCAGACTCCTCCCATCACTCTGTGCCTCGACAATGCTGCCATGTATGTGCTGTCTGCTGACTACACATGTGATGGGATATGGTATATTAGACTCCTCCCATCACTCTGTGCCTCCACAATGCTGCCATGTTTGGGCTGTCTGCTGACTACACATGTCATGTGATGACCTTCTGCAGTAACTTGCTGGGGTCCCGTAATTATTTTTATTGTCTGATGGGGTCCCAGAGCAAAATAGTTTGAGGACCCCTGAGGTAACGATCAAAATGCCCCTACTTATAAGTTTAACGCCAGAATGTCGACATGGTTAAATGTCAACATTAGCTTTATGGTTATAGTCAGGCTTACGTTAAAGGGTTAGTGCTAGTGGCATTTGCAATTAGCTGCAAGATTTACCCTACAGGAAATTGATTGCCAAAGGAAAATGTATTCAATTAAAATGCCTTTTCCTGGCGCGGTAAACTAGGATTAACGCACTCAACCATCAATTCCGTGAAAGATGCAAAATCGATGGCTCTCCCCATGTATTAAAATGCTTTAATACAGTTTTACCATTCTGACCATGTCGACATTTTATCAGTGCTAACTGAAAACATTCTAACCATGTCGACATAATATACTGAATCTTACAAAAACAACAATGAAACAAATGGCAAAGAGGTACAGTAGCTTGCCGTATGAGCTTATAGTGACAATAAATATGCATTTGAGACATTTAAATGCCAGGGAACAGAGGGACAGGGAAATTCTTCAGAATGAAGAAAACTCTATTCCAGAGATTGAGGCATTTGGAAGTTTTAACTATTCCTTTATCCTATTTACACTTTATGAATTTATGGTTTTGTTGCAATAAAATCTAAAACCTTAATGTTCCAGCGGTGAGTTAAATATAACATATTTGTGTAAAGTCCAGACCACCTACGGAGAGTGATTTCTAGGAAGGATGTACAGACGTGTGTATTTAATGACAGGTAAATCCACTGCAGCCCACTAGGTTTCTATCTCTAAACACAACTAATAAACTAACAGTTTAAGACACCAGAAATATGTGCTAATGGAATAACTGGTCTCCCAGGACATGCCCGCAAGATCTGCAAACTGCATTTCATATATTGCTGGCAGCGCAGGGTCTAGAAATGGTATTAATGGACGCAAGATAATAAAACTGCTCTAGATACTTACATAAACAATGCTTTTGTTTTTACAAATATTAATGTATATGGGGGAAAAAAATAATCAGACACACCCACCTATACACACACACACACACACACACACACACACACACCAGTGTAATAAGTGGCATGCATATAGTTCTTGCGACCAGAACTTGTATTGCAAGCCATTGGCGATCTTCGGATATTCCAACTTTGGCTGAGATAACAAGCAAGATCTGGCATGTCCATTCAATGGAGTATATCACCAGCATTTTGAAGGGATCTTCTACAAAATGTATTAAAGTCTGGAATCATTGGACTTCTTATTTTAATGTTCCTCCAGCTTTTCATTAAATTGTCGGTAACAAAATTCATACATTTCCTTTCAAAATCTATTTTGCATATTTATGAAAGTGTTTCATTTTCCAGCCGGGGTGGTTCCCTTGGGTGCCGGACGGGGTCCCGACATTCGGGATCCCGACAGGTATTTACCCGACGTTAGGATTCCGACTGTCAAAACACCAACAGCCGAGTTCCCGACAGCCACCTGCTATTTTCCCTTGTAGGGGTCCACGACCCCCATAGAGGGAAAATAGAATAGGTGGCCAGCATAGCGAGCCACCGTGCCCACAGCATGGCGAGCTCGCAAGGGGCTTAGTTGCGCTCACCATGCTGTCTGAGTTGGCCAGTTGGGAACCCGACTGTCGGACCTGTTTCCCCCTTCTCCCTTTCTATCTTCTTTTACTCTTTCTTTTCTTCACAATTTTTCTTTTCACTTTATTTTTTCAAATCTGTTATATATAATATTATAAAAGGAGTTGTCTGAATTGAATGATGACTGCACACATATATAGAAAATTTGGTTTTATTTTTTGAAACCACTAAACAAATTTACATGTGATACTTTTCTTTGTATTCTTAACATTTCGCTATTAATTGAAAACATGTATAGAAAATTTTCTAATTATGAGATCTTTTTCAAAATTTTCTTGTAATGCTTTTTCTTTGTATTCATGACTTTTCATAAAAATCTTATGCAAACCAAATAAGTGGCATGTACAAACCTTAATGTACATAAGGCCACAAAAGGCGCAAAGTAAAAATGTACAAAATTAAGAAGCCATCAAGCAAAAATGTTACCAAATGTCTAAAATAAGAAATAAAAAAATAAGATAAAAACAAAACTATATAAAGAGAACACGCAAACCGCTAAATACACACTTCCTCGGCAATATAAAGACCCCCAAACATTCACAGGGACCCCCCAACACACAGACCCAAAAAAACACATACTCGGGCCTTTGTACAACTGGAAGTGAAGTTATTTAGCAATGCGCCAAATCAGGTTGGTAGGTGATTTATATGTCTACACTAGTAAGGGCGAATTACATTTAAAGGGGGAAAAAAAGGATCCCTTCACCAATGATGCCTCACTCTCCTCCTGAGCGGGACTGACAGCATTTTTATATTTTTTAATAATATTTTGGCATTCCCTAAGATGAAAACTTTATTTCAAAGAGAGTATTAAAGCAAAGAATAAAAAAAGCAGAACATAAATGTGTCAGCAGCCTTTTTTTCCTAGCTGCTTGTCAATGAATAAGTCTTTCAAGCTGAAACGCCAAATAATTCCATATGCGTTCCTGGCTCGGTTTGGCTGTGTGTTATTGTTCTAAGTGAAATAATTGAACGAGACTTAAACCTTAAGGATTTAGTATGTTATAATAGTGTAAAAGATTGCGGCAGTAATGAGAAATATAAAATCTGTCATTACACAAACATGCAGAAGCTAACGATTTATCTTTAATAAAAACCTCGGCTTAACTTTTATTGGCAGTGCAATTTTATAAATAACTAATTTTTCACAGGGCTTCACAGAAGCAGCAGACAATTAAACGGATAAGCAAAAAAATGCAGTGAGTGTTCATATAACAGTATAGTTCCGTTTATTAGATAGAGCAAAGGGTGAATGCCGTCTGCCGTGTAACACCTTCGCTACTATTTTTAAACATTTGCGTCACTAACAATTTATTTATTTCAGTAGACTCAAAAATATAAAACACCTACAGGGTGGAACACAGATGATAATTCTTTAGAATACAGAGAGACGAGAGAATCTTATAGGTGCATGATAGAAACGTTCAAATATATCAAGGGCTTTAACAAGGTACAGGTGGGAGACATTCTTCACAGGAAGAGGAGCAACAGAACACGAGGACATGCACTGAAACTAGAGGGAGGAAGGTACAGGTGGAAGACATTCTTCACAGGAAGAGGAGCAGCAGAACACGAGGACATGCACTGACACTAGAGGGAGGAAGGTACAGGTGGGAGACATTCTTCACGGGAAGAGGAGCAGCAGAACACGAGGACAGGCACTGACACTAGAGGGAGGAAGGTACAGGTGGGAGACATTCTTCACAGGAAGAGGAGCAGCAGAACACGAGGACATGCACTGACACTAGAGGGAGGAAGGTACAGGTGGGAGACATTCTTCACAGGAAGAGGAGCAGCAGAACACGAGGACATGCACTGACACTAGGGGGAGGAAGGTACAGGTGGGAGACATTCTTCACAGGAAGAGGAGCAGCAGAACACAAGGACATGCACTGACACTAGAGGGAGGAAGGTACAGGTGGGAGGGGGGCTGACATGGCTCGCAAAGGCAGCTAACTAAAGAGTCAGGGCCACATTGAGAGGAAATACTGGTCTTATTAAGAACTAAAAGGGCCCATAGACCCTGAGATATGGAGGGCTAATTACACCATTTCAGCGATGGCTGCACGTCGCCTGCTGTGTACACATGGGGCGATTCAGGCAAACCTTCTAAGCAATTTCAAAGATGTAGTCAAAATCTCTTAGAAGTATTGCCCCCCCCCCCTCTTAAGGCAGACATGGCCAAACTGTGGCCCTCCAGCTGTTGAGAAACTACACATCCTAGCATGCTTTACCATAGTATTAGCATTCCCTAATAGCAAACTAGTGCAAGGCATGATGGGACTTGAAGTTTCACAAAAGCTGGAGGGCGACATAGTTTGGCCATGCCTGCCTTAACGTACACATGTACTAAAGCTTTTAAAAATGAAAAGAGGTTGCCCAAAGCAACCAATCAGAGCCTGTATATCTTTTCTCTATTGCATCCTAGAAAATGACAGACGGAGTTTGATTGGTTGCAACATCCTCTATTTTCATTTTGGAAGCTATAGTAAATTCACCATTAACAGTCTTCTATCTAAATACTGTAACTGAGGTACTAATAATGAAGGCACCTGTGCTTAAGTATAGCTATCCTTAAAACCTGGATTGTTCTCGTACCTTAAAGCAACAGATTTAAGTAGGTTTGTCTGAATCACCCCGTGTGTACACAGCGGGCGATAGCAATGTGTGGGCTGCAGCATCGCTATCACCTGGCCAAATGGACAGGACAGGCAAGAATACTCTTGCTACACTGTATATTTGGCCGCGGCTCCCGGGGCTGGCAGGATGTAGATAGCCCACTCTGTGATGGCTTAGCAATTATCAAACCGGGCTCTGTCGAAATGGCTGTAACTGAGTCCCGTGTGTACACGGCTTAAGACTGGTAAAGAAGGGGCGAGTACGTTACCAGCATTTAATAATGGCGGACTATGGAAAGGAAATACAAAGCATGAAGAAATAAAATGTGAAAAAAGCAAGTAGAGCACCAGTAAGTGATACAGTAAGTACAGGACATCTGCCGAGGGAAGTCTAACACCAATGTCATGTGTCCTATACACTCTGGGACTGACTGAGAACGTTCTGCATGTACAGTATCTAAGGGTGATTTTGAGTTATACACAACTCAGTCACATCTCCATAGTTCAATGGACAAAACTTGCAAGCAACACGTAATATATATGTTCAATTTAGTTAGGGTGTGTCATGGGATTTTAGTAAGAATTACTAAAGTAAGTAAAGTAAGGTTAGGCACTAAGGGGAGGGGGGGTTAGGCTGTAGGAAGTGAGGGGATAGGGTTAAAGAGTGGGGGCAGGGGGAAGGTTTCCATTCAATGGGATGCCAGTGCTGGTATTTATTTATTTTAAGAATTATTTTGGTACTCTTTACTTAGAAGGGCGCCCATCTCGGGCATTGAATGCACTAAAAAATCAGGTGCGATGCGACAGACGAGATGCCCGAGATTTCCCATAGGGAACAATGTTAAATGTCTCAATTGACCCGATTTTCCTGTTCAATGCCTCAATTGACCCAATTTTTCCATAGGAAACAATGTTAAATGGGCCACAGAGGCCAAATAGGCACCCTGAAGTGAATAATGGCCACCCGAATTGTTAACGCCACCCCACGATCAACGTCAACCCGAAGCGTGGCGAGCGCGGCGAGCCCGCGAGGGGCGGCGGTACGCGTCCTACGACCTTTTCATACCCTCACTATCCACGTCGGCGTGGAGTTGAGAATAGAAAGTGTGGCGAGCGCAGCGAGCCACCGAGCCCGAAGCGTGGCGAGCGCAGCGAGCCCCGCGAGGGGACGCGGATACCTTCACAGGTATCCGCGTCCCCTCGCGGGCTTCACAGCTGTCCGCGTGCGCTCGCCACGCTTCGGGCTCGGTGGCTCGCTGCGCTCGCCACACTTTCTATTCTCAACTCCACGCCGACGTGGATAGTGGGGGTATAAAAAGGTCGTAGGACGCGTACCGCCGCCCCTCGCGGGCTCGCTGCGCTCGCCACGCATCGGGTTGACGTTGATCGTGGGGTGGCGTTAACAATTCGGGTGGCCATTATACACTTCAGGGTGCCTATTTGGCCTCTGTGGCCCATTTAACATTGTTTCCTATGGAAAAATCAGGTCAATTGAGGCATTGAACAGGAAAATTGGGTCAATTGAGACATTTAACATTGTTCCCTATGGGAAATCTCGGGCATCTCGTCGGTTGATCGCACCCGATTTTTTAGTGCATTCAATGCCCGAGATTTTTTACTAACGATGCCCACGATCAAAATCGTGGGCGCCCTTCTAAGTAAAGAGTACCATTATTTTTTATTGAACAGATCACAAGTTCACATACTATAGTAAGCTTTAATTTAAAATTAGGCTTTAATTTAAAATTATTGCAAACAGAAAAAACTAAACAAAGTATCAATACAACTACAATATACACATATACAGTATCAATCAATTTAACATATAAGACTTAACATATAAGACACCATAGATCAAATTTGTAGTGATATATGCAAATGGTCATTTAGTAATGGTGTCTTTTTTTTAAAAATGTTTCCTTTTTTATTTTGATCCCCATTCTCTTCTTGAAATCATAGAAAACACTGCTGACATCATCACATAAATAGAAAAAAGTGATATAAAGTAATAAAACAGAAAAAAAACAGACCATAACATGAAAAGGGGGGGGGGGGGGGGGAGTGTGGGTGAAAAAGTGGTGGGTACCCTCAAACCTGTATTGGACCTATTAATTACACCCGAACAGCCTCTAATAACACTCTGGACTCATACCAAAAGCGTTGGTTGCTCACACACTAAAATCAGAAATATAATAATTGGTCAATAGTCAATAAAACATGAAACAAAAATAAAACATTTTGTTAAAAATATAAATAAGTACACACACACACACATACACGGCTGTGTCAAGATGATTCATATTAAACAACTAATCCAGTGATTTTCAACCTTTTTACCTTGCGGCACACTAAATACGATTTTAAAATTGCCAAGGCACACCATGAGATCCCCACAGGGCAAAACGCATTGGCCCCCACAGGAAAAAAACACAAACCTATTGGCCCCCATATAAAATAAATCACACTGGTCCACACAGGTAACAAAAATAAAATACATTGCCTCTTTTAATGAAGAGAAAAGACAAGTAAATAACAGTTGAACTGGTGGTGGCTGTAAACTGGTTTGGGCATCTCTAGATCTGGGGGCACACTTGGGAACAGCTCAAGG
Organism: Crinia signifera; assembly: GCF_055691185.1. Taxonomy (NCBI): domain Eukaryota; kingdom Metazoa; phylum Chordata; class Amphibia; order Anura; family Myobatrachidae; genus Crinia; species Crinia signifera. The sequence continues at coordinate 8,984,708 of NC_139225.1, read as the reverse complement.
CACACTAGTGTGCCACGGCACAGTGGTTGAAAAACACTGCACTAATCGATCTAAGTTTCCAACAATATACATTGTTAAGTGTATTTAGACACCAAGCCACTCATCACACTTTAATATGCCGGTTACATATAATTTTACATATCTAGCGTCGTCCCCAGCATTGTGCAAGTGTGTACGTTGTACTGTAGGCAGGGCACAAAGCATGGTTCCGCCTCAAGTCAGATCGGGCAGGAACACATCACTCTAAAGTGTCTCCAGCCAGACACTTAACTATTTCTCTACTCGGGCTAATGGTGTCCGTCTGTAGTAACAGCCCAGCCTGCAGCCAATGAAGATCAAGTAGGCGGAACCCGGGGACTGCCCCCTTTTTTTACGTAAAAAAAAACGATATATCCTGTGCATGACGGGCAGGCAGGGGGCCACGGGTTGAAGACCCCTGCTCAGTATCATTTGTCTGCGAGATCATACTATTGTATAGTGTGTTCCTTGCTTAAGTTCTGAGTGATCTCAGATACACATTACATTGTTCTTGAATGTTTAGAAAGCTCTCGAGAATTTATCATAAGCAGTGATTGGGACTGGAGTCCTAATTCAAATCACCTCCTGCTGTTGGTTCTGTGATCAGAATTAATAATGTGGCATCTTCGACTCTAATTTAAACGAAATACTCTACTTAATAAACTAAATTGAGAGAGTGGTTATTAGCGATACCATTAATCGTAGCTGCATTCCCTTCGCTTCAGCATTCCGCGTGCTGCTTATTAAAAGCAATAAACAGTATTGTTTTATCTTCACAAATGTTAACAATTTAGGAAAAACTAAATAGATAGTAAGTTTAATTTATATAGCGCACGTTCTCCAACATAGGGACGTGTACAAATAATAGTTTGTAGAGTAGTTGTTGATTTTTAAACAGTTCTATACAAGTTATTTAAATATTAGAACAAATATTAACAAGTCCCATCTGCAAGTTCAAAAGCACCTTCTAGATCAATACTACACACTAATACCCCGTTCTCAATGCCGCAAAAACCCGGATTTTTGCCAGGACGAGCAGTAATTTCCTGTGTCGCGTCTCTGTGTGAAAGAGTCTTTGTGAAATTCCCAGGTGTTATGCCCCGGGAATTAGACACGGGTTTTTTGCAGGGTTTTTCCTAGGTAATACATGGGTGTACAGCAGTGTGAACAGCACAGACTCGTGTTTTTCACACATGATGCCAGAAAACAAGCTCATTGGGGGATGTAATCATGTGATATGTGACAGCCAGCCAATAAAAGCTGTTTTTTTAAACAGCCAATCACAGCAATTTGTACAAATTTCCCAACACCAAATCAAAGCTACAACACTTGTTGGAAGGCAGACCATGGAAAGCAGTGTGAAAGGGGCAGACACTGGAAATTCCTGGGTCTGAGGTGCAGTATGAAGGGGGTCTGTTGAGCTGAGAAGCTCTGTGCCCCATCAAAAATCCAGCAAGAAAAACCCGGGATTTTGAAGGGGCGGCAATGAGAACGCAGCATTACATGAAGTATTAAACATGTACAATTAAACCAATTATCTGTTTAATTAAAGAAAATTATAAGACACTCAACAGATTTTAATATAAGTAGCCAAATATTGCTATTTAAACACTTCTCAGCACATTGCGTTTCATTAAGAAGGGTACATTAGAGGTCCTGGCAGGTTTACATTAAAATAAAAACTTTTTCCTAGTTTTCACCTAGTCTAGAGGTGTAAATTACAAGGTACCGTTCTCTCATTGATACTCTAGCATGGATTCTTAATTGAATAGTAGTAAGCCACAAATGTAATTCAAATTTCCAGTTATTTACAGATCAGATAAGTTATACAGAAATGAATATCCTTCTACACCTTCCGGCTGAACATGCAGAAGCCACAGTTACTTTTAACTCATTTCACAGACTGAAGTAGTACCTGATTTTAAAAATAATGTTAATTATATGATCTAATGAATGATTGTCAATGGGAGAGTCGAAGTCTATCAGTCTGATATACCAGGATCCACCAAATGATATGAAGAGATCTGTTTGTACTTATATACACTAGAGTTCAAAACTTTGGGGTCACTTAGAAATTTCCTTATTTTTGAAAGAAAGGCATTGCGTTTTTCAATAAAGATAACATTAAATTAATAAGAACTACACTCTATACATTTTTAATCTGGTAAATGACTATACTAGCTGGAAATGTCTGGTTTTTAAAGGAATATCTACATAGGTGTATATAGGCTCATTTCCAGCAACCACCACTCCAATGGTACATTGTCTTTGCTAATCACGTTAGAAGACTAATGGATGATGAGAAACCCTTGTGCAATTATGTTAGCACAGCTGAAAATGTGTTTGCTTGTTAGAGAAGCTAAAAAACTGGCCTTCCTTTGAGCTAGTTGAGTATCTGGAGCATCACATTTGTGGGTTCAATTATACTCTCAAAATGGCCAGAAAAAGAGAACTTCCATGTGAAACTCAACAGTCTTTTCTAATTTGTGTGAGAAATTGCAATGAAACTGAACATTTCCTACAAAGGTGTGTACTACTCCCTTCAGAGAACAGCACAAACAGGCTCCAACAAGAGTAGAAAGAGAAGTGGGAGGCCCCGATGTACAAACCAGCAAGAAGATAAGTAAATTAGAGTCTCTAGTTTGAGAAATAGATGCCTTACAGGTCCTCAACTGGCAGCTTCCTTAAATGGTACCCGCAAAATACCCGTCTACAGTGAAAAGGGGACTCCGGGATGCTAGCCTTCTAGGCAGAGTGGCAAAGAAAAAGCCATATCTGAGACTGGCCAATAATAAGAAAATATTAAGATTAAGCTGTTACGGACAGACAAATCAAAGTTTGTGATGTCTGGATCACACAGAAGAACATTTGTGAGATGCAGGATAAGTGAAAAGATGCTGGAAGAGCGCCTGACACCATCTGTCAAGCATGGTAGAGGTAATATGATGGTCTGGGGCTGCTTTGGTGCTGGTATAGTGGGAGATTTGTACAAGGTAAAGGGTATTTTGAATAAGGAAGGAAGGAATAACAACATGCCATACCCTGTGGACAGTGCTTGATTGGAGCCATTTTCCTCCTCCAGCAGGACCATGACCCAAAGCACACCTCCAAATTTTGCAAGGACTATTTAGGGAAGAGGCAGGCAGCTGGTATTCTGTCTGTAATGGAGTGGCCAGCGCAGTCACCAGATCTTAACCCCATTGAGCTGTTGTGGGAGCAGCTTGACCGTATGGTGCGCAAGAAGTGCCCATCAAGCTAATTCAACTTGTGCATCAGGAAGCGTGGGGTGAAATTTTTTCAGATTACCTCAACAAATCAACTGCTAGAAAGCCAAAAGTCTGCAATGCTGTAATTGCTTGCAAAAGTCAGTCAGTTTTCATGTAAAACTGACTGGGTGACCCCAAACTTTTGAACGGTAGTGTATCTCTCTGGTATTCTCCAGGTCAATCAGAGATCGATGAATATTCTTTTGCAACAAACGCATTCTGTGCAGGAAAGCGGTAGCCATTTTCTTGTTGTAGTCCTGTCCTGTGTCTAGTTTGCCTACGTTCTTCGAATAAATTTTGTGAAACACGTCATGGTGCGGACTGGGCCCCATAGCAGCTGCACCCCCTGCACCTATGGTAGTTACGCCCTTGGATCTATATAACAATTATACGGGAAGTGTCCAAAAACAAGTATATGAACTTAAAAATAAACTTTTTTTTGTTTTAACTTAAAAGACATTTACAAACACCTATTTTAAGGGGCTTACTTGTTATTTATATAGCACATACATATTACACAGTGTTTTACAGATATTTGGCCATTTTTATCAGACCCTGCCCCAGTGAGTTTACAATCTAGATAAAAACGAAGTCCCTGGAAAGAGAATACACAGTCCACACAGGACTGTGGTGGGAATCGAACTTAAGACTTCATGATGTACAGGTGGCCATACACACGCAGATTTATCTGCAGATCTGTCTGGTTGGAACAAAAACATGGTTATGGATGAGAGCAAATGACAGTTGACCATTTGCTTGGAAATGCTGGAAAACTGACAAACTGTCACTCATCCATAACCATGTTTTTGTTCCAACCAGCCAGATCTGAAGATAAATCTTACTAGTGTATGGGCACTTTTATGACTGTCTAAAGTATGTAAAAGTCTGTTCTCTAGAAAAACATACTATCCTGTAATACAATATTAATATTGAACAACTTAATATAGAACAGTAAACACACGCACACACACATATATAATATATATATATTTTTTTTTCATACTGTAGTTGTTGGTGATTTTTTTTTTTTTTAATAAATATTGTTTTAATTTAAAACTGACAGAATTTTAAACACTATATACGTTGTTTGGTTATCTGGATGTTAAAGATTGTATTCCGCAAGTGCCGGAACAGGTCAGTAGCTGCTAAATAAATCTGATTGCTTCTAGCATTAACCGCTGCTTCTTGCGCAATATCCATTCTAGGGCAGAAACTCTAACAGCGCACTGTACACCTGTCAGCGGTATCAAACTCCCAGGGCAAACAGATTACTGTAAGTTGTGGGAGGAACAGCGTACGCTGCTTACAAGCGGTGTTTGCTAATGAGTCAGAAAACAGCTGGGTATTTCATGCGGTATTGGGGCATTTAATAAAAAGCATCTAACGGAAGTATGCGAATCAGCCCTAAATAACATACGCAGGAACCAGTTATATAAACATTATGAAAAGGCATGCACATAGATGCCATATTTTTTTTTATAATGTCACTTGTGTTTTATATAACATATTAATAAACAGATGAATCACATCACACTACATAAATATATTTAGAAAGATCAGCACGCTTTCCCCGAATGTCTGGAAGGTTACAACAATTATTCATAATACATATACAATATTTATGCTTAAAATAAGATAATCTGGAGATTTTTTTTTTCCCCAATTACATTTCCTGCAATATGCATATACACATATGGAAATATGAAAACATTAGCAAGATACAAAACAAATATTACAAAGTTGTTCACAGTAAAACGGAGATTACATACCAATCACCAGACTACGTAATGCGAGCGAAAGATACTTAGTAAACATGGGCCACTGGACCTTATAATTCCATCATAAATTAGCTAGTTGTGAGTATAAAGAACACACCGGCTACACTACCCACACTCTAATTAAAACCAAGTCTGCTAACGAGTCAGCTACCTTCTATTGGTCTTGAAGGCTGAGGATGTAGGGGGTAAGAACAGGGCATAAAATATGCCAAAACTGATTGCTACCGGGAGCAGCTGTTTCTTTTCTAGTTATGAAAGAATTCTAATGAATTGCGGAGCTTTATAATAAATAGATATTTTCCTTTGAAATTCTGAGATCCCGCCATTAGAAGCTCTTTTGATATATTTTTTAAAAAGCTCATTAGAAAGAAGATATGGTGTGTGCTGTACTAAATCACCGTGGCTATCTCTACCGTACCTAGTGCTCAAGGTCAGGTAGTTAGAAGTGATGGGCACAAGAGCCACTCCTTCCAGCCACTGCGTGAAAGAATCAAGGCTCTCTGGCTCCAGATGTGAGCACCTGGACAACTACAATGAGCAAATCTTTAACCAGCCTGACACAATAGGAGTACTTGGGTGTTACGGCCAAAATGCGGCTTAGGTTACTTGCACAGCGCATTCGCTACAAATAGAGATAGTAGTTGGAGCATAATATGATGTTATGGGGGAAAGTGTATGTAGTATAACAACGTGTATTTATCCTTCTTTACATCAAAGGGGTGTTTTCAATCACTGCCGATGTTTCCGACAGGTGGACAAGGGTGGAGTTGACATGCAACCTTTTCAATGTTTTCCTCGCTTTTTTTTTTTAATTTAGCGTCCGTTTCCAACAATGCAGATTCGAACAGGTCCCAGTTCTATTTCAGATGGGATGTTGCGATAGGCAACCAATCGGATTGCATCTATTATCTTCTAGAACAGGGGTCAGGAACCTTTACCGTTCACCCCAAAATATATTTAGATACGCCAACGTTACCCCCTTGATTTGAAAGGAAGGAAATCATATCATTGTAATACACACTGTACCCCCAGAAACTGATGATATATCCTGCCAGCATGGTACACAGCCTGGCAGCCATTGATGATGATGATTACAATGTATGGCTTTGTACCACACACAGTCATACATGGTAATAATCATCAGCATAAACAATGATGACAACAAGGCGACTATTAGTGTCAGTATTTCAAGACTCTCCCCGACTTTGCAAAGCTTCAAATGGGCACTGAAAACTCACCAGTTCATCGAAGCGTACCCTTCCGCTGCATAACCCATTCCTGAGGCTGGTCCTCCGACCCCCTGCCTCATGCCTTGACCATCTCTGCCAGCTTACATCCTGCTATCAAGCCACCTCCCACTTGCTTGCACCTCATTTAATCTGTCTGTCTCCCCTTCGTACAAGATCATAAGCTCCTCAGAGCAGGGGCCCCTTCCCTCCTGTTGTCAAAGCCCTCTTCTCTTCACATTCCACTCACAGCTCTCCCATACTCAAACACTCAGCGGCCACCTTAATCAACATGCTCATCTCCATCTTTGGCTACCAGCCTCTAGTAGCCCATTGGTCAAGTCCTCACTAATTACATTTAAGCTGTAATGTGTGTTGAACTGTGGCGCTCTTTCTACCTGTACTCTATTTTTGTTATTTATGTACTGTAATGCTACGTTTTGTCCCCCTGTACGGCGCTGCAAAACACTTGTGGTGACTTATAAATAAAATAATAATAATAATAATAAGAAGAAGAATATAGTGACAGTCCTTGCAAATATTTCCCCTAGACTAGAGATGGGTATACCTTGACTGGAGACTATAAGCAGGCAAAGAAACTTAGGTTGCGGGTGGGGTGTACTGCGCTCACCTTGAGAGTGTTTTGGAGCGCTGCTCAGCCACAGGGGTATCCCTACCCCCTGTGTGTTGAGTATACAGAGAAGACAATGGGTGGGCTTAAGCGCTGCTCCAATGTGTGTCTGTCTACTGTAAATAAAGTGGATGTCCCAATATAAATGTAAATTCTGTTTAATAAAAATATATATCACAGTTTGCAAAATAAGAATAAAGGTGAATGGGGTGACTGTGTGGGGGGTAGTTGGGCAAAGTCTGGGTACACACTGGGACACGTGAGAGCCCCTCAGGGGATCGGGGGATCAACAGACCCCTTTCTACCATAAACCCAGTGGCTTATGTCTCTCCGTGTCCTAGGTGTCCCTGATGGTCTGCTCCACACAGTGAGGTAGATTGCTGTGTATGACAGTCAAAGTTAGGGGTGAGCAGTGTGCGGCGTCCCGCTGCACTGCTCCTTACCCTGTGTTGCTGGTGCCTCTGATTCCAGGTCCCGCTGACCCCTGGTCAGACCTGACCGGTAGCGGGGGTGATGGTCCTCGGACCCGGAGGCAGTGCGGGTGTGTGGCGGCGTAATCGGCGCCTTTGTCTTGGGACTGCTGCAGCCGCAGCGTCCTCTGTGTGCGGCTTCCCCGTCAGGCTGTGTGACGCGACTTCCGGGTTTCTGTTCTCGCGAGAACAGTGCTGTTACCCGTGGTCGCGTCTGCAAGTTGTTTAACGCTCGACTCCTGCCGGAGGAGACTGGATGCTCAATGTTCCTTCGGTGGGTGGATTGAAATGTTTAGGTGGGTCTTCTGATGGAAGTATGTGCGTGCACCAACGCGTTTCGGCAAATGCTGCCTTTTTCAAGGTATAGGTTGCTGGTGGTAGTCGGGGGTTTAAATGTCCAGTACTGTTCTTAGATTGGTTGGCGTCAGAGCGTCCCGATTGGTGTGTGGTGGTGGGCGGTGACTATCCTATTCACCCTATTCTAATGGGCTGCTGGTGTTGTTAATCCTGTTGATTGGGATGCGTGATTTAGGACACAGTCCACTAAGTTTATGTCGACCTATGTGTCGATGATAGCTTTATGTGTGTATAGAAAGTGGGAAATGTTGAGCATGATGGTGGGGGGCAGGGGGGAAGGGGGGTTGAGGATAGTGTAACATGGGGATGGCACTACGTACTGTGTGAATGGGGAGAGAGATAAAGTATGTGTTGTTCTGTTCTGATGGTTATTTGTGATTGTATTATTTGGTCCGTGCTGCTGCGGAGTTATGTTCAGAGTGTGCCTTGATGGATATGTGATGTGTTGAAGTTTTTGGAGGAGAAAGGTAAAGTTTGGTTATGGTCAACTATGTGTTTCAGATGGGTTATGGTTTATACAAAATTATGTTACAGCTGCTATATTGAAGTCAATGTTTAGTCCTGTCGGTTCTAGTGTCTTTAGGGTGAAGATCCATTTTAGTTCCTCCCTGTCCAGTTTCTTGCCGTGGTCCCCCCCCTCTCCAATTGGGTTTTATTTGTGTGATGATTGTGAAATTTAGGGTTTGTGGGTCTTGTCCGTGTGTTGTTTTATAGTGTGATGATAGGCTGTGCTGTTCGTATCCTTTTCTGATGTTCCTGATATGTTCAGCAAGTCTTACTTTAAAAGGTCTTATTGTGCGGCCTACATACTGTAGGCCACACGGACATGTCAAAAGGTATATGACCCCTTTTGTGTTGCAAGTCACTTCGGTTTTGATTTTGAAAGTCTGGTTGGTGCGTGTGGAGGTGAAACTGTTAGTGTTTTTGTTGTTTTTGGTGGTGCATGTTCTGCATCCAATGCATGTCCCACACCTATGGAAACCGTGGGTGTCTGTGTTGTTGGTAATTTTGCTTTGTTTCAGTTCTTTGGGAGGTATGTGGTTTTTTACTAAATCTTGTTTCATGTCTGGTGCTTTCCTGTAAACGATTTTGGGGTGTTCTGGTAGTATGGTGCCTACACCAGAGACAGGAATGAATTACTACAACCCAAACACACAAAACAACACACAGACAGAACAGACATACATGACGACATATACTTCATTACTCAATTCAGCACATCAGCCAACAAAGTAAAGACACTGATAAAGAAACACTGGAACATCTTACTCAAGGACGAAACACTAGGCACCATACTACCAGAACACCCCAAAATCGTTTACAGGAAAGCACCAGACATGAAACAAGATTTAGTAAAAAACCACATACCTCCCAAAGAACTGAAACAAAGCAAAATTACCAACAACACAGACACCCACGGTTTCCATAGGTGTGGGACATGCATTGGATGCAGAACATGCACCACCAAAAACAACAAAAACACTAACAGTTTCACCTCCACACGCACCAACCAGACTTTCAAAATCAAAACCGAAGTGACTTGCAACACAAAAGGGGTCATATACCTTTTGACATGTCCGTGTGGCCTACAGTATGTAGGCCGCACAATAAGACCTTTTAAAGTAAGACTTGCTGAACATATCAGGAACATCAGAAAAGGATACGAACAGCACAGCCTATCATCACACTATAAAACAACACATGGACAAGACCCACAAACCCTAAATTTCACAATCATCACACAAATAAAACCCAATTGGAGAGGGGGGGACCACGGCAAGAAACTGGACAGGGAGGAACTAAAATGGATCTTCACCCTAAAGACACTAGAACCGACAGGACTAAACATTGACTTCAATATAGCAGCTGTAACATAATTTTGTATAAACCATAACCCATCTGAAACACATAGTTGACCATAACCAAACTTTACCTTTCTCCTCCAAAAACTTCAACACATCACATATCCATCAAGGCACACTCTGAACATAACTCCGCAGCAGCACGGACCAAATAATACAATCACAAATAACCATCAGAACAGAACAACACATACTTTATCTCTCTCCCCATTCACACAGTACGTAGTGCCATCCCCATGTTACACTATCCTCAACCCCCCTTCCCCCCTGCCCCCCACCATCATGCTCAACATTTCCCACTTTCTATACACACATAAAGCTATCATCGACACATAGGTTGACATAAACTTAGTGGACTGTGTCCTAAATCACGCATCCCAATCAACAGGATTAACAACACCAGCAGCCCATTAGAATAGGGTGAATAGGATAGTCACCGCCCACCACCACACACCAATCGGGACGCTCTGACGCCAACCAATCTAAGAACAGTACTGGACATTTAAACCCCCGACTACCACCAGCAACCTATACCTTGAAAAAGGCAGCATTTGCCGAAACGCGTTGGTGCACGCACATACTTCCATCAGAAGACCCACCTAAACATTTCAATCCACCCACCGAAGGAACATTGAGCATCCAGTCTCCTCCGGCAGGAGTCGAGCGTTAAACAACTTGCAGACGCGACCACGGGTAACAGCACTGTTCTCGCGAGAACAGAAACCCGGAAGTCGCGTCACACAGCCTGACGGGGAAGCCGCACACAGAGGACGCTGCGGCTGCAGCAGTCCCAAGACAAAGGCGCCGATTACGCCGCCACACACCCGCACTGCCTCCGGGTCCGAGGACCATCACCCCCGCTACCGGTCAGGTCTGACCAGGGGTCAGCGGGACCTGGAATCAGAGGCACCAGCAACACAGGGTAAGGAGCAGTGCAGCGGGACGCCGCACACTGCTCACACCTAACTTTGACTGTCATACACAGCAATCTACCTCACTGTGTGGAGCAGACCATCAGGGACACCTAGGACACGGAGAGACATAAGCCAGTGGGTTTATGGTAGAAAGGGGTCTGTTGATCCTCCGATCCCCTGAGGGGCTCTCACATGTCCCAGTGTGTACCCAGACTTTTCCCAACTACCCCCACACAGTCACCCCATTCACCTTTATTCTTATTTTGCATACTGTGATATATATTTTTATTAAACAGAATTTACATTTATATTGGGACATCCACTTTATTTACAGTAGACAGACACACATAGGAGCAGCGCTTAAGCCCACCCATTGTCTTCTCTGTATAGGCAAAGAAACTTGGCGCCGCAGCGGCAGAACAGACTGTGCACTGCCGAGAGGTCACAGCAACTAGATGACTATACTGAAGAAGTGGGTGGACTTGGAGGTGGGGCCCGGGGCATCACGCAGGGAAGCGGGTTATACACAAGGGCCTGATCCACTGCACTGTGTCAGGTCCTTGTACACTACAGTACTGTAACACACAGCCGGGCATGCGTATAACATCTATATATATTTATATATTCTATTTGCAATTAAATGAAATTCCTGGGGGTAATGGACGGTTTTGATGCTGGGATAAAGCCGGGCATGCATATAGATTCATATGCATGCCCATCTGTGTCTCGGCAGTGCCACCGTCCATTACCCCCCATGAATTTCGTTTTTACCCCATTTGGGGTAATTTACCCTTATCCTATAGAACAGGGCTGGGCAACACCGGCCCTCCAGATGTTAATGAAATACACATCCCAGGATGCTTTGCATTAGTTTTGCTATGTGGCCATGCTGAAACTGATGCAAGGCATGCTGGGATGTGTAGTTCATCAACATCTGGAGGGCCGGTGTTGCCCAGCCCTGCTATAGAATAAAAAGCTAATGCTGCTTATCACCTCTATGGATTGAATGAAAGTGTTTTGTGCGCCAGGGTGCCCGAACGGGCAATTCAAGTGTTGCTCTGTTTGGGCGCACACAGGGTTATGATGTTGGAAACTAGTTTATAATAAACAGGGCACTGACACACAGCATGATTTATGTACAGTTCTGTACATTTTGTTTTTCAAAATAATTTACTTTCATTAAAAAAAATGCACCAATTTCTGGTGCTACACTCAGAAAACAAAGGAATAAAGAAAGACCTATGATTAATCATTAAAACCAGGTGTTAAAAACAAAGCACACCAAAATTGTAAATTGCTAGCAGTACCACTGAAAAGGTAAAATATTCCATTATTTATTCATTTATACATTAATACATTCTCATGCTGCCAGAAAAACTGTGGGCTTCCAGTTTCTCATATCGACACATATTCTAACACTTAAAGGCTTAAATACATAAACACATACACAAAATTTCCATAGCAACATCTGCTCGGTTTATGCTATCCGCTGGCTCCAGCGCTACAACTCCTATGAGTCTTAACTACACCTATCGCTCAGAGACGGTGTCTACGCATCTAGGGAAAACTGCGCACTGCCAACTCTACCGCTCCTCATTCCGCATGCTGAAGAACAAAGTTTTGAATTATTTTATTAATAAAAATAAAGTTTATGCATGAAGCAAATATTTTTTAATTCTCATGTGACCAGTTGCATACGACCTATTTATCAGCATATAATTATTGTAATCTATCCCTGAAATATAAAAATATTTTTCTATTAAAAAAAATCGATCACGAGAGGCCATCTATGCACAATCAATTTAAACCACTCCCCCTCCTCCTGCAGGGATGGCTGCTGTCAGTTATACTTGCTGATAACCCCAGTCAGTTGCCCCTTGCTAAATGGAAAGAACTGTTTTTTGTTTTTGTTTTGTTTTTTGCTGGAGTTGAGGGTTATCACCAGTTCATAAACAGTCCACTCAGCTTATCTTATATTTACAAATGAAGTTCATCAAATGTGACTGACAAGCTTCTCAACCAATAGAAAGAAAGGTTACAAAAAAACATTTACCAAATGTGACTGAGAAGCATGGGACCCAATAGAAAGGCTAGATTCAGAATTTGGAGGAGGTAGAGCCATGATAGGCTGCAGGTGGGGTAGAGATTTAAAACTTGGAAGCTGTTAGTAGGAGTCTGGCGGGCTTGCTGAGGCTGGATACATCTGTATGATAAGCTTGCCTGAATAGGCGAGTTTTCAGGGAACGCTTGAAAGTTTGGAGGCTAGTGGAGAATTTTAGGCATAATACATCTGACCCTATGTTTTAAAACTGTTCGCAGATGAAGTAGAACAGAACTTAACGTAAAAAAAAAAGTCAAGGTCGATGCATCAAGGCCGAATCAGACTTCAGACTGTGAAGCACATGTGTAAAAAAGTTTTTTTTTATAATGTATAACTACTCTTTTCATATTACTGATTTCACAATCTGTGATCGGATGACCTCACTACCAGGCAATTATAGATCTTGATAGAACAGAGAGCGATTACTCATGCCTGAGAAACCTGAGAAGACTTACTCCACCATTCCTAGGATGCCTTTCTCACATCAGTAAGTGCCTCTTTCTCCCACCTCCCACTGTGTAATGGGAGGGTAGCTCAATGCCACCACCAAGCTCCTACATCGGCTCCTGGAACTGCCTACTTCTGGATATAGCATGTGTGGAAACACTGCAGAACTATTTCCTAGGTAGTGATGGAGAATTCCGACTGCACGGGGTACACTGGTCCATAGGGCTCAATACAGAAGAGTCGGGAAAAGCTTTTGAGAACCTCTGGTGGTCACAAGATACTGTACAAGCAGATGCAGGTGTCTTAAGGCAAGAAGATAGTTCCTCTTACATCTTTATAAAAAGATTAAGAGCCTGATTCAGAGATGGACCATATTTGTACAGCAGCTGCTTCTTTGGACCCAGCTTGAGTGCAGACACCTGCTGAATGCTTGTGTTAACTGCTGCTGCACCTGATGATGCACAATCGGCCATTTAAGCCATCTAAGTAACCCTTAGGTCAGTGGTTCCCAAACATTTTGGAATCACGGCACCCTAGAGTATCAGAATTTTAAGTCACCGCACCCTTAGTATAAAAGTTTATTCTTGAGAAATGTAGCATTTTTTTCTCAATTTAGTAAATTGTGTTTATATATCACTCGTATATTGTTCAATTATGTGGTGAGGGACAGGACTCACTTCTGTTTGTTGACATGGTTTGATTGGTAGCCACCAGCACTGTTTTTTCCTATCACAACGACCATTAACCCCTTGAGTGGTAGGTTTTGCTGGGGCAGGACAAACCTAGCAGGGCAGGTTTGTCCTGCCCCAGCAAAACCACCACAGGAATTTGGAAGCCCCCCGTCCCTTACCTCTGCTCCGGCGTTAGTACGCCAGAGCTTCCCTGCTGCCTTAGCCGGCTGCCTGTCACATTCACCAGTGACGTCGGCGGCAGGCTGGGGGATGTTTGTGGTGGCTCAGGAGGACTCGGGTGCCTGAGTGCGCCCGAGTCCCCCTGAGCCGCGCTGACCATACCCGAACCTGCCTCTGACGTCACTGTAAAATAAGTGACGGCTGGCTGGTGGGTCAGGGGAGCTCCAGCGTACCGATCGCCGGAGCAAAGGTGATGGGGGGGCTGGGCTTTAGAGGTGCTGCACCAGTGGTGCACACCTCGACACCACTGGTGCGCACCTTTTGTATATGAGTGGTATGCCCGGAAATTTTCCGGGACAGCCCGATGCGGCAGCACAGCTGAGCCCGGGAAATTTCCGGGCATACCACTCAAGGAGTTAGTAATTATTAGTTGTCCTGGACCCCCAAATCTGAGGCACTCCTGCAAGGGTCCTGTGGAACCCCTGCAAGGGTCCCGAGGTACCCCAGGGTGCCACGGCACACAGTTTGGGAACCACTGCCTTAGGTTATACAGGATGGCGAGGGTGTTCATGCTCCAGAGGACAGGAAATCTGGGCCTAAAGATGCAATCCTTGCGCAAATCTGGTGTATATAACACACTGGGTATTTTCCCTCAAGAAATAGAAGGCAGCTGCAGGAAAAGGGGCTTGGTAAACTAATATGGTGTAATATGAGTCAAGGGAACTACGTGCAGTGTAATGTGAAAAAGATTTTGGTACTGTGTGGCATAATATGAAATGGGGGTATTGTGTGGCCACGCCCCTTCTTTGTCCGCAACTACAACTTTTTCTTCTGGAGTGAGCCAAAGCCCTTAGTAAAGTATGGAAGGGCATACATTTATAGTTTGCAGGGGGCACCACACACCCTAAAACTGGTACTGGTTACTATTATACATTTCTAGCAGCTTATTTTCATTATTATTTTTTTGTAAACCTTTTTTTTATATATTATAGTTTCTTTTTAAGATTTCATTTATACAGTGTACATTGTAAATTGTTTTGTAATGTGTTTTATATATATATATATATATATATATTTTTCAATTTATATCTGAACGTGAAAGTTGTAAATCTCTGCTTTTTCGTATGTCATATTTGCGTAAGCATATACCAAAGACACGCCATTATCCCAACACCTGTTACTTTGTGCTAAGGTGCTGTTGGCGCTGCAAGGGACACTGGCTTGGCTACTGGTGCTGGTATCGCTAATGCTGCTCACCACTATGTTCAGCAGCATCTGCTTTCCAGGTTGGGCTGTGGGTGGCATATTATAATCTTTGTTTATACATTTTAAAGCATACAGTTTTTACATTAACTTAAAAAAGCTACAGAATTCCATAGATTAAAAAAAAAACTTAAGTTATCAGATGCTCCATTAAGGCTTTCTTACACATGATATGAAATTTCATAAATCTATAGAATTCCTACCACTCACACTTGTAAAAGCAATAAAATTCTGGCCATTAAGGGTAATACCTTAATGTACGTGTCCTTGTGTTATACTGATACAAAGCTAATTAGCAGTGTTAAGTTATACCCCTTTCAGACAGAAAAGTCTGAAAATTCCGGCAAATACATGGCATTTCAAATGCCGTGTCATTTTGCCGGGTGCAGCCTGACCCCCCTTCACTCAGAAGAGCAAATTACCGGGTTGAAAATTTCTACCTGGTAATTTGCTGAATAACACGGGTATTTCTTCTGTGTGAAAGGGTCAACACGGGTCATAATCCCGTGTCCTCGACCCTGGTCAATTCCAGGGTCGGAGACACAGGATTTACAACAGAGGTGTGCCCTTTCACACAGAAAAAGGACCCGTGTATTTAATGAAATTCCTGGGTGGAACTGTTTCACCTGGGTATTTCATTTTCTGTGTGAAAGGGGTATTAGTGTGTTTAATTTACCTGCCCTGGGCTGACCTATTAGTACCGAAGCTGGAACTTATTGGGTATTTAGTTCTGCTGCTGTTCATCATGCACCAAAAATTTTGGTCTAATTGAATCCCACCCATATTATACCCTGTGGTATACTGCAATTAGATGGTTGTCACCCCCAAAATGGTGAAGCTGCTAATTCACAGATTTGTCCTGAGGAAGCAGACCTGTCTGTGAAACATACTGCAACTAAAGAAATAGCAAGCCTTTTTATTTATATTTTATACTTTTTTTGTATTTCCTTTGAGGACATTGTCCAAAAAAATCTGTAATATATCGGAGTCCTGAAGAAACTGATACTATGTCAGTGTACACAGTTCCCAGTGGTAAGATTGAAATGAGTGAATGCTTTAAAGTAGGCCTGGCCAATCTGTGGTTCTCCAGCCGTTATGAAATTACAAATTCCTCCACTGATCAAAGCATGCTGGGATTTGTAGTTTCACACCAGCTGCTGAGCCGCAGGTTGGCCAGTCCCACCTTAACTACTTAACAGGCTAACATCTTTTTTTTTTTGTTCCTAAAATGTCCCCACATTTTTTTTTTAGCAACAAATTATGCAAATATAATTAATATAAGCCTAAATCAGTATATATATATTTTTTACAAAAATGTAATATACTGTACATATTAAATAGCTATTATTTATATAAGTTGTCAAAGTTCTAAAAAACAAAACAAAAATGAGGCGGCAGAGCCTGGTTAGCGAGGGATGGCCAAGACAGAGTGAAAGCGGAAAGCCAGAGACTGAAATGACCAGGCATATGCGGCTTCCAATATACATGTATTATATATTTCCCGATACAAGCGACAAGCGGCACTCGGAGACTTGATTCAAAAATGAATTTCATTAAAAAGGTCAAAACAAAAATATCAGGACAGAGCACTCCCACTTGAGGTAAAGAGTGACCATTTACCTCATGCCTCATGTACCTCAGAGAAGGAAAAAAAAATATATATACTGTATATATAAAATGTTGGATGAAGCGGCACTCCCTATGCTGATACCGGGATGGTATACTCCTGTAAGACTGTGCCCCCCGCCGATGAACCGGGATGCCCCCGGGGAATATGCAGACTGGGTTACGGCAGCACTCGTAATTGAAATAACGATACCAGGAGACTGGAAAAAGGTTCCCAACGTTTCAAAGCCGGTGCGGCTTTGAAACGTTGGGAACCTTTTTCCAGTCTCCTGGCATCGTATATATATTGTAGCAGAGTATGGCACTCTCACGGACTCGTCAATGAAAGGACAGAACAATACCGTATTTGGCCCTTCCAATCAAGGCTATATGCAGATGCTGTTCAAATTCCTCAGGCAATCCCGGGTCTCTAAAGGAATAGTCGCCATTAGCCTCCCCAGGTCCCAATCACTGGCACATAGACTCCCCACAGATCCACCAATGCGTTTCTGCTATACCAGCCTTCCTCATGGTGTAACTGACTTCTCGGAGCAGTGTATTGGCATCCTATCTTCTTGAGCAGCCTGGGACCTTCCCGGGCATCGGGATCGCATTTGGTCCTTCTGCGTGTGACGTATATCATGTGATCCCCGTTCCCCACTGCAGGGAGGGGGGCCAAGTTGGACATCATGCATGCAGCACGTGTGAACTCTGTCTCCAACAGATGTGACCACGGATTGGATTGGAAGTCAACACAGGTCCAATTTTGCCACTTTTCAACTGATACACTCACACACTGTATAAATCTATATCACACACACACACCAATACAAAATTTGCGCAATTATTAATAAAATAGAGTATATTGAGTACACAAGAATTAACAAAACATTTTTTGAAGAAAAGTGTTTTTTTGCAGAGCAGCCTATAATACATGCAGGTATAGTCAAATATTTCTATTATCTAAATGTGGTTAACTATTTCTACTTCGCTAACAATATTGGTTAACAATTAGTCTGTCTCTATAACAAAACCAATAACCTGAATACACCCAAAATGCAACTTTAAGTCAGATTAAATAGATCAGTTTTAAAAAAAATTCACTCTATATTTATTGATAGCATATTTAATCTAAAATGACACACACGATTAAAACTTTATATAAAAATGAATCTTCATATCATAACAGTACAAATATCACTTCTACACTTTTCGTCCCCTTAGGGCGTACTACCCCACTGCCAGCTCATTCTGCCCATGTAATGGAAGCTTTAAGGCCCATACACACTGGGCGACTTTGAGCTGAAAGCCGCTCAAAACAGTATGTTTGAGCGGCTTTCAGCTCAAAGCCACCCGGTGTGTATGCCCTGGCACTGAGCAGTGAGCGCTGCTGCGCGCTCCCGCATCATCGCTGGGAAAGCCGCTTATCTGCTGGTAATACTGACATTGAGGATGGCTTTGCATAGCTCTGCGCTATGCAACGCCGTCCTCCCCCCTCCGTCGGCAGGGGGAAAGACGCTCAATGTGTATGCATTGAGCGGCTTTCCCTGCAGCGATGATTGTCCATACACGCTGGGCATAGTCGCCCAGTGTATATGGACCTTTACGTAGGAAGAATGAGCATTTAAATCTAAGCATACTACAACATAAGAACTAAACCTTGTGTTAGAAATTAGTATGGTTTACCTAAGACGGGTGCCTGGCGGGGTCCCGACAGTCATTAACCCGACGTCGGGATCCCGACTGTTAAAACACCGACGGCTGGGTTCCCGACGGCCGTCAGCTATTTTCCCTCGTGGGGGTCCATGACCCCCATAGAGGGAGAATAGAATAGGTGGTGAGCGTAGCTCTCCACCGTACCCGCAGCATGGCGAGCGCAGCGAGCCCACAAGGGGCTTTGTTCGGCTGGCCACGCTGTCTGAGTCCAGGCAGTCGGGATCCCGACGTCGGGATAATGACTGTCGGGATCCCGACGTTGGGATAATGACTGTCGGGATAATGACTGTCGGGATCCCGACTGTCGGTGAAACATACTACACCCACCTAAGACTTAGTAGGCCTAAAGTATGGAGAAAAAGACATGATCGAATCCTAAAGTGTTCTTGATAATATTTAGTATATTAACCTGGGACATTGTTGTAAAGCAAGTGTACTATGAACAGTACAAAATCAAACATATGACCATTAGAATTTATTGTATGCATGTACAGTATGAGCTATATTCAAAAACAAGGGCAAGAACAGAAAAAGGAACAACTGGGTCACACAGAACACAATCCAGATGGTCAGATTCGGAGAGCTGCAATAAAACCGGTGGCTATCCATTTCACCGTGTGGTAGCTTTCAGCTGCCTTTCACCTACTCACTAGCAAAGCAACTGCAGGCACACTATAAGATGTGCCTGACGTAACATTCCCGTAACATTTTTATTTTATCATGACTGTTCATGTACAGGAAGTGGTACTCTGGAAACTGAGGTGAAGATGATTGCTGTGGAAGGTACAATGCTTTAGCTGCAACTTAAGGTGGACAGGGAGGTCCGATTGGTATGTATGGTAACCTGGTGGCATGTCATGGTGGTCTTATGATATAGAGGAACTATGACTGTCACAATGGACATTCGAGGGTGGTCTGGTGGCAATGTGGAGGTGAAACTGGTGCCCGAGGGCATGTGAAGAAAGGTCTGCAGATATGGGCGAGGCCTGAGGGGTAAGTGGGTGTCTAATGGCACAAGGGTGGTGAGTTTGGCAGTTAATGGGCATGACAGGGATCTAATGGGCATGAGGGGTGGTCTTATATCATAGGAGGTCAGATTGGCAGTATAAAGGTATGGTTGAATATTGCTTGGAACATAAGTGGCATGTGGTATGTCTACTTGGCAATTAAGAGGCATGTGGTGATGGGCTCATGGCATAGTTGAAATCTGAATGACACCTACTGTAAGTGGCATGTTAACAGGTCTGATGGCATGAGGGGGGGGGGGGGAAGAGTACTGATAGACACTTAATGGGACCTAAACTAGTATGTAGTTGTGGTGGGTCTAACGGGTAATTGAGGGTCATGTGGTCAGGCATATGGTTATGGTCTGATACTATGGGTGAAAATCTGACTGTCACAAATATTTTGTAATAATTGGTTTCGATACAATAAATTCAGTCTTATTAAAGCAAGATAACGTCAGACTTGCAGAAGTACTTTAAGTGCTATGGTGAAAATAAGCATGTACAGTATTAAATAAATTATTAGCATGACCCATTCGGGGATACCTATACATGTACAGTATGTCATCAATTTAGATGAACAAATTCAATTGGAAAAAAATACAGGTTAATCTCATTCCTCGGTAGTCTGGAACCCCTTTGCCACAAGTTGAACTTAGCAAAGCTGAGAATTTACACCACAATGCAAACCCTTGTGTCAGTTTAAGGGTTAAAGATTCATGAGCCTTCCGCGTCTACAACCAGCAGCTGACAGCTCCACACCCCCATATCTCACTCACTGTGTGAGCATTCAGACGCCACATGCTCCTCAATGCCTGCTTAATTTTCTTAAAAGATTGCAGAAAGGCTTTTAAAAGAATACTTCCCCCGGCAGCTATTTAACTGCGCTCAGAAGGGAGGAGATGCATAAAAAGGAATCTCCATAGGAAACAGAAAGGGAGCAATTTTTTAGAGCCAAAGAAAAAAAAAAACATGCACAAAAATCAACTATTTTAATATAGAAAATCCTTGGCTTGAACAATATTTGACAATATAAGAGCATTTTTTATAGATGATCATCGTTCTACCTTATTCTCAATTTTAAGGTTGGGATGTTCAATGGACTGATCAATGACTCATAGGGTGCCGTAGAGCCAGACTTGTTTCTGTAAAATATGTTAAAAAGATTCCTAACCTACTTCTTCATTTTATACTAGTAAGAGGCTTTTTTTTCCAAGTGTATGTATAATGTGGAGGAACCTGGAACCCAGAGTTTTCTTACTATACTTGTTCAAGTAATATTAATAAAGACTCTCTAACCAGTCCAGACAGTAAGTCTGATTCAGAGGCAGAAGCAGTGCTGAAGTTTGTGCAGTTGAGCGATTATTGGCCCTGACCAACTGAGACAGGGCCATAGACTGTTGCATGTGTCGATGGTGTGCAATGGTAAGGCAATTTTGGATGTTTATAAACATCAATGCAGTTGCAATACCCAGGGACACCGGAAGTGGGCATCTCAGCACTTCTACTCTCTGTCACACACTGGCACAGAAAGGGAAGCCAGAATATAACATTGGTATATTTCCACAACAGCAAAATAAAAAATAATTAAAATAGTGAATGCACTGCGTCCACCTCTGAATCATGTCTTGTCTACAGACACTGACGCCGCAACAATGCACCAGCTTGAAGTTCCCAACTGTGTCATATTAAGACCTATACTTATATGACAAAAATGTGCTAAGTTGTATGTCTGCTTCCCGCCATCCCCTCAACTCACCCTGCAACAAGGTATGGAACAAATTTAAAATGGAAAACATTCCATACTGAGGAACTCCTTTGCTCCTAAGTGTGAACCCTATGGACATCATGGTATAACCAAGCCCTCCTTGACCTTCCAATCAGTTTCTGTAGTCAACCCCTGCAACTTCCAGATCTCATGTCCGGTAAATTTTCTCTGTATGGAACATCGTATACCCCTCTACTTCCTGTCTTCTCTCCCAAACCTTTACAACTATATGTATTACAGGAACCATTTCCTAAGTAGAGTGTTTAATAACCGTTTCCTTCTGCGGATCCTGTTCACACTTAAAATATTATAGTAACATAGTTGCATTTGGTACATTTAATACACAAACTTGGAGATAAATACAAAAGCCTACTAGTAGGTTAAATGAATGCTGACAAAACCAACACTAGTGTACGTTCTTGTGTTAGGGAATTTGAATTCTAAGCTTCATTGTGGTAGGGAAGGGACTGACAAATATTCTCGTACAGTGCTATATAATATGCTGGCACTATATAAATAAACAAAAATAATAACATAGGGCAGTGGTTCCCGACTTTTTGGGATCACAGTGACCATGAGTATCAGAATTCTTTCACGGCTCCCCCTGCCAAAAAGTTTGTGGTGCCCTCCCCGGGCTCCTCTCCAGCGTGTTTCCCCAGCATGTGGCGTGATGACGTCAAACACATAACGGAGAAGCTTAAGCAGGAGAGAGGAAGAGAGACCAGCAGACACTGCTGCTTCCCTTCACTCTGACGCATCCCTGGCCGCTCTAGCACGCCCATCTGCCCACCCATCCTGTATACAGTAGCCAAAAGCCGGCCTCCGGTCCTCAGCCAGTGGACAGCAGCAGGCAGCAGCATATCAGTGCGTCGAGAGGGTGCCGGCGCCCACACAGACCCCGCTGCCGCTTGCTCCCCAAGCGGGAGCTGGGGCTGCCTTACAGTAGTTACGCCACTGGACTCAAGTGCTGTTCTATACACTCTACGAGAGAGTGCAGCAAAGCAATGTTTCAAACCAGTCAATCACTCAAAATTATAAAGACAAAAAACAGTCTTCAAGAACAATAAAATGTTTCCAGTTAAATAAAAGAAACAAACAAAGCCTGAGATCAGCGTAAGCATTCATTGCCTCAAATTAAACAAAATAAGCTAAAAATAGCTATATACTGTCATTTTCTATTCCAGCCAGCCCCTGTTTTCGACGCTACATGACACAAGAAAGCTTCTATACGGCGGCCTACAATTCTATAGTTTTAATGCACAGGAGCGGTATTGATATTTGTTCATTCCATGAAATGTTACATTTCAACATCAACAAAAAGATGGATTAACAAGGTAATTTCTCACCTCCCGCCTGGTTTGCAGAAGGCAAGGCTCCTCACATTAGATCTAATGGGAGCTAAGAGTGGGGTCATATAGAAAACATTTTGGTTGAGAACAGACCAAAAAATCTATAAAAGAAGTAATTTGCTAGTAAAAGTTCTCTCGATGGAACATTATGTGGCATCATTTTCAGCATTAGCGAAATAAAGGATCTAGGAAAGCTGTTTGCTTGAGAGCACAGAGACGCTGTCAGACTGAGTGCATCAATACTGGCCCTGCAGAGCTGCTTCTTGTAGTTCAGCCCTCTTCAATAATGAATTCTTAAGAGCCCATTATTATGAGATTTCCATTAAACACAGCGACAAAAAAAGCTTTACGTTCACATATGAAAAAACACAGATTTTCAAGTGCAAAGATGAATGGAGAAGCCTGATACTGTAATCGCGGCACGGTACAAGTGGTCACCCAGGTTTGGGAACGAACGCAGGCAGCATTTATTGTATGTTAATTTGAGTTATTGGATCTATTCTGTACCATTACACTGTAGAATCTACCAATATGGTGATTATAATGGAGTCCGTGTAAATTCTACACAGAATACCGCTAGGTTATACTCGATGCTTCCTCCAGAACACTTATGCATACCTCCCAACTTTGAATCCAAGTAAGGAGGAACATCAGCGTGTGCCCGAAGATAGGGGGCAAGGCCTAGCGGCAAGGGTGTGTGACCTACTAATCACACCATTCCGCAAGGCCACGCCCCCATTTTTTCCCGCTGTGGGGGCCTGGCTAGCGGCTCCGTGAACTGCTGCCCAGTCCCCAGCCCCTCTGCTTGCGGGAATAGACTCGCATGCGTACAGCATCTATTCCCCCAACCCCCCCCCCCCCCCACCCCAGGACACTGCAGGCCCCGGGCGGAACGCGGGAATGTCCCAAAAAAAAAAAAAACGGGTCGTTCCCGTGGAAAGCGGGACAGTTGGGAGGTATGCATAAATACGCAGCCCACACAGACAAAAGGTGTGTTTCAAAAGGGTAGATGTATGAAGCGGTGATAAGGGAGGAGAAGTGAGCCAGAGGAGAAGTGACCCATGGCAACCAATCAGCTGCTCTGTATAATTTTATATTATGCAAATTATGGATGTTACGTCTGTGCTGATTGGTTGCCATGGGCCACTTCTCCTTCCTTATCACTGCTTCATAAATCTACCCCAATGTGCCAAAAAACAGAAATAAATATAGGCAGAGAACTTTCAATTGAATTAATGTCTTCTTTTGTCTCTTGTAAAACTGCTCACTTTATCTTTACTTATCAATCAAATAAACGATGAGAGTGTGCGGTAGATACTAAGACCATTGAATGTAGGATCCAGGTGATCTGTTGACAATATCTCGGCTGACAGTCAATAGGTCAATATCAAATGGATAATACTTACAAGGTCAATGCAGACAAAAGGCAGCCATGGAGGTAATGCGTGTGAAGATTGTTTAGTACATTGCTCATATAGTGCCTATAAACATGTTACATCCATATGCTAAAAGCAGTGGAAATGTGTTATATAAATCACTGATGCAAGCTAGAACTAGCTATTGGACTTCTTCCGCATTCACAGACTTGCTGGCAGTTTCAGAGTCATCAGACTGGGGCAAGGGGGAGGGGGATTCAATTGCAGTCCATTTCTTTTTGCACAAAAACATATAGATTCCATGTGTTTGGTGATCGCAGTCGCCCCATCACAGCTAATTGAATTCCCCACTATGTCTGTGTCTGGTAAACAGAACATGTGTATTGTATTTGTTCTGCATACTGTGACATTTGCACCTTCCTTCTCCTCCCACTAACATCACATGACATGCTGAGAGCTGTGATCCTCTGGGAAACATATCAGTGTACCTAAGGGGAGAGATAATGATCTATAGGAAGATAGTCAAGATCATGCTTAAGAGGTCCTTAGCTTGCAACCTACCCCCCCCCCCCCCCCCACAGAGCTAAGCACTAGAACTTTTGCTCAGCATCTTCAACAGAAGCCCGCTGCAGGAGAACAAACGCGGTGGAGGTGGTGGTGGGGGGGGGGTCCTGGTGGGAGTGGCACTCTCAAGTTTACATCTACCTCATCCTTGAGTGGACAAACACAGGTGCGGTGTGGTACGTTGTCTGGGTTTTAATATTATTCCTGCACATTTTTGAATACGGTAAAGCAGGGTACCCATTAGCCGTTATCGTCCATGAACATTATCTTTAACAATTTCCCTAGAACGGGCTGGAACCTTCTGTTTAAACGATATACTGCATACACATTGGGCATTTTTCAGATCTGTACTCTGTTGTGTGAGTTCACACATCAATGGAATGACGGATCCCAGTATGCATGTGCGATGGTAAAAAGCAACGAACTTCAACATTTTTTTTTTCAATCAGAAGCCGGGAGCTGTTTGATTGACGAGTCCCTTTTTCGGGGGTGGTAAGCGGATGGGAATGTCAGGGAAAACACAGGCGTGCCCAAGCATTTTCAGGGAGGGTGTGTGATCATCAGCCAGATCTATCGAGGAGTTGTGGAAGGGTCAGGGTTATGCACAGACGGAGTTGATTCTCTGTCTGGGTGGCGACTATCAGGTCTGAATAATCCCCATTAAACAATATTAATGATGTTACGGATATTGTTCATTGGCCACATTCAGGAGTATAGCGGTTGTTGACGATGTACAGTAGACAGGATTTGACTGCATGTATAGACAACAGTGGGGTTAGTTCCTGACCTGCGGGTGTGTACATCATCAACGATATAATGTGAACAAATTAGATGATATGCAAGAAAATATATCGTTAACGATAATCGCTAATGTGTAACCTTTTTCTGAGCATGGAGGGATATTTTTTTTTAACTCTGTAGTGAAATTGATATTTGTTACACTGGTATTAACTATTATAATACAATGGTACAGATGGAGCCTTCTTCAACTGGCCTTCTATGGACAGCCATGGCTCACCAAGGCTTATTATTATCTATTGTTCTCAGCTGCAATACAATACATAGAACAATACAGTAGGGGTTTAGCATAGGATTAAATCCGACAGCTCTGGCTCATTTAATCCTATAAAAGGGCTAGATGAGGATGGCTCTATCTGTATTAGCACACACAAGGTAGATCACACATTCAGTAAAAACATATGCACTTTTCTACATTTATTAGAGCGAATGACGTTGACACTATGCAATTGTTGTTTTTTTCGGCTAGGCAAAAAATCCAAAAGTGTGGAAATTCACCTGGATCTGCAAATTAGCCACCGATCCGCTGTTTTTTGCCCATTTGCTGGTGAAACTGCGGTAGTTTTGTCCACTTCTTGAGGCATTTTTCACCAATGTCTTTTTCGCTCAAAAGAAAAAGTGAAAAGACATTGGTCGCAATTGAATAGTAGGGGGTCGGATTAGTTCCATTTTTTTACCTCTGCGAAAAAATGACAGTAATTGAATACGCCCCATAGCGCTTGCAAAACAGGTCAAGTTTGACATCCATTATAAAAGGGAAACAAGACAGAGAAAACATTCAATGTGGAATGTAGAGACCATACTTAAGCTATTTATCTCTGTTCCTAAATGATAAAATGCTCAGGATTACTACTAGCATGGTGGGCTACAACTGAGACACACAAGAGGGTGGTGCACTGTGGATTCCGGAACAGCAGCTGATACTTCCACGAATTAACTGAAAACAAATGTAAACCACAAGCGCACAATCTGCAGTATGGCTGCAGTTACGTCCTATCACAGGGGAGACACCACAGTCATGATAGAGCACATATTATTAACACAATACCTAAGCTGCACATGATCAGCACAGATCAGTGTACGGGCAGGAAATCTAATCTGGATATGAGCAAGGCCTATTGTACAAGCTGCTGTCATATGCTTTTATTTAATCTTACCAAAGCTGCACAATGATTGAATGCCATTCAGTTTTCACAATCAAAAGAGCATTTACCATTTAAATGAAATAACATGATACAGCGCTAAAGAATACGCCAGACGCTGCACAATGATTTTTTTTTTACACAGTAGGATCTAGAAGAGGTACCATGTAATAATAATGTCCCTTCATAAAACCTTTTAAAAACGCTTCTTTTGCTAAATTACAAATTACAAATAAGGTACTTCCATATTCGTGTCTAATTATGCTGCACACGTATGCAGTGGCGAATCTCTAGGCTACAGAACTGCTAATGTTAGCAAGTGAAACGGACACCCAGAAACCAAAATAAATGCTCACCAGCTCTATCGCACCTCATTCACGATGGTGTACCTATTCGCAAAAACTAGGAACACTGGGCATGATTTTGGTTGACTCAGTAAGCCGAGGGGTAGATGTAGTGATAAGGAAGGAGATGGGATAAAGTGCCTGGTACTCTATCACCGGCCAATCAGCTCCTAAATGTCCCATTTTAAATCCAGCCTGTAACTTACCAGTCAGGAGCTGATTGGTCGGTGATAAAATACCATGTTTGGATAGCCGCCACAACTCCCCCCACCCCCGACAGTGCAGGTCAGCGAAGGCGCATGCAAAGAAGGAGGCCGGCACATGTGTAGTACTTCAACATCAGTCCCCTGTGTGAACACGCAGGGGACCAATCAAATTAGAATCAGGGCCATTGACTGTCTGAGCAAGTCTATGGCTACGTAAACTGTATGCGGCAGTAACAAAGCAAGTGTCTTGTTTCACAACGTCGATGATCACAGCTGACAGCATATACACTCCCTGAGTAATCGCACGGGATCTTCCTTGAGCCAACGTGGACCTACCGTGTGGCAGGACCGCATATGATACATCGTATGCAGTCATTTTGCATACAATGTATAGTACGCAAACCCAGGCAAGCCTGCCTGGCAATGTGACGCATTTTACCTGCAGTCCGTGCAATCATCAGGCTCAGATGTGCTGCGCATGGGAGAACTCATTGCATCGGACCCGAGGTCAATCCCATGCGATTTGGATGCATTTTATGCGATTTATCTTGCATGTAGATTACCCTAGTACATGGGCACCTTTAAATACTGTACATCAATTGCTTTGCAATAATCTCTGCTTTGCGCATTTATATAAATACAAACAGAAGATTTACAAAATTATTTCATGTACGATATACTACTAAAAACTTCCCAGACTCTTTACTCAAGTTTTTAAATAAAGTATATCCACGTTTGAGCAGATGTGATTAAAACTAATGTACTGTGGTACTAATTAAGTCACCTGAGCTCAAGCATCTATAATATCTTTAAAACCTTGTCTGTTAAATTTCCTTGAGCACCGCGCTTTGGAACTTATATAGTAAGGTACGAATTCTCTCAATAGAGCGGGGCGCATCAACTCTCTGTGTGTCGGGTGCGAGCCAAGAACAGGTTCTTCCTTAGAAAACTTCCAAAAACATTCATACTGTAAGGAAATTGTTCAAAGGCTGCGCGCAGGTATTAGTTAGTCATTCATCCCCATGAGGTGTATGTTTATTGATGCGAACACCGGAAACTTTTTCAGTGCTCGCATCAATAAACATAACCCTCATGGGGATGAATCACTAATACCTGCGCGCAGCCTTTGAACACTATTTCCCAGGCAGTATTATAGAATGAGACATTTCCACATTCATGCAAAGAAACCCAAGGAGTTAAATCAGTGCAGCAAAGCGGGGAAACGTCTTTACTGCAAGATCTAGAACAACTTTTCAAAGCAGTTTCCCATCACACTCCTCATAACTCAAACCTCCTCTCAGGTCTGTCATTGCTGAGCAGATGGAAAATATTAAGGTAAAAGGGCAGACTGCAACGGTCAGCCTTCCGTCTCTGCCAGAAGGCCTCATGCTAACTACAAGCAGATTTGCAGGCGGCCTCGCTGCTCTGTTACAATCTGAGATCTGGCACATCCTTTGCCCTGACTACCAGCAGGAGGGCAGGAGGCCAGCTGAGCACGGCTACTGTGCCAAACAGACTGTGCAAGGCCTTCCTGCTTGAATGCTTCAACAGAAAGACGGAAAGTCCCTGGCCCCTTTTGTAAACAAATCCTTGCACTTTCTACCTGCTACTGTGCCAAACCATCCCGATGGCTCAGTGTCAAAAGGTGGCACGACTTAATCCTTCTATACGAAGGGAAGAAACCATGGGGGTGACAATAACTGGCTATCAGGATGGCTTCACTTCAATGTGCTATAAAAATACATGGCTCCAAGTTACTAAGAGTCATGTCTGGATGATGAAATGTTCATCTACGACATACACGCAGTGCATGATTTTGCCTTCCGTAAGGGTTGTTTATATCAAAGGCTGTGCAAACATTTTATACATTCACTTATTTTAAATATTTGCACATCCTCCCTTCTGTAGGCCCTGAGGGAAATGTATCAAGACTTCTTAAAGAATAAGGTAATGGACAAGGGGAGTAGTTGACCATAAGAGTGCACTTAATAAACGATAGCTACTGTAGAAGTGGATAGCGATACATGGGCAGCCACTCTGTAGAAGTCTTGCTACATCTCCCAACTGATTCTGATGAGTATCAAGGGGGTCAATTTATGAACGATGGAGAATGATATCTATCCCCATAAAGTACTTTACAGACAGAGCCATCCTCATCTAGCCCTTTAATGGGATTAAGTGATGTCAGAGCTGTCGGCCTTAATCCTATGCTAACCCCCTACTGTATTGTTCTATGTATCGTATTTCCGCTGAGAACAATAGGCCTTGGCTCACCATGGCTCTCCAGAGAAGGCTAGCTGAAGAAGGCTCCATCTGTATGTGCAAAGTGATAATGTTCTAGCCAATAAGCTCCTAAATGCCAATTTACATATTGTAGCAGATTGGCTGGTGGAATATCACCTTGCATATAACGTTCTTTAAAGATACCACTTCTCCAAGTGTCATGCATTTACCCCTCAGTGCCTTAAGATTGTTCGTTTGTTATGCCAGGGGAAAGCAAAAACATCCATGCCACCTGCACATCCATAGTTATGACCATGCTTGTTAAGGTGGTACACACTATATGATTTTCTTTTAACAAAATGCATAATAACAATATCATTAATGATATCATGTTCAGAATGTATCTACAACATAGTCAGTAATGCACGCCGCTCCCACGGATCATTAACAATGACCGCTACTGTCTGACGATATTTTCAGGTTTGACTCAATGTTCAGTGACTGCATGTTTGGCAGGATTCCCGCTGACCCTACTGAATATCGTTCAGTCGTTAATCCATAGATTTTTCTTTTTATGGCACTGCCGATATCATTAATAAATATCGGTGGTGCTGGTGCCACATATTGTAGTGTGAATGGGGCAAAAGTCCCTCAAAGCTTATTAAGTCAAACGATTGTATATGGTAACCCATACTTTGACATCCAAACGCAGGTGATGTTCACATGGAAATTTTTAGAGGATAAAAGCGTTTAGTTTTTTTACTATTTTTGTTATGTAGTTGGTTTTGAAAGATGGGCAACAATAGGTAAATATTGCTTACTCCTGGAAAATTGGATTCTAGTGAATAAAAACAGAAAAAATACGATGCAGTTGGAGAACAGCACATATTTTAACACAAAAAAATAGTATAAATTTCAATGTGAGTCCTGCAGAGAGCTACACATTCCACACATTTTATATGTTATTCCATTAATTTCACTGATAAATGAAAGTAAAATGCTACGAAAAACCTTGATAACCAGCATTCACATAAAAACAGCTGCCATGCAGTGCACATGAGGAAATCCTCTGCTATCTTTCTTCGTTTGCGTCCAAACTCCTTGAGCGTATTGTCTCCAATCGCCTTACTGCAATTCTTTCCTCCCACTCACTAATTGACCCTTTCTAGTCTGGTTTCCATCCTCTCCAATCCACTAAATATGCCCTCAAAAAAGTTTGCAATGATTGTTTTGCTGCTAAATCCATGGGCCAGTAGCTTATTCTGCTTGACCTCTATTCTACTGTGGACCACCCTCTTCTTCTGCAAATCCTTCATTACCTTGCTCAATGCGATACTGTTCTCTCCTGTCTGTCCTCATACCTCTCTGATTGTTCCTTCACTTTTGCCTCTAATGACTCCACCTCCCCTAACCTTAGGTGTCCCTCCAGGTCCCTCTCTTGGTCCTCTCCTTTTCTCTCTATACTGTATATCCTATTTAGGTGATCTCCCTAGCTTTTTTGGCAAAACTCCCCTGACCTTTCCCCTGCTCTCTTCATTTCTATCTCCAACTATCTTTCTGCTAGCTCTTGGATGCCCTAGTGCTTTCTTAAATTTAACATGTCTAAGACTGAGCGGAACATCTTCCCACCCTCCTGAATAACCTCACTTTTCACAATTTCATTATCTATTGATGGCATAACTACCTCCTCTAGCCTCCAAGTGCACTGTCTTGGAGCGGTCCTAGACTTCACCCTCTCCTAGAAACCACACAATAAGTACCTTACAAACCTTCTGTTTTCACCTCAAAAATATTTCCAGAAACAGTTATTTTCTTACTCAGGATTTTACTAAGACCCTTATCCACTCTCTGATCATCTCCAGACTGAACTAACTCAATATCCTCTTATCTGGCATACCTGAGAACCTCCACTCTACACTCCAATGTACCTCCTCTATGGAGTTCCCTGGCTCATCTTCCCCTTCAAATGTTCCAAGTCCACCTCCCTCTCTTATAAGCCCTTCACTAACCCCACCCACTCATTTAAATCTCTGTCCATGTCTCCCTCTACATTCCTGTCCATCCTCTTCGATCTGATAAAGCACAACATCTCTCCTTCCTGATGACCTCCTTCCACTCCTACCTCTAAGGTTTTACACGTGCTTCTGCCTTTTTACCGGAAATTCTCTACCTCTCTCCATCAGGCGCTCCCCCCTCTCTAATAAGCATCAAACAGGTTATCTTCATCACCAAACCCAGCCAACTCTGTCTCATCCAAACCCTCTGTTCAATACTCACTGCCTAACTCATATGTGTCACTCTGTCTGCCCCACCCCTTTAGAATGAAAGCTTCATACTCCCTTTGATGGCATGAAATCCCACGGTTGCCTGCCACCATAATACCTATTACAGTGGTGTTTACAGATATAGCAAAGTATATATAACCTGTACTTGTCTTATATTGTCCAGAACTTTAAGTCAATTCAATCTTGTTCAATCTTGTTTTTCATATTTGTTTATGGGTGCCACATGAAGGATAATATTAATACATTTATTCCTTTAGCCAGGAGATATAGAATTGTTTAGACCAGAGGATACCTACTCTATAGATTGGATTAGTCAATAAAGCCAATCAATATTCAGCAGCTATCAATTCTGGCTTGTGGTTAGCCTCACTCTGTAGTAACTCACACACACTAAGATATTAATATTACCATCAGGCACTATCCCCATTCATTCGAGCGTGCTCTCATCTCCCGGACTTCGTTTAAGCACCTCCACTCAAGCAACCACTCATCTCAGACCATGAGCTTACAGTCCCGGGGCACTTGGAACATGTTGCATTGTTACCCGCCTTGGATGAGAGGAAACATTTTACCCCTTCTTTTCACCCCTGTAGAGACAAACCTGCTTCGTGGATGCGAACATCAAGAAAATAATATACGCCGTGATATTCTTGTTGCTAGGTCAAGGAGTTTGGGCTGGTCATTGAGCTAATACATATTATATATTATAACAACAATATTGGATCGCACTCACTTCGACAATAATAAAAGTGCGGGTACATAATTGTTAATTAGCATCAACAAATTCATGAGCCCCTCAGTCCACAATGAGTTTAAAAAACAATAGACCATATTTATTTATAAGTGCAGCAGTCCCAGAGCAGAAATAAATATTTCCCCATAACTATATACGTATCAGACTCTCATGTGGCCAGTATCAGTAGTTCCATCTAAGCTAAAAAGGTCAACAGCTGTTTGGATGATGTCTTTGTCAAGGATCAGCCCAAAAAATATATATATATATCTATATCTCTCTGATCACATTATAACGACCACCATCTAATAAGCCGGGGTATCCGCTGTGTGCAGCAGACAGACTGGGAGTGGCTCCGTAAGGTGTTGGTAGATTGGCACAGGTATCTGGAGCCATGCTGACTGCAATACACCCCACAGCTGCTGGAGGATGCGTGGCGGATGATACACAGAGCGAACACAATGATCAAGGTGGTCCCACATATGCTTACTGGCTGGTTCACGTCCGGGAGAATTAGGGAGCCAGGGAAGAACTTAGAAGTACTGGAAAGTCTTGGTCGTGTTCATCCAACCACTGTGTGACGTCGCATTATCTTGCCGGAAGATCCCATCTGCCCCAAGGTAGACAACACGTATGGGGGGTGGGGGGTGTAAGTGATCTGAAAGGATGGGTTTATAACCAAATCCATCAATGGTGCTTTGTACATGAAGCAGTGGGCCAGAGAATGCTGTAAAACATTCGCCAGACCATAATGTTGCCTCCACCAGCTTGTGTTCCTACAGCAATTTTTGCAGGGTGTTTGTTCTCTGATGTTTCTCGTCTGACATGCAAACGTCTATCTGTGCGATGAAGCACAAAACGTATTTACCCGGCACTGCCAATGCCATAAACCTAAATAACACATGGCATCAAGTGTTATTTTGTAACCTGTCTACAATCAACTTTCAACCATTAGCAAATCACAGTCAGACAACAGTGATTATACTAATCAATCTACCAAAAACAACATAAACATTATAACAATAATGATCATTTTTCTTTTATATAATGCTCTATCTCCAATAGGACTCATGGTGCTTTATTAGACAAGCAATGTAAACCCAATGATTCATTTAACTTTTGCAGGGCCAATGTACCCAAACGCACAATCCATTTTGACTCATTATAATAATACTTTTCCTCTATTGCCTCCTATGAGCAATTGTGGAACGTCTCCTTTTATTCTATTATGTATAACAAAAATGTCTGGCCACTGGATGACCACTCCTACCCTTTAGAAGAGACGCTTTTATGGCAGACCAGTGGAGCGCCATATGCTCTTTGAACTGGCACTATATTTTGAGAACATAGTACAAACGGGATTGTTACTAAATCCAGGCGGTCAGAATCCCGGCTGTCAAAATCCTGACGCTGGAATCCCGACCATCAAAGTTCCGACAAGGGGGGACGTGGATCACCCCCCCTTGTGGGCTCGCTGCGCTTGCCACGCAGCGGGCCCTGTGCCTCGCTACGCTCGGCACACTAATTTATTCTCCCTCTATGGGTGTCGTGGACACCCATAGAGAGAGAGAAAGTGTCGGTATTTCGGAGGTCGGGATTCCGGCGTCGGTATTTTGACTGCCAGGATTCCGACCGCCGGGGTTCTAACTGCCTCCCGTACAAACAGCAAGGACATGTGATTTTGTACAATACATATCAATTGAGGGCCAGATGTATCAAGCTTTAAAAAGTGATAAAGTGGAAAGTGATAAACAACCAACACCTAACTGTGTCCTGAAAGGCTGGATTTAAAATGACAGTTAGGAGCCAATGGGCTCGTCGTTTATCGCTCTACATTTTATCACATTTTGAAACTTGATACATCTGGCCCTGACTGTTCATTCTAGCACCCTGCACCTTTCAAAACCCATACAGTTCCTCTATCCCACCTGGGGTGTCCCACTCTGTTGTGATGCTTCTAGCACAGTTTGGTCTGTCTCTCTCTGTGAAATACAGATCACACTGTGTTAGATACACCACAGTAGAGAGAGTGACATCCCATGCAAGGAACAGAAACTGCATGGGTTTTGAAGGGTGCAGGGTGCTGGAATGAATACTACCTACAGGTACAAGTTAAATAGTGGCAGATCTTAAGATGGATACACACCTACAGATTTATCTGTCCAATCTATCTGGTGGGAACAAAAACCTGGAAATGTATGGGAGCAAACGACAATCAAGAATTTGCTGCCAAATGCTGGAAAACAGACAATGGTCATTTAGACAAATTGGTTAAATCAATCTGATATAACAAATTTTTGTAACTAAGTGTTTTTGTCTATTTACACTGGTTGGGAGCAAATGCGGATTTCATTTGCTCATATACAGTACATTTACAGATTTTTGTTTGCACCAGACAGATTGGACAGATATATCTTAAGGTGTGTACCCAGTGTTAAACTTCTTCCCAGTCACTGGGTGTAATGATGGAATAATGGCTGCATATTTGAAGATAATGACATTTAAAATTCCCCATTTTAGCTGTACCCAAAAACTTGGAGGTACGGACAGGTTTACCTACAGAGGTGTTATCTGTGTGCTCTACATACTGTAGTCCGCAGAAAAAGAAAAAAAAATCAGTGCGTCTCAATGTTTATGTGGCAGTCCATTGCAGTGATGTCTGAATAAGACCGAATACATTTTTGGTGTATTTCAGAAACCAATGTAGATGGTTACTAATTAATCAAATATGTATTTTTAACAGTAATATTAAACAATGCTATTAGATGTATTCTGTACACAGGGTAGAACTATATCCACATTTACAGTGTAATGTACCACTAATCCTAAACCACTGCAGTCTATCAGGAATATGTTTGTGTGAAGGAGATATAGTAACTGTTTCATTCAATCTATTACAGAACCATATTTATCTCTCATTACAGTATATAGTATATTGCAAAGAACAGGTCAATAACCAGACAAATTTCATTAGAATTAATATGAATAAATGATATAAAACCACGTAAACTCTCCTTTGCGGAATATGCTGCGCTATATAAGAAACTGTTAATAAATAATAAATAAACAGTGAATAGGGAAAAAAGTCTTGATATAAAATGGAAATGGAATAATTTGCACGTTGGAATGCTACGGACAACTTGATATTTAAATGGTCAATCTCTGTCTGACAACTAAGAGAGAGCTTTTCATTGGCAGATGACATCACAAACAAAACGAGAGAGCTCTGCAAGTTAATGGTATCACAATCGTTCTGTGTTAAGTTTCTCCAGTGTGCATACAAACAGTGGTACTACGGTCCCTCAAGCTGCTCCTCTGCTTCGCATCAATGCTCTGCCAGTTGGCAACCTCAAGCCAGGAAGCTGTCAGTGTCAATTGAGCTGAGGCTATGTAGTTCTTGCTGGTGAACGGGGTGTCCTCTGTTTCCAAAGCATGGGGAAAAAAAGCCTCCGCTCTCCTTCCATCTGAGCTGGCGACTTCCACTCACTGCAGTTTAAAGGAGCTGTGAATCGGTCCTTAACAAAAGCGTTCTGTGGCTGAGCCCTGGCTGGGACCCATGTCAACAGATTCCAGGGTCGCAGGTCACACTAACTAACATCTATTCCCAGCAGAGCCTGCTCCAAGCGCAGCCTGGAAGTAGTACAAATTTGGAATTTTTCTCTAATCCCCCGAGATATTCCTGATCCTTCCACATGTTTCTGCTCAATTAGAAACAATTCTCACTTTGCACCACGTGAGACTTTGCACCACGTGAGAGGCCCCCTTGGACATTCTGTTCAATCAAAGGAAAGTGACCTCTGAGCCAGAAGCCCAGAGGCGGACAATAAGCTATTTTATTTATGTCTGTAAAAGGGTACATATCAAAAGCGAAATTGCATTCAATAAAGCAGGGATGGGGAACCTTCGGCCATCCAGCTGTTGTTAAACTACACATCCCAGCATGCCCTGCAACAGTTTTAGCATGGCCAAATAGCAAAAATGTAGCAGGGCATGCTGGGATGTGTAGTTCAACCACAGCTGGAGGGCCGAAGGTTCCCCATCCCTGCAATAAAATAATATATATAATATAAATTAATATAATATAGGACCATGAGGTAGCTTATCTTATAGGTAGCACCCAACGCCTTTCGTCAATTCGACTTCTTCAAATTAGATTTAAAAAAAAATATTTGTGTTTTTAATAAATTTCCTATTTATTGATATACCTGTCGTCCATGTATATACCTCATAGTATATAGCATTATTGGACACTGAAACCCCTATCCATTTTATATGTACCGGTGTTTATCTCTTACCAAGGCTTGATATTTAGGGGACAGCTGACACCTTTATATATAAAGGGGTTGCTTTAATACCGACATTTTAGTGATTTTATTTACTAGTGTTTATCACTAATACTGGCAGATTTTATTTAAACAATCTACACAAGTGGCTCCCAGCATCCATTTTATTATTTTCAAAGCCCTACATGACCAGGGCCCAAGGCACCTGCAGCAGCCTCTGATCCCTTATTGCCCCACTCGATTAATGCGATCGGTTGATGAAAAACTACTAAGTGTACCCAGAATTTCCCTGAATTCATCTGGGGGTCGAGCTTTCAGCGCTGTGGCTCCAACTCTATGGAACTCACTTACCCGCTCAGTTTGAGAAGCTTTTTTTTTTAATTCAAACATAGACTCAAGACTTTCCTGTTCACCCAAGCATTTCACTAATGTCCCTTGTTAAGTTTGTTTTGTATTTTGTGCTGTAAAAGGCTAATGCAAGTACTTTGAGTCCTATTAGGAGAAAAGTGCTATATAAATATTATTATTATTATTATTATTATTATTATTATTATTATATGGGCTCTATCACAGTTTCGTTGGGATGACTTTCTTATTTCTATAGACTAATAGCTCTCTTTATTATCACCTAAAAGTGAGGCTAATATAAAAGCCATGGATTAATTTTCAATAAAATACATATACGGTAGGTTTGCAGAAATACCGTTTTGGTTATTTTCAATATATATATATTAACAGAGCCACGTTCTATTAGGCATTGAGAGAACCACATTATTTAGAAAAAGCTGGAGAGAGAATTCAATTCCAGGCTATGATAAGGGTTTAGCTCCTTTCTCGAGGCCGCTGCCTAATGCTCCGTACAAACATGGATACGGAGCCTCCGTGCTGAGCGATGCAGTGTAGCACAGATCGCTCAGCACACGTGCGATGCACCAGCGATGTGAGCAGAGCGAGCTGCCATGTCCAGTGTCCTCTGGTGAGAAGAACACTGGCGACGGTTAGATTTATACTTCATGCAGCATAAATCTGACCCAGGGATGGCAATGTGCAGGACCACACATCGCCATTGCTGGGGGCCTACAAATGGAGATATCCGTGCTTAACTTCTAAGCTATCTAGTCAGATCATTTAAAATTGGGCTACAATAAGGCGCCAAGATCGGAGGCGGCACCAAAGAGCCTGCCTATCACAAAATTAGGGATGTCTATGATAAAGTAATTGTACTTAGTGCAGACGGCAGCTAAGGAACTTCTAAGATGCGACCTCACCAATTTCACTTGAGGAGGCTGGAAAGTGAGTGTGCACTGGTGGAAGTGTGGAGTTCGTGGGGGGGGGGGGGGGGGAGTCAGTAGGTTTAAGTTTTGCCTAGGGTGAGGAGAAGCCTTACACTGGCCCTGTCCCATCTGTTGTGGGTAAGGAGACAAATCCTGGGATTAGGTATTGAAATATTCTCACTCCCCAGATTCCCGGGATTCTCAAGATTGGCCACAAGACGCAGTGCCGCACTGTGTACTGCTGGGAAGCAGGCCTTAAGCAGGCAGGCGCCGTTAAAGGGGCAGGCAGGTGCATGGCTGTGGACAAGCTGGTTTCCGGGAAGTGCCTGAGCTGTGTGCTGGCCAGCAGAAAAAAGTAAAGTCCGCATTTTGATCCCGAAATTCCGGTATTAAAGGCTTCAATCCTGGGATTGAAATCTCATAATTTTTGGCCCTAAATCATACTTGCCAACTTTTAAATTTGCCTGTAGGGGGCGGGGCTAAAATGATGCCTTTTGCATAATTTTAGTCCCGCCCCTCTCATGGACCCGCAAATTTCCGCAGTTCCAGCGGCTCGAGGGGGAGGGGAGCGCTCTGGGGGGCATGCGGGAGACTTGCCCACCTTTCCGGGGGGCCGGGAGAGGGACCCTATTTTTGGGAGTCTCCCAGCCATTCCGGGAGGGTAGGCAAGTACGCCCAACATTGACATCTACTGTAATTATGGGCATATACTGTGCTTTGAAAACTCATAGCCAACCGCGTGACACAAGATTTTAACTTGGTTAAGATCCCGAGAGTGATCCAGGCCTGTTGTGACTTTTGCTCTATGATAGGGTGCATTGTCTTTTTTTAAATCATTATCTCCACTTGTTTGTTTTAGTAAATCTACCCCAAAATGTCTCGGAGACAAATTTTATCTGACTGCTTGAAACCCAGCAGATATTAAGGACATACACTGTGAGATGATAATATCTGCTTTCCTTCTCTGGAAGGAGACATTTCCCTTTTCGTCCCCTGTGAAGGGAAAGAAGAAATGTCTGGACCAACCGCAGCAGCACATACTCTGCCTGATGGCCAATCAATGATCTGATCTATCAGACACACTGAGCTATTCCAGCAACAGACCAATTATCGCTGGTCTGGTGTGGCCACACATCTACACAACATGGTAGCACAGCAGTAAGCATTGTTGCCTCAAAGCACTGTGGGTATTCAACTCTGACAAAGGCCTTATCTGTGCAGAGTTTGCGCATACTATATATGTGGGCGTCCCTCTAAGTGCGTTTCACAAAAATACTGTTATGTAATTGGTTTCTGAGAAAATGTACGTGTTGGTGTTAACGGCAGTGTGTGGCAGGGAATTTCCGTAATTGGGGTGTCAAATCCCAGAGGCCATCCAAATAAAATCCAGAGACACTTGTATACTGTATACTGTATGTTGAAAAGCAAGGGAGCACTCACTATAGTCCAATATCAATTGCACATTTGTATTCCATACCATAATGTGCATGATGCAGAATCAGGGTTGGCTAATGTTCCGGTCCCCGTGGAGACCTTTTTCAAGACCCAAACTACAATCGATGGAGACAGGATGGCACTCACAATTTGGTATAAGTGGGTGCAGAGTCCGTACAACAGATAGTTTTAACCACA
The DNA here is from genome assembly GCF_055691185.1 of Crinia signifera. Lineage (NCBI taxonomy): Eukaryota > Metazoa > Chordata > Amphibia > Anura > Myobatrachidae > Crinia > Crinia signifera. Next base: position 8,945,222 of record NC_139225.1, on the reverse strand, counting down.
CTCACCTCTCCTTGGTCAAATGGAAGAAGAAGTGAAGGACCAGCGTGCCAGTTCAATGAAGAAGGTATTTGTATTTTTTACATGTTACAAAAATAAACCCATAACATCAGCAGACCCAACAGCTGTTTCAACCAGCCGCTGACCTCTGGCGAGAACCAGCAACAGTTGATTGAAATGGCTGTTTTTTTGTAATATGTAAAAAAAAATACAAATACTTTTTAAATAATTTTTCATTGAATAGGTGCGCTGGTCCTTTACTTATTTTTCTATTTGGACAAGGAGAGGGGAGTGTGGTGTATAATAACAGGACATATCTGTATATATGTACTACATATGAGAACTACTCCTGCCGCACATTTCCACAGTACTTATGTAGTTTTAACTTAAGTAACAGAATTAGTTCTTTTTAGGTTCTAACAGTCAAAAGTGTAAAGATTGTAATGGGAAAATACAGTTAAAACAACTTCCTTACTATCTGCAGCTCTCAGCAATGGCTTTGACAGAGTTTGGCATTTCTATATAAACCCTGCACCAGCTAACCCAACATACAGTAACTGCTGCAGCAATGTATTTGTGTGCACATATATATATATATATATACATACAGTGGCGTAAGTTTGTCCCAGTTGCCCGGGGGCAAGATAAATATTGGTTCCCCCCCTTACATGCACACACACACACAGCACCTTGTATAAATATATGTTTGCATGTGTGTATGTATATATGTTATATATATATATATATATATTATGTTTAAATAAAGAAAATGTGACAACTATGGTCCTGCAAGGAGGAGGAGTCAGCCACAGAAGCAATATCAACAGCTTCCAATGAACTGATTCAAACTTGCAGGAGAAGAAGGTGCCCCCTTGAGAGCAGGAGCCCGGTGGCAGATGACTCCATTGCCTCCCAGAGTTACGCCTCTGTATATATATATACACAATGTATGGATGCATGCATGGATGGTTAGATTTATTGTCGTAGAAGCGTGCCATGATGTTCAGCTTCAAACGGAGGTATACTGTAATGTACATGCATTGTTTTTATCACAATGGTTCATTGTGGCGATCATAAAAAGGCATGGTACAGTACTTATGGTCTACCAGGGTGCAAATGCCAAAATTTGAGCAGAATGACGCTCTTAAATGAAGCTTTGAAACAACATTTGGTAAATGTAACACACATTTTCAAAAGCAGTTAATCCATTCAGGAAGCATCAAGTACAGCTGAAGTAGTAACCGGCGCCCCCTATCCGCAAGTACGAGAACAGAAATATGTAACATTATCAGCCACACACTTTCCAGCAGAGGAACACGGCTTCCCATTTGTCCCACACGTTCAGCTGACACCACAGAGGTCCCTGCCACGGTAGGCCATGTACCACTACAGCATCACATAATCACACTGACAGGCAGTTCAAGGTCGTATAAACCCTAATGACAGCTCACAAACTGCAGCAGTCTTACAACTTTCTAGAAAAACAGGCGCTTGTGTAACTTAAATATACAAACACTGCAGTCAGATAAGTTATGACAGCCGCAGATAAGAGCTCTCACAGCTCAGATAGTTCTTGTTAAATTCATCGGCACATCGCAAAATATACACAGCGTCCAGATATGGCCAAGTGCCCGGTTTAAAAAGTGCAGGAAGGTTAAAGGCAACGCTGCAGAGTGAAAAAATGCAGGATGTGAGTTAGCAACTCTGAGGATGAACAGGAACTTCATGGTTTATCTACTGACAGAGCATTATTACTAAACATCATTCTAAAATATAAGTGTTCCATATAACTGCTACAGAACACAGTGCATCCAATATAGTCCAGAGAGACCCAACACCGAATGGTTTCATTTACTCATACATCGTGAGTTGCTGAAAAGAACCCACGATGTGCAGCTGATCAGTCTGATCTGATCGATCACAAGTGCTGCATGTATGATCTACAGGATCCCATTCGCACAGGAACGTGCATGGGGTTGGATCAGATGTCAACCAGGCCCGATTTGGCCAGGTTTCATCCGATATATCTGGACGATCAGTTGGAATCGTCTGAAAACCGTCCAAACCGGACCTGTGTATGAGCCTCTTAAGTAAAACAAACAAAACACCAAGCGATTGGGCATGACCATTCTGTTCTGAAGCTGGGGCAGATGCAACATGTCGAAAACTCGAAATTGCAGAGTAAAACTAAAGCGGTTTGTGGGCTGCATGCAAAAGCAGCCAGTATTTACCCTGCACAGAGATATATAAATGTATTTTAAACCCTTGCATGGCAGCATGGTTTGTTTCAGACACAAATATACGTGCCTTTTTTTCTTTACTTACAAACATGAATAAGGCCCTTAGTGATCTAAACAGCCAATAGTGTACTATTAGTGAAATAAGGCCCAAAATTCAGGAAATACTGTAGTACTCAATAAGGAAAACGGAATTCATGTTCCAGCAACTAAACATATGGCTCAGAAAAGTTAGGTGTATGGGCATATGTATACTGGGCGGGCTTTACTACGCCGACAGTCAGGATTCTGACAGTCATAAGTCCGACCTCAGAATCCCAACTGCCTGGAATCAGAAAGCGGGGAGAGCACAACGAAGTCTCTTGCGCGCTCGCCATGCTGTGGGGCTTGGTTACGAGCTTCTCACCCCTTGGACCCCACGAGGGAGAATAGCCCCTGTCAGTTGGCACCCCGGCTGTCTGGGATTTAACAGTCGGGATTCTGACGTTGGTGTAACAACAGTGCCGTCTTTCCGATTGGGCTTAATGGGCAGTTGCCCAGGGCCAAGGATTCTAGGGGCCGACAGCCAATCAGGCTTTTCCTAGGGGCCCGCTCTTATGTTAAGACAGCCCTGTGTAACGACTGTTGGAATTCCGACTGCCAGGAGGTCATCCGGCACCCATATACTGTATCTGTATATCTGTCATCCCTCCATGCATGGTTGGTCTATTTCACATTTATTTATATGGTCACCCCAAGGTCAGGTTACAATCAAGGATTTTAATCTTGTATTTAAAGGACAAAAATACTGTCAACATTCACAAAACCTAGTGGATATAAAGTGGTTTCAGGGATGCAGAATTTGTATACAGTGGTTACAGCCTTAAATTAATACAAACGAAACAGAGTTTAATCTTCTGGATCCACACACCCTGAAGATACAGATTTAAGTTCAAATTTCCGTAGCCATGAGAAATAGGATTACTGATGGTAATAGCACATGAGCACAAAGGAAGAGTTGGGGAATCTGACACCCACCCACAATATGTCTCCCAAACACATCTGATGATAAATGGCTTGAAACGCTGCACACACTGACATGTGCTGCACAGACAGACACAGCTGGCCTTACCTTAAGATACAAAAGCAGCTTTTAGCGCCCGAAGATAACCGGCAGAAGCCAAACCTATGTTTGCTGTCAATGTCAGTCAGCACAAACGTGAAGTTTTGTCCAACTTGGCTGGCGGAGAGGCTGCAAACGGAAGCAAAAGGAATGAAGTAAGAACATATTCTAAACAGAGAAACCACTATCCACAGCGTCATTGATCATGCACACATCTACTGCAACAACTGGTAGAATGTAGAATATATTTTATATATACAGTATATATATATATATATATATATATATATAAAAATATATTGTTTTATAAAGAGTAATTAAAGGGTTACATTTGTCATATTAATTTAAAAAGGAATATGTTTTATCAACACAAACTGATTTGATCCTGAAATTCACTTGCTTGATTTACATCTCTAGGTCAGCGGCATTTACCGTATTTATCGGCGTATAACACGCACAGGCGTATAACATGCATCTTCATTTTAAGAGGGAAATTTCAGGAAAAAAATTTAAATTTCTAAATAAAAACTTTAATTTTATCTGTTAAATTGTTAGTTCGTTGTTGCGCCGTACACAAAACCCCACTTTACTTCACTACTTTACTTGTACCTGACGGGTACAAGTTCTCCTACCTCAGACAGCGAACTCTCGCAGTGCAGAGCGTTGCCGTGGTTACGCTCCGACGGCCGCGAGAATTAGACGTGAGGAAGGCGCGGCTTGCCGTTGCCTACTGATTGCCTCACACTCCACACGCTGCTACTGATCCACGCTGCTGTGCGGTATGTACGGAATATTACCGGTATATCGGCGGTGTATATGGTAAAAACATGGCTTCTTAACATTATATCAGCGTATAACACGCATACATCATTTGCCCCCTATTTTCAGGGGGAAAAAAGTGTGTGTTATATGCCGATAAATACGGTAATTATCAGTGTCACAGCCACAGGACTGAGGTTTGCAAAGTCAGCCTCCAAGCGGTACTGGAGCTAGTAGCCTGTCTGTACGCGACACAACAGCCATCCCATTGACACAACAGATAAACATACATGGACGGACACTCATGTTCTATGTGAATAGGTAACAAAACATATATCACATACACATTATTGGGGGGTATTCAATCTCCAGCCGCTATTTACGATAGGGGAAACAGCGGCAGGGCCCTATTCAATGCTGTCTTCCCCGACAGCATTGAACAGGGATCTCAGCAGAACGTGCCCGACCTTGGGCATGTTCTGCCGAGAACGGCCGGGAATTGAGGAACTCCCGGACGCCGATCGACGATTCCCGCCAGCATCTCGTGGCCACGCCCCCTTTTTGGCATCTGGCAAGCAGGACATTGAATCCCGCCTGTCGATTCAGTGTTGAGATGGCTGAGAACAGGACAGGGTGACAGCTGTCTGGCCAGCCCGTCAGTCATGACCCTGCATTGAATACCCCCCTAAATGTAGCACACACGTTACTTGTAGGAAGAGGGAATACATTAGTATACATAGGGGGCATTCAATCCCAGACAATATTTCTGGCCGGCATTTTCAAATAGATTAGGTGGAACTTAAATTTGGTCTGTTCAATGCCCATTTCTCCTGCTGTCGGAAACATTGCGACAGTCAGAAAGCCCGTAGATTGCCGAAAAATGGAATCGACAATCCAACGCCCATTTCGACAAGGCAGATTGAAAAGTCGAATCTGCATAGATGAGTCTCAATACTGATGGCCCATATTTCCGGCTTTTCGGAAATATGGGCCGGGATTGAATACCCCTAGCTTTCCAGCAATGACCTCCAAGCCCTTAAAATGTGTGTCCACATATGTCCGCTGTACAACTCGGTATATCTATACTGTACCAGAGTGTTCCTTGTGACCAACTCTTCTTAGTACCATGTGGAAGATATAGTTATAACAACAACAACTAGTAAGGAGTAAGGACGAAGTGTTGCCCTTGATGCTGCCTCTAGAATGTTACAGCTTGCGCTTTCTTTCTTCTCCTCACTCTTTCCAACTCCCCTCTGTTTCTTTTTTCTCCTGCTCTCTCTCCCTCTCTTCCTCCATGTCACTCTGAAACCACATCTGTCAATTACTCATCAGCACTTGATTTTTAGAATAACAGCATTATATTTATGCTATCTTTGGTAGTGTACTTTTTTCGGCTACACAGTGGTTTTTGTGACCAGTGTTTCGTGTGTACATTTCCCCTCTCTTCTATCGGGTGTATTATAGTAGATCTACACTTTGTAGGTCAACCCCATATGGTGGACATGCCTTAAGTCGACAGATAAAAGAAAGTGGGTATGGTCAACAGGGTCAAAAGGTCAACATGAGAATGGTTGTCACAATATTTATTTTTTTAAAGGGTTTTTTTGGGGTGTTCTTTTGTACATTTCACCATATCTAAGCAAAATCGGTGGAATCAGGTACACGAGCGGACTTAAAGCTTCGGGTACGGTGGCTTGCTAAACTTGCCACAGGTAAATGTAGTCCAAATCGAATTCCAATTGTAGCTCAAACGAACAGAAAATCGAGCAAACGAGGTAAAACGATGGAAAAGAGATTGCATTGACCATTTGTTTGTTAATCATTGTTATGTCAAATCTCTTGTACCTGTCTACCTCCGGCACGGCCTACCTTTTACCGGTTGAACTTCTAAACTATTGACTTTCAACCTATACATTATAACACCTCCTATTAAATACCTTTGGATAATGCTTTTATACTTTTTTGATGTGGCTAAAGATGTGTATTAGTGGCATTTAGGAGTGTCTGTGTTCTCATCACGTGGTACCACGTGATGAGTAATGTTCCAGGCAACACGCATGTTCCTCTGACAAGGGAAGGGAACTACTGTAGCGAATGGCTGTGAAAACCCGGACTTGACTTCACTGTGCATTCATCGAATCTCCCACCAGTACACCGGAGTGGAGGCATTCAGAGTGTAGCCTACGATCACTGGGAATCAGTGTGTACTGGATAGCAGGTGTCACACCATGGGCGGTATTCATTGAGGCTGATTCGCCAGGTTTTTATGGTGATTTTGTGCTGTAAGGCGAATTTCTGACTAAAACAGTGAATCACCCTATTCGATGACCAGATGGCGAATACATTTCAAGGTTTTTTTCGCCATGATTCACCGAGTAGCAATCGCTATCTTTTTATGGTGAAGTGGAAGGTGAACTTTTAAAATAAAGTGTTTTGTTTTTTACAATTGGTGTCAAAAAATCTGGAATTTTATTCTGAGGAGGGGCATGCTATTTTTATTCATGTGCTGTAAGCACATGAATATATATTTAATAAAAAAAAAATATATATATATATATTTTTTTTTTTTTTTACACAGACCAGCCAGCAGGGGGCCGGAGCCGAGCCGCTCATTAGATATTCATATATTCACTGCACCCGATCATTACATATGCATGATCGGGTGTAGTGAATATACCCGGTCCCCTGCTGGCACCCCCGGGGGGCAGCCTGTGCTGCCTGGCTCCCGGGGAGCCCACCTCCCCCCCCCACAAACGTTCTGGGGCAGGCAGGGAGACTTCCATCTCCCTGCCTGCCACCGTCCTCAGGCTCCCTGCGGCGTCCGCCGCAGGAGCTCAAATTCGCCAGTCAGGGGCAGCGAGCCCCTGACTCGTTGAATACCGGAGCCGGCGAGGCTCCGGAACGCAGCGAGCAGTGGCGAATGTGCAGCGAATCCTAAACAGGATTCGCTGCACGTCGCCAGTATTCACATTAAATACCACCCCATAAGTGATATCACTGGTTCTAACAAATTCAGAAATTGCAGCCCATTAAATGACTACCTCCTTTTCGTGTAAGTGAGGTACATGAAGAATGCCTAACTTTCCAAAGTCCTGTGTAGGCACTACACAAACCGTCGGGAAGTTAGGACAGCGGCCATTTTCACGTTCACAGTATAAAAATCGCCTGTGGAAAATGCAAACTCAACATTTTCCAGGATAACTGTGCACGAGAGCTAATCTCTGGCACAGCGCCAGCATCCACTCCAATGCTCCGTCAGGCGAAGGAAGAGAGGGCCTAGACGAAGACAGCACACAGACTTTCTCTTCTCTTAATATGCATAGGCTACAACTGTATCCACGGGAATTCGTTTTGGCGAATGTGCCCTTCAGACCATATTAAAAATGGGTAAAATAACAAGTTTAAATCAATAAAACACGGTTTACATAACAATAACATGAACATAACACAAACACTACAAAACAAAAATGCTGAACGGAAAACTGAAATCTTTATATGGAAAAAACAACATTGCTTAATCCAAACAGAACTACCCAGTGTAACACAATGCCTATTAAACTTCTAAGATCCAATTCAAATATGATCCAAATCTCATAAACCTAATCCAATACCTAGTAAAAACAAAACCTAACCCAAATCTTATAAAAACTCTACAGCTAACACCAACGTCATAAAGCACATGAATCTCTCTTACAGAATTTTTAAAGCGGCCTTGTATAAAATATGGTCCTGCTTTGTTTTGCTTTCATCTGTATTTTGGTACAATAAAAAGGAGTCCTGCTACCTTTCCCATTCCCCCATATTTACAGCACCGCGATAGCAGGACAGGAAGCAATTCACATAATAATATATTTAATCACTGTCAGGTTTATACAAATACTTTCAAGCCACTGAAGTTGTAGTACAGTAAACGGCGATATAGAATGGATAGAAATACATAAAGAAATATCCTTTAATTTTGTAGTAATTAACGAGGGCATTGAGAGTGATTGATTAGGCAGCAATTAACCAAAACGGACAGATCCAAAAAGCACGGTATCAGTCAAACTGTTAATGCAGAGATATTCTGGAACTACAAATCCCAGCGTACCTTGCCAAAAAGTTTCATGATTCTGAAAATAGGACTTTAAAGTTGTATGATACTCTGATGTTCATGCGACTGATAAATGATCATTGAACTACAATAATGGCCGCAGTAAGGATTTATTCTGCAAGTAATTGACAGAAATCGGCCATTTTGTGATGAGTATAAGTGGCAGCAAAGTGTGGGCATCTCGGGATAAACTTCCGGCACGTATCAGCACCCATCTTGTATGCAAGAAATGTGTCTCCAGAATCTCAGTTACGGTACCCAATCAGAGTGGCTCACTCAGAGGTTAGATGTTTGCCTGACCTGCGCCGATGTTGCGAATTCGTACACTGCTGCGAAGATTCCTGAGAGCCTTTCTATACACATTCTGGGGGCTGTTTTCTCAGCGTATTTTTCACATCTGAGGTGGCATTAGTGTATCGCTAGGTATTAGGCCCATGGACTATGTAGATATACAAAAGTTAAACCTTAGAAAGCCGCTAGAGATATTGCCAATGTGTACGCCAACCATACTAACACTCTGGTCCTCTAGCTGCTGCTGAATAATAGTGATCAGCTACCAGGCCATGGTGGGAATTGTGGTTCTACAACACCTTGAGATCTGGACATTGTATAACTCTGGTGAAGAGGAGGGAATCTCTGGCGCATAATAAAATGAGAGATGCATTTAAAGTAATACATTTATCTACTATGTGGGCGCTTTAGTTCTAATGTAGCCGTTACTTCCAGTAAGGTGGGATGGAGAGACAACTTAAGAACTTCCCATGAAAAGCAAACCACAGGAGATTCATTTTCGCCCATGCAGATTTAACATTGTTAAAAGTAGAAACTGCATTGTTGAAAATGGCCACTAAATTGTGGAATCTGCCGCTGTTTTTGATAAAAAACAAAAAACACATGGATCAACGAGTTTTACGGAAATCCATGTGTTGATGTTTTTTCCGACCGTCGAAAAATTTTCAACAGTCAGAGAGATTGAATATTCATCCTAGTCTTGTCAAAAAGTGCAAAAATGTCCGACTATCGGATATATCGGCACACATTAAATAACCCCCGCCCAAGTAATGATCTGGTAATCTATGGATCTTATGTTAAGTATTTGCTCTGGTGTCTTCCTTAGAGAGACTGCGTCCATAAACATATAAAATATGTACACACTGGGTGGTATTCAATTCTGCGGCGAGGGAGTTTTCTACGGCGAGGAAAAGCCATCCTCACCGTCAAACCCCCTAGCCGTATTAAATGTTTGGGCAGAATCCTCACTGTGAGAGGCCAGCGAGGATCCCTTTAAATGGCGAGGTTCGCCAGAAATGCAGTGAGTCTGCTGCATTTTGTGGCGAGTCCCACCATTTTAATTGTCACACCCGCCGTTTTCACCTCGCCAAAGGGAACCAGCGAGGTGGAAATGACGAGTGAAGGGAGGGAGTTGAATACTTGACTGCGCTATTGGCACTTCTCGCCATCATAGCTTGCCATCAGGGGCATTGAATACCCCTCATTATAATAAGTCTTAAGAGACCTGTTGTTTAGGTACCCAGGAGCATATGGCGCCTTAATCTTGCTCTGCGCCCTACACTACCTAGGCCTTGGAAGCATGGTTGCAGGTGTTAGAATTGACGCTGGAGAAAGGTACTATATTATGATGTAAAAAACATAGATGCAACAGGATTAAAGTGACTATATTATGAAAAAACTATTATGAAAAAAACAATGCTAGCTAATTTTCTTCAATTAAAATGACATGCATAATTTATATTGCACTGATACTAAACCTAAAAATGCACTAGAAACACATTTACTGTATATATAGTACACACAAGTCTTTTCTGCTTGATTCCTAGTTATAACCAGTGATGTAAAGATAATGCATTCAAATAAAGTCAACCATACCTGTCCAAGGAGAACGGGAAGCAAAATTTGGTGACGGTTTGTAGGACATCCTGTAAAGAAGAAGAGAGTGGTCAATCAGCATTATACTTTGTAGAGAGGCCCATTGCATGGTACAGGGATATGTTATTTCTACTGCATCAGCCAAAAACAGTACTGCAAGAAGATTGTGTACAACATAACAAAATGCTGTCAAAGTTACTAAAGGAAACAGTCGAGGCCCCTGAGTAAGGTGCTTTTGTAACCCCCGAAGCAACTACTCTGGCTGCACAAAAAGCAGAATTTAGCATATTTCTTACATTTGTGTCTGTTTCGATACACTTTTCTAGTTTTTCAAACTAAGCCTGAAACATCAGTACTGTGCAGAAAATCTGGGCAGTTATAGAAAAATGCTGCACAGTGCTATCAAAATAGAATTGTTGAAACTTTTTTTTTTTTTAATTAATAAAATGCAAAAATTAATTAAATGATGTGTCTTTCATTTGATGAACTAGGTTTCCTTGGCCGACCACTGCATCTACGCTGCTCAATATTGCCTATTTCTTTGTGCTTCTTCAAAAGATTTTGAATAGCACTTCTTGAAATCATAGATTGCTTTGAAATCTTTGCCTGGGAGAGACCTTGCTGATGCAGTAAAACTCCCTTATGTCTTCTTGCTGTGCTCAGTCTTGCCATGTATGTATAACCTGTGGCATGAACCTCACCTTTGTAGCAGAGTCTGGCTGTTTCTCATCCAGCCTCATACACAGCTGTTTCTGTTTCAGTTAATGACTAGGTTTAAACCTACATATGAAAATCATGCTCATTGTAACCTGTTTGGTATGATTGGTTTATAATACACCTGACTATAGTCCTGCAAAATCTCTGCCTCTGCAACTGTACCTAGAAAAATTGATGCTGTTTTGATAGGATTTTGAGATCATTTTGATTTCTCTTCATTAACTTAGCATTTTGTTAATTGAAATCGATAAACTATTAACATTTCTACTTTTTAAAGAATTCTTACTTTGCATGCATCATTTTTTACAGACCTGCCTAAAAGTATTTAAAAAAAAAAATCAACGAAACGCGTTGGTTGCTGCCTGCTGACTCCTCCTTTAGATAAGTTACATTCTCCTATATATACCTGTATTTTTTAAAAGTATTTTCTAAAAAGTATGTTTTTTAAGTATTTTTAAAAGTATTTCTCTCTTTTTTAAATGTATTTTTAGCTATTATATGTATTAAAAGTATCTATTTTCCCATACTGTGCAATATGCACATATCTTTATTAATAAATATAACATTTTTACTATTACTGTGCAGGTTATTCAGTCGGTGAACCCTTATCCTTTGTTTTCTATTTCTCTAAAAACGCCACTCACCACAGAAGAAAAATTTAAGGGATAGCTAACGCCCTAGATAAATAAGGGAATTACGTGCATATCACTAGCAATCAGGGGCGCCGATTTAAGTTTTTTTTCCGGTGGGTGCTCTCCCCCCTCCCCACAGACTACCCCCCCCCCCCCCCACCCACTGCTCGCTGTCAGGGATCCTGATTCCTGGCAGCCGCAGCGGGGTCCCAGCAGCGGATATGCTGTCAGCAGCAGGGTCCCTTCGGAAGATGGGAACTAGTAGCGGTATTAATACCACTACTAGTTCCCATCCACCAAAGGTACCCCCGCTGCTGACAGCATATCCGCTGCTGGGACCCCGCTGACGTAGCATGTGGGTGCTCCTCAATTTCCGTGGGTGCTCGTGCCCCGGAGCACCCACGGTTTTGGCGCCTATGCTAGCACTGCACTTTAATAACCTATCGTGACCCAATAAGGGTACATCAGCTATTTGAGGACACAAGTGGCGCCTCGCATATATTTCATAAAATATAAATATATATATATACACACTGGACCTTGATAAAGGGGCGTAAGGGCTCAGAAACGTTGGTGATTCAAGCTGCCAAAGTGTGGTCTATTTATTTTGAGTAACGCCACCCCCCCCCCCCCCCCCCACACGTGTTTGTATATCAGCAGCATCCCCTGCTCTGTCGGAGGGCACCGAGGTTGGATTTTTGTGTCACATAAATTGGACAGATTAGGAGTGCTTCCACCCCAGTATTGTATATATACATATATATATATATATATATATATATATATATATATATATATATATATATATATATATAGTACATGTGCAATTCTGCCTAAAATGCCACAAAAAACATACAAACCTACAGATGTGAAACCACCCAGCAGCAACGACTTGTTCACATTTATACATACGTGTTTGTAGGGTTAAAAAAATTAGCCATAAACTAAAATAATTCTGATAATGACCAACATAAGATGAATAATGCCACATAAATTAATGCAATGAATATTTCATGTTGTTTTAATCAAGTTTTCCAGGTATCAAACAGACATGAAAATTGGACGTGCTGAATTTTCCTTGCATCGAAAATACTAAAACAGGAAGAATCGCAGTTATATGGGATCCGGCAGGAGATGACAAACAATAAATACATCCAATATGCAATATTTTTGCCTATGCAACACATTTATATTGCATATGCAGGGGTAAAACAATGTACACGAGGAGGATGTTGTCACACAATGAGGAATTAATCAGAGAGCAGGGGGCTGCCTATAATGAGAAATCTGTTGAGAGGTATTGCCCCTCGAGGGACAGTCACCAGCCCCAGCATATGGGGTGCGGGAAACGAAACCGACCCTGTGCAACTGCCAATGCTGGTGGCTGTTACCTAGGAACCAGGGGCTCTGGGAACGCAGCACACATCAGGAGAGAGATGTGTCACAGAGGACCACAGAGCTTCCGATGACAATAATAAAGTCACTGGTGCCACTCACGTCTATGTCTGCCAGTGCCTTACTAATATATTCTCTTCTGAACGCAGGATAGAAACATTCAGAGGCACCAGATATTTAACACCCCCGATGTTGTTATTCCTTTTTACACCTCTTCCCAAGTTTATCAGCTTCTGTAAGTCAATGGAATAGAACTACAGAAAGAAAGTAGCAAAGAAGAAGGGAAACAAGTGAATTGTTAAACATTTCCTTACTGTATTGTAGTTTGGTGAACACTGCAAACAGCTCAAATAGTACAGGAAATACACAATGGAGTCATTCGTAAGCAAGCCGGGTAATAGGGTTGTACAGCCCTAACGGCAAGCAGGAGGAGCAATCTGTTTTTCACGTCCGAACAGTGGCCCTAATTCTGGTCTGCTCAGCCCCCAAGGGTGTTCGCAACGGGGGACTGATGTGAACACCTTTGCCAGATTGCGAAGGCACGGGGGGGGGATGTAGGCGGTCAAGGGGCGTTCGCATGAAAACGCTGGGTGTGCCCAAGGAAATGTTTGGCACTCCCATGCAAATGCACCTGGACACTTGGCTTCCGGAGGGGGAGCGGCTGACATCACAGGACAGGACGCCGCAAGTTGAATGCAGCAGAAACAGACTTGGATCTGCGAGCACTGTCAAAATCATTTGATGGTTGGCGATAATCAAATGATTTTGGTTCCGCACGCCTGTCAACGAATGGATGTTTATACAAAACATCGATTCGCAGTGCGGTGGGAATATTCGCTCGGAAGCGGGGGCTGGCATTCCTACAGCCGGAGGGCACCGTTTGAATGCTCGCTAAGCAGCGAAGTAACGCTGCTTAGGGAGCCCACCGGATCAGGCCCAGTATGCGCTAAACCGTATATATATATATATATATATATATATATATATATATATATATATATATATATATATATATATATATATATATATATATATATATAGCATTGCAGGTGGATTTGGCACTCCCAACCAATAATGTACACGAGTCAATAGGTAAGTATTAGCAACATTTCAACGTCATTTATTAGACGTTTTCATCGAAGCCTGATGAAAACGTCTAATAAATGACGTTGAAACGTTGCTAATACTTATTGGTTGGGAGTGCCGCATCTACCTGCAATGCTGTTACATTTTCCTGGTGAAGGCACCCAACATATTTGAATAAGCGTTGGAGCTGTGGATGTGCCGGTCGTCCGTCCAAATTATATATATATTATTAATTATTATTAATTATTATTAATTATATTATATTATATTAATTATTATTAATTATATATATATATGAAAGTGAGGTCCTACATGGGTCACGTTAATTCTATTCTCTAACGAGTGGAGGGTGCTAATAGCTTAATTATTTATATTGCGGTAGGAGGGGTGTTCACGGAACATACGCCTAAAGCAAAAAGGGACCGGCGTAATAAATGAGACACCAGTGTGCACGGGGACCGCTCTCCTGGTCACAAGTAATGAATTATCACCGCTCACTGAACGGCTGTTCCTCACTTCATTTATTTCCAAACGGCGTCTATTGTTCCATAAACAAGCAATATCAATCTAATTACCTGCCCAATGGGGCGGAGAGGACCGCTGATTCAAGACATTTTGCGGCATTTTTAACCCTTTCTGTGCCAGTCCATGTAACTTACGGCATCTTAACCTCCACTCTCCGCGGTTGACCCTCGTGATTGCACCACTCAAGCCTAATCAGGTGGAGATAAACTTCCCTGTACTGCGGCCTCCGGGCTACATACTCCAGCATGGTCCCTATCTTGTGCACAGAGAGGAGCTCAGACGCACCACACGTGTAATAAATGACTGTGTAATCGGAAGAGGTGGAAGCAGCAGCCAGATGTTTAGCATCACACGTCTGAGGCGGAACAGTGCGTCCTCCTCTGACAGCCTGCAATCTTCACCTCTGCTTACCCTGCTTTTACACACTTAGGGGCACACAGATAGGGCTGGTGGGGGGTATATTTGTTACAGCTGAAGGAGTGCTCCACAGGCTCAAGTTTCCACCAGTGGGAGGATATGAATCCTCACAAAATCAAACACTTTCTTGAATGATTCCCTAATATCTCTGTGTGTGTGTGTGTGTGTATATAGGAATTATTTACATTATGTGAATGTATTCCATTAGCAATGGGAGAAGAGGATACAGAAAAAAAAATGCACAGTAAATATGACAAAATAAAGTTGTCAAAATAAAGACGACCGTGTTAAACAATGCAGTGTTCATTCTAGCACCCTGCGGCTTGTAAAATCCTTGCAGTTCCTCCTTCCTGCATGGGGTGGCGCTGTCTGCTGTGGTGTTTCTACCACAGTCTTGTTGGTATCTCAAAACTGAGGTACCAGATTGTGCTAGAAACAGCACAGCAGACAGCTCCACCTCATGCAGGCAGGAGGAACTGCAAGGATTTTACAAGCTGCAGGGAATTTGAATGAACACTACTAAAGTGAAGATCGGTTACATTGTATTGAGCCCAGTACACACAAGACGATGGAAGCCCCATGCTGAGCGATGTGATTAAGCACAGATCGCTCAGCATACATCGCTGATACACACGCGATGCACCAGAGATTTGTGCTGAGCGATCTGTGCTGACTAGCGTTCTCTGGTGAGAACACTGGGAATCCGACCAAATTCTGACAGCAAGTATGCAGTCAAAATCTAGTGCGGTGATGGTGACCCTAGGAACGGTCATCGCTGTCACTATGAGGTGTCCACATAAAATGATGTATGCGGAATTTGTAAGTAATCTAGTCAGATCGCTCGGAAATAGCATAAATCGCTGGCAATATGCATATTGCCAGCAATTGGAGTGTGCACCGGCGGGGTGCGTGCTCCCGTTTTCAGCCCCCTAATGGTCGCCGGTCAGAGGGGCTTGCTCCTCCGACCAGCGACTTCCCCTGCCTCTTCTCCCGGCAGTGTGTCATTTTCATCAGCGACCATCTATGGTCGCAGATGAAAACGGGAAACTGAGCAATATTAGTGTTCATTCTAGCACCCGCCATCTATGAAAACCCATGCAGTTCCTCTTACCTGCCTGGGGTGTCGCTGTCTGCTGTAGTGCTTCTAGCACAGGTCTGGTTTGCATATCAGTGCTGATATACAGACCACACTGTGCTAGAAGCACTACAGCAGACAGCGACACCCCAGGCATGGAAGAGGAACTGCTTGGGTTTTCAAAGATGGCGGGTGCTAGAATGAATGCAATATACTGCTAGCAATATTTTGCCAGTGATCAAATTGCTCCGTGTGCACGCACCTTAAGTGATACATACATTAAAACAAAAACAAAAAAGATTTTCTGAGCATCATTAGTGCATACACAAGGGGGAATTTAAGGTCGACACCTGAAATAGTCGACTTAATGCTGGTGTTGACTTTCAGGCTTCTGGACCTTACCCCTGTTGACCTATTTGGGGTGGTGGACCCAATGGCCCATACCCATAATAAATAGGAAGAAATACATCTGGTTTGGCACAAACTGGTTTACTTATCACCCAGGATGCCTGCCCACATTTTGATCTCTGGAACACTGTCTGGGTTGTAGATCTGGCTGGCAAGGTGGAAAAAACCAAGCGGTAATGTCAAAGTGCAGCCTAATAAAATCTTAGCATAACCCCCTTTATTATTGTCAGCTTTTTACATTTTTCTTTCAATCCAATTCTTGATCTCGCCTCATCTCTATCTGTTGCCCATCTTTATTCCGAGTGCCTATCATACATCGAATCTTATTAAATTTTTTAAAAACGGGTCTAAAAATAAATAAATCAGCATTTAAATATCTGGTCACCCCCGGAAGGTGCAAAAGGTGTCCCAATGGAAGTCTACAAAATGATATGGTGGTTTCCACTCTGCGGGCATATAACACAACTCATTTGCAGTAAGTAAAAGGCTGGATCCCTCTGATGAGCCTATGATAGCCCCTCTGTAACCCTGAGTCACACAGAAATGTGGTCTTCTGCTAAATAAAATACTGTTTTTTTTTGCCAAGTGTTCTGAATACTGTGTGAAAAACACCCGCGTTAGGACCAATCAGCCCAATATCTACTATCAGAAGACGAAGAGCATCACATCATCTTGGCCTGAATATCCGTGTGCTTTCCTGTACAAACGGGGAAATGTATGTGACATCTTAGAACATAATTTGTACTGAAGGCTTGCAATCTGTGCGGGTAAATTACCTTTAGTAGCTTGATCTGATAATCATTCATGTTGGGATATTTGCTCAGCAGATTCATTGTTTGATGTTTTCACATCATTGTAAAAAAAAAAAAATACAAGTATTTCTGTGATCATCCAGAGCTGCGATATGACAGTTCTGTCCGCCCTTACACAGAGGTGGCCGTTAGAGATTTGTTACTAGAACTTTAGCGCATACAGCCTCGTATTGTACATCCTTTACGCTCCATGACATTCGGTAACATTTAGCTCAAACTGGATGTATTTTTTCTTTCCTTTGGTAAATACAATCCTTCATAAAAAGGTATCACCAGTAATGGTGCCCATACACTATGCGATGCGCACCGTGTATTTTAAACGACAGTAGATTGCATCGCATCTAGTTCAAACCGCATGTGATGGGCCAAAGCGCTGTGCGTTTTGAACTGGACACAATGTAAAACTAGTTCATCAGATCGACAGGCATTGGGTCAACACCATTAGATCATCATGGGTCTAGGTTGACAGGTAATTAGGTCGACACAGGCATTATGTCAACAGTCAAAAAGGTCAACATGGATTTTTCACAGTTTTTTTGAGCCGACATGCGGTATTTCATGCCCTACCATCCACTAGGTCACGGCGGGAGAATAAAATAGTGTGTTGAGCGTAGCGAGCCACCGTGCCCGAAGCATGGCGAGTGCAGCGAACCATGTGAGGGGACGCGGTGCTACGTTTCAGTGTCTGTGTCGACTGTGTCGAAATGCGGGTTAAAAAAAAAGGTGAAACCCCCCCCGTTGACCTTTTACCTGTCGGCCTTGCCCATGTTGACCTATTGACCTGTTGACTTAGACCCATGTCAACCTTTTTGTATGTCGACCCAATAGTGTCGATCCAATGCTTGTCAACCAGTCTCTTGTAGACCTAATGATCCATACGTTTCAAAAAATACGGGCAGCACATACTTTGTATGCTGTGTGATCCTGCGCACATATTGCGCTACATGCACCGTGTATTGGTGGCATAAGCAAGTACAAGTTTCAGCCCCAATAATTACATTTTAAGCAAACTTCTTACGTGAGAGATAATTAGAAGCAGGTAAAGCCCTTATATCGTTAAAACAGTTCATTCATCTACAATGGGTTGATATTGATCTAAAGATCATTTTTAAATATAAATTTTGTGGTCAGTGGCAGCAGGTCAGATGTACAAAATAATACGGATCCCAATGCTCCTGGCGACTGCTCTGTTCGCGGTACTCTGTGCATGTGGTTAGGGCGGTCTGACATTATGTAAACATGGTGCTAATTCAGTAGTGATTGCAGAAGTGCCAAAATCGCAATCAGCCAATGTCGCTCTTCTGCACAAGTGCATCGGCCGCAAGGCGCGTGTACAGAGCTCAAAGTACGGTCGCATCCCGGAAGGATGCAATAGCTGTTTAATGGACAGCGGCAGGCACCGGGTGGAGTTTACGGGGAGTGGTCCAGACAAAAAAATAAAATAAAATTGACAGCAAAAAGCAGGAGATTTATGCGATGAGACTGCAATTATATTGTGATCCCAGGGCGTTTCTCTTCATCCTGGGCGGCCCCCAGCATGCGCTAACATGTAGTCGCAGTTTTGCTATTTTACAAAACTGCGACTGCTTATGAATTAGCCCAACAGGGCGCTCATGCTAATATCTGAATGAGTTTAAAGAAGCCAAATCTAGATAACAATTTGGAACTTTATGGTCGGACTTATTATATCTCATAAGTTGTATTTATGAAATGAGTTTCTTAATTCAGTGTGCCCTATTTTGTTTGTGAAAGCCTCTCAAAAAGGTTCAATTTAATGATTTTGGTAAATTATTAACCCTACATATTAGGAGAAATATAACACATTTAATTTCAAGATGGCTCCATGGAATTGGGTTGGGTGTTGGCGGCCTATGCAACTTGCGCCCCAACAAAATAATACTGGGACCAACATAAATGCAGATCTTTTCATTGAGAATTATATAGTTGCAGAGATCCTTCCTGGGGACGTACAAACCAACAATAACGTATACGTCGTTCCAGAAGTTCATCAGTGTAACAAGACATTTTGCATAAATGTTTTGTATAAAGTCTGGCAGCCATATTTATGGGCATATTTGGAAACAATCCACCTGGTTTCGCTTGGAAAATTTCCAGTTGTCATATTGCTCTGTCTGTTACATTTTATACGCACCACTTTAAGGGGAGTATTCAATCTCATTTTATTTACCTCGTGCAGTCGACTTTATTATGGTTAGGGTTTGCTCGACTGAAATATTTTTCCCTGCAAGCAGTGATCTCGCCAATTCAAAGTGTCAGTCCTCGAAATCTCCTCCTGTTGACGTTTGGAACGCCCATAACTCGCAACATTGTATAAACTCGCCTTCGCGCCATGTCCGCGCCTATAAAAAGGCTTGTAACTCGTGTTCCCTCGCCTATTCCTGTTATGACTGGCTTTTGGTTAGATACGGAGTATTGTTCCTGTGGGATTTCTTCACTTTTGTTCACGCGCATTGTGCAAAATCCAGCTTCTTTGACAGCTCTAACTTTGCAGGTAATTAATATATATATTTTTTATTGGTTTTGGTCGGTGATAATGCTGTTAGCGTCGAGCCATGAACTCTGTACATCGTCGTGTTCAGATGCAAGGTAATGATTTTTTTCTTGTTATTAACATGTCTTGTGTGGCAAACTATTTCACAATAAAATACAAACATCACGCCTCAAGATGAAGGCGAGCAAAACACCCAGAATAATTGCCTAAAGTGTGTCGAGAAATACCTCCATACCTGAACATTGAATAGGGTGCGTGTCAAATCGATTAAAAAAAGGGTCCAAAGAGCTCGGTTACTCAAGATCACATAATCTCGACAGGCGAGCAAAACGAAATGAGAAAAAAAAAAAACCCTAGCGCGGAAAAAAACCAAAGGATTGAATATCCGAGATGCAAAAAAAAACAAAATTCTCAGGTGAACTCCATGAAACGCTGGATGGCGACCGAGCTCGACAGACATTGAATACCCCCCTAAATCTACTTAAGTGGGAAACTAACGCCATCCACAACCTAAAATGATCTTAAAAGCCAATATTAGTGTATTTGAAATAAAGCAAGAGAAACTGAGCAAGCAATACCGTCTGTATAAACTTCAGTATTTGTACTATAAAAGTCTGGCGTGGATGTCTTTCAGGCAGACCCAATGACCCAATAAGTGTGATCACCATACTCCTGCCTCATTTATTTCACAAAGTATGTCAGAGAACCAAACAATCAATGAGTGCCTGTGTTACCATCAATACGTTCCGTCTTAAATATATTGAGCAGATCTGGACTTGGCTCAGACGCATTGAGCGGCTCCAAATGTCAAGCTACGATTTGATTACGAAGAGGCTACAACCTTGGGATGAGGAGGCAGGTGGCGAACGTCCCGATCAAGCAGTGACACTGAGGAGCCTTCTCCCTCTGGGGACACAGGTCAGACATTGCACTTTAAATGGAAACACTTGCTATGGATCCATTTGTTCCCACTTCATAAAAAAAAGAGATATTATCATTTACAAAAAAAAAAAAACAACAACTTACAAACTGAGCAGTAAAACAACAAAGGAGCCCGGTGTGTGCACATCTGATGACTGGCTTGCTGTATTTAAACAGAATTAAGGGATTGTATAAAAAGTTAGATCACTTGGCCTTAATGTAGAAAGGGAATAATCACAACCAGCAATAGACAAATAGAGATTAATTTATAAAACAATAAAAAAAAAAAAACGAAACATTCTATAAAATGCAAAAACACTCTACGAACTCCAATAATCTGCAAAAATTCAGAAGATTGTCAAAATCCGGCATGTTATAAATACAGTCGACGATAGTTTTTCAGATTGAATCAGTGATATAAGATTATCCAAGGGCGCCTATCAGGACAACATTTTCTATGTGTTGATTGGCAGGATTTGCACATGATGCCATCCCCGCATAGTAAAATCTTTATTGGTAAAAGTGCCCCCAGCGGGCTTCTCCGTGAATGCGCTTGATACCAATGTGTCATGTTTGGTGCCCGTTTATAGATAAATTTAGGGGTTTATTTTTGTAAAATGATGTTCAGTTCAGAAAGATGACGCAAGCAAAAGGTAGACATGGCTAAGGTCGACACTAAAAGGCCTCCATGAAGGTTTTTATTTATTTATTTTTTAACGAAAAACTCTGGCCTGAAGTATGGCAAGTGATGCCGGCCATGTGAGCAGACGTGGTACACTCATTGGAGCTACAGGTGCTCAGGTGTCGACAAAGACAAAAAAAATAACAACAAAGATAACATTTCATGCATCAACCTTTTCTGTGCCGACGCCCGTTTGTCACTGAAGACCTTGTGCATGTCGATATAGACATTGTCAACCTAACAGTCCACACTCGGAAGACTGCTACCAGACATTTCCTTGGTCTCCAAGTCACATTACGTGTAACGGGACTTGTTGCACACAAAGGCCCTTATTCTAGTTGAATCGGACGGATGGGTATTTTGGACGGGCACTGAGTGTTCTTAGCCCCGCCTACCGTACAGATCGCTCACACCGTCCGAATGCAGTAAGACGCCGAGCGAATGGACTGTGAATAGATGTTTCATGCGAACACCTCCCCCATCTGTGGGAACTTCCCCCATTCTCCAATGGTCGCCGACCATCAAATGATGGACCGAGTTGTCAGGCAGCACCGAGTGCTCAAGACCACTCAGACATTTTTCCGTATGAAAGCAGGGATATGGGTGGGCAGCTGACATCCGGATATGTCATATGTCTGCCCCCCACACGTGTGTCACAGCCAGATTACCATACGTACGCCCAGCATTTTTATGGGAACGCCCATGAAACGTGGGGCGTACGCATATGGTAAATGAGCCCAAACAGCCCTTCACGCCCCTCTCCTACCCCTGCTCGGATGGCTCCGACCGATCGTTTTCTGCACAGAATTCACGCCATGTTCGGACATGCGAGGCGTTCGCACATGCGCAGAAACGCCTCTGCACATGCGCTAACACCAAACATCGGCCGTCCGACTGCACACGCAGCTGTCCGACTCAATCAGAATAAGGGCTAATGGACAGATGTATGAGTACACATCTATAGTACGGGAATGTAAATATAGTGACCTGTTTCTTGGGTTCCTGTCTTGATGGCTTCATATTTAGGCAGTCCAAGTTTTTCAACAAGTTTGAAAGTGGCAGGTTGTCCAGTGGCTGATTTTAGTTTTGATATTCATATTTTTTGTTAGGTTTGATAGTGTAAGTATCAATGATAAAGGGGAAGATTTAATCACACCTAATGCTGGGTATACATTATACAATTTTGTGGGCAATCCACCTGAATTGCCCAGATAATTGTTCAGTGTGTGGGACATTGGTCCACATGTCATATCATCCAGCAATTTACTAAAATGTAGGTGCTACCGCTCAATGAACAAAAATATTGTTCCCCTGAAGTCTGTCTGAAACGCGTAGGATGTTTTTGTATTGCCGTTTTGCCTGATGAAGAATCAAATAAAAACTATTGGATGAACATTGCCTATTGCTTCACTGAACTACACATTTTAACCTCTAGCTTCTGCTACTTTCTTATTAACACACTTATACAGTAGCTTAGTTTTTTCACTTGTGTGCTGCCCTGGGATGAATGGCTTATGCTGGACTTTTTGGGGTTCCGCACCCCAGATTCAAACTTAGTATTAGGGACACACCAGAAATGAGGTCACCGTGAAGCTGGTTGGTGGGCAAATATTTATTGGCTAATTGGTATACCAAGAACCTCTATTATTGATTGATTGATTGATAATATGGAGTGTGCATCTGCGCCATGTGTTTTTCTTTGCAGAACTACAAGTCCCAGCATGATAGCACCTCATGTATATAGGGTATGCATTCTAAGATAAACCCCCCCCCCATAAGCTAAAATTGTGTATACCTGAAGGTTGGGACACCTTCAACTAAGAGTAGCAGCTCGCCCACCTGATCTGAATATTATTTCACCAGCTTGGTCCCTGGTAGCCACAGACTGCAAACTGTAGGCACAATGATGGTAAGACCTAAAAATTGACACTTATTGCTAGTCTTGGGGATGGATTTGGGGCGCGGCTCCCCTTGGGTTGGTGTAACCGAGTTGCTTTTGGGGTGGCACACCCTAACATTTATTTAGCACTATTTATTTTTCACTAATATTATACTTTCTCTAGCACTACACATTTTAACCTCTAGCTTCTGCTACTTTCTTATTAACACACTTATAGCTTGTGTGCTGCCCTGGGGTGACTGGCTTATGCTGGCCTTTTTGGGGTTCCGCGCCCCAGATTCAAACTTAGTATAAGGGACCCACCAGAAATGAGGCAACCAATGAGAACTAAAGTATCCTCTATGAATTGCATAATATAAAATTATACAGAGCAGCCGATTGGTTGCCATGGGCAACTTCTCCACCGGCTTACTTCTCCTCTCTGATCACTGCTTCATACATCTAAGTATTTGGTATGCATTGTCGACATTCACAATGTCGACTGTCATTATTTAGACACCATGACGTAGACGTGTTCCTTACGGTGACAGACAAAATGTTAACACATACCCTCCAACATGACCCATTCCATTAGGTACAAAATGCTCTGTTCCTGGACTTCCCTTTAAGTAGCAGTTACAGAGGTGGGGCTCAAGCACAGTACAAAATTCAAAGAGGGGGAGTAACATCAACTGCCAGTGAGTCCAGGACAGTGATGTTTGGGGTGGCAATATATGTGGCTACCTTTTTGAATATTGGACTGTGCTGCAGCCTCACCTCTGCAACTGCTACTGGCAGGGAAGTCCAGAAACAGAGCATTTTGTACCTAATGGAATGGGTCATGTTGGAGGGTATTTTAACATGTTCAGAATGTCGACAACCACAAGAGAAACTGTTACATGAAGTCGATATCGAATGTTAAGCATAACTTTAAAAATTCAACATTACGATATTAACCTTTTTACTGTTGCTATTGTCATTGTTAGTAATATGACTGAATACTGCGAATACACTGAAACAGAATTGTCGGAGAAGAAATAGCTGTAAGCGGAAAGCTAGTTATTCCAAAATATGCATTTATTCAGATTGCAATGATGAAAACAAATAAAAACAGTAGACCAGCAGGATAATATTTCTAGTAGAATGTAAACCGTTCCCAACATCATTACCACGGCTCACTTGAGACCTGCCTTGGGCATATGCAAAATCCTATTGTTCAACTACAGATGCCCAAACGCTGCTTGGCAAAAGGCAGCAAGAGGGAGGTGGCATAAAGGGGCCTTGATCAGAGCGAAATAAAATAAAAAATACTTACAGTAAAAGTTGCAACACAAAATATAATACAGTTTAGTTCTATGAATGGTGTACAGATCTGAATGCTTTCATTAGAGCACATATAGTCTTTGCTGTAGCACTTCAGCGTATATATATGTCTGCAATGATTTTAGGAATAAAGGTGTATGCTGGACATTTCTTCTATATTACAATGAGCGAACATAGATATTTCTCCCTGTGTTTAATTATAAGTGTATACCGATATAATAACGTATTAAGGGCACTTGCACTAACACACGTTACAATATGCGAAATGTTGGTGAGAATTTGGGCAGCGTTTTTAATTTTCTCTTGGCTTTTTTATTCCGCTCCTCTCTTGCAAACTGGCTGCCAGTCTTTGTAGCCTGAATTCTATGTCGTTAATTGGGAGCTGTGGTAATGAGGAAACTGCCTTGTATTCATCAGAGAGGAGGCGGATTGAAAGCAACTGACAAATGCTGTTCATGAACCCTGGCAATCCTCTCTCTGGACAAGGCGCCCTTGAGCCTGCCTGGGTCTAATCAATAACACTTTATGTGCTAGTAAAGGAACAAGACGGTGGTGTCCAGCAACATCATCAAGGAAAATAAATATTAAAATATTGCCTAGAGACACATTTCTGTACAGTGGGCGCTAATCTATTCGTGTAACTTTGCAAAAGTTATGGAGATAAAGTTCACTGAAGTATCAAAGGTAAAGAATGACAACAAGTGATTCCTCATTTGGTACATACTATTATTTGGTAAACACAGTGTCATGTGACAAAACAAAATACAGGGCAGCGGTAGATGCAATAGGTGATTACACGGTTTCAACTAATGTAATAAATATACAGGCTGAGTATCCCTTATCCAAACTGCTCGGGAACAGAAGAATTTGGGAATATTTGTATATTTGAATGAGGTATCTTGCATTTATGCTGTATAAGCACATCACACACATGTAGTGTTCCCGCTAGGCTGTTTTAGCGGGGCGCTGCGCCCTGCCCGATTTTTAAAGGGCAGAATGCGCCCTGCCCCTCTAGAAGCGCCCCGCTAAAACAGCCTGCTGCCTGCCCACCGGAGTGCACCGGTGAAGCCCAGCGCCGCCATAGATTGCGGTGCACGGCGCTTTCCCGGCAGCTCAGGGACTTAGTTACGGCCGGGCACACCCCCTTCAGTGTCGCGGCGGCCCGGGCGCGCCCCCTTTAGTGACGCGGCGGCCCGGGCACGCCCCCTTCAGTGACGCGGCGGCCTGGGCACGCCCCCAATTGTGACCGCGGCGGCCCGGACACGCCCCCAATTGTGACGCTGCGGCCCGGGCACGCCCCCAATTGTGACGTTGGCGTGCACGGTCCGCCCCTCCAGCGCCCTGCCCCGTTTGGTTCCTAGAAGGAACACTACACATGAAATACACAAATATATTTTATTTGTGCATGAAACCAGGTGAAACAAGGTTTTAAAAATATATAACAGTTTGTGTACTATCTCAGGCACTGAATGTGAATGCCAAGCAATCACGTCCTTGCACATATTTAGTGCCAGTTACATGTTATTTCCCCAGTAGTGCCAGTTACAGATGTACCCAGTAGGTTTTTAGCAAAAAAATAAAACTACATTTTGGAGACTATGGTTTTCAAAATAATTTGGATAAGGGATATTTAGATAAGGGATACTCAACCTGTATTAAGATATAGAGTATACATGTACAGTACATATATAGAGAGAATGAGGAGCTTCAAAAAAATGGCACCCGGAGTGCAGACCTGTAATTGCACTGAACTGCACTCCGGCGTGCCTGAGCTCCGTCCAGCGGGGAGCGCGTGAAGCCGCCCAGCAGCACAGCACCCAGCTGCTGGGAGGAAGGACTGTAGACCGCGCCAGACCGTGACAACTGCCTCACAGGACTGGGGTCATGTGTTTGATTCCCACCATGGCCCAAACTGTGCGGAGTTTGTATATTCTCCCCTGGCTTGCGTGGGTTTCCTCCGGGTACTTCAGTTTCCTCCCACACTCCAAAAATATACTGGTACTTTAGGTTAATTGGCTCACAACAAATTCTAAGTTTCCAAGTGAAAATAATGGTTAGTTTATGCATTATGCAAGATTTCTACTCTGTAAATTAATATCAGCATCTTTCAAGTTAAAATGGCCATTTGCAGCATAACAGTTACAATTGTGTGTATCTTATAGTCAAGCTGCTGAAAAGCAAAAAGGAGTTTATAGAAGGAGTGGGAGAACCAATTAAGAGATTTTTTAGGTGGATTTGTGTTTTGATTCCAGAAACTTCTGTAAGTAAAGATATAAAATAATTATATTAATGGTAAAATACAAATAAAGTTATACAGATATACCATGGAAACCCAGGGCATACAATTTGGTTGACTTTGATATAACAATGCCCTGGTATAATCTAGTAATACAATGCCGAGTATATACATTTTGTTACCAAGAGTGGAGTTGTTGATAGAACATATGTCGCGTATAATGATCCTTAGAACCAAATTACTATTACTTTCTATTATGTCTGATTTTTTTTTCTAATCTTGCTCCTTTGCTTTTAACTCACAAACTGCTGTTACGATTGGGGGTAGAGAGCAACCAATCAGGTAGTCTCTATTATTTTCTAGGATGCAAGAGATAAATTATAGCTACAACATGATTGTTTGTAATTGTAATGCCAACAATTTACATTTTTTTAAGTTTTACTGGTGTTAAGGGGTGTACACACAGTGAGATTTTGGCAGGAGATGTTGACTAGTCAAAATCTCCCTATTTTTCTCCTGCTTAGTCAATATTGTCTAGCATAGACAAATAGATTTTCACTACACCATAGACCAGGGGTGTCAAACACACGGCCCGCGGGCCAAACCCGGCCCGCCAGACCTCTTCATGTGGCCCGCGCAGCCACCGCCAGCCTTCACCTTTTATTCTCGATTTTTTTTTAAACAAGAAAGCCGCCTCTTCAGCGCATGTGCAGCAGCCTACAAGCCAGAGAACGTCTGCCCTCTAGCGCAGTGCCGTCGGTCGTCAACCCCTCTTCCGCTCCCACATGCTGTATAAGAGCCAGAGAGAGGAAAGAGCAGGTCCGTCGTGGTGAATGGTGCTGCTGCTGCTGTGCGCTCCAGGTCACTTACTGCTGAGTGTGCACTGCACAGTGACCGGGAGCACGCTGCCCCCCACTCCTGGATAGATAGTGCGAGGAGCGCTACTCACAGGAGGGAGGGGGAAATGCGCCTGTGTGAGAGCGCAGCTGTGTCCTTGGTGGTGGAGCAGCTCAGACTGGAGTGAACGCATCAGAGCGGGTAAGTGTCAAACTCTCTGCCTATGTGTGTGTGTGTGTGCACTGGCACATTGCAGCCCATCATTAATTGCTGTGTCCCATGATAATAAGCAGGACATATGCCCTAAGACTGAGTGCTGCCCCCCTGTGCAGGCAGCGTGTGCCCTAATGCACTGCAGTTCACAGCAATAGCAGGAAGGAAATGCTACTGCTGAGTTACAGTGGTATTATTTGGGACATACTTGTATAAAGGACACTATTATGATAATAAAGAGTGGACACATAGTCCTACAGATACAACCGGCCCTTTGAGGGTGACCAAACTGCTGATGCGGCCCCGATGAATTTGAGTTTGACACCCCTGCCATAGACTCATTACTTAAGGTGTGTACACACTGGGAGATTTTAGCTAATGGACAATTTTGACTAAGCAATTTTGAGAGAGATTTTGGCTAGATGCACTGGAGATTTTGACTAAGCGATTTTGTCTAAGCAATGATAGTCTATAATCTAGTCAAAATTTACTTGCCTGCACAGTCAATCTATGATAAGCAATTTCTGCTAGACAATATTGATTAAGCAGGGGAAAAATAGGGAGATTTTGGCTAACCTTCTAGGAGATTTTGACTATCTAGTCAAAATCTCCTGTTAAATGTTCTCCGTGTGTACACCTAATGATAGTCTATGATCTAGTCAAAATTGTCTTGGCTGCACAGTCAATCTATACTAAGCAATCTATGCTAGACAATTTTGGCTAAGCAGGAAAAAAAATAGGAAGATTTTGGCTAACCTTCCAAGAAAATCTCCTGCCAAAATCTCACCATGCGTATATCCCTTTAGAAAAAATCCCTTAGTCAAAATCTCCAGTGCATCTAGCCGAAATCTCTTTCAAATTGCTTATTCAAAGATGTCCATCAGCCAATATCTCACCGTGTGTATGGGGCTTTAGAGTGGAAAGGTCAGGTTTCAAATGGCAAAATAATGTAATCTAAGAGGCAACAATCCTAGTATTGGTAATATTCCCAGAACACAGATCAATACATCTAGTATTAGTGTGCAATCAGTGGTTTTAGAAGTAGTAAAAGTGTGTAGACCCATTGTACATGGATGATACACACTACGCAGTGGCTTAAAATCCAACTGTGATCTGCGGGGGGATGCTCTAAACATCCGCACCCCCTTACCGCCGCCCATCGCCAGCTACCGCAAGCATTATTATCGCATATGCTCTAACATATGCGATAATTATCACAAAAGACAGCTCTTGCGTTAAGCGCTGTCTTTTGCGTTGACCCGGCGATGAGCGGCGGGTTCCCGACGGCTCCTACCCTCCCTCTCTTACCCGGCTGCTGTCTGCTGCTGCTGGAGGGGGGGCTGGCTCTCCTCCTCCCTGCTCCCAGAAGAGTATGTAAAGTGCAGGGAGGAGGAGATCACAGGTCCGGGCAGCACATCTCTGTGCTGCCCGGACAAAGGTGAGGGGGGTCAGTGCGGGGCGGCGGTGGGTCGCGTTAGAAGCCCATAGGCTTCTATAGGGCATCGCCAGTTTTTCTGGCGATGCCCCCCGCCGCGGCAACCTGGTGGGGGATGCTCAGAGCATCCCAAAATGCAGTAAAAACCCAGATAATTGGGTTTTTACCGCATTTTTAGTTTAGAGAATCTCCCCCCTGATAAGATTCAGAAGAGGTCATAGGCCAGCTACACACCAGAATAACGGCCATATATTCCGTGGTTGGGCTGAATTCCCTTTGACCTAGACTATGTAAGATTGGCCGTGCATACTACACAATATAATTAACGTCAGAATGAAACCTCGTTATGTCCTTCTTTACACCAAACGCCAAGGCCCACGATCATCTGATCATTGCATGGACAACCAAACGATGTTGCATGTGACTCACTGGAGTACGCAACTGTGCATACACAATAGGAAATATGTAATAACGGAACGGCAAATTGCCCTATAGCGCTCTATTGTGTACCCACACATACCGACCGATTGAAAACTATTTTTACAAGATCTCAGAACAAAATAGGAATGAAACCATCTCTGAATCGCACTTTAAAGATAAACAGACAAGATTCAAATCAACACAAGTGGAATACAGTCTAGACATAGCAACTAGCCTAAATACAAAAGCACAGTCGTGGCTATTTAGTGACCCTGTCCATATTTCAACATATATTGAAAAAAAAAGAAAAAGTGCAAATGCAGATTATCCAAATGAGATAATATTCTAAGCTGCAGCATATACTTAAGTTACCGCGCCACACGAAAAGACCGTGGGAGGGCACAAAACAATGTTAAAGGTCAGTTCATAAAAACGGTAACACGGGATGTCCAAATCATTAACATTCAATGATTCCGAGGACACAGATGGGCATTTTTTTACTTGCAAAATTCTTGAATTTTTTTGAAAGTTCATTATTGTTGTTCTTTATTCAAACCCTCCCCATCCCCAGGCTAAGTCTCAAACACACCCCCAGCATGGATTAAACACTATGTGGAGCCTTCACACACCAGGGTCTCCGGGCGTTTACTACAGAGAGGAGAGATCCGTCATTGCACGTCCCTCCTGAGACACAGGCAGCAGATGCAATGAAATCAGTGACAGCAACAAAACTGTATTATAAGTGTGAACAGCAAGCTTATACGCCCCCTCAAAAAAAACAAAGACTTGATATTCCTACCTAAGGAATAACACCCAAATATACTGAGACAGACAGATTATTTAGCAAACCAACTTTACATTTAAATTTACTTGCACATAAGTTTGCTGTTCTTTGTAAGCCAAATATTAACTAGAATTTAGCAAAACATTTTAATTATATAATAATTTGCTGATGTTCAGTAGGTGTCACCACTCTCAGGTAATAACCTTCATTAGTGGGACGTTCAGACATTTTTCTCCGGCCAGTGAAACAAGGGTTAAAGAAAGATCCTTCAAGTCTCTGACATGGGCAGTGGGAGCCAGGGGGATTCGGTATGAAATCCCGATGGTCAAAATCCCTAATGGGTCATAATACCAACAAGGACAAAATCCCGACAAGGACAAAATCCCGACATTTAAAGTCCCGACAAGGACAAAATCCCGACATTTAAAATCCCGACAGGGTCAAACATGTGCCGACAGGCGGTATTTCATGCCCTACGACAGTTTGCGAGGTCGACATGGGTTTTTTCACTGTTTTTTTTACCCGAATGTCGACACAGTCGACATGGACACCGTTGGAAGTTAACCGCAGCCCCTCGCATAGCTCGCTTCGCTTGCAATGCTTCGGGCACGGTGCCTTGCTGCGCTCGGCACACTATTTTATTCTCCCACCACGCCCTAGTGGATGGTAGGGCATGAAATACCGCCTGTCGGCACATGTCGGGTCAAAAAACCATGTCGACCTGTCGACGGAAAGTCATGTTCACTGTTTAACCTGTACATTCTATATGTCGGTATTTTGACCCTGTCGGGATTTTAAATGTCGGGATTTTGTCCTTGTCGGGATTTTGTCCTTGTCGGGATTTTGTCCTTGTCGGGATTTTGTCCTTGTCGGTATTATGACCCATTCCGGATTTTGACCCTGTCGGGAATATGACCGTCGGGATTTTGACTGCATCCCAGCCAGGGTACCCACGTTCCAACAACTGCTCCCACTGACGGCAAGACATAATGGGCAAGGAGGAAACCAGTGGGTAGGAATAACGAAACCAGGACTGAGAAAGGATACCGAAGGTGGTGCAGCAGGGACAGAGTTGGTATAGGAGGGTGAGGCGTAGAGGAACAGAGAATAAAGGTGGAGTGGGGATGGACCCACACCTGACATAGGACGGAATCATAAACCACTACTATTTAATATAATGACAAAGAAGCTATATAAAACAAATTCTATTAATATCATGATGCCAAGTAAATTTTAGCAGAGATAATTACGTCTGTGCACCACCTTTTTCCCTGTGAATAAAGTCTGTAGTAAAACTTAAATACTGTACATACTAGGCTACTATCTCAGAATGAGTGTAAGCCACTTTCAATTTCTTCTTTTCTTTTTAATGGGGACAGAAATCCTTTACTCATGATGGGGGAGGAGCCTGAATATGCAAATCACATAATCATTACGGGTTGTTTCCTCCTTTCTCCACCTTTCTGTAGCTTGTAGACTTTAAAAGTGCAAGAAATGATCAATTATGAGCACACATTTTCCTAAGAAAAGTGTCGGCTTTCTTTATTCGGGTGACACGGAAGACAGAACGTTTGCAGGAGCTTCTGTGAATCACAGCAACAGTTTACTGGCTTGGTACAATCTCAATATTTAAAGATGTGATACCAGCAGTGACACCATTACTGTGTGCAATGACTGGAGCGAATAGAACTCACAACATATGCCTCTTATAGAAGTACTAATTGTAACATCTGGAACTCACCTGTGGCACCGTCGCCAATTTGGCTGTTAGCAAATACTCGTGTATTCATCCAACACAAAGCTGCAGAGTGTAATAAGTAGCAGTAACAGACAGTTCCAACAATGCACAGAAGTCTCTCTCTTGCGATCACCATATAAAACCAAATTTTAGATGATTTCTCAATCTTCTAAAATGAAGCCCTTGGACCCAAAGCCAATATGGTTGTGGACAATTGAAGATATTGGTCACAAAAGCTGCTTATATTTATTGCCTTTCATACAATAAGTTTCCGCATGTGCAGAATATACAGATGTAGCCACGTTCATCATAGCCCCGCCAAATCATCACGTGTGACTCCCGTGGCAATTGGGGCGATCCCGTCGCCATACGTATGCATCTAATTCACTCCCGTGGCTCATAGAAACGCATTGATCGCCGAAATCGCAGCATGTTGATTTTGCTTCACGGGTTGTGAATTTGGCACCCCGACAAGAACATGTGACGGGAATGCTGCTATAATGGGCGTGGCTACGTCTGTATATAGAGTAGACAAAATCTGACTGGCTGCAAACTGTAAGTTATTTTGAAAGGTTAAGCCATAGACATAAACATAAGCAGCACTGCACACAGAAACAGTCACTGGGCTAAATGCGGTAGCCTCCGAGATGCCGAAAGTTCAGGATTTTGTGAGAGTCTCCCCATATTTTAAAAGCAGCAAACATATAGCCCTGCATGTTCTCTTCCTTCAGGACCTCGTCATGGAGCTCAACAGAGGCCACCGGAGAGCCATGATCTTCGATAACTATAAGAGTGATCTGCAACAGCAGGTGAAGTTTGACCAACTGCAAACTGCTTTTGGAAAGCCAACACCATCCACTATGTTTGGGTGGCTTACAGAATTTTAGCATGGAAAACAGTCCATGCAAGACGTGGAGCTATGCGTCCGACCTGTGTCTATCATCACCGAAGATAATGTTTCTGCTAAATGCGGAATATAGTGGATTAAAGGGTGACCATGGCCTAGTTCGTGAAGGAGATAGGTATCTTATCGGGATCCATCAATTATCACAAAAAGCTTGGATTGAACAAGGTTTCTGCTCGTTGGGTGCTCCATCAGCTGACTGAAGAGCAGGAGGTAGCTCGTATGATCAGGTGGAGCAACATACTAGCCAGGTTTGGTGGCAGTTTCTCAAACCCTGGAGATAAGTCAGTGTTGATGAATCCTGGAATAACTGTTTCAACCCCCGAAATAAAACAACAGTCCGCCTAGTGGATCCCAGTTGGAGGTGGACCACCAAAGAAGTTCTAACATGTGCGCAACATGGCCAAGCAAATGGTGACTGTTTCTGTTACCAAGACTGGTCATGTAGCTACCGTAGCACTTGTGTAGCAGAGCACCATTACTGGGGACTGGTACTCCAACCAATTTCTGCTACAAGTGCTTGAAGCCATTACCAGGCGTTGTCAAAAAACTTGTGATTGTGACGCTTATCTCCATCATGACAATGCACTTGCCACAGGTCCAGGAAAGTGGAGAATTTTCTCGCCCATGATCGCATCCAGGAGCTTGGTCATACACTGAACATTCCGAGTCTGTCCCCCCAGTGACTTCCACACGTTCCTACAAATCGAGCGGAAGATGCGTGGGTTATATTCTCAGTCAACGGAAGCTGCAGTGCCGAACTTCATCCAGCTTGCAGTAGACTGGTCCAGATGCTTCAACGGGTCGACGTAGCGCATACAACTTTGCATAGACTCCTTTGTGAATACTTCAAAATAATGTAATATTTACTTTGTTTGTAAATAAGATACTTAAGTTGTGCGTCCGGAAAATTACTGCGCACACCGAGTTCTTACAGAAATGGAGATAACGCTTGTAAGCGAACTGTGGTCAAATTACGCCAGAGGACTTGAGTAGTAACAGAAATCAGGAGATAAACCGTATCACAAGGTCCATCATTTGTCACCTCTCACACTTCTTTACGCTACAATAATATTGGACATGAAAAGATAACTAGCACCAGGAGAAGGCAAACAAAGGGTTTTTAGTCCATAAAAGGCACCTACTGTTTCCTTAACTGTGCCAAAATCAGAAACCTATTTCCCCTAACCCAACTGAATAAGGAGTCTGTATTCTATATAAACAATGATTTCCGTGTCACAAACCGAAACACATGGAATCCTTACACATTATGCCATATAAAACTTTAACATTATACAAACACACACAATATTGTACATATATAGTATACAGACAGCATAAATGAGTAATCTCTACAGTATCTGCTTGTAACATCTTATATCGGAATAACAGAATAAAGAAGTAAAAATGAAAGCAGAAAAAAAAAACATTAAAACTGACAATACCCACAGAAATCCCTGCCCTTGGGAGCTTACAATATAAATATTTATACATTATCCTAAAATCCTTGAATCACAACGGCAGCGTGAAACCAGCATGAGCCGTATATTCCATATGTCACATAACATTGATTTTGTTACTGAATATTGACTACATGGTAAGAAAGGTAACGGAAGAGAAGGTAAGAACTTCAGATTCAGTTGTCAAATGTCAACATTATACGTAGTATTTCATTTGCCAGGAGGCATTGAGAAGACGGGGAGCACTTAGGAATTATAGGGTGTAAGATAAAGTAATTACATCAAGAATCAATTTCTTTCAGATCATTAAATCTGCTGCTGTATTTATCCAAAAATAACAGGAAAAACTTGCCAGCGCTCTAAAAAGATTATAGCTTACTAGATGCCCGTAATATACTACACTTTTAATTAAATTATACATACTTGTAGATATTTTATATATTATTTTTTTGGGTTCTTGGAGTACATGGCTCTTTAAATAGACAAGGCCTGATTTAAGATGTGATAACATTAGTCCCACAATGAGCCACTAGGGAAGTGTCTACACTTTGTGGCGAATAAATAAATAAAAATTAAAATAAGCTCACAGTCACAGTTTTCCCCATGGGGACCTTGCTGCTTGTCTGGCTGAAATCCTCATTGATTTGTTCTGTGTGCGTTATAAAGTACTTAATCTTGGCCAGTCTATCATTAACCCCAGCAACTACTGAGAACAGAGTTGGAAATGAATGATTGGGTCTTGAACTGATAAGAAGGGAACACTGATTTGTTATCTTGCAGATTATCCAATAGGTGGACGAGAGAAGCATTATTGTCAGAAGAGAGAAAAAAAATAACAATTGTTATCAGAGTTTTGGTATATTTGGTAGATATTTACTAAATATTTATTTTTGTGTTACCCATTGTCAATCCTTGCTGGTGTACGTCCACCTCTGTGCTGAGTGACTTGCTAAGCACAGATCGCTCAGCATACATCGCGGTACACAAGTGATGCCTCCGGATTGTGTGCTTAGCGGGTTTTTGCCGATTGTTTATGCATGCACTGTCTATCTCTGCAGCCAATAGGGACGCGCGGGGGCTGTGCACACAGAGTGATCCGTGCTTAATTTCTAAGCAATCTAATCAGATCACTTAGAAATGGGGTTACAATCGCCCCGTGTGTATGCCCCTTTAGAAAAGAGTTAAGAACTGAGAGTTCTACCAATATCTAGCCAAACCTCATTGCAGAGTATCATTTAAAAAAAAGTTTAGGGTGTATGATCAATATCGGTAATTATGGGCTCTCCTGCACATCGTTACTGACCCCCCACCGTCATCTGGACACGTTGATTATATAGTCTATAATGTATGTATGGAATATTGGTCAGTGTGTGTGCGTTAAGTCTTTCACCGGCAGCACCGCCGATATTGTTAATATCAGGGGTGCACCATATCGCGTAGTGTGTACAAGGCTGATTCATCCACGTGTGCGTCTTTTGCAGAACCTGCCTCTGCGACCTTATGCTACTACAGCTACAAGACCTTACCAGGTGTAGAGCCAAGGGTGTGACGACGGTATAAATGGTCGACACCATACCCAAGATCAACATCGACAAAAGGTTGACACAATCTTATAGTAGACCTAGTCAACCGGAATAAGGTTGACATGAGTTTTTCACGTCATATGTCGACATGGTCACCGTATAATTGTACCGCTGCACTTGCCATGCTTTGGACACTCATATATTCCCACTCTATGCCCACTTGGATAGCAAAGTATGAAAAAACGAAATTTTAAAAATAAATAAAAAAACTCACGTCCACATTATTCATGTCGAACATAAGCTTGTGTCGTTCTTTTGCCAGTGTCGACCTTTGGTATGGGATAAGGTTGTTTCGACCATTTTAAGGTGTCAACCTAGTGACTGTCCACCTAGACATGGTCTACCCAGTGACCGCGTACCGGCGTGTGAATGTGCAAGGACTAAGACAGACACTTTAAGCGACTTCATCTGTTGGTTGCACCATGGGAACGTGTCCCTGCCCCAGAATGCAGATTCTCCCAAAGGCTATGGCCTGTATTGTAAGAAAACCAGGGCGTCGGAGTTGGCAACTACTTCACCAACAATCCCATAACACACCCAAAAGATCTTGCATCTCAGCTAGCTCCTGCGACTTTATGCTAACACCACGAGACGCAGGTGTTTTGATTTTATACACAGATGAAAAAGCATCAACCAACTGCAGGATTATTGTTGTCCAGAATCAGGCCCTACGTGGATGGAAGTAGACAGCAAAGTGCTAACAGGAGACATCAGGATGAGTCGTTCTGGACATATACTGTGCATACAAGTGGGAGTGGCTTAAATTACTGCTGGAAGTGCACATCGGTGATGCTCAGTATACAGGTTATAGCCGAGATGGAATTTTAGCGAAACAAGAATCTGCATAGAACAATATGGCAGCTATTTAGGACAGACGGAAGCGGTGATAAATAAAACACATTGTGGCAGATTACAGAAAAGTGTAAACTTATAGGAAAATGGATCAGAAATGGATGTATTTACTGTAGAGCAGAACAATTTCTAGTAATATTTTGAAGGTGGAGATGACAGAAAAAAGAGAGACATTGAATGTGTTCAGTTATAGGATAAGGCAGGGGTTCCCAATCTTTTTTCCAATCACGGCACCATAGAGTATCAGAATTTTTCCACGGCACTCCTAGGTCCCAAAAAATATATCGCTTGATTATGTGTTTAGTAGCTAAACTTAATATGTGCATGCCGTTCTTTATAAAAACGTGTGGATTTATGTTTAAAAACTTTTTGCCATATTTGCAAAGAAATTTATTGTTTACAGCCCTTTTTACGGGGTTTGTGGTGGGTGCGGTGGTGCCGTGGCTTGGTTCTTAGCGGTACGCTAGGAGGTATTTCCTTCCAACTTTCCCTAACTTTACCTTCCTTAAGCGTCTCAGGTAGTTGACGGTCCGTCAACAACCTGAGAGGGAAAGTTAGAAGGAAATACCTCTTAGCGTACCGCTAACGGACCACCTGCAGACCCAAGCCACGGCACCACAGCACCCACCACAAACCCCGTAAAAAGGGCTGTAAACAATAAATTTCTTTGCAAATATGGTAAAAAGTTTTTAAGCATAAATCCACATGTTTTTATGTTTTTATAAAGAACGGCATGCACATATTAATTTTAGCATATTAATTTTGGTCCTGGACCACCAACCCAGGGCACCCCTGCAAGTGTCCCGAGGCACCCCATGGAACCACGACACACCGCTTGGGAACCACTGGGATAAGGGCTTGGGAAACTGAAGGTATTGTGGTACTGGTGGATGTGAGCCCCATTTGGAATTTTTTTCAGGTGTATATTTACGAACAAAGTGTTTTAGACTTAAAAACCAGAAAACAAAAAATATTTATAGTATAGAAACAGATCACGTACTTGAATGTATGTAAACGTCCCGTGCACCCGAGCACCCTGTGTCACGCAGAGAATTGCACAAATTAACTACCTAAACTAAGGACCCAATTCTGACTCGGTCTTTGGCGTATTCGCACCTAGGACCGATGTTTGCGATCTGCGCATGCCTATATTCTCATATGTGCAGGGCTGCTGTGCGGACACCTTCGGCCTTCACACAGAGGTGGGTGGGATGGAGGCGGGCATGGGACTGGCGCATGGGGAAGCCCAGTGTTTCCTAGCTGTACCCACAAAAACTGTGCTCAGGAAAAACGATGGGTGTCCCCATACGAATGGATGTTTAAGGCTAAACAGCCATTCGCGATGCTGCATGGAAATTCGCACGGCGGCGGCGGGCAGTCATTCACCCGGACGGCGGACGGGATTAGATGGCTTGCTAAGCATGCAACTTTACGCTGCTTAGGGAGTCAACCAGAAACAGACCTTGAACGCGCACACTGCGGTACAATGACTCAGCACCTCCGAAAACACTGAACTCGTCATAGGCATAACTTGTAGCATGCAAGGGGTAAAGCACCAATGTGTCCTTCGTATCTATTCTAACACAATGCAAAACCCGTGCACTTCCTAGTTCCTGCCGGGGTGGTGCTCTCTGCTGTCGGCTTCTAGTACAGTGTGGTCTGTATATCGGTATCCAGAAACAGACCTGACTGTGCTAGAAGCACCACAGCAGAATGCCACCCAACGAAGGGGGAACCGCAAGGGTTTTGAAAGGTGCAGTGTGTTCAAATGAATACAATGTCCTCATACGCTATTGCTGCAGTCGCACCACACAACATTTCTGTATGCTGCAGGTCCTGTACAATCCAACTTTCCGGAGTGTCTTTATCGTGCAGATGTCTTAGCTGCTTCATAAGACTGCACTGATTAGTTTCATATTTGACACGTCGGAATCTGTATACAGGGCTACAATGCAACATCTGCTTCTTTTATTATTACACCAAGTTCCATTGTGATTCATATACTCATCCGACTCTGTTGCAAACAGATACATGTGTGTTGCAAACTCAACTAATCAGTGCAGTGTAGTGTAGTAACCAATGTAGAGGTAACGGTTTTGTCCCATCTGACTGTGAAACTAGCTACTGATATGGGTCACTTTGCATGCACATCTGTATCAGACCCTACATGGTTGTACAAATAAAAGGCCGACCACTATTGGTCGCCAAGCAGAAGATTGACAGATGAAGAAGTATTTCTGTCCTCCATGCAGGAGTAGTCCGTAATATAGGCCATTGTGCCCGTTGCACTGTGACATGCTGGTAACCAAGTCACCTCTGGTGCAACAGATATTTAGTCCTGGGATAGAATTATTAAGCCACGGTAAGAACAAGAGAGGACGCGGTCCATTTGCATTCTCCGTCTGGGCCCTCTCCTCTCTTTGTATCCAGCAGCATAGTCTCGTGGTGCTAATAGAAGCTATTGCTGTGCTAGTACTGCAAATGCACATGACTCCTGCGCATGTGCAAAACTCTCCCAAAAATATCCATTGCGCCGTTTTCCCGGGGATTTTGCAATTCTGCCGTACACAAGCACCTATAGATACACCACTTTGGCCTTCGGAATCCATCACCATACGCTATTCCTGTATTGGGGACATCTCTGCTTTGTATGAGGGCCACTGTCCTGAGACACAGCAATTCTCTTTGGAAATAGAACCTGTAGCAGTATCCAGATTTAATATAGAGTTCTGCTTTAAGGACAACCAATCATCTGCTACTACAACATCCGCAATATATATGAGGAGCCACCCTAAGGGCACAGTAGGAATGGGCACGGTGTGTTACGCCACCTTAGCCAATATTTCAATCGGACATTGTACCACCTGGGAGAATATACTAGGTGTCAGTTTCTATTTTATGTATATGTATTTTAAGTGACATTAAATATATTCCTATTCAATAATATATGCATTATTGATACTTGCTATAAAATTAAAGATGTGTAGCACAGCCACATTCCTGCTTATAGATACAAAACAAGTGTAAACATAAATGGAGAGAATCTGCCCTGGTGTTATCCGGTTACCATGTTTTCAGTCTGTCTTGACATACTTTGGGGCCGATTCACACCAGTTCGCACAGGTCCGAATACAGCCCCATCCCTGATGGTGGGGGGACTGTGCACGCACATAGGCATTAATGCTCCAGTGCAGACCCCCACACCTAGCGCCTGGGTGCTCGCTGTCTGATCGACAAGCAGGAGGGCATTTCGGGGTGGTTACATGGCGTGCCCACAAAACCGGTGGCCACGCCCATGGAAATGCTGTGCGGACCGCAGGTGTTCCCTCCCCCGCCTGCTCGGTGTGGGCGGATGACGTCAGCACCTGCCCCCAATTTGTAGAACGTGCAGCAGAAACAGCCCCTGGGCTACTTTTCGGCTGTAAACAGAGGAGAAATCATTTGATTGTAAGGAACCATCCAATGATTTCCCATCCGCTCATGGCGCACTGAGGGGATCTGGTCAGTGGGGTGGGTGTGCATTCATCGGGACGGCTCCAAATATACGCAACCTAGCAAGCAGGTCTGAATAGGGCCCTTAGAATCCGATTTAGTGACGTCGTTCTGATCACTAGTTACTAATTTCAAAATTGTTCTCCAGCCAATCCGATCCCAACTGTGAAATGCGAGACAAATAACAGGAGCCGATAGGTTGGAACACCATTTAAGATTGGTAACTTTTTATTAAAATATGTCCCTTAATTTTGTGTACTACATATAAATATTAGAATAACTTATTTGCCTTATATTTAAATAGTTAAACCCTACATTTCAAAGCCACAAGCTATAACATTCACATGGTTTCATTTATTACCCATCACTTACAGTATATAGCAAAGGCACAGCCTGATAGGCTTTACAATTGGGCGAAAGACGTACTGAGGAGAGACCAGCGCTAGTCAACCTCCGCTGAAGATCACTTACATCCCTCAAGCAACTGCTGCGAAGCACAGACACAGTGAAAAAAAATTCCCAGGAAGTTACTGGTGTTGATTATTTTAAGGATAACAGTTAAAAAATCTGTTCCTGTGCAAACATATAACAGACTGTGCTCCTGTCATTGCGTCGCATCACAGTGACTTACAATTTATGAGCGACAGAACCTCAGTCAATGTCAAAATGATGTTTAAACAATGTAAAACATATGTTCTCCAGGTTGTTAATTAATTTACTGTGGGATCAACTAGAACATAAACTCATATTTTCCCATTTACCCCTGTGCCACCGTTCTTAAATTGACAGGTTTCAAAGGTCCCCAGTTCTTTGACAGCTTTGAAGAAAAGAAAAGGGATAAAAAATAAATAAAAAAAAAACCAACAAACTTCAGCGAGCACATAACAGCCTTTCATCAAACCAATAAAAAAAAAAAAACTAAATCAAATCTGGCAAAAGATAAGACTGATCATTGCAGGAGGATGGACAAATTTATGCAAATCTTTAACAAACACTCACAAACAAACATTTATTTAGCTTTTTGAAACGGTGTCCTCATTTGAATGAAGGAGGTGGGGGCAAAAGAGAGAGAGAGAGGGAGATAGAGAAAGTAGGAGATGGAGAGGGACAGCTTAGAGGCTGCATAAATATTCAGAAGTAAGATTATAGGATTCGTGTTAGCTGGTCTTAGATTTCTCCAAAGTCCACAGAGAAGAGAGCAGAACAAAACTAACGAGAGGTAGAGCAGATGTCAAACAATGCCGAGGTCCCATTCACCCCCTCTCTCTTGGATGTGCTTAAGCTTTTTTTGTGGCGTTCATACAATATGGTCAGGTCATTCAAGAGCTTCCCTACACACTGCGTATTGTGGCTGCGGACTTATAAGCTGGACTGCTGTCAGCCATCCAAAAGTTCCCCATGAAAAGGCATTATGCAAATTCTACCTCTCGTCCCCTTTTTTTTTTTTAGGGGGAGGTGTAGGGCCTCTCCAGTCTGCTGCTTTGGAAGTCCCTGCCTTGATTTCTGTATGATTGTGGTTTGCCTTAGGGCCATGCTGCTTGTTTTGACAGCGCATCCCCCTAGATAGTTGGGATTAGTGGAGCTTGTTTAGATAAACTTGAAATCAAGGCCTACTCTAGGTAGACAGCGAGATGTATCTGCAGAGTTTCCAGCTGCCTGCCTCTTTCATCCCAAAAGGATGGCAGATTCACAGGAGCCATCGGTGCCACAGGCTATGTCACATACATAAGTAAGAAATTAAAGGGCTGCTAAAGAGAAAGCTTGGAAGTTTTAATGCTAAAATAAGGATTCTGTTCTGCACAGTTTACACAAGTTAATATAAAAAAAAACCGATGACCCTTTGTATCCAGAACAATGAAGACGCAGAATCTCGCAGAGAATCAACGAGTTAAATAATTCTCAACAATAAAACCCTCTGCTCTGTTTACAACAGATTTTGCTATTTTATGGGCTGATGTCTGTATCCAATGCTAATATACTGCACATTTTACGGCACAAGATTTATTTTGTTTTGGATGATAAATCGTGGCATTCTTAAACGTTACAACATTCTGAGAACAATAGACAACAAAATAGATTAACATCTATAACGTTTGAATAACTGGCATACTGTATAGTTGGGCTGCCAATATTCTGGCTAAGAACAATATAAAATGCACTGATGATCGCCGATCTGTACGGATACAAAAAAGGATACAAAAACATTATGCCGCAAACAGGGGTCTGATTCAGATGCGGTCGCAATGCAGAAACACCGGCAATCTTTTGCAGTGATGAATCTGCAAGGCAAACGCAAGCAAAGCTGCAGCCCACGACTAAACAGACACACCCACCAAAACCATTGCAACTGCATGCTCCGTCACAACCCCAACATAGATGCAATGAACACGAACTCCCAGAGCCTTCACGGCCATGCGGAATGATTGTGGCAGATACAACATGAAAGCCATGTTTCAAGAGCAGTTGCCACAACATGCCTGCATTTTCACGGACACTTACCTTTACCGAAAGTTTGGGTATGTGCTAATTTCTAAGCTGCTCCGTATTATGGGATTAATTGTAAAA
Organism: Crinia signifera; assembly: GCF_055691185.1. Taxonomy (NCBI): domain Eukaryota; kingdom Metazoa; phylum Chordata; class Amphibia; order Anura; family Myobatrachidae; genus Crinia; species Crinia signifera. The sequence continues at coordinate 8,902,244 of NC_139225.1, read as the reverse complement.
TAAATGTGAGCGCTATTTAACAGTTAAAAAGGATGAAATGTGCTTTGCCTGTAAAAAGAAGTTGTGTTAAAGGAAAAATATGTTATAAACAAAAATACATTGAATAATGTGTACACTCTTTTTGGAGTGTTTTTTTGTTGGTGGCGGGAATGTAATATCGGTGGCGGTACTTCTGGAGACAGCTGCCTACACTTTCCCTACAATACCTCTTTTTTTTGTAGTTCCGTGAGGCGCTGTCAGTTCAGCGTTACTTCTCCCGTCCGCTCCGTGCTGCGTATTTCATCTGGCTCAGACCGGAAGTTGGGGTAGCGTCTTTCCGGTTGTGGTATCGGCGCTCCCAGCAAATTTTAAATAAAGTTTTCTTAGTATAAATAAGATCCCCCAGCAGTGGCCAAACCATCCTTGAAAAAGAGTATCACTCGAAACGCATTGGGTGCTAAATGACGTATGCCAGGAGCGCCAATACCACAACCGGAAACACGCTACCCGAACTTCCGGAGTGAGCCGGACAGAATACGCAGCACGGAGCGGACGGGAGAAGTAACGCTGAACTGACATCGCCTCACGGAACTACAAAAAAAAAAAGAGGTATTGTAGGGAAAGTGTAGGCAGCTGTCTCCACCAACAAAAAAACACTCCAAAAAGAGTGTAAACATTATTCTTTTTTTTTTTTGTTTATAACATATTTTTCCTTTAACACAACCTATTTTTACAGGCACTGTTACATAGCGCTGCCATTTCTTTTACAACTTACCTTTACCTACCAGACTGCCTAACTCTGCAACCGATTCCTTGATAATTGTGGGACACCGTCACAACACCGGCAACAATATTAGCAATGGAACTAATGAACAAATGAAACTTTAATCAGTTGAAATGCATCATTACAAAACTTAAGGCCACCGTAAACCAGAACGATATTGTACCCAATTGTACAATCTCGACTGGTTGTATGATGGATTGTATGCAGACAATCGTGCAATGCGCGGTCCCGAGGGTTGGAGGATTGATCCTCTGATCAGACGTACTGCATCAGTTGATCAGTTGGGATTGGGAGCTTTTAAGCACATGCAATCAGTCGTTTCACTGGTCATACAATCGGCGTCATTTGAGTGTCCGTTTTCAAACAGGATAGGTTTATACAATCGATTGTGAGATGACTGGTCGCATGCAGCAGTTGGATTGTATGACAGATTGTGAGTACATTGTGTGACCAAAAACCACCAATGATTGCTGGGGAGTTGAAGGGAAAGTTGGACACAATCGTGATTGTAAGACCTGTCTTTCTGGTGTATGCCCACCATTATCACCAACTCTTTGTGTCTGGAATCCAATTCTAAACCTACAGAATATGAGAGGCTGTATGTATTTCCTTTACTAGCATGTGGGACAAGAATGATTAAAAAACAAATGGTTAGAACTAAATGCAATATTCTTATCCCATCACTACTCTGCAAACTGATAAATCCATATCCATCTATTAACCAGTTAGCCAACTACATAATGTAGGCATCTGTATATCTATATTAATGTCCAACACTTATCTATACTTTAAATGCCAACTTTTGCCTATAAACTGTACTTCAGGGAGAACAGGCCAGTAGCCTACATGGCACTTTCTGATGCTCGCTGGGTGGTGTGAGTGGCTTGAAAACTGGATTAGCATTGAAAATCTATGTTGCTTACACCATAAACTGGTTTACAATGCCACGTATTGGAGGTCAACTATATATATATATAGTTATAGATATAGATATAGATATATATATATATATATATATATATATATATATATATATATATATTGAGGTTCAATGTAGATAAATGTAAGGTTATGCACCTTGGGAGACACAACCAGTGTGCAAGTTACAACCTTAGCGGAGAGGAGCTGGGTAATTCCATACTTGAAAAGGATCTAGGAGTCCAAATAGACAGCAAACTGGGATGTAGGGCCCATTGTAATGTAGCTACAAAAAAGGCCAACAAAATTCTGGCATGTATTAAGAGGGGAATGGAAACTAGGGACTCGAGGGTAATTATGCCACTATATAAAGCATTGGTGAGACCTCACCTAGAGTACGGAGTACAGTTCTGGGCCCCGCACTATAAAAAGGACATCATAGAATTAGAAAAAGTCCAAAGGCGAGCAACGCAGCTTATTAGGGGAATGGAGAATTTAAGCTACGGGGAGAGATTAAGCGATTTGGGCGTATTTACATTAGAAAAGAGACGTTTAAGGGGGGACATGCTCAACATGTACAAGTCTATCAAGGGCCAATAATTGTAGAACTAAAACAATTGAATAATTATTCAGCACAAAAGGGGTGCAGCAGACACAAAATATAGCACTCTCTATCACTCTCTGTCACTCTCTGTCACTATCTCTCACGATCTGTGACTCTATGACACTGCAGCAGCAGCAGCACACAGGAAGTCACAAGATCCAGGAAGCATCCAGCTGCTGGCAGCACGCTACCAGCGGTGATCAGCGGTGATCAGGTAAGTATCAGGCAAGGTTCAGGTATGTATAGCACGACAGAGTGGCCGGTGACCGCTCTGCACGCAATTCCAGACCGGAATGGCGTCTGCAGCGCAGTCACCGTTAGTTTAAATGACGCGCCTTGGCTGTGATTGGTCCGTCGGTCCGACGGACCAATCACAGCCTTGGGGGCAGGTGGGGTGAGGTGGGGTGAGGTGTGGTCATCACCGGTGACCCCCTCATGCCCCCTCACACCCGGCGGTGATTGACACCTGTGTTACCGAGCGTCTGATTCGCCGGTAACACAGGAAAACGCTGCGACTGGCTGTTCACATTGAACAGCCAATCACAGCGATCGCCGACGGGAGGGAGGCATCGCCACCCCCCCTGGGCATGCAGGGACATGTCTGCTGTCAGGGACAGCAGACATGTTTAAACTGTCACCGCGTCTATAGACGCGGGGACAGTTTAAAGTCATGACGTATATATACGTCATGTGTCGGGAAGTACATCCCCGCCATGACGTATATATACGTCAAATGTCGGGAAGGGGTTAACACAGAAGTAGAGCATGCCTCAGAAATTTATAGCAGGATGAAGGCGGTGTACGGAGAACAATGTCTTGCACTGTGCGCCATAATCCGATAGGTGTCAGTTTTAGGTGCGAAAGCATCAAGGACTTGGATGGCGCACGTTATTATCAATCCAGCCACGTAAAATTGTTGTTGTACTGTCCATAAGCAAGGGAACTGTGCATCACATAATCTACAACAAATTTGGTTATAGCAAAGTTTGTGCAAAGTGGGTGCCCGAGCATCTGTCAGAGAATCAGAAGTTGGCGAGAATGGGTGTTTGAATGGGTGAACTGTAATTGAATATTCTTTAATTACAATATTCTATACATACAACCATACTGTCCGTTTCATTAGGACACACCTTATATGACTTACAGGCCCTGGCACATTTTGACTGCACATTGCATATTCTTGGTCCTGAGAACTGGCATGTACAACCTCCAGTAGTGGTGGCACAGAGCGTGACCCAGCTAGCATACCGGACACATTTATGTTCGTATTCCCACCATAGAGAACAATGGGGGAATCGGAAGTTGTTGAATAGTGTCTTTATCGTTTTAAAGAAGTTAATTAAAATGCCATGGCAGGCCCTATTAACTAAGTGAAGGAAGCAATTACCAATGTATCTCCAAGAATGGCTGTAACCCTACAATTGAGAAAAATGTCTACAACAAATATTGCTGGTTAGACAGAACCTTAAAAAGGACAAATAACACTGCGCGATAACACGTATAACAAACGTCCCATTGCAAAGAAGAATAATCCTAGGCAGTAAGTTGGCTTTCTTCTATTCTGTCTCCATCCGATTAGTCATAACAGCAAATCACTGAACTCTGAATGAATGTAAGCTCCACATCCACCGTGTAATGCAGTTTTTCATTCCTCAGAGGTTCCTCTCCATCTCCTATCTTCTCAATCCATTTGAGAATATTTTGCTTGACCAACAGCAGCTAAATCAGTGGTGTAAAAAAAACAGGTTGTCCTCCAGTCGATCACCACAAAAACAAGACCAGCAGAATGAAGGATGGAACATAATCAAACTCCATAATGAAAAATGAAAGAACCGTCAGAATAATTTACATAAATATAAATATGGAATGGAAAAGGCGTAAAAGTGAGGGGGATATGGCGAAGGTCAGGCTAAGGGAATGAGTTGGGGGTAACTCTGGCAACAACTGGTCTCAAGAGAAAAAACAGCAAGAAGCAATCTGCAGGTGAAGGATACAAATGTTTACATTGAGATATACAGTATATTATCCAGTGAAGAACATAAAGGGCCTACACACACGGTGAAACTGCACATCAATCTGAGCAATGCTAGATCGCTCAGCACACAGCAATGTGTGCTGAGCGATCTGTCAGAGCCGATATTCTCCGGTGAGAACACTAGTGCTCAGACTGGATTTATCATGAAGGCATGATATACATCTCCCGGCGATAGCAAAGCCTCACATCTCTATTGCTATGGCCCCCTACACACAGAGCGGTGAAGGGTCATTTTCTAAGAGATGTAGTCAAATTAATTCAGATTGATTAGAAAATGACACAAAATCGGTACGTGTGTAGGCCCCATAACCGTTGCGAAGATACCATAGATCCCAGACCTGGCAGAGGTTTTTCCATTGTACTCTGTAATACTCTATAGATTGGTGATCGTCCCCCCCCCCCATGTCGGGATTTTGGCGGTCGGGATTCAAGTGTCGGGATTCCGACCGCCGGCATTACATATCGGATCCCCCGCCGCATGTCTCAAAATTTATCGACCAGAGTTCATGTGGTGTGGATTTTATTTCTTCCAATCAGTAGCTAATCAAAATTTATCAGCAATGCAGAAATGTCGGACAAGCTTATTTGCTGTTAGTCAGAGATCTAACAAGTAAGCACAAAAACAAGATGGAGGAATTCCCTGAAGTACCAGACAGGCATGGAAGTATCCACAATCCTCCAACACAGACAGAAGAGCGTACACAGACAAATTATAGTTTAGTTGGGGCCAAGAGCTGACAAGCATAGATCTTGGAAGCATTTTGCCTTCTTGACGTATTATTAGAGCCTTTGCTACATGCTGACCATATGAACGACCACCCCACCTGGAACACAGACAACATCAAATCCTGTCCACACTAGCTCCAAAGGTTCTGCAGATAGAAAAGGAAGGTACACAATTGTGAGGCATAGAAAAGTGAAAGGTCTCTCCTAGGTATTAGAGTATAGCGGTGGCGTTTGAGGTCGATTTTAAATAAAACTTTTCATTTAATATATTGGAGACACAATGTAGGAGGCGTATTGCATTATTCGCACATATCCCTGACAGAGTGTGGGATAAAAGGTTCCTGCCGTACGGCCGTGTTTCCATTTCAAAAGGTTTTGGGGCAATGCAGCAGCAGCAGCAGCAACAAAATTGAATGGTCAAGAATAGTAACTGAAATATAATTCTGAAAAATGATTTTCTGGATCACCATTGTATAGCACAAATACCATTGACTACATCATTGTTATTGGTCTCCCAATATAGAAAATACACTTTTTTTCTTTTCTACCACTTTTTGGTGTATGATAAAGACTTCTTCATAAGCCCTATACAATCCAATGCGCAAAGTTTCCAATTCTTATGTAGAAAAACAGAAGCATGTGCAAGATGCTGAGATACAACAGATGATGCCACTATATTAGGTGTATCTTGAAATCCACACCTTTTCTAAAAATAGTTAAACCACATGTTTAAAACTAATTATCAAGCGCATTTAATAAGTGAGAACATGAAAGTCTGGAAGCAAAGTACACGCGCTCACCGAACAAACCTGAAAAAGGGACAGGCTCTCTAATAACCTACAGAAAAGTACCCCGACTGTTGGTCCAGAGTTTGTGCTGCATTCTGAGGAACCCCAAAAACACCCTACAGCGAACTGCCCAGGAAATTGGTAACACTTACACAGGGAGGTACCAGAACTAAAGCCCCCCAACAAACTATGTAACTTCTCCAATGAGAGAAGTCACATGCGATGCCCCTTGAACCGCCCGGGAACTTCTTAGGCCTCAGGATCGCATTCAATATCGTTTATCGTATGCGCTCCTTTTGCATAGGATATATGCGTTCCCATTCCCCACTGTAGGGAGGCTCTCAGTGTCGGAGAACAGATGTGCAGCATGTCCGATCTCCGACACCGGATCCAATGCACGTATCGAATGTCAAATGGCCTGATCTGTCGGAATTGGGTGAAAAGTGGCCAAATTGCACTAGTTAATGGCCAGATTTACACGTGGGATATCACAAAAAATACACTTGGGGTCATCACAATTGGCTCACTAACACTTGTGGTATCAGACAATGGGTACGCGGACAATTATATAACTTCATCATTACTGCTGTAATCCAAGTAACGCAGTTCTGGGATTGTTTTAACGTTAATCAGGGAATTAGAAAAGGTTTTCAGATAAAATGTAAATATGAGAATATCGGTGGGATTAGTAGCACCGATACCATTATGTATTGCTGCCGAGATATACAAGAAATCTCTCAAACCTGCTGCATGCGAATGACACTTCGGGCCTAATTCAGGCTTGATCGCAGGGCAAATTTGATCGTAAAATGGGCAAAACCATGTGCACTGCAGGTGGGGCAAATGATGCATGTGCAGAGAGAGTTATGCTGCCCATACACTTATGCAATCAGATGCGATGGGACATCGCAATGCAATGTCCCATCGCATCTGATTGCATCAAGTGGTGACCAGTGCAGCACCCGATGACGCATGTCAGACATCGAGTGCTGGAAGTGGCTGTGGGGAGCGGGGTACGTACCTGGCTGGGGACTAAGGAGCTGTCAGGCAGACGGAGGGACTCAGCAGCCCTCTAATTGGCCGAGGCCACTGAGACTGAGTGCTTTCTCAGTGGCCTCACATTCAGGCGGTCGCTGAATGGCTGAGAGAGCTCGCTCTCAGCTGCCTCAGCCAATCAGAGGGCCATCCAGTGTTTCAAAGTCATATGCTGTCCCGCCGCCTGACAGCTCTGGTCCCTAGCCAGATATGTACCCCGCTCCACGCCAGCGCTCCTGTCTTACGCCGCCAACTCCGGTCCCCGCCAGCTCTCCTGTCCACCGCCGCCACCAGCTCCAGTCCCCGCCAGCGCTCCTGTCCTCCGCCGCCGCCAGCTCCGGTCCCCGCTGCCAGCTCCGATCCCCGCTCCAGTCCCCACGCTGATTGCATTTGAGCAATCGCATTTGGTTAAAAACCACCATGCGAGTGGTCATGCAGTTCGATAAATATTATGTGCAGCAGATAATATCTATCGATGCGACATTCGACGGCGTGCCTGCACATCGCATCGAATGTCCCCTTCAAAATCCATGCAATCATTCGATTTATCGGCCGGATGTGGCCGAAATCGAATGATTGCATGCAATATCTCACATATGTATTAGCAGCATTAGATTGGTATCTGGGCTCTGGGTCGACCTAGACATGTCTAGGTCGACCACTAATGGCCGACAAAGACTAGGTCGATACCTATAAATGGTTGACATACCCTATGCCGGCAATGACAGAAGATCTACACAAGCAAAAGATTGATGTTGACACCAAAAGGGTTGACACACGTTTTTCATGTTTGCGGTGTATAGACCGACTTGGGCATAGAGCAGTGGTTTCCAAACTTCTTTGAATCATTGCACCCTAGAGTATCAAAGTTCTTTTCACGGCACCCCTAGGCTAAAAGTTCCTTACTGAGAAATTTAGGGGAAAAAAACTGAAATTAATTAAATTGTGTTTCTGTCATCCGTAGGTTTAGTTATGTAGTGAGAGAAAGGATTTACTTCTGTGTCCACATGTTTTGTGATGGGAAACCACAATCTCACACTGACCAACTTGAATTATTCCTGAACCACCAACCTGAGTCACCGCTGAGCGGCAGGTGCTGGGCAGCAGATTTAAAATAAAAAACAGGTCGGCTGTTGAATGGTGGCCAACCGGCACCTGCCGCTCAGCACTTTCCAGGTTCCGCAAATCTCCTGAACACCCCCCCCCCCCCCCCCGGGGAGTATTTACATGCAATTTATTGCATGCAAAAATGGCACATCAAATGCTAAATCCTAAGTATCAGCCAATCAGCGCCTAATTGTCATGTTGGATTCAGTATGAAATCCCGGCTGTCGGGATCCTGGCGTTCAAAATCCCGACGCCGGAATCCCGACCGCCGAAATCCCGACAAGGGGGGACGTGGATCGCCCCCCCCCCCCCCCCTGCCGGCTTGCTGCGCTCGCCACGCAGCGGGCCCGGTGCCTCGCTACGCTCGGCACGCTAATTTATTCTCCCTCCAGGGGTGTCGTGGACACCCACGGAGGGAGAAAGTGTCGGGATTTCGGCGGTCGGGATGCTAGCGTCGGGATTCTGAACGCCGGGATCCCGACCGCCGGGATTTAAACTGCATCCCGTCATGTTACAGGCTGTGCGATCTATGTAATAAAGCTTGGAAGGAGATAAAGTGGATGGTGATAAAGTGCCAGTGAATCAGCTCCTAACAGGCAGGTTACAGGATGTGTCTGAAGAACTGACAGGAGCTGGTTGGTTGGCAGTGTCTCCCTCTCCAAATGTTTGGTAACTAGACCCATATGTAACTTATTTTTTTCTATTCCCTTTTTCGATGCTGTGGAACCCTTATTGTGCCATATAAATAAAAGATAATAATAACCAACCTTCTCAAGCTCTGTAAAAATGACATTATGTCAGCAAGCAATAAATCTGTCAGCTGCACCAAATGAGAGAGATGAGCAGATAAAACTGGAAGCAAACAGTATGATCTACAGTGATGCAGCAAGTGCTTGTCCAGAACACTGCTAAGAACAGATCATTAACAAGGTTGAAAAGTACTTGCAGTACAAATACCATTCTGTGGCATGTAGGGCCTAGCTTGTGATAGTCCCAATTCATACAGGTAGGCTTCCTGCTTGCAGGTGCCCGCAACTGCGGGAATGCCTTTCTTACTGGATGTAGTCTCGGCACACAAATATATGTGGCATTGTGCCCATAGGCAAATAAAATATTTCACGTAAAAACGAAGACAAAGGTATAAAGGATTGCGTGCTAGCTCTGCAGCAAAAAAAACACTATACAAACAGTACTGCAATTACTGTAAAGACATGTAGAAAAGTAGGGGGGTGTATAGTTAGGGGTATCTTGCGCTGAAGTCAACACTTCTTTTCCAGAACTGCAAAGGATAGTTCCAATGTTTGGCATCTCTCTCATGTGTGGAGGTCAATGTACCTGTTCACTTTGATGCATGCAGAGAGTTATCTGGATACAAAACATAGTACCTAGGCCAGGACTGCATTTGTGGCTTTTACCAACTCACGTAGTCCCTTCCTGTCCTCTTCGGTGGCCTGTGTTTATGTGGCAGGATCTGGAGTGAGCTATGTGGGAGCAGGTGTGGAATCGGGAACATCAGTGCCCTGTTCTGCTGTAGTTTCTACAAAAAAAGCGGATTGCGGTCACTGGCTGCAGGTGACAGTTTAGGCTTTTACCCTGATTGATCCTTCTCTGAATCAGAAACCTCCACATGGTCACACCTGTTGGGAATGGTAAAGTGTGCCAAGTACAGCGGTAAAAGAGACGCACCCAAGGATTATATATATATATACAAAAAAGCAGTGCTGGTACCAAAAATAAAATTGTTAGATTTAATAACATACATCACATATAAAACCGATTGGCCATATTAAAAAAACAAGTATAAAAATGAAAACTAAATTTCTGACAACCAGATGTCTAGAAACCCCGCTAGTAAGTTCCGCCTGGATAAATCTCTGTATACCGCTCTGGATAGTTCAATTTAAAAGGTGAGGGGTTCTTTAGAGATATTAATTACCACACTGCTCGCCACAAAGGTAGGTAAAGTTGATCTACTTCCACTTCTAACTGTGGGATCTGAGTTGTTTCCTTCTTGATGGATAAAAAGTGATCAGTTGGACAATGCAGTTCTCTGGGTAATGATTGTTAATATCACAACAAAGATCCTCCTCCTCCTTGATACCATTATGGAGGGGTGTCCGGGGTCAGTCCTTGGATGTAGTTGATCAACTAACGCGTTTCACTGCTTTAAATGGCAGCTTTGTCGAAGGTGACTATTCTGGTGTACATTTCAGGTATTTATACTCCCAAACAGGAAGTGGATTACAAATTAATTGGATCATCGTTTATTAATTAACAGTCATTTCTGTTAAAAATACAAGTTGAGAGACTGAAGCGATAATACACTAAAATGGGACTCCACAATTGAAAAAACTATAACCATAAGAGAAATATATGAAGTCTTACTATACATTCCAAAAACAGGATCCAAGGAAGCGGCTGAATTCGAAAGGTGGTGAAAAGTTCCATAGGATCTCCATATTGACTTACAAACTTACCAACAGGAGTGATGTGAACTGTGTCCCAGAGGACATTCCAGATAAGGCTGTGCTAGTACACACATTGATAGGGATATACAGTAATTGTTTTAAAACCAGTATAAGTGGGTAACACCAATGCACTCAAAGGCAGTCAAATTATCAGCCTTCTACTCAAGGTTGTTTTTTTTGGGTTTTTTTTGGTTCTAATCTTTATTCAGAGCTCTAAAAGACGATCCTGTCAGTTCACTCTTGGACTCTGAAGCTTCATGTGTTTGCTAATATTTAAAACCTTACATGGCATTAGTACAAGTGGGCCATGTGAGGAGGGGGTAACTGATTAAAGCTGTAGACAAGGAACGGTCCACAAGATGATGCTAGTGATTTTGGGATGTTTTTGATTGTAAAACATCTCTGTGATTATGTGATGGAGAAAACTGGGCTCTGTGTGGGTTAGAATTTATGTGGGCTGAAATCTGCTTTTATTCCTACTTAGGAGTAGTATAGCATGTTAGTCATTTCTCTCTTATTGCAGTTTCTGCTGAGAAAACTTCCGTGATGTCATTTGAAGTCTATTCCTGGCATTTTCCTGAAGTATTTCACAGGTTACAAATGTAGACTACATCCTGTTAGAAATGCAATGTCATGAAGCATTGTCTGTATGAGCTCTCGATAGAGGCTGGAAGCAGCATAAACGCGTTGTGGGATCATTAGCGGACATTCCGTTTCTAATTGCTGCAATATTTTGTCATCAATTCAAACTGAACTGGGAGGACTGTGGACAGAGGGAGCAAAGGAAAGTGTTTTTGGTGGCTGTGGAGTAAAGGTCGTAAAAGAGTCAACATTTGCAGTGTTGTCAAGACTTTAGCAATTCGCCCTGGCATGCTGTCAATCAAGTTTTGTGCCACATACGGACTTGATGGTCACCCATTCTTGACTATTCAATGCTTAGAGTTTGTCAGAATTTGTGGGTTTTTGTTTGTTAACCCGCCCATTAAGTATTGACCACAAGTTCTCAAAGGGATTAAGGTCTGGGGATTCTCCTGGACAGGGACCCAAAACGAATTGTTCATCACTATACTGTTCTTGGATGTGTGGGAGAAGTTCCTCTTGGAGGATGTTTTGGTACCATTCTTTATTTATGGCTGTGTTCTTACTTATGTCTGTGTCCTTGGCTGGGAAGTAAACCCACACAAGAATGGTCTCAGAATGATTTACTGTTGGCATGACACAGGACTGATGGTAGCGCTCACCGTTCTTTCTCCGGACAAGCGTTTTCAAGATGCAACAAACAATCTGAAAGATTCTTCAGAGAAAATTACTTTACCCATGTCCTCAGCGGTCCAATCCCTGTATCATTTGTATAATATCAGTCTGTCGCTGATGTTTTTTCTGGCTACTTTGCTGCCCTTCTTGACACCAGGCCATCCTCCTTTGCCTCACTGTACGTGCAGATGCACTCACTCCTGCCTACTGCCATTGATGAGCAAGCTTGGCGCTGGTGGTGCACTATTCATGCAGCTGAATCAACTTTAGAAGACCGTCCCGGCACTAGCTCGACATTCTTGGGTGCCCTGAAGCCTTCTTCACAAGTATTGAACCTCTCTCCTATAAGTACTTGACGATCCGATAAATGGCTTATTAAGGTGCAATCTGACTAGAAGCAATATCCTTGCCTGTAAAGCCCTTTCTTTGCAAAGTATTGATGACCGCATGTGTTTCCTTGCAGGTAACCATGGTAAACGAAGGAACATGGTTAACAGAAGAACAATGATTTCAAGAACCACCCTTCTTTAAAAGCTTCCAGTCTGTTTTTCTAACACAATCAGCATGACAGAGTGATGTGCAGCCTTGTTCTTCATCATTCGTCAACACTCTCATCTGTGTTACCGAGAGATCACTGACATGATGTCAACTAGTGCTTTTGTGGCAGGACTAAAATGCAGAGAAAATGTTTTTTTTAGGATTAAATTCATTGCCATGGCAAAGAGGGACTTTGCAATTAATTGCAAGTCATCTGTTCACTGTTCTTGACATTCTACAGTATGTGCAAATTGCCATCATGTTTGTGTTATTCTCAAAACTTTCCGCCATGGCTGTACTGCTGGCAGACTGTTTCATACATACAATTATCTCTGTAAGGGGACTGCATTACAAGGTAAAGAATGTAGTATACTGAATGTGAGTATGAAGAATGTTGTAGTTATCTAAAATGTAATGCCGATCGTAGAACATTCATATACACGCACAAACATTGCTCATATATATATATAAATATATACTGTAGGTGACAATGAGGGAATACGCACACCAAAGATAAGTTCAATGACTGGGTGAAAAACGCCATAGTCAAGTTCTAATGTATTAGTAATTAGAGGCAGGCACAACCATTTAAGCAAGTGAAAAATCTTTATGTAGAAAAAGTAAAAATAAAATATATATATATATATATATATATATATACACACACACACACACATACACACACACACACACACACACACACACACACATACACATACACAAACACACACATGAAATGTGTTGTTGGGAGACTGGATTTTTTGCTGCTTTAATACTTGTGGAATGTGGCATAAATTAGGGAATCATGAATTCTGCTCTACGCCACAAAATTATATTGGAGATTATCCAGTTATCATTCCACGACCTGAAGCTCAAGCACATATAGGTTATGTATAAAGACCACCTCTGAATGGTCCCAAATAAATAAAGTTAATTTTTGGAGTGGCCTAGTCAGAATTTTGACATGAATCTTAATGAGATGTTTTGGCAGAACCATAAATGGGCAGTTTATGCTAAGGTGGCTTGGATAGTGTAATGGTTACATGAGGTCATGGGTTCCAATCCCACCATGGCCCTAACTGTGCGGAGTTTGTATATTCTCCCCATACTTGCTTGGGTTTCCTCCGGGTACTCTGGTTTACTCAGACAATCCAAAAATATACTGGTAGGTTAAGTGGCTGCCAACAAAATGAACCCTAGAATGTCTGTGTGTGCGTGTACATGTGGTAGGGAATATAGATTGTAAGCTTCACTGGGGCAGGGACTGATGTGAGTGTTCAAATATTCTCTATAAAATTCCTCCACAGCAAGAAAGTCTGATCTCCAGCTATCAGAAAGACAATATAAAGGGGTCTGCAAGATTATGTTTCCCGATAAATGTGAAAGATACTGTATATCAATTGGAACCGACCCCTATCCACGGTGCTATAAGCAACAGGTGCTATAAGCAACAGGAGAAAATGAATAACACATTACATAGAGCATAAACTGCGTTATCACGTACAAAAAAAGTTCAAAAAACTTATAACCATGGAGACATACTTTTCAATCCAGCCTCGAAGTTTAGGGGGCAATTCATTTGTTAAATGGGTTAGTACAGTAGGTGTTGCATAACTTGCTTCCATCAATAAATGATCATTCCAAAAGTGTGCAGAAGGCTGTATTTACTAGGGTTGTCTTGGTCTTATATTTAATTTTGTTTGAAGTTTTACAACAATTAGATTCTAATGGTGTGTACACACGGTCAGATGTGCCTTAAGATACTATCCACAATCTGATCAGATAGGATCTTAAGGCACATCCGATTTGCATCCTATCTTGACTATATAGTGCAGATCTGCACTATATAGACAAGGCAGCCAAGACTTTCTGGCTTCCGATACGTGAACGCGCATCGGGATCGGATCGGGATCGCAAGGGTTAAAACCCTTGCGATCTGCATCCGATGCCAATCCGATGTTGACTATATCGTCAACATCGGAAAGGAAATCGGACCGTGTGTACACAGCATAAAACAATCAAGTGCCGCAGTATTTATAAATATATTCCTAAAGTGAGAAGAGGCAAGACGTTGCTTTAGTAATGCAATATTATGTTTGCAGGTATGCTGAATGCAAGTCCCACAAATAGTCAGCCAGAGTGTTTGCACAGATGGATTTCCAAAACCTTTAAAGAAAGCTTATAATGACAGCACTCTCTTTCAGAAGTAAAACATATTGTAGAGGTGTGGTGACAATATAGCACAAGTAAAGTACTTCTTATCTTTTTGAAGAATCTCACCTATATTCTCAAAATCAGTGCGGGAGACACATAATGACAGCAAGCATACGCCTGCCAAGTGATCTTGATGAGCACACAATACTAGAAGTGTGTGATGTACAGGGATACAGGTCCAGAAACCAATCAAGTGCTTGTCCTATACACGGATATGGGAGTCAATTACAAAGCTGAAAAATACTCACAATTGTATTTGGGAAGCAGATATTTTATTACTGTTTGAAAAAAGTAGCCACAACAGGGGTGACAAAGACCATAATTGTTAAATGTTTTCAATTGTTAAATGTTTTCAATCAAAAAGCACATTGGGCTTGACTCGGATTTAGTCATTTGGTTAGCAAAGCAAACAAAAATTTGTAACACTGTCTCTGGAATAAACTGTGTTGTAATGCAAGGAGAGCGATTGCATTTATATTTTTTCCAGGCAGGGTAAATATTGGCTGCTTTAGTATGTAGCCCACCCATGTTATACAGCTTTATGTGCATGCTTTAGTTAAAATTTAAATTGGACACAACCCACAGAAAATGGAAATGTATTTGCACATGTTACATCTGGTCATACCTTGAGTGAAGTGAAACATGGTTTTGACCAAGTGCACAGTTATGCCCCTTTCCCACTGCAGGCTTTACACAGTAAAATGCCGTTTTTTTAGCCTTTTTAAACGGGTACAGCTGCAGTGGGAAAGCTCCAGGTTGCTTTACCCGTTTAAAAATACGTGTTTTTTTAAACGAGTAAAAAGCAGTGTTTTACCCGCTTAAAAGCCGTTTTTTCGGCAGTGGGAAAGGGGTAGCCCTTTACCCGTTAAAAAAAACGGCATGGGGTCCCCCCCCCACTGCCGTAACCAGCACCAGGCTGAAGGAGCCGGGGCTGGTATTAAAAAAATCAGGAAACCCGACAAATAGGGGTTCCCTGATTTTTTACAACCAGCCCCAGGCTCCAGGTCCGGTTCCCAAAATACGGGGGACAAAATGACTAGGGGTCCCCCGTATTTTAAGAACCAGCCCCAGGCCAAACCAGCCAGCAGGGTAATGCCACAGCCGGGGGACACTTATTATATAAGTTCCCGCGGCCAAAGCATTAACCCTACCGACCAGTCAGCCTGGCCAGAGGCCCTGGGGGAGTGGGGACCCCCCAATGAAGGGGTCCCCCCCCTCCAGGACTTATCTGACCAGGCTGAAGCCTGGTGCTGTCCCCGATGCTCCTGGGCGTTGGGCATCGGGCAGATGGAATGGTGTAAAAAATAGAATAAAAACTATTGTCTTTTACTGGTGAACTATGAGTCCCAGCAAGCCTCCCCCGCAAGCTGGGACTTGGAGAACCACAAGTCCCAGCCTGCGGGGCATTAAAGGGCCCGCTGGGTCTTGTAGTTCCACAGTAAAAGAAATAGTACAATAAACACACTGACACACGTGAAAAATAAAAGTTTAATACATACATAACACATACATACTGATACTTACCTATCTTGAGCCCATAGGTAACCCTGGTCCTGATCCGTGTCGGCGTCTGTATCCATGTCGGCATCCCTGTCGGCGATGGCGTCGGCGGTCCGGAGTCCGAAGAAATCCATGTGGGAACCTATGGAAGGAAACCATACTCACCTGTCCCAGGGCGACGTAGTCCAGGTAAGGGTCTTTGCAAAAAAACAAACAGAGAACGTGAAACCAGCCGGACAGCAGGAGCCGCACGGTGTTTGTGTACATCGTGCGGCTCCGCCTCCCGAATGCCGCTATTGGCCGCCTTGCGGCCTAGCGGCTCCTGATTGGCCTAGTTAGAATGATTTCTGGCCAATCAGGAGCCGACTTTCTCGGCTCCTGATTGGCCAAGAAATCATTCTGTGCAGAGACGCCGAGGAGGAAACATCTCAGCGCCTGTCAAAGTCCTGCGAGCCGGGTAGCAGATGGGACCAGCGCTGTCACCAGAGAGGATTCCGAGGTCGTCGCCGGGGACCAGGTGAGTTGGATTTGCTTCCTTAGGTACCCCTGGGGACTACCTCGGATCCCGGACCCCGGATTCGGCAGCCCAGGAGCCCCGGAACCCCAGGACCAGCCCCGGAACCAGGACCAAGGCCCCGGAACCGGACTCTTCTACCCTGGAGCCCGGACCCAGGACCCAGGGACCGACCTACGGGCTCAAGGTAGGTAAGTATCAGTGTGTATGTGTTTCGTATGTATTAAACTTTTATTTTACAGTGTGTCAGTGTGATTTTGTTAACTATTTTTTGTACTGCTGAACTACAAGTGCCAGCGGGCCCTTTAATGCCCCGCATGCTGGGACTTGTGGTTCTCCAAGTCCCAGCATGCGGGGTAGGCTTGCTGGGACTCATAGTTCGCCAGTATAAAACAATAGTTGTACTTCTTTTTTTTACACAAGCCATCAGCCCGATGCCCACCGCCCAGGGGCATCGAGGACAGCCCCGGACTATCAGCATGGGCTGGTAAGTCCTGGAGGGGGGGGACCCCTTCATTGGGGGGGTCCCCACTTCCCCAGGACCCCTGCCCATGCTGACCAGCCAGGGGGTTAATGCTTTTGTGTCCGGTGCTGGTTCTTAAAATACGGGGGACCCCTAGTCACTTTGTCCCCCGTATTTTGGGAACCAGCGCCGGACCTTGAGCCTGGTGCTGGTTTCATGAAATCAAGGGGACCCCGATTTGTCGGGGACCCTGATTTTATGTCACCAGCACCGGCTCAGTGAGCCCGGGGCTGGTTATACTCGGGCGGGGGACCCCGCGCTCGTTTTTTTTTTATTTTAACCCTTTATTTTATTTTTTACAGCAGAACCCTGCACAGAACATTGCGATCTGTGCAGGGTTCTGGCTAATTCGCCAAACAGACCCTGGTCTGAAATAAGTGCGAAAATTAGGCACCTAATTAATGCGATGTGCAAATGCGCAGTGCATTAAATAAGCGACTTGTATACTTTTATATACGAAAACATCTGGATGCGATAAAAATGCGAATTAATATCGCAATTTTTATCAGCATACCTTAACGCACATAATATGCGATTTCAGTCCCTTAGCGCATCACATTAAATTTGCGATTTCTATGAAAAATGCGATATCGCCATTTTGTGGTCTAATTACCGCAAAATAAGCAAAATCGCATCCCATAGAATGTCACCCCACGTGTATGAGCGCTCCCTCAAAACCCACTTCTTCTGACTAGCCTATCCCTCCGTCTCCTAACCTCTTTCGCTCCGCCTATCCTGCCTACCCTACCCCTCCATCTGTTCCCATCCGTTCTTACTTATCCTATTGTTTTTCATTCGTCCACCCACCTCCTTTTAGTCTGTTAACTCTTATGAGTAGGGTCCTCCTTCCTCACGTACTCACCCTACCTCTTTACCTCACCTGTGCTCCTGTCCTGTTCTTCCCTTCCTCTACTTCATCTTCAGTCTCCTCGACAATTTCGACACCTACTTCAGAACTGATGCTAATTTTAGTTCTACCAGCTATACCCCTATTTATGCTGTATTTTATCAACACACCCTGTACGTTACCTTGTCATTTGTTTGCTACGTACGGCGCTGCAGACAACTTGTGGCGCCTTATAAATAAACAAACTACTACTACATGGGACACATCTGCAAGCCACATTATTTAGAAGATAGTAGATCCTAGAGAATCAAGTATCTCTCCAAGATGTGCAGGAGAGTTGGCAACATTGGCCTGTGTATTAGTGAAATCACAGGACTGACAGTAGATCGTTGTATGGCTTAGAATTCTTGTAGGATGAATATTTCACAGTTGGGAGCAGCATACTTTGGAAGTGATACAGGTTAGTTCAAAAGCAAACTCCTTCTATAATGGACAAAACCATGTTGCACTACAGATGGGGCTGCGGTAACATGTGCAGAGAGTTAGATTTGGGGGAGTTATTTTGTTTCTGTGCAAAGTAAATACTGTCTGCTTTATTTTTTATACTGCAAATTAGATTTCAGTTTGAACACACCCCCACCCAAACATAACTCTCTCTGCACATGTTACATCTGCCCCACCTGCATTGCACATGGTTTTGTCCATTAAATTAGGCACTTTGTTAGTAATTTATTTTTCAGGTACTTATGATGAAAACCAATCTACAGTATAATAACATCAGCAGTCTGTTACTTTAACTTGACTTCTGGGAAATACTTCTAATTTGCCTATATAAACTTAAAAAAGGGTGAAGTAAAGAAAGAAGTGATAGACAAAATGGAAAATGTCACCTGCGAACATAAGCTGGTCAGCGGATATGATTCTGGTCACATGGTTAACGGGGTACGGATGATGGGTCTACAGTGTCTAGGCCAGGCATATCCAAACTATGGCCCTCCAGCTGTTGTGAAACCCCATCCCCCATCCCATGAAGTCCCATCATGCCTTGCCACAGTTTTGCTATAAGTGAATGCTAAAACTATGGCAAGGCATGCTGGGATGTGTAGTTTCAGAACAGCTGGAGGGCCACAGTTTGGATGCCTGGTCTAGGTAGACGCTGACAAAAGGACGACACAAGCAAAAAGGTCGAAATGACAACGGTTGATGCCTGAAGAGATCGCCATGAGTTTCCCACTATTTTTTTTTCTGCTCTTAATTTTGGGGATTTCTTTTTATACTTTAACATCCGCTTAGACTCTGACTACAACCGGCAAAGTGTGAGCGCATGTGCTACACTAATTGGGGTCCATGACGAAAGATGTCAACATTGACACAAAAATGCAAGAAAACTCAAGTCGACCTGTCAATGTCGCCCAAGTGACCTTTTGTCAATGTTGACCTACACGATGAAGTCAATCCATACCATGGTCGACAAAAACCATTTCGTCATGGGTAAAATCAGGGGGGGAAATTAATGGGAAGCGCATTAGCAAATCCAACCCCAGCCCCGCCACAAAACTAGCGTGCTCATTAACTGCGTTACTTTAGCATCAAACCCCTTATTTACATTTCAGATTACATATTTCATGAAACACTGAGATCAGTTGGAGCTGAGAGGGCTGAAATAATGAGGGAGACATATTTTAATAAACGCTCTGCATGGCCATCCAGAAACCGCTTTCTTCTACAGAGGCCGCTCAAATATATCATTTTGTTTTTGCCTGGGAAGACGAGATGAGGCTGACTAAGTTTCACTGGCCGTTTGTCTTTAGCAGGCAATTAAGACAGGGAAGATCAAAATGCATTATGGTAGCACGCAGACAACTGGCCCAACAGTAACACGTCTGAGGCTCGGTGGATTTGTAGCTCGCTTTCATCACTCCCCTTTCTTCTTACTCCTTGTTCCTTCAGGAAGGCGACTCCGGCTTTGTGGCTGGAGGGGAGCTGGAACAGCTGCCCATTATTATCTAGTCGCAGATGTCAATCTGTGCGCGCTCTCTCGTTTTCTCTCGGTTTCTAAAGCTCTGAGCCACAATAATTTGTGACAGATTCTTTTACTGTAAGGTACAAAAGGATGCGAGGAATAAAACAGCGACCGGTCACAGTATACAAACATCGCTATGCTGGCCAGAAACAAATCAAACAATATCTTGCGTTGTTTCGTAAGGATCCTTATTTAGATGTGGGTTACTTTCATACCTAAGGCACTCTCCTGTGTCTGTAAACAATGCCGTGACTGATATCTGGGCAGCAGGATCACATACAGTATTATTCCAAATTGACAGGCGGACTGGGCAATAACCAGTTCTGCGTCTCTACCTGGTAAAAGCTCTGAAGCACCAATAAGTTAGACATTTTATTTACCTGTATATCAAATAAAATCAGGTCTGCTTTTACATTACAGAATGTATCTAAGCAGAAAGGCATTCCAAGACTTGATAGCAACTTGTAAAACATTTCTCCTGCACCTTTTCCAGTCACTTAAGACTATATTTTGGTTTACAGTTCAACTATTATGTAGCCAGTATAATCCAACTTTGACCTTTTGAGCTCCAACATATCTGTGAGAGATGCACAAAATATCTGCTCAAATTTGTTATATAAAATCAAATAAAAAAATGTTATGTAAAAAAAAAAGATTATATTTCCTATATAAGGTAATGATGAATAAAAAAATGTGAATAAATTATGAATAAAAATGTTTGCTTAGCAATTTTCACACCTATTTTGACAAATTCACTTGGCACTCAAAGGGATAACAGCAGTCTGATTTGAAAAAAGAAGATCCCAATCTCAAAATAAAATACTTGGAACACAGTTGCGATGAACCATCCTTGGTTGGCTTTTAGAAAGTGAGAAAAAAGGTGGCAAATATTTAGAGATGGGGCCTAGAACCTGATTCAGAGTTGACCGCTGTTGTGCAAATACACAATCCACTTGACTGTCGAATGATCGTACGGATCGTAGCGGGACAAAATAGTGACAATAATAGTTAAAGATTTAAATCGCAATCCCCTTGCAATTTGACTGACAGGAAGTCTGCGTTTGGGTGTGGACTCCGGCTGTATTCTGGGAGGGTGCCCGAAAATTAACACCCATTTTGTTTTTCTTATGGTAATCAGTAGTAAAGGGGGTATTCAGTGTTTCCCCATATTTCCAATATTCGCTTTTCAATCCTAGGCATTTTTACCAGGAAAATGTCCGAGATTCGATTTTGCAGATCCAGCTCTTGAAAAGCGGAATCTTTATTAATGGAAATGGCCACAAAATTCTCTAAGTAACGGCCATTTCACCTGAAAAGACGCGGATCCACGCAGAAAAAGGAAAAACATTGAATAGATTGAGTATGACATCGATATACGCACTGATATCTTTAATGGTCTCAGCGGTAACACGGCTTTACTTTACATACCAACGCTTAATTTGAGGATATCATCCAGATCTCCCAGATAATTGTACAGTGTATGCTGACAACGGATCCAAAATGGCAGACCGGGCAGACATTTCTGCTGTTCCTTCACAACAGGATAACAGGAAAATGTCTCCTCTCAGGTACCTAGGTACCATGTGGCTACACACTGGGAGATATCTCACAGTGTATGCTCATGATATCTGGTGTGTTGCCAGGCTACCAGATACAATTCTTGTCTGCCTGTTAGTTATATTATTTGGCCATGAATGCCCAGCAGTATACAATTAACCCCCTTCATGTGTTAGCCCTTTCTCTTTTTCCTTATATATACACATTATTCTTTACTGTAGGATCATTATTTCCCACTCAATGCCTTTCGCCATCTGATTGTCCCCTAATGATCCTCTCTTAGAATATACCCTACATCACTGTGACCACCCTGTCTCCCTGATCATCGCCACCTTGATGTGCCTATATCATTATAATAAATAAACCCTTTATCCCATTGTCACTAAATCGCTAATTCAACAAACCACTTCCCTCCATCATTTACTCCTCCCTTTATAATGTCTCCCTTTAAATGTTCCGTACCTCTACATTTATCTCACCTATCAGTTCACCCCTGCAAACTACTCCCCCACCGCTGAGCCCATGCTCATTAAATCGGGGGCTAACTGACCTGATTGTATTGGGGTGTCCATTAGAAGGGGTTCAGATTAGAAAGATCAATACACAGTGTATAATGCGCCTTCTCCTATCAGGGCAGTGTCACAGAGCAGTGCATTGGGGAAATATACCGCATCTTTTCCACTCAACTGCGTCTCAATCGGTATACAAAGCACCACAGAAATTGGTGTAAAGAAAAGCCACGGGCATGGCATCGTACCACATCGTATACATATTCAGACTAAGTCGCACACACAAGTACAAGTGTCACATATCAAATTAATGAATGATTGCAGTCCTGTCAAGAGGTTTTGTCACAATGGATTGCGATGAAGAAGACACAAAAACGATGCTTGGCGCATGCCAGGTCATATGGAACATGAAGAAGGTAATATTGTATGAGAAGACATCTGTAAATAATGTTGGAAGCTATGAAGTCACTTCTTGCAGCCCTATACAATTGGAATTTGAACACAGAATCCACATTTATTGTGGAATTTATGTTTTTTTTTGAGGGGCCACAGAACCATTTCCTCCTCAGTCATTTTATACTGAAGATACCTAAACGAAGATCCATTGTCCTATGTGTTCCGCCGAGTGCTTCACACACTACACTTCTATAATTACAGGAAAGGACATTCCGAGGTACAATACTACAACTGTAATAAACACAATCATATATAAAAGTGATATACGTAATATTAAAAGCTCTGGATTCTCGTGTTTAATAAATTAAACTAACTGAATGAGACAAAATCAGATATACAGTGCATGTCTTCATAGGGGCACTTGCTCTCACTGGCATAAGGGCATACACCTGAAAATGTGCGAGGCAGACAAATATGTACATTACATTTGCAATTTTATAATGGGCTCTTAGGGGATCATACTGAGTAGGATGAAAAACGTACAATTATGTACTGACAAAAAAAACAAGCATAGGCTTAAGACCATAGGCAGTACATGTATCCACGTTATACCTGCTTACTCCCTCCGGAATGAGCGGGAGACTCACAAATCTCGAATAGTAGCTCTGTTGGCCATCCAGAAGAGGATTCTAGTCTCTCAGTGCTGCAGCATGTCCGCCTACCGCCCCCCCCCCCTCCCCCAACCCAACACACACACACACTTTACAGTGTTGGTTAGCGAAGTATTGTATAAGTGTACATGAATAGGGGTGGATTATGCATTTATGACATATTCCACCCACCCCATCGCTTTACTGAACTGGTTGGCTGCTCCCTCCCCGGGCCCTAGAGCTTTTATAAATTTTGATGTGCAATCGACGGTGGCATCTAAACATGCACAAGGCAGTATTGCAGCCTCTAGCCACTGACAGGGAGTGGCCTAATAACTGCGAAGTCATATAGAAGGATCTGTTCCAGGGCTGACCTTTCAGGCAAAATTTACATCAAGTTGCCGATAGATGTCGTGTCCACCTCTAGAAGAGACCCATGTATCTTGGAAAGCCATACAAATTAGCTCCACCTTGTCTAAGCCCAAGCCGTCCTTCCACATCCCAACGACCGACAGACCTACTGCTACTGCAGGTGACATGTAACATAGTAATATAGTAAGTAAGGTTGAATAAAGACGTTCATCAATCAAGTTTAACCTATTTTTACATAACGTATTAAAGAGTCAGGTCTAGATGTGATATTCCCAACTGGGATTATTTACCTTGCTTCTATTTTAGGCTAACTAGTGATTATGTTGCCATTGTTGTCCTCACTGCACCCCCTCCTAGACCATAATATAATGGTAATAACCCTGCATGTTGTTCTCCATTAGGTACTTGTCCAACCCTTTCTTAAATGTATTGCGTCTGCCAACATCACCTCCTCTGGCAGATCGTTCCAAACCTTTACTTCCCTGACCATAAAAAAAAAAAATAATCCATCCACATGGTTATATTACCTGAATCCTGACGTAATCCCTCATCTGGGATGCAGACGTCGGTATATTGACCACCGGTCAGATTTTTTTGAATCCCAGTTTTATTCATGGTAGTATAATGTACGTAACAGAATGTTCTACAACTCTACCTTAACTGGCCAAAATGTAATCCTTAAATTATTGTACATTCTATCGGGTATATTCAATTAACGGCAAGATTGAACCTGCGTCTAATTGTTGGTTAAAACTCCTGAGGCGGGTGAAAGGCTATTCAGTTAATTCATCTTTTTCCTGCATCTATAAATCCGGGATTACTGTCTGGAAACCAACTGATTCCACATAAACTGCTGAATAAATCAGTTTTACCTGCTTGTGTACCCCCAAAGTTGAGTATGTAGGGCAGCAGGGTTAACTCCGCAGCTAATTGAATAAGCCTGGACCCGCGAGAAGTGTTGCAGTACCAAGCTCATTAGAAAGCAGAAGACAGATGGGATGTACGGACAAGTTTGCGAGAAAGAGATTTCTACCCATGAGTGAGGAATAATAATTTTATTTTTAGAACACTTACAGAAGGAGGGTGTTAATTTTATTTGTCACTGATACATTGATGAGTGATGACGTTTATAGTTTATTTTAAAATATTGTAAAAGCTTGATTATCAAAACTATTTAGAAGAAAAAACATTGATTCATTATTACAGGTTGAGTATCCCTTATCCAAAATGCTCCGGACCAGAAGAATTTTGGATAACGGATTATTCCGTATTTTGGAATATTTTTATATTTCTATGATGTATCTTGAGGTATCTTGCATTTATGATCTATAAACACATGAAATACAATCAAATATATTTTATTTGTGCATGAAACAAGGTTTCAAAACATGAAACAAAGTTTGTGTATTATTTTAGGCACTGAATGTGAATGCCAAGCAATCATGTCCTTGCACATATTTAGTGCCAGTTACATGTTATTTCCCCAGTAGTGCCAGTTACAGATGAACCCAGTAGGTTTTTAGCCAAAAATAAAAAATAAAAGCACATTTTGGAGATTATGGTTTGGATAAGGGATACTCAACCTGTACTATCAGGTATTAAAAGTTCATGATACTTTTCAGACATTTACAATGGTTGTATTGTCGCCCATCAAGCATGTTGAAGTGATCATGATTTGATATTCAGCATGTCAACACTGATGCTATGTTGTAATTGTTAGAATGTCGACATATATATACGCAGCCCATAGCAACATCTCAGGTGAAATAGAACTATCATCTTAGTAAATTTCCCCCATGAAATCATCAGCATGATGACACTGAAAACATTTCTGATTCCAACACCCTGTCCATACCGACATCTTCACCATATCAACATCACACATGTCACCCTTCCTCTGTAGACATCTTAACCGGGGACATCGTGACTGCATACTGACTGTTATGCTTATTGGTTAGTTTAGAGAAGATCTTCCAAGATCTATGTGATTAAGAGGAGATCTTCCAAGATCTATGTGATTACGCTGGCTCACCATGAGCAGATAGTGACAGGATCCAATTTGGTGATCAAGATAGAACAGCATGTTCACGGTCAGCATCACGGGAGCTTGTCAATGTGGCGAGGGAATTACTGCTTGGCTTGTATTGGTCATCTTCCAACCACTTACTTGATACTGGTCGGATTGATTTCCATCAGATTCGTATCTGGTGCAGTGCATGTTTGAGCCACAAGCACTGTGATGATGTTCCAATTTTGCCAGTATCAGCTACGATAATGCTGTATGTATGCGCAGCGTTAGGAAATTGACCAAAGGGCCATTACGTAAATAGCCTACAGAAAGTCATATGGTGGGCAGAACAGAAAAGTGCATCATATCTTAACTATGTAAATGACAGGAGGCACAATCATAAATACTTCAGAACACAAAATGGGTCCACTAAGTGTAGGTGAGGTACAATATGACCCAGATACAAAGCGCAGCCAGTTGTCTATTAATGCACAAAAATTTCACAGTATAAATTACAGATGTGTAGGCATCGAGCGGCAATAACCCACGTAGTGCAAGATGCTTGGTGCAAGTGAGCCGCCAACATTTTTCCATGCAACACGATGCGACTTGAAGGGCCGAACAGAAGTTGACAGATTAACGGCAATGAAATCATTCGAAATAAGAAACCCAACGCGTTTCGTTATGAAATGACTTCATCAGGGGTAGACTTATAACACTGATCAATAGTCGTAACTATCAGAGGTTGCAGAAACATTTATCTCCATGAGAGTGTTAAGATGACCTATCTGTTTTTGTTGTACAATTTAATAAACCATGAAAGAGAAGCAGGAGCTTCAGTGTGAACACATTTATTTTTTGACCACTATACGGTCAACTATGGAGACACCTTTACTACATTATCTGCAAATAATTTTGCCCGCTTCGAACCTAATTGAAGGACTTGATATTAAGTAGACCTATTAAAGACTTCTCTTTCACGGTTTATTAAATCCATCGGCTGTGTCATTCTTTCCTGTATGCTGTGACTAGGACATCATAGGACTTCATATACAGATTCAGACTCAGTTGCACACAGGTATACAAGTGTCACATATCAAGTTAATTAGTACAAACTCCTGGTGTATATTATTTGTATAACATTGCAACTAAAGGTCCCCAAACACTAGGGGGATTCAGATGCAATTTGAGCTTTTTTCATGCAATTTTGGAGATCAATTCCAAATTGCATACGACTAACCCAAAATTGTCCAAATTGCATATGACTAACAGCAGGACTGATGTAATGCGTGGTCCCCTGCACATTGCACTGGAGCCTGCGATTCGCAACGGCTGTAGAAGTGATCTGTTGTTTTGATTCCGAGCTGGGCAGGTTTGGCTGAGATCGCATGTGGGCAGGTCCCAGGCAGCTCAAAGGGGGATGGCGGGTGACTTCTCCAGGTTGAGAAGTCACCTTATTGTATTGTATTGTATGTAAGGGTAGTGTCAGAGCTATTAAAAGGGAATAATTGCTATTTCCTATCTCTCTGTAAACTTATATACACAGGTAGAGTTGCCATATTTTATAATTGCTGTGTCATTCTTAGACATGCCGCTTCACGGCAAATGACCATTAAAAAACCCCCAGAGAAGGCAATAAAGAGACTATGGGCGCGTGAGATTATCAAGAAAACACAAAATAAAACCAGAAAGAGACTTCTATCTGTAGTTACAGTACCAAGACGAGCGCATTTTCTATTTCATTGATTGGACAAAGCTTAAACAATGATCAATCTTTCCCTGTGCTGCATTCTAGCGCATGTTCAACGCTGCATTAAAAATATGAAGACGTAAAACCAGCTTCCCTCGGCAAATAACCTGTGACATTTTACCGAGGACTAAAGCGTCTGTATTCACACAATCAAGTTTTCACCTGTGTTTATTGAAGGACAGCAGTAACGGCACTTTTAATAAGTATCTGGCAGTAAGATGTGGTGCCACGGTAAAAAAAAAAAAAGGAGGGGGGGGGGGGGGGAATTAATTACGCATTCCAAACCTGGTCACTGAAGTCTTCTGGGAAGATCCTCTGCAGCTCAGGATCTGTAAATAATTGACAGATAATATTAATTGGCTTTGGATTAGTGAGCAAGCAGAGAATCATACATTAATATTTGATCAGAAGATGATAGAAATCCTGGCAGGGGATCCTGCGAGGGCAGCCTGGGTCTGTATAGAAAAAAGCAAAAGAACTCACTTGGAGACTCTCCCTTTAGCCTCCCCAGAAAGATGAAAAAAGAGGAACAAAAAATAAAAGTTAAAATAAGCTCTGCTGCCCCATTACATCTAAATGGTTACCTGACACTACAACTAACCAGCTGAAATTGACTTGCAAAGAGAAAAAGAAAAAACCTGTTATCTTTCTAAGACGGGGAACTCTTGTCAGTTGGCCAAGCAGAAGCACTTTGTAAGAACTAAATGCTGCATTCGGTCTATAAGGGACGTGGGAAAATCAGCAAGCTTGTTATCTGTCCTTTTACTTCAAAATAAGACACAGAGGCATTCAGCGGCAGTGTAAACACGCCATTATTGCATCCACAGTTTGTGCTCATGTATATATAAAGTGTGTGTTTAGATATTGGAGGACTGTGGGAAGGAAGATGACAGATAGCTTCCGATTTGCTGCACGGTCCTGACAATCTTCTTATTCCAGCTTCACACACAAAAAAACACTTTCAGGCATTATTTAGAACATTGTGTTCATAGCGTATGAGTGCAATCAGGCATTTACATTCATTTGTGTGATCAAAGATACAAATCAGATTGCTTGCTACTGGTTATAGCAAGGGCCCTTAACATTTATGTCGCGATCCAAAGCCTGTCATACTGTTTAGGGCGGATCCTCGTGAACCTCTCTTTGAGGAACTGCTGCGTACTACAAGCTAATGAACCAATTACTCATTTTTCTTTGATATTTTTATTTTGTAGACGTTAAAGTACACAAGAAAAAAAAAAACGTAGATATCCAGTTTATTCTTGAATCGTAATCATAAATGCAAGATTGTTTGAGATTAAAAAAAAATCGTTTATGGCATCATTTACAGAGAGCTGTTACTATTTATTTCTATACTACATATTACTTCACATTGCTACTTGGAAACATGGACCGAGAGTCTTGATTTATCCTCTGCTCTAAAGCAATGGTATGCAAAGGGGCAGATTGATTAAGCTTTGTGAAGTGACAATGTGGGTGGTACTTTATCACCGGCCAATCAGCTCCTAACTGTGAAGTTACAGGCTTGGTTTGAAAAATGACAGGTAAGAGCTGATTGGCTGGTGATAAAGGCCACTTTATCACTTCACCAAGCTTAATAAATCTACCCCCCAGTCCCCAAAGCACAATCAGAGTCCAAGTTTTAAGGATATCCATGCTTGAGTACAGGTGGCTTAATTAGAACCTTGGTCAATTTGATTTAACTATCTGTGCACAACTATAGATATCGATACATCCTGGACCGTAAAGAGGTGCAGTGGGAATTGAGGCGCACGGTCTCACAAATGTATTGGGCTTCCTTGCCGTTGTCCATGGTACATCCAAAGATAGCATCTACAGGCGCAACAAATGGGATTTCAGCAGCAAATACCACATAAAGTTGGCATCTCAGTCCTTGCGCGCTCGGTTCCATATTTGTATGACAGGGAAGGGCTTATACTACCCTCAGCATCACTCCAAAATCAGCGTGCAACTCTGAATTGGTCCATAAAGGGGTATTACAGATACCAATTGGCTTGAAAGGGCCTCTGAGGCAAACAGGAAAATACCAGCCAAGCTTCTTTACGGAAGGTAAGGGCTACAAAACAAATAATTCTACCCTGGGTTGGGGAAAAGAATATATATATATATATATTTTTTTTTTTAAAGAAATAAAAAACTTTTTATATTTTATTTTAGGTGGTTTAGACCAGGTTTTTTGCATTAGTTTTAAAGGGGAAAAAAATTATCATTCTTTACTTTTTATATTAATACTGTGATATATTGAGATGTATTAGAAATTAAATATGAATAGTAATACAAAATGGAAACGCAGAGGGCCTTTTCATAACATGTAACATGTGCAGAGAGAATTAGATTTGGGGGAGTTATTTTTTTTCTGTGCAGGGAAAATACTGGCTGCTTTATTTTTACACTGCAATATAGATCTCACTTGGAAGTAAAAAAACACCAAAATCGAACTCTCTCTGCACATGTTACACCTGCCGCACCTGCAGTTTACATGGTTTTGTCCATTTGAGAAGGCATTTGCCTTTGCTGGTGAACCAGAATAAGGGCCTTTGTCTGAAAAAGGAGTCTGATTGCTTACAGGAGGACCAGGGCTTAAAGTGGCCAAGCTAGGGCCAGTGCTAAGATTTTCAGCACCCACCCACATGAATTTGTGCCCTACCTCCCATACTGTATAAAAGGGATTTTTTTTCTATGTGGTCTTACAAGAAAGTCACACAACAGCACTCCCAATTTAATCACGCCACACAGTAGCACAGTCCTATTCACATTACACAAAATGTAGTGCCCTCGATTCATATTTCACCACATAGTAGGTTCCCTCTTATTTACGTAGTGCCCCTTATTCATGGTTTTATACATTTTTTCTTTACATTTATATATACAGGTATGGTATCTTGTATCCGTACATCCCGTATCCGAATTATTCCAAAAACCGTTGTTTTTTGGAACAATTAAAAAATATATATATATTTTTTTCCCCTAACCCTTTTTTATACTTACTAAGTCCACAGCAGGCCTTCAGCATCCTCTCCGGCGTCTCCAGAGGTCCCAGGATTGCATTGCGTGATGGTGACATCACCGGTGCGCCTGGGAACTCGCGAAACACACTCCTGTGGCTGCTGGAGACGCCGAAGATGGTGCTGAAAGCCTGCCGTGGATGCCGGGGGACAACATGGGAGCCAAGGGACCATCGGGCCACCACCACGGGACAGGTAAGTATGCCTAAAAAAAAATATAAAAAAAGAAAAGAAAAATCCCTTATCCAGAATGATCGTGGCCCCGAGCATTTCGGATAAGGGATACTCAACCTGTACATTCATACATACATACATATACACACACAGATACATTCTTTCTTTTCCCTTCTGTTGTCAAAGCCCTCTTCTCTTCACATGTCACTCACAGCTCTCCCATACTCAACCACTCAGCGACCATCTTCGTCCGCATACTCATCTCCGTCTTTGGCCACCAGCCCCTAGTTGCAAATTGGTCAAGTCCTCACTACTTACATTTAAGCTGTAATGTGTATTGAATTGTGGCATTCATTTTACCTGTACTCCTATTTTTGTTATTTATTTAATGCAATGTTAAGTTTTGTCTCCCTGTTCTGTTCCTTTGTACAGCGCTGCGAAACACTTGTGGCGCCTTATAAATAAAATTATAATAATAATACATTCTGGAGCTAGCTTTGAACTGATATTCAGATACATGGCACTACTGTATTTAATGAAGTATAAGATGGGGCAGTACGGATGGTGTAATGGTTAGCATTACTGCCTCACAGCGCTGAGGTCATGGGTTCTATTCCCACCATGTGTTATATATACGGGGCAGTAAGGATGGTGTAATGGTTAGCATTACTGCCTCACAGCACTGAGGTCATGGGTTCTATCCCCACCATGTGTTATATATACGGGGCAGTACAGACGGTGTAATGGTTAGCATTACTGCCTCACAGCGCTGAGGTCATGGGTTCTATCCCCACCATGTGTTATATATACGGGGCAGTACAGATGGTGTAATGGTTACATTACTGCCTCACAGCGCTGAGGTCATGGGTTCTATTCCCACCATGTGTTATATATACGGGGCAGTACAGATGGTGTAATGGTTAGCATTACTGCCTCATAGCGCTGAGGCCATGGGTTCAATTCCCACCATGGCTCTAACTGTGCGGAGTTTGTATATTCTCCCCGTACTTGCGTGGGTTTCCTCCGGGTACTCCGGTTTCCTCCCACAATACATAAATATACTGGTAGGCTAATTGGCTCCAAACAAAATTAACCCTAGAATGTCTGTGTGTGCGTGTACATGTGGTAGGGAATATAGATTGTAAGCTCCACTGGGGCAGGGACTGATGTGAATGTTCAAATATTCTCTGTAAAGCGCTGGGGAATATGTGTGTGCTATATAAGAAACTGGTTATAAATAAAATAAACAAATAACAATAGTCATGACTACTTCTTGCCAAGTGGTGTCGTAGTACTTAGTGTCGCTCTTTCCCATTCCTTCTCTATGGTCTTATAGCCTACAATAAACTTTAACATAGGTTTGTTTTTCACTAGAACATAGCCAAAGTATATAACAATAGCTTGCAAATCATCTTATTATCAATTGAAGACCATGAATAAGGAATTCAAATCTGTGAAGTTCTCTTTTAAGTATTGTAAAGCAACCAGTGTATCCAATAGCTAATCTACAGTGTAACTTAATGTGCCAGAGGGACAGAATGCGCCAGCGGAGTAAAGCAGTTCAAGCTGAATTAGCCTCAGACACCTTCTCCTTCTAGATCATAATGCTTGCAAATATGTGAGCTAAGAGTTGCCTTGGGACACATCGCTAACAGATGCAGACTTCATAGCTTCGAGTTTTGATCATCGTGTCTGGGTGAGGCGATCCTACAATCTTTTACAGCTCACTTCATTTTGTTGGGTTTGTAGCTCAAGGGCAATTGAATTCTTTCATGAGTAATTTTAATGTTTACATGTTCCTAGGAGTTGGCTTGAAAACTGAGTTTTCATAGGCCAAATTTGTTTTACAAGCATGTTAATGCACGGATGGTTCCCATTGTAAACCTGAAAGCATAAATTCAACCAATGGTTACATTTTTTAAATAAACAGAACACAGAGTGACTGGGAATATCGTCAGCGCCTCCCGTCTCCTGCAGTCATTACTGGCTCCCCATTAAATTTTGCATTATTTACAAGTCTCTCCTTCTCCTTTCAGAACCCACTTCCCCGTCTACACATGAGTCACTAATCCCTTGCTTTGGAGGCACTTTTTTTATCCCACCTCCTCATAATATTTATTTAGAAATTTCTCGTACAGGCTGCAAAAAAACAAAGTCATAAACAAAAATGAATGAAAAAATGAGTCATTTTATATTTAATTTTTATTTATTTTTTTTAAATCCCGCTCACAAAAGCATGCAGTCGACATGCTCGGTCCTATTAGATCAATGGGAACCTTGCTTTTATTAGTATTTTTTAGGCGCAACAAATCACACGAGGAATATACATAGTAAAAGTGTAACATGAAATATCATAATAAGTTACATATATGCAACATAAACTGATGTAATGTATCTCAGTAAAACAGGAAAATTACAGACTTGGTAGAACAATCACGTGGGTAGAAGGTCGGCAACTCAGTGCCACTTGAATGGCTAATGGTGGCAAGTCAAAAGGAAGGGAAAGCTCAGTGTGACCAGCAGGGATATATGAAAAATTTATAGGCAGTATGGATGGTGTAATGGTTGTCATTATTCACGCACAGCACTGAGGTCATGGGTTAAATACCCACCATGATCCTAACTCTGTGGAGTTTGTATATGCTCCACTTTCTTTGTGGGTTTCCTCTGGTTACTCCGGTTGCCTCCCACAATCCAAAAAATATAGCGGTAGGTTAACTGGCTCCCGACATAAAGATAAACCTAGAATGTGTATGTACATATTTTTACATTTAAAAATAATGTAGTTTATACAGATAAAGCCATCCTCATCTAGCCCTTTAATAGGATTAAGTGAGCCAGAGCTGTTGGACTTAATCCTATGATAATCCCTTACTGTATTGTTCTATGTATTGTGTTGCAGATGAGAACAATAGGACTTGGTGAGCCATGACTCACCATGGCTATCTGAAGATGGCTAGTTGAAGAAGGCTCCATCTGTATATGTGATATAGCCATCCTTAGTTCTCCCATGGAAATTCATGCACGTACATGTAATACTGCTTTCACATCGCAAAGCCGGGTCTGACATGGGATCTTTATCCCAGGTCCGTGACAGCTCCGATCCTTCCACATTTAACCGGGATCACCCATTATTCACAGGGTGACCCAGGTTTAACCCTTCTTATATTCCAGGTTGAATTGCTGGATTGGTGCCATGGCTTATTAGGTTTGGTGCTTTCCCACCGCACCTCAACTTGGGTCAACCAGGCAGCAACCTGGTAATAAGCCAGGTTTTAGAGGCGATGTGAAAGGGGCTGTCGCATTCTATGTTTCTATCACAGGGCAGACATCCAGGTGATAATCATATACATAAGTAAAGCAGCATCCTAGACACAGGCTGCCCCATTCACCATTTATACCCGTTTCACATCGCATTGAAATGCCAGGTTATGGCCAGGCTACTGCGTGGTCAAGATCCCAAGTCCGACCTGGCAGAGTGATGTGCGAGCATTATGAGTATACAGTGCCGTCTCCTACTTTGTGACAGGAGCCAGTTGCTGCACGTATTGTTACAGTCCAGCACCCAGTATCTGAGTAGTTGGCACTTTGGTGGTAAACCTCCCTTGTGACATCACTGACTAATGTCACAGCACTTGTCACTATGACATTGGCCTATCAAAATGATCTAACAGCTGTTATTATTCATTGCAAATGTTTTGCTTTACAAATGTTAAGGCTACAGAAAATACAAATGAGATTCAAGGTGTTACCTAGGTGGAGCCATTGGTCTACTGGAGGTTTACAGGTCATGGTTCAAAACAAAAAGTATGTTGGCGCTACATGAGAAGCATCTGGTCTAAAGGCCCGATTCAGGGTCCTGATAGTGGATAGCGGTGCAGCGACATAAGGGCATATAATTAAATAGTTATAAGCAGGGCTATTTTTCTGCAGGCTCCAGCAGGAACTGTGGCCCTTATTCTAGTTCACTCTTTCTGACAAAATATTTCTTAGATGGACAAAACCATGTGCACTGCAGGTGAGGCAGGTGTTACTTGTGCAGAGATAATTAGATTTGGGTGGGGTTTTACACCTGCCTCACCTGTAGTGCACATGGTTTTGTCCATCTAAGAAATATTTTGTCAGAAAGAGTGAACTAGAAAAAGGGCCTCAGTTCCTGCTGGAGCCTGCAGACAAATAGCCCTGGTTATAAGTGTACTTTTAAGTCCAGTACAAAATATGAATGGACATGGCATTGATAGGAACGATTTTACAAGGTACGCATT
The DNA here is from genome assembly GCF_055691185.1 of Crinia signifera. NCBI lineage: Eukaryota > Metazoa > Chordata > Amphibia > Anura > Myobatrachidae > Crinia > Crinia signifera. Next base: position 8,867,681 of record NC_139225.1, on the reverse strand, counting down.
TGTTCTCTGCACTCGTTTTTAGTAAGCAGGTCACCTGTGAATGTTTCAGATGCGGATAAAGAAAATGGTTTGGGGACAGAATGTCGCTGCAGCACAGAATCTAACAGTCCTGAAGAGTGTAGGGACCTTTTAAACTTAAAAAATGTGAGCTGAAATCTTCACCTGTAAAAAACTCCCTTTCACACATGAAGACAAAACTAGTAATTTCCCGACACAGCAGAAAGGACTCGTGCCTAGAAGTAGTGTGATAGCTACCGGTGTCGGTCAGGAGTCGCGTATCCGCGTCGGTGCAGTTTACCTGCATTATTCCCTGGTTTATGCAGGCTGGGCCCAGGTTGGCTGTACTCTGAAAGAGGGAGTGGCAATAAGACAGGATTTGTCTCAAATGTCGACATGGACACTAAAAAAAAGTGCACCGCTACACTCGCCATGCTTTGGGCACACTATGTTATTCTCCTAGCACACCCTAGTGGATGGTAGGGCATGAATACCACCTGTCGGCACATGTCAACTCAACAAAAAACCCAAGCCGGCCTTCCCCATGTCGACCTAACCGATGTCGACCTTCATGCATGTTGACCTAATGCTTGGTGACCTAGTGACCTACACAACACAACACTACACAACTGATCTACTATCTATTATCTATTGATGGCACAAATAGATCCTCTAGCCCCCAGTGCACTGTCTTGAAGTTTACCTCGTCTTCTCCATCTCCTTCAAACCTACGCATTCAGTATCTTTCACATCGCTGCCGTTTCCGTCTCAAAAATATTTCCAGGATCAGACCCTTCCACACCCTGGATACTACCAAGACCTCATCTACTCATTGCTCAGCTACAAATTGGGCTACTGTAATCTCCTTGTATCTGGACTCCCTGACTATCTCCTTTCTTCACTCCCAGCTGTCCTCAATGCTGTGGTCTTGCTTAGCTTTCTCTCCAAGCATGCTATGTCTGCCTCCCCTCTCTTACAGACCCGACACCTGCTCCTCTTCCCCTTCAGAATCCAATCCAAGCTTCTCACACTCACTTACAAACCCCTCACCCAATCCTCCATTCTCTACATCTCTGACCTGATCTCTCTTCACACTTACAACTTTCCAGTCACTCTACAAAAGCATGCCACCTCTCCTGCCGACTGATTACTTCCTGCCAATCCTTCCTCCAAGATTTTGCATACGCTGCTTCTATAGTATCTTTGGAATTCTCCACCTCTCCACAAAACTTCAAAGAGTCTCTAAAGTTCTACTTCTTCATCATCCCAGCCATCTCTCATCCTGACCCTCTGTCCCATGCTCACTGTCTACAACATCTGTGTCACCCCTGCCTGTCTGTTCCTCTCATTTTAGAATGCAAGTTCTTAAAAGCAGGATGGTCGCCCCTTCATGTTCTTTTCCTCGTCTTATCATCTACTCCATACTTTCTACAATGGACCCCAAACCTTGGTCGCGCTGATGTTTGTTCAGGGTTTTGACCACTAATACATGAAATATTTATATACCATGTACTTCTTCTCCATTGTCTTGTACTCCAAGCCAGTTTTCGTGTTTTGCTCATTTCTGTACTCTTTTCGGGGCTGCAAATTCTTTGAGGCACCATACAATAATGAAAATAATAAATTAGATACTACCAATACAAATTTACCCAAGAAGGGCATCGAGACCTCCTGCAAAGCCATATGGTAAAGGAAGATATAGATTTAAAAATATACAATCTTTTCAAAGCAAAAAACACTACTTTGTAATATCGGTGTTTATTTTTGTTTTACAAATGTTCTCTCATAACAACAGTTAACCATTCTAAACATGGAATGCGGCTACGGGGTAGACAATGTCTACGTCGACAGTCAATAGGTCGACAGTGACTAGGTTAAGACCTTGAAATGGTCGACATACCCAAGCTCGACATTGTCAAAATGGTGAACGTAGACATGGTCGATATCAATAAGGTCGACATGAGCTTTCATGGTTTTTTTTTCAAGAAAGTTGGTTTTTCATACTATACAATCCAAGAGGGCACAGAGTGGGTATATATTATTGTGCCAAGCACAGTGGGGGCACAGAGTGGATACATATTAATGTGCCAAGCACAGTGGGAGCACAGAGTGGGTATATATTGGTGTGCCAAGCACAGTGGGGGCGCCGTGCCCAAAGCATGGGGAGTTCAGCGGTCCATGCTACCTCTGAAAAAGTTTTAGAGCGAAACGCGTTAGTTGAAACCTACTTTTCAGTAGAAGCGGACTAACAGCTCCAGCAATACTCAGATTCCTTAAACCTGCCCGAACCAGCCTGGACGGACCGGAAAAGCCATTTACACCTGCCAACACCAATGGTGCTTTCCACATTGATATTGGATGTACAAATAAGGGACTCTGGACCATAAAGGGAAATTCCTTATTCCATCAGGATCCAACAAGGTGGGCGGTAACTATATCCACTCTGAATTCACAGAGTTGGTCCATATTTTTCCAGGCATGCATAGGAACGAACAGTAAGGACAGAGCTATAACATCTAACACCCTGCATGAGTGTATTTTTTAATCTTATTCTTCACTGTATTAGTATGTGTAGCCACATGGCTTATTAAATTGTGATTTAATTTTAATGATATAAAAATCTGTAAAGTCAATCGAACATTTCAGAGCTGCGTATTTTGTTTCTTTTTCTATGGTAATCTTTTTTCAGGTCCGACACACCTGATATTTTGCAGCTGCTACTGAGCAAAGCAGTTCAGCTCATTGCACCCCTAAGGGTTCCCTTCCCTGTTGTATATAGGTAGAAGGGATACCCCAAATTTCCATGTGAGGGGACACAGTAGCACTCATACGGTGTCCATGTCGACATAGACAGCAATATGCTACGGTGCTGTGTAAGTGATATCGTGGCTTTAACCCTGAGTGCCAAGTGGATTTATCAAAATAGATGCAAAAAAAATTGCCAAGCAAACATTTTTATTCATCATAAATTAAATATAATGTTTTTTTTTTTTACACATTTTTTTATTTGAATTTATATAACAAATGTGAGCGACACAGGCATGTTTAGTGGATATGTTGCGCATCTCTAACAGAGATATTGGCACTCAAAGGGTTAAAAATGAAACTATTAAATGGTACTCGGGTAACAATCTTATTGCTAAGAAAGGAGCGGCAAAGTAAAGAAGTGTTATTGGTACAAATGTAGCAAGTTATGGCAGTGTGCGAACATAGGTCAAGTCATACGGCTATGAGGCAGATCGTTCCTTTTGATGATCAAATACTTGTTACAAAGTTTTCCTCTTGGCTCTTGTGTTGCACAGAGAACTGTGGTAATCTGGCCTTTGGCATGCAGAATGGAGACTACGGTAATATTTTTCTATATCTGCTGAGGATTCTTAGAATTAAAATAAAATATAAGTTGCATCCTTTTTAATACTTTGGCCTTCTATGACATATTCAGAAACCCATTATACTTTCTTTGGAGGCTCAAGTGGGTAACACATTACATTTGTAAAGTAGACCAAAGCAGAAATTCAAAACATGGTGCTAATTACCATAACTACCAAAAGAAGTATATCTCCCTCAAAAAGAATGGCTTGTAAGTGAAAAACTCATGTCTCGAGTCTATATTGAATACTGTTGCACAGAGAGCAGCATTTTTGTCACATCCCAGATCAACAACAAAACTCTGCTTTTGAAACACATACAGAATAAAAAGAAAATGCATAGAAAAAAGTTGCCAATGGTCATTAATAAATGTAAAAAAAAAAAAAATCCCCATACACACTAAATCAGAAATTAAAAGAGATCACTCAGAAAGGCTCTTCTGAGCGATATCTTCTATAAAAAAAAGAAAACATAGTGTCCACACTCAATATCATTGAGGATGCACACAACCTTCCTCCCGTCGTCAAAACATGCCGGTCAATTTTGGCTATGTAGCCAAGGACCTGCATGTTCAGTGGCCGTGGGTGACGTCACTGTACAATATCGGCAACCAATATCATTCAGCGTATACACACTATCTAGTTGATCAGCGGCACCACCAATATAATTAACCATATCGGCCTTGCCCCTGGTCGTGTAGTGACTACAGGGCATAAAGGTGCAAAAGTATCTTGTTCTGCCACATCTTTTGTGCACAAACAACATCCCCATTATTTCAGTCAATGTTTAGCTTGTCGTGTTGGTCACGGTCTAGAAAGACATCCATATAATGGAATGCTCCCAAACCTTAATAGCACAATAACAAGGTCTGTACTAAGAAGCTACAATGCTCCAGCCAGAACTGTGGTTCTCAAGAGGATCCATCTAAAAAGGACAAGCTGCAATGCAACCTATTCATGCCCTAGGCACAGTAAATGGTTTTCTTTCTCCCATGTATCTGGTGAGGAAGTTATGGCTCTCTTCCATTCCTCCCCCACCACCACCTAGTGACTTGACCTGATCCCCTCCCACCTCCTCCGCCACCTCTCTCCTTCTGCATGTTTCCATCTTGCCCACCTTCTCAATCTCTCCTTCTCATCAGGCACTGTCCCCTCTGGCTTCAAGCATGCTATTGTCTCCCCTATTCTTAAAAAATCTACCCTTGATACTAACACCCTCTCCAACTACTGACCATCTCTCTCTCCTCCCTTTTACCTCCAAACTCCTTGAGCGTATTGTCTACGAGTGTATTGTCTACAACCGCCTCACTGACTTTCTTTCCTCCCACTCTCTGCTTGACCCATTCCAATCTGGCTTCCGTTCTCTCCACTCCACTGAAACTGCCCTCACAAAAGTCTGCAATGATCTTCATGGTGCCAAATCTTAGGACCACTACTCTCTGCTTATTCTTCTTGGCCTCTCTGTTGCATTTGACACTGTGGACCACCCTCTCCTTCTCTGAATCCTTCACTCCCTTGGTCTGCGTGATACTGCTCTCTCCTGGCTGTCCTCCTACCTCTCTGATTGTTCCTTCTCTGTATCCTCTCATAACACTGCCTCCCCCCCACTTCCACTAACCGTTGGTGTCCCACAAAGTTCTGTTTTTTTTCCTCTCCCTTTCTCTCTCTATACATTCTAATTAGGTGAGCTCATTAGTTCTTTTGACTTTCAATATCATCTCTATGCTGATGATACTCAAATCTAATTTCGTCCCCTCACCTTTCCCCCGCTCTCCTCACTCGTATCTCCAACTGTCTATCTGCTATCTCTTTCTGGATGTCCCAGCGCTTTCTCAAACGTAACATGTCCAAGACTGAGATGATCATCTTCCCACCCTCCCACACAACCTCGCATCCCTCAATCTCATTATCTATTGATGGCACAACTATCACCTCTAGCTCCCAAGTACTCTGTTTTGGAGTAATCCTTGACTCCTCTCTCTACTTCAAACCACATAATCAGCAACTCTCACAAACCTGACATTTTCATCTCAAAAATATTTCCAGAATTAGACCTTTTCTCACTCAGGATGCCACTAAGACCATTATCCACTCACTGATCATATCCAGGCTGGACTACTGCAATCTCTCTCTTCCACAAGCCCTTCACTGCCTTCCCTTCCCTTTCAGAATTCAATTTTAAACTTCTCACACTCACTTACAAAGCCGTCACCAACTCCTCTCCCATTTACATCTTATATCCCTTTAAACTCCCACTCGTCCCCTTCGCTCGGCTAACACCAGTCGGCTCTCCTGCTGACTTATTACCTCCTCCCACTCCTACCTCCAAGATTTTTCATGTGCTGCTCCCTTACTCTGGAATTCTCTACCTATCCCCCTCAGACTCTCCACTTATATACAGAACTTCAAATGGGCTCTTAAGACCCACTTCTTCACCAAACCCAGCAAACTGTCCTTCTAACCTTCTGTTCCTCGCCCAATCTACCCCTCCGATGTCACCCCTGTCTGTCTGCCCCCCTCTTTAGAATGTAAGCTCTCACGAGCAGGGACCTCTTACCTCATGTGCTTATCCTTTCTTACTTCAGTAGTCTTCGACTGCACCAAAGCACGCTGTTTGCTGCCACCTGGAAGCTTATGTTGCAGCAATCAGCTGATGTTCCTATAATCATTTACCCTGTATCTGTCCTGTATTGTCTTCAACTGTAAGTTACTGTTTTCCAGTTTGATTATGTGTACTCTATAACTGGGCGCTGTGGAACCCTTGTGGCGCCATATAAATAAAGGATAATAATAATAACGCACAGAAGTTGATTTCCCAGAGCGGTGTACATCTAGGAAACAAAGGTGGCAACCGTACAAACCCTACACCCTACAGCTAAAGTAAACTGCCACTAAATTCTCTTCTTGGCAGCCGCCCACTTGCTTGTCTTGGTTGTGTTTTTCTTTGTTTAAGTCTTTTATGCATTATAAGAGGTCATATGTTTTTCATTGACTATCAAAACAGTCTCTGTACATTTTATGGAAGGTTTTATATATTTTATATGGTACATAATACCATCAAAAACTTTCTATTAATTGCTGAACCCAAATTATAATAATTAGGGCTTGGCTCCTCAGTCTCGCTTCCGGTAGCAGAGAGAATACATGCTGTATATAAAGCGCCGCAAAATATTTTATTGTTCTTAATGCTATTATTAGTCTACCAGGAAAAAAAAACACTTGGTTATAGACATCTATTTCTCTTGGATTGGGGAGATGGTAAATGCTTTCGGAGAGACCAGGTCAACCAGAAAGACAGACATTTACGGGTCAATTAATTTGCAGGTGATGCCCGCAATTCATCATTGCAACTGTTGGAACGCCAACATTGGCACATCAAATACCTGGAAATTCACCCACAAAAATCAAATAGTTGTGTTGGATCTACCATAAGTGCGACATATGCACATACTAGATCACAGGAATCACCTGCAACTGAAGTGACCCCACAGTAGGATAATGTGCGCCTGCAGTGTTAGAAATGTGCATATTGTCCGAAGCCAGAGCAGACTTATTAACATCACTATCCATGTTTAAGATTTGCAGTAATGGGGCCCACACACGGTGCAATTTCAGGGCACTTTCTAAGCGATCTTACTAGATCTTACTTGCTTAGAAAATGCGTCTACATCGCTCTGTGTGTAGGGGCCATAACGATGTGTGGCCCCGCGTGTTGCTATTGCCCAGTGATAAATATCCATCCATGATGGATGAATCTACCTAACCGCCGGTCAGGGCCAGTGTTCTCACCGCAGTGCACATCACTGGCACATCGCTGTGCGCTTAGCAATCTTGCGGAGAGATCTGAGCAATCTACATTGCTCAAGATCACTCAGCAGTGTTGTCCTGTGTATTGTAGTCCCCTTAAGTGACTTTATCCTCAGACAGGGCTGCCAACAGGGGGGTGCCAGGGGGACAGCTGTCCCGCGCCCCGGCCTCTGGAGGGGCCCGAGCAGCTGCCCACAGTCACGGCACCACCCAACCGCACCCGCACAGTATCCCCCACCCGGCGGCCAGACGCGCACAATACACAGTGCAGCCTGCAGAGCCTAGGACACAGAGGGGCTCGGCGCTCTGCAGGCTGCACTGAGTGCTCTGAGCCCCGAGTCCTGGAGGGAGAAGATGCCGCCGACACTGCTGGTAAGTAATAGTTATGGGGGGGTTGCCACCGCGCAAGGGGGGGGTGTGCCAGCGCGCGAGGGGTGGGTGCCACTGGGGGCCTGGGCGAAGGTCAACAACATTACTAGTGGTGGCCCTGTCCTCAGATGTTATTATTTATTCTGCCATTTGTTGCTATCGTTTTACCTTTTCATTTGGACAAGATTTGTTTTGTATTTTCCTTATTTTTGGGGACTGTACTGTGTATGAATAATACAGGGACAAAGTCAATAAAACCGATTTGATACAAAAAAAACAGTTGTCAGATTTAATGTATTTATTACAGATTTGTCCGATTACATATTTATCCAAAAGAGGGTTTTAAAAAGAACAGAACAGACGCAGCTCATCCCCCTGGTTATTACATCTGTAAGGAAATGTATTGCAGTACTTATAAAATGTTCCCAATGTCTTAGGAAAAAATGGACAATGGAATCACAACGCTGCTCTTTAGTGAGCCTTGATTAAAAGAGGACATAAAATACAATGTAGTATTAAGGCTTAAATTAGATTATAGCGAAGGGAAAAAAGAGAACAATATGGAGCCGAGCTTTGAAATGGATCCCGAACAATATAATCTAGTTACTTAATTTCATGGAGTTTAGCGGCCTTCTCTTCAATCCACAAGCCTAGATGTAAATCTACGTTGTAACCCGATTTAATTTTCCAGTTCATGGGATGGGAATATGCTTCAAATGGTAAATCGACTGAAGCTATGCTGCTCTTTTATACGGAGCAAATTCTTCCCATGTCAACAGACTGGTACGGAAGAACTGTGCTGCGTGTTTCATGTACAATGAAAAGTGTTCAAATTATTATTCCCGGTATTTTAAAGAGCTGGAACACAACAAAGATGCTAGTCCCAAAAAGATAAAAAGAAATAAAGTTTAAATACTTTACAGATACCAAGGACGGTCAGCACAATAATACAATGTAGCAGCAATATTTGGATGTAATTTACAGGGAGACATTTCCTTAAATGAAACAAGAAAATCTTGAGAAATTCAAAGTTCCGCTCTCTATGTGGTAGATTGACTAAAGGTCGATATTCAGCAGTTAATAGTTAGCAATTATAAATAGATCAAACCAACCTAAATGTATTTTGTTTTGTTTTCCCCCCTGGGATAAAGCACACATTTATAGTACTAACTTTACAAAAAAAAATAAAAAATCTGTTAGTAAATGTAATTAAGCTCCTGAAACACAACATCGATTGAGATCAATATTCATCAATCTGAAATTGAACAAACACAAATCAGTGAAAATGGTTACATTACTGCCTCACAGCGCTGAGGTCATGGGTTCTATCCCCACCATGTGTTATATATACGGGGCAGTATGGACGGTGTAATGGTTACATTACTGCCTCACAGTGCTGAGGTCATGGGTTCTATCCCCACCATGTGTTATATATACGGGGCAGTACAGATGGTGTAATGGTTACATTACTGCCTCACAGCGCTGAGGTCATGGGTTCTATCCCCACCATGTGTTATATATACGGGGCAGTACGGATGGTGTAATGGTTACATTACTGCCTCACAGCGCTGAGGTCATGGGTTCTATCCCCACCATGTGTTATATATACGAGGCAGTACGGACGGTGTAATGGTTATATTACTGTCTCACAGCACTGAGGTCATGGGTTCTATCCCCACCATGTGTTATATATACGGGGCAGTACGGATGGTGTAATGGTTAGCATTACTGCCTCACAGCGCTGAGCTCATGGGTTCTATCCCCACTATGTGTTATATATACGGGGCAGTACGGATGGTGTAATGGTTAGCATTACTGCCTCACAGCACTGAGGTCATGGGTTCTATCCCCACCATGTGTTATATATACGGGGCAGTACGGACAGTGTAATGGTTAGCATAAAATTTACCCTAGAATGTCTGTGTGTGCGTGTACATGTGGTAGGGAATATAGATTGTAAGCTCCACTGGGGCAGGGACTGATGTGACTGTTCAACTATACTCAGTACAGCACTGCGGAATATGTGTGCGCTATATAAGAAACTGTTAAGAAATAAATAAATAATTGTATTCTACACTTGATGTGGTTATTTTATTTTTTATTTGTCATGCTGATGTATAATTTTGTATTGTACAGTTCTTCAATAAAATATATATTAAAAAAATGTGTTTAGCCCATGTGAGCAAGACAATGTACTACCACTTCTACATAAAATTAATAAAAATAACTGGGGAAAAAGTAAATAGATAACAAAAACTAAACATTACTGCACTTACATTTCAAACAAGACACAGATAATAACTGCTAGAGGAACAGCATTGTAATGGGGCCATCAGCACCCGACACTTGTTACTGACACTGGTGGGTTGGACAATTACAGAGATTTAACATGTATGTAATGACATTAAAGAGAGATTACTGAGCAAGGACTGGTAGCAGTATGAGCATGGGAAATGTGAAGTACAGTACTGTAGTTTCTCTGATTTAGGATAATTTCCTCTGGAACTGCATTGTATGCCATATGGCTGTACTTACTACGCTGTGTTACTAGAGTGGTGTAAAAATGTTTTGTTTTTTTTTATGTATAAGGCAATGTGTGGCACTGCAGTTGCTGAAGAACTACATATTCCAGCATATTCTGCCACTGATTAGCTGTAAGGGTACCACCATACTGTTGCAAAGCATGCTGGTATGTATAGTCTTCCAGCAGCTGGAGGGACCATGTTGCCTAACCCTGACCACAGCTGGTTTTCATGCCACATCCAGGCCATTCTTAATAATAATTATATTATTATTATTTTTTTAAATATCATTTTGTCCCAAACCATGTAGTTCTAACATACATACAAACATGTGACCCTCTTCAGTTAAATACACGGGCAGTACTTTTTGGGAAAAGAGCAGGTTGCCTAGTATGTACGTACTGTATCACTGACGATACGCCCTCCTCTGTGCCATTACCCACTCCCCACCCCTGTCATCTGAACATGCAGTCAAATCTGCCCTACATCTTTCACCTGGGAACCCCTCTTTTATTGGCTGTCGCTAACGACATATCCGGTGAAGCAAAGCACATAGGGGGTTATTTTGGTTCACTCTTTCTGACATAATCCTTCTTAGATGGACAAAACCATGTGCACTGCAGGTGGGGCAGATGTAACATGTGCAGAGAGAATTAGATTTGGAGAGTTACCGTATATACTCGAGTATAAGTCGACCCGAATATAAGCCGAGGCACCTAATTTTACAACAAAAAACTGGGAAAACTTATTGACTCATGTGGGACCATTACTCGAGTATAAGCCGAGGGGGGCTTTTTCAGCATAAAAACTGTTCTGAAAAAGTAGGCTTATACTCGAGTATATATGGTATTTTGTTTCTGTGCAGGGAAAATACTGACCGCTTTATTTTACACTGCAATATAGATCTCACTTTGAAGTAAAACCTCCCCCAAATCTAATTCTCTCTGCACAAGTTACATCTGCCCCACCTGCAGTGCACATGGTTTTGTCCATCTAAGAAGGAATTTGTCAGAAAGAGTGAACCAAAATAACCCACATAGTGTGTACCCAGCTATAATAATAGACACCAACACACAAGAAGCCATGCTTCTTGTAAGGGATTCCTTCTACCAAAATATGCATTGTTTTGAAGTGGACACAACACTACGCTGTAATTTTTTTTAAGCAAATAAGTTTCAGCTTCAGCGTGTTCCTTAGGAATAGAAAACACTACTGGAAATTACTGTACAGTGTGAAGCTGGAAAAACATCATCATACAAAACATACTGTACACAAAGTAAGGAGGATAGTATCAAAATAATATCTTTCAGCAGCGGACGAATAACCTGGCAATTACACGGCTTATGAAGTGCCGGGTTATTCGGCCGCCTGCGGTCAGACCCCCTTCACACAGGAGAGCAAATCCCCGGGTCTAAAATTTTGACCCGGAGATTTGCTCTATTACGTGGGGTTTCGTCTGTGTGAAAGGGTCAAACTCCGGATCTCTGAACTTGGTCATTTGCAGGGTCGGAGACCCGGAGTTTAAGATCCGGATCGACCCTTTCACACATAAAAAGGATCCGTGTATTTCATGAAATTGCCGGGTGGAACTGCATCACCTGGGAATTTAATTTTCTGTGTGAAAGGGGTATTAGCAGGTACTGTATCTTCAATTCCATTCCCCCAGATTTTCTTTAACAGTAATTATCCAACCTACTTCAACAGACATTCTGAAAACATGACCTGCTGGGGTATTTTAGAATAGGAGTCTATAACAGTGTCCCAGATATTCAAACCTATTCCAAGAACGAGAATAGAGAACATTGTATTTTGCAACTTAAGTTCTTTTCATGTGTACTTACTCTACCACGGGGGTGTCAAGCTTGTGGCTCACCAAGTGTTGGGGAACGACACATCCCAGCATGCCCTGCCACAGATTTTCTATTAAGAAGTGCCAGAAATGTGGCAGAGCATGCTGGTATGTGTAGTTCCATAGCAGCTAGAGGGACAGGAGTTTGACATGGCGGATGCATGGACCAACAAAGATTCATGATGTAAGACATAGGCCAGTATTTGAGTAAGGGTAAGAGAGCAGATGTAGATGAAAGGAATAATGGATGAAATATAAATTGTACCGGTACACAATAGACTTTTAAAAGTTAAGAAACCAAACTCTTCTCCCAAGGGGGAGGCGAGCTGTATCAGAAGTACACTGGCGGCCAATGAAGTGATAGATGCTGAACCCCATTCCTTTTGATAACTGCAATAAATTAATTTACTGAAGAACATATTTCTTTCATTTTGTTCTCTTTTCAAATACCAAGCATATTCCTCGTTTGGTTGGTGTTAAAAATACATCTCGCTAATGAGATTTTTTGGGTACAACTAGCGAAACTTGCTCATTTACATTTTTTGACTCCCAGAAAAAGTTAACATCGAACTGGATGTGGAGCTACAGCAGCCACAGTTCATTTGATGTACAAAAAATTAATTGGTTCTCTTTCTGTGTCGGTGAAATAGAAGAGAACAAAGCACCGATGTAACCACCTCGCCTTCTTGTTGCGTAATTTCTCATACACACAGAGAAGCTCAGGTTTGGAATATTAACTACAGCCTAATGATCTGTGAAAATGTTTAAATAAAAAAATTAAAAAAAAATCAACAGATTATTCAGATTTTTTTTTTTGTTATAAAATCTCAAAACAAGCAAATAATTCTCATTAAAGGAAGGAAAAAAATATTTGACAAAATGCATCGCTATGTCTACGTATTAAAGAACAAATGGCGCCTTGGGGTAAATAAAGGCGTACGGTTTATTTCTGATGCGGTAAGATAATATACTGGTACAAGTGCTGACATTCATAGTCACTGTGATTAGGGTGGGCACGTGATGCCTGTATTATACTATATATTGCAAGGCCTATCCCTTTTAGCTTGTTAAATACACTCAGAATGTACCTTAAATTCCCGGGAGATTTCCCACTTTCTGCTTCTCACAGCTACGATGTCTGCTGAAATCAGCGGCTATGTATTGTACAGTATTACCGCCTCTAACGCAGGTAAAAGTTAGACGCCGTCTTCTACAGAGTGCTAGGATGGTTATAACAAACTTACTTTCTCTTTGCAGAAGGATCCACTGATCAAATATTAAAGTACATTTTCTTATTTGCTCACTTACTTAATACATGATAAATGTCTTGGAAGTGAAGTTGAAACAACATATTTCTTTGATTAGTTACTGGAGACCAGGAGATAGCTTGCTCATAGGGCTAAATAACAATAAGAATCCATTATATATTGATGAGTAATAATCAGTGGCGGTTTTAACCCGTGGGCCGGTTGGAATGCCCCCCCCCCCCCCTTGCACCACTGTGCTCTGCCTAAGTGAAACCAGGTGCATACTGTTAGACTGCACTGGCTTCCCTGTGACTGGAGGTGACTTCTTATTGCAAGTCCCAAGGCAGTCCCACTGAGAGGTGATCTCTCCCTCTGGGGCTGCCTCTTTGGCTTCTATGGCCTGCAGCTGAAGTAGCCCATAGAACCAGGGGTATGCGCAGTACCTATGTCAGTACTGAGCATGCTCCAAACCCAATGCCTGTCGTCTGTATTGTACAGGTCCCGGGACTGTGTTTTCCCTTCTTTGGGCTGCTGCTGAAGAGTTTGACAGCATCATGCCAGTGCGGGCGCGCCCCCCCCCCCCCCCCCCCCCCTCCATACTACTGTAATGTAGGAGCCGCCACTGGTAGTAGTAACAATGGGGCAGGTGTATTTAACATGGTAAGATGGTGATAATGCACCAGAAAATCTGCAGTGTCTACAAAATGACAGTTAGGAGGTTATCTCCACTTTATCACTTAGCAAGGTGCACATCTGCCTCAATGTTCCACAAATGTTTTAAGTAGTGTTCACTCTAGCACCCGCTATCTTTGAAAACCCATGCAGTTTCTGTTCCCTGCCTGGGGTGTCGCTGTCTGCTGCGGTGTTTCTAGCACATGTCTAGTTTGCATATCAGTGCTGATATACAGACCACACTGTGCTAGAAGCACTTCAGCAGACAGCGACACCCCAGGCAAGGAAGAGGAACTGCATGGGTTTTCAAAGATAGCGGGTGCTAGAGTGAACACTATTAAGTATATGTTACATTTATACCTGGTCAGGTCTTTCTCAATATAGAGAGACTTTGGTGTAGATAATGTGTAGATAATGTTTTGAGTGTGGGTTTCTACAATACATACTATTGGTCACAGTTCTCTGATGACCAATGCACACACAAAAACACTGCTATAATGCATTAAACAGGTATTATCACAACAGCATCTATACTGGAAGAGTTTTTGGCAATGTTCTAATAACCAAGAAAACCATTACACTTTCTAACAAAAGAGCCAGCAATCCGCCATCAAATTAAAACATTATCAGATGGTCTTTTACAACAATATGGCAACATCCCTATGATTTCCCTAAAAGAACATATTTCTGAAAACTCAAGAAGAGATGACACAGTAGAGTTCAACCTTCGATACCAGAAACCAAAATTATTATTATTATTTTTAATGTCTTTGTAATATTAGTTGTAAAGTATCCAAGTGTCACAGGGAAGGCTGCGGTTTTTAAACTCCAAATGTTAACCCTATAAATTCTTCTATAATGTACACATAATGTTGGGTATACCTTTCATTTTTTCATATTTGTTCAATTCAAATTCAATTCAAATAATTAAAAGCTTGTTTTTTGTAAATACAATATAAATTTGTAGGTAGATGGGCTCAACTGCTCGCCACCTATTTATGCCTAAATACGTAGAAGCCATTTTGTGGGAGTGGTGTAACTATTAATCATCCCTGTGGGCAGCTTAATGTCCCAAGCTGTGATTTATGTACGCATTGTTATTCACGGGGTTCACTAAATTCTGCTGAAGCTTTATTTATGATTTATTGCATAACGCGCTTTACATTAGATTTCTAGAGGTACCCAGATTGGTAACCAGAAGAAAGGGGACAATACACGTTACTGTACAGGATGATTTAGCACTTTGTTTCGGAACCCCCCCCAAGCTGCACCTACATATACGTCCAATTATAGCTCTATTGTCCTGAAGAAATAAGGTTGCCTTAATGTTGCCTTTTTTTTTATTTTATTTTTTGCAAAGCATTTCCCAACAAAAAGATTTGCCGAATAAAACTGAGTCATCCAGAGGATGTGATTCAGAGCAGCTGGGAAGCTCTTTAACTCCTTGAAGACTCTCTAGTATTAATGGGACGCAGCTCTGGCTGTGACTTTATTATTTCTCTTTGTATGCACAATATGTGCATAATTTATTGGTAACTGAGCACAGATCAAGGACACCATAGATACATTTGTTTGGTCTATCTGCCGATCTTAACTGCTCCTCTAAAGCAACACACTGTGTAAAAACTTCCACTTCCCCAGTTTAGCAAAGACCCTGCTCTCTGTGGGATTGTGGATTAAAGGTGCAGGAAACACATACATAGAAAACAGATTATTTCACCTACAGGTCACTGGTTCAATTCCGGACTGGATGAGAAGTGACTGAAAGTTATTAGCATCAAACAATCCAAATGAATCCTGGGAGTTATTGGGCTCAGGACAGTTAAAACGGACAGGTGCTCGTGTCACTTAGCCACTGGCACTTTAGCTGGAAGCGGATTTATTCCTACAGCTTGTGGGAAGCATTTTATAAGACCGAGCATTATATAAATTAGCTGGTTCCCAAAACTCCACAAATAATTTACTCCCAAGCTTGAAGGTAGGCCCGGGTAGGAGAGGAAACACAGATGCTATTATTTTGAGGGTGATTATTATTATTATTATTATTATTATTATTATTATTATTATTATAGGATTTACCATATTGTTTTTAGTAACATGGTATGTATTACATTAATACCCCTTTCACATTGCAGCTTTAACACGGTATATTGCCTTTTTTTACCGTTTTAAAACGGGTACAGCTGCAGTGTGAAAGCTCCATTGTCAATTTACCGGTTACAGAATACCGGTATTTTGAAACGTGTTAAAAGCCGGATCCCTACACGGTTCTGAGCCGTTTTCCCTGCAGTCTGAACAGCTCAGAAACGGTATTTGCTACAAATGATAACCACACATGATCCCCGCCCACAAGCAGGAAATAAACATTTAAAATTACGTGAAACGTGTTGAATCTGAAAGGTACAAAAACAGTATTGAAATTGCAATATACCGTTTACAACATGCAATATGAAAGGGGTTAACTGGCTTTTGACCCATTTTAAGACACGTTTACAAAAAAACGGGTTGAAAGCAGGTTTGCAATGTGAAACCAGTATTACACATATACAGATAGGGGCATACTGCTCCACGCAAAATACAACACTATTCTGTCAAATAAAATATACAAATTTACTGAAAACTAAAGAGCTAAAATCACAAAAAGATTTTGTTAAGTGCATGGCAATTAAGATTTTCCAGAGATGACTGCAAAAGCCAAATCTTTTTCAAATGGACAAAACCATGCTGGTTACATTTGGGTGGGGTGTGTTGAAACTGAAATCTACATAGCAGTATAAAAATAAAGCAGCCAGTATTTACCCTGCACAGAAACAAAATAACTCACCTAAATCTAAAGCTGGCCATACACTTGTGTGACTTGGGCACTTTTCACCTCATTCCGATGGATCGGGACGAGAAATTCGATCCAATGCACGATCCTGTGTGCATGGGTTTGGAGCCAGAGATCTCAAGTGCTGCATTCAAGATTTCTTGGATCCCGCAGTATTGCTGGGATCGCATGCGATCCTGCCGCCAAGGAAGGTCCCAGGCGTTCAAAGGGATCGACTGGGACTTCTACTCTCAGAGAGGTCACAGTCAGTAGTGTAATGGGGCCTTAACGCTCTCTGCTCAGGTTACATAAGCGCTACCTGCATTGCACATGGTTTTGCTCACTGAGAAAGATTTAGCTTTTGCGATTTCCTCTGAATCCGTCCCTGTATCACTTGTCTGACTACTACCCTACCTTCCCCTTGCCCCTACCACTATTACGACATCATTATCATTTTAAAGTTTTATACATTTCTAACATGTAATTATGCTTTATTTTCTTTAAATCGACTTGCAAGGATCAGTGTAAAATAAAGTATAAAAATAATTGTGTTTCTCAGAATACTCCCTTCTCATGTGAAATGTAGGCGGCAGTGATTCAAAATAAGTCACCAAGAAAATGTAACTTTTCGACAAACTTTCCACGAATAATAAACAAACATTCTGCAACTGTAATAAAACACTGTTGTGTTAGCTCCAAACATTGACACAAACTCTCCCAACTTAGCAAAAAGTATCATGAGTGCATTACGTTCTGTATTGAAATTCATCATTACTTAAAAAACTAATTTTGCTGTAAAGCCTCAATGCTACGACATGTTTCAATGTACAAAGGAATTAGGACAAATCAACCGATTGGTTTATAACCTCGGCCTACTGCTACCTCTTTGATAGCAGGACAACAAGGCAACTGTGAATTTAGTCAAGTCAAACTATCATATAATACTACAGTACATAAGTAATCTATAAGGTCCTAAATATCTGCTCTATACAGGTCACCCTATTCCCCCAGGCCAACCACCTCCCCGTGGGTATTGTTAGCTGCGCTGCATCTATCCAATACATTACTACTGTACTAATCAAATAAGTAATCCAAAGTTCTCTCACTTAGGGGGTATCCTATTATCAGCTATAAAGTACAGTGGATAATGGATTAGATAGGGGCTATCCAATTAGCCCGTGATGCTGCCATTTATAATTGCATCCCTCGGGAATGCAAAACATAACCTGCAATTAGAGTACTGGTTTTCTCTGATAACACATGGGGTCTCTATACTGATCCCATGTGTTATTACTTAAAAATGGGACATTTTCTGACCAAATGAAACAGGCTATTCTTGGATAGCCCAATCGGTCATTCACCCTCTTGTTAACGGCCACAAAATATTATCGCAAGTAACTGTATACCTTACAATTCCGCAGTCACTTGTTTTATGTATAACCTTCATTACAGATTATGCACTAAACATTATTTCCATTCTGATGTGCTTTAATGTCTCTGACATTGCTCCTACAGTGAGTAGTAATCAGTTGACAGGAGAACGCTGGGCTAAATGTTTTTAGGCGCTTCTCGCACAAATAGAGCGGCAAAAACCTTTGAATGGGCGCAACATGAAAAGACCCTGCTTTGGCACATTTCTGCCCGCCACCTCGGGACGCTGCAAGCTGCAATGTGTCTCTCTGCAGATCACTTGTCTCCGCTTTTAAGAGTGGATTCAAAATATCATCTAACCGTTTCCAAGCAGGCTTCCTGTGATGGCGAGGCCTAAACTGTCTGCAACCAGAAAGCTGGAACTGTTATTCACATCAGCTGCTTGGATGTTGCAAGCAACCTTAGATATCAGATTTCTGTTCCACTATCACTGACACGCTGTATACACACTGAAGACAATGAGATCACTGTAGTGCGACAGAATCCCAGAATTTTCATAGCCTTCAGCATTGAGGTTAAATGTTTCCGAAGCATTTAAATGCCATTTACTATAGCTAAAATCATGCAGATATATGTTTGATAAAAGCTTAACGCAATTAAAGGAAACTTAGCTAATGCTATAGATCACAATCCCTTTAAGCTACTGTAGGTAAACAAACAATTTGTATAAAAAGATACGCATGATCACAATATCGTTAACTATATTTTCAGGAATATCGTTTAGTGTGTACTTAGTGTTATATGGCGCCCTTTACACAAATAAAAAGGTCTTTCCTGTCTTTCCTTATTTTATCAAGAAAAATATATAATTTTTTTTCTTTAAATGTACAGTATTTATTAAAACATAGACATTAAAACAAACTTTTCTTGACACAATCTTGTTTTTAGGAGATTAGATTTATCCTTAGATTGTAGACTACATCAAAACCCAACGCGTTTCGTCTCTTTAAGAGACTTCATCAGGAGTGGAAATATTTTTTTACCAATCTGGGAATGTCTTTATTACAAAGTTAGACCAGACGAGCCTTCTCAAATTAATTTTGATGTTCCAGGAGATTTTATAGAATTCTCTCTGAATCTGAAATAAATGACTTTATGCTCGCTGATAACGGATGTTAATCATTGGATAGCATTTTTAAATTTCATTAAAATTGGTAGACTGAGAATACCTGGTGTACCAGTGCAAGTGTACTCTTCAGTGTCCAAGTAGCAAGTCTTGGAATGGTATTTGTGCCCTTATGTATTTCATTATATTTATGAGTAGAGGAAGAGACGTGTGCGGTCAGGAAACTGGTCCCTCTGTGTCTGGCCGCTGGCTGTGTACTGTCTCCGGGGTTCCCGCTAACGCCTGTTGGATTACTGCAGCTGCTTCCTCCACCTGTGTCAGTGCTGGGCAGAGGAACACTGATGTCTGAGGGCAGCATGGGTAGCTACTAGTGGATTTCTGGTCCGGCAAAAGCACGAGTCGCTGATGATGCTAGACAGAACCCCTCTGGTGATTCCCACAATGATACTGCACGTGCATGGTGTCATATCATATCACTGTATGACCATGGGGCTTTAACATGCAGCCAAAATAATTTATGGTCATGATAAGAAGGGATAGTTTACATGCCCCAACAGCCACCAACAATAGATTCCTTACATTTTCTGTATATTAGTGTTATCTGTAACGCTCTACACACTCACACAAGAAACAATTTCGGAACCTTAGACCATTGCATTATTTTGCTAAATGTTTTTAATCAGGGCTGATAGTCTCCATTCACAAAGTCAATGGAAGCGCCAGTAGGGCCCTGCAGCTAAACAAGGCATTACTAATGGGTTTTTTTTACCGATTACAGCTGGTACAAAACATGGCTGCCAAACTGTTCTCCAACCAGCCGCGTTCTAGCCACATAACTCCCGATCTGTAGATTAAGGACTTTTAGCAGTACCTAGGATCTCCCGGAATTCATCTGGGGGTCAAGCTTTCAGCCATGAAGCTCCGACTTTATGGAACTCACTTCCCCGCACAGTTCAAGAGGCCCCCACTCTAAAATGCCACCAAAAAAACAGATTCAAGACTTTCCTGTTTAATCAACCATTTCCTTCATTCCCTTAAGAATTGTTTATGAAAAGCTTTTCTGTACTTCATTGTTTCTGTATTGTATTACATTCATTCTATCTGTTAAGCACCTTAAGTCCTATTGGAGAAAGAGCGCTATATAAATAAAATTATTATTATTAGGATAGCAATATAAACAATTGGACTACTTCAGTCTCACTTTGATTTTACTTTCAAGCTAATTAACATTTCATGCAACCTGTACACTATTTATTTTTTAATTACAGTTTCTTATATAGCGCAGCATATTCCGTTGCGCTTTACAATTGTAAACAACAGTGATTAAACAAACTGGGTAGAAACAAGCCGACATGGAGGTAGGAGGGCCCTGCTCACAAGCTTACAATAGTACACTAGGAAAACTATGCCAAACACCGATTCCGGTCTAATAAGCTACAGTATATAGCTGTTGAGGGTTTTTTGTTTTTTTTAAACAAATACATCTTTACCATGATGAATAATACCAGTTACAGCAAAGTAACCCTGCTGCTGACCCCTCCAAAACAATCCTGCTGCCGTACCAGAAAGGAACGCAATAAAATATAGTCACCAAGCTAGGAGTGATTAGCATACATCAAGTGACTGGTATGTATACTTATTATACAAGCTTACAATGACTTACGTGTCAAACGTAAAATAATAGCGCTTCTTAACACGGAAACCTAGAAGGCACTTCCTAACTCTTAACTTGCTAAATGCATCATTAGCTGTTGTTATAAGCAATTACAAACTCAACTGCTAACTGTCACAATTACCAGTCAGACTCTAAAGGCAGCTGGATTTTCTGTGAATTATTCATTCTCTGGCCTAACCCCGCACAATTAGTAAGAGTTTAGTTTACCAAAACATAATTCCAAGTCGAAGAACTGCGGGGACCTGTGCTTGCATGTGACCTCTGGTTGCGAAGCTTCAAAGCCTTCTGTGGTGACCAAAGGGTGAGCAGATCAGCCCCAAAATAAAGGGATGGAAAACAACACAAACTATCCTGCAATTAACAGGAGATTTGCCCCTGCAACTGCTGGCACTTCTTAAACACAGATACACATTGCTGCTTCTAGTGTCAGCAGGGCATCATAATAGTACACATCTAAGATGTAGGAATACAGAGATCAGGCCATTTAATGCTGGCAGGAGTAATCTGTTTTGTGATGGAGGGACCGGCCTCTGAAGTGGAAGATCATGTGACCCTGGGGAAGATTCTGTTCTTGCAAAGGCGTTTGTATGCATGTGCTCTATTCAATTTTTTTTTTTGGTTTTCAATGCTCCCACTGTAAAGGGCATATTTTATTTTCCATCATTACAAAAAAAAAAGTCTCTTTATTTCCTGGTTCCAGGTCTCGAATGTGAAAGTTTACGTTTCAGTCAATTTGATAAATTTCACAATAGTTTCAATAGTTTTTAACTCCGTTTACATATAAAGGGGGCGGACTTAGAAAGTGATGATATCGCAATTTTTCTTTCAAGTGATTTTCTACCAGTTTCTTGGTATAACTTGTGCAATTTGTAAAAAGAGGATTTTTTCTCATAGTCCATATGGGATACTGGGTGCCCGCCTCAGTGCAGTGTCTCGCTGCATGTATCACAGACTGCCTGTTTGAGGAGGTACGCCTCGTTCCACTGTGGTGTCAGGCACAGTTTTACCTTAACTGGGTAGTGGGTGGGGAATCATAGGGGAGGAGCCAGTACACCCAGTTCAAAGTTTTCTATGTGCCTGTCTCCTGCGGATACCCTCTAATACCCCAATGTCTTGAGACCATCCCAGTATCCCATATGGATGTTAGAGAAATAGCATACAAAAAAAATGTGGCTATGATTAATTAAGTCAGCAGTAAAAAGGTTTACAGGGTTTTTGGTTGACCCCAAATGGTTAGCTTGCCTAAGGTCGACAGAAGCAAATTGTCAACACATGAAGAGGCCAACCTGTTTTAATTCGGTATCCCCATGCTTTAGGCAAAGTTACCGCTACCGATCGTAGTCCACGTAAATGGTTAATATGAAAAAGTTTAAAAAGGAAAAAAAAAACCTCATGTCTGTCTTTTGACCATGTCGAAAATAGTGGTCAAACTATTGACTGCTGATATTTGAAATGTCAACCTAAAAGACCAGATCCCCCCCCCCAAAATTTTTTGAAAGCCGAGAGCACCTAGGTCTCTGGATATAGGCATAAATTTGCAGACAAGTTTTGAGGGCAGGTAATTTATATATCTTTCAAAGACTAGAAAAAAAAAAACATCTTCGTACAATATGAGATTTTTTATGAAGTGAAACCTCTACCGAGGAAACACAGTAAAGATTAGAGGGAAAAAGGTCCATTTTGCAAAAGAGTAAAACGGCAGTAAAGCCCTGTACACATGGGGTGCTTTAAGCCATTATCGCTGAACGACCATATCGCCGGTGTTTTTTTTTTTTTTTGTGGGAGATAAATCTCTAGGACCGCACTTCCGCAGCGAGCCCATAATGGTCGCTGCGATTACTGCTAAAAATTGTAAGTCGCTCTGTGCAGCACCTGACTACACCTGTGCACCAGCGATTTCTACTCAAAATGAGGCAGAGACAGAATAGCTTGCAAATTTCAGCCCAAATCGCTGGTCGCTGGTGAAAACAGTACACTGAGCAATATATTGCTGAGAGATATTAAGCCAAAATTGCTCAGCGACAATATTGCACCGTGTATACACACCTTAAAGCCCCGTACACATGGGGTGATTTTAGCCTTAATCGCCAGGGATGTGGTCACTGAGCGTGTGTACGTGGCGACTAACACCGGTAGCGCGCTCCCGCGACTAGCCCTGGTCACTGGTTGCATGCTGGTTATGTTTGGGCTATACAGTGGGGTTGTAATTGGATAGGAAAGTTTATGCATGTTGCAGTTAATGGGGATTTTTTTTTTTCAAGC
This sequence comes from Crinia signifera, assembly GCF_055691185.1. NCBI lineage: Eukaryota > Metazoa > Chordata > Amphibia > Anura > Myobatrachidae > Crinia > Crinia signifera. Next base: position 8,844,607 of record NC_139225.1, on the reverse strand, counting down.
CTGACTCAATAATAAATACCAGACAAATCATCTGTTTTTGGATGCTGTGACCATATTAATCCAATAGTCTGGAAATTGATCCCAGAATCTATGGGTAACACCTGTTAACAAGGAAATATATGGGGCAAAAAAAGAGTATCTAACTGAAATCTGAGGCGTCCATCCTTTTTCACATACTGTAAATTTTCACATGTAATTGACCCCCCCCCCCCCCCCCTTAAAGTCAATGCTCTAAAACATCATAGAAGCTACAAATAACATGAGACAGAGGGAAGTATTTAATGGGTTTATTCTCCATGTGCAGCGAATCCTGTTTAGGATTCGCTGCACATTCGCAGGGTTCCGGAGGGCTGCAGCATTCACTGCCAGCCCTCCCTGTCACTCTATTCAACGCCGCAGGGGCTCACTGACCCTGAGCTGGGGGACGGAGGCCGGCAGGGAGATGTAAGCCTCCCTGCCCGTCACAGAATTTGTAGGGGAGGGCTCCCGGGGACCCCGGAGAGCTGGCAGGGGACAAGGGTAGGGAGCTGCTTCACTGGTCCCGCTGGTAATAAGCCGGAACCAGCGTGAAGTGAATATATGAATATTTAATGAGCGGCTCCCGGGCCCCTGCTGGCGAATGTGTAAAAAAAATATATATATATATATGTAAAAAAATAATAAATAAATATATATTAATGTGCTTCAAGTACATGAATAGAAATAGCATGACCCTTCACAGAAAAAATGTTCTGATTTTTTGACACCAAAAAAAAAAACCTTTATTTTAAAAGATCACTTTCCAGTTCACCTAAAAAAGATGTCAAATGCAAAACGGTGAATCGTGTCGAAAATCATGCTGAAAGCAGTTCTCCATCCTAGCATTGAATACACTCTCGGTGAATCCCAGTGAAAACCCCATTGAAATACACCAGCGAATTGCAGCGAGCATGAAACGAACTGGCCGGCATTCAATGTTCGCTTTCGGCATTGAATAGGGTGAATCAGATTTTCAGTGAAAAGCATTCACTGCAAGGAGTGAAAACAGCCCGATTCGCCGGAAAAATCAGTGAATCAGGAGCATTGAATACTGGCCAGAGTCCAACCAACAGATATTTGGGTCTCATCAGTATATAGGATACTTACTAGCATGTGAAATGCTTCAGGGACTACTGGGGATTTAGATTCCTACTGCATACCTATTGCCACAAAGGAACATCTTAAGTTTCTTTACGCTTTTTTTCATTTCAGACTGGTTTTAAAATAGATTGCAACTGTTCATATTATGACAGTCAGGCAGTAGAAGATGCCTACTAAGAAAGTTAAATTGCATTTTATGCAGGATATATTGAAGGGATGGGCTACAAGATTAAATGCAGGCGGGCACATGGGATGCCCTGTAACATTCAAAAAGCCCACACTGCAGGCTTGTAGCGGAGCCTGGGGCTAATCAATTGCATCACGTGGTAGTTCTATAATACCATATTGCCACCTGGAAGTAAAGAAACCTATATCATGTGCTTCAGAATATGGACAAAAGTATTTGGCCACACCTGTTAATTATTTAATTCAGGTGCTTCAATCAGACCCATTTCCACAGGTGTATAAAATCAAGCACCTAGCCATGCAATCTCCACTTGCAAACATTTGTGATACAAAATTAACTAATAAATGTAAAAGTTTTCAAACATATGTTGAAAAAAAAAACATGTTTTTTTTTCCTTTGGTCCAGTCTTTATATATCTGAATACCTATAAGTGACCTGGGGTGCAGGCTCTATGTACACATAAGGGTTTCTTTATCACCGCAGTCAAAGCCAGATTCGATATATATGGAAACAAAAAAATTCAATAAATGAAATAATTTTTTTTTGCAAGAGTACAAAAATAACCGCACAATGGTGCTGAAATTACCATTAGGACATTGGCCTGTACAAATAAATACATTCTTTAGAAAGGCGTTTGGCCTCCATAGTAATACAATCTATGGAAGCACTGACAATACCGTAATAGACTGTGCAGGTTCATTAATGGTTCACTTTAATTGGAGAACAATGCTGAAATGATAGGACAAAAAGTCAGTCCTCAGTCTCTTGTAGCAAGTGTGAGTTTATAAAAACACATTTGAAAATCAATGAAAAATAATGAATGTTCAGATATATGAACCCTGGATCTGCTTGCTACAGTCACTTGGAAACCAAAGGAAAATGGCAGAAGCCGGTTTGCTTTTAATGAATGTGTATTTAATGAAGATACAGAATGTAGAAGTACTCTGAGCGCATTGCAGACCTCTCTATACACCGGACAATGGAGTTGCTTGGTGACTATTCATAGGGACAGCAGCTGCTAGATCTACCCCAGAGTCTAAAATCAACGTGACTGTTATCCAACAGTTCACTCTAAATTTCAAATGTGTTGGAGTTAAGGGGCCTACACATGGAGCGATTGTGTGCTCTTTCCTAGAGCAATCTCAATAGATTACTTAGAAAGTAAGCACAGATTGCTCCATGTGTATGCCCTGAGTGATTACAGTGCGCAGTGGTGGTCACAGACCCGGTTTCCCCAAGGTGTTATAAAATCAGATTTCAATGAAGTCCCAAACACTTGAAATGACCTTCACAATGATGACTGTCCTTTGGTCCCGTCTTTATATATCTCAATACCGATAACTGACCTGGGGTACAGGCCCTATGTACACATAAGGGTTTCTTTTTCTTTATCACCGCAGTCAAAGCCAGATTTGGTATTTGTATATAACAGCCTGCTTGTATTGTATATTCCCAAGCTTACTGACCTGTGTTGAAAGCCCTACATTCACATATAGGTTTCTTTGTATCTTCTATAACCACTTAACATCCGATTCAGTAGGTAATCCAACCCAGAATAAAAAAGGTTCCTGTCGGGGTGCCCCTTATTAATAACACTCACCTAGGGTATAGACCCTATATTCGCCAAAAGGTTTTTTTACTCGGCTGTCTTAGCAAGTGACTGCAAATCTCTGTGTGTACATAATGAGAGATAGTGATCGAGATCTCTCACTCTAAACCACTACCCTGGCCTTTTTTTGCTTAAGAAAAATTGCTTAGCACAAATCACTGCATGTGTATGTGCTCTCCATGGGTGATCTGGACACCAGGAAATGACCTACCCGAAACAGCTTAGAAACATAGCTATTGAGAAGACACCCATAAAAGTTTCCGCAGTCTACACCAGCGAGCTAGAGAGGGTCCTGTGGTGGGATGAGACCACACGTACCCTGTATGGACACGAGTAAGGTTCAATGGGTGAAGTTTAATTCTCCAAAAATACCCACTGTTTTCAAAGGATAATATTTTATTCAAAAATAGTCTAGAAATTAGCATATTTTATAATATCCGGATGATGTAAATATTAGCCCAGTTCAGTATAATTTTATTAATAATTGAATACAATTATACTGAATAAGGGTTATATACTGTAGGTATTACAGGTGGAGTCTCTCTTATCTGAAATGCTTGGGACGGGAACGTTCCATATGTGATTTTTCCAGACAGCTGAAGACTTCTGCAAGTTCTGGTGATGTCTATGAAAGTCTTGCGGTGACCGTGGATCAATGGGGGTCATCTCTGGATTTCTCATGAAGTGCCGCATTGTTCCCTGGTGAGGAAATCTTTGCAAAGCCACTCCCACACTGGCATGATGTCACGGCTTCCGTGGAATATTCTAGTTTTCAGACATCTGGATACTTTTGAGTCCATGCAGGAGACTCCCCCTTTTCTAACTACTTGGGATGCCTTTTCTACCCTCAAAATTTGGGCACCAGCACCTACCTTAACTTCTAATGACACCAAAGCCTGGTCAATCGCCTGTGCTAAAGATGGGACCACTGAAAAACGGAAGATGGATATTAGGGATTTTTATCTTCTCTTCAGTTCATGCAGTCCACGGCTGATGAGGCATGTAATTTTTACCTGTGTAGCCAATCCTTAAAGTTAAATAAAGCCGGGTTACAGACAATATGTAAACTACTCGATAAGTAACAGTACGGGTTTATATACTGGTTGACCACTGATTTTCCGGGCATCTGATGGTCCGGAATCGATTTTAATCTGGTACACATCAGGTTCCAGGAGGGAGAACTAGAATTCGGTTGGATGAGAATTTAAAAAGCCAGTGGCAGGGTTTAATTATGCAGGGAGGAGCGATGAAGTCACGCTGCCTACCTAGTTTCGCATAATTCAGTCTACTGATGAACCCTCAGTTTTACACAAATACTGGAAAAATCCTCCAATGGCAAGTCATAGTGTGCAAGCGCTTAACAAAGACTGATACATTTCATGGCGGACGGTGTAATGGTTAGCATTACTGCCTCACAGCACTGAGGTCATGGGTTCTATCCCCACCATGTGTTATATATACAGGGCAGTACGGATGGTGTAATGTTTAGCATTACTGCCTCACAGCACTGAGGTCATGGGTTCTATCCCCACTATGTGTTATATATACGGGGCAGTACGGATGGTGTAATGGTTACATTACTGCCTCACAGCACTGAGGTCATGGGTTCTATCCCCACCATGTGTTATATATACAGGGCAGTACGGACGGTGTAATGGTTAGCATTACTGCCTCACAGCGCTGAGGTCATGGGTTCTATTCCCACCATGTGTTATATATACGGGGCAGTACGGACAGTGGAATGGTTAGCATTACTGCCTCACATCACTGAGGTCATGGGTTCTATTCCCACCATGTGTTATATATATATATATATATATATATATATATATATATATATATATATATATATATATATATATATATACGGGGGCAGTACGGACGGTATAAGGGTTACATTACTGCCTCACAGCGCTGAGGTCATGGGTTCTATTCCCACCATGTGTTATATATACGGGGCAGTACGGACGGTTTAATGGTTAGCATTACTGCCTCACAGCGCTGAGGTCATGGGGTCAATGCCTACCATGGCTCTACCTGTGCGGAATATGTGTGCACTGTATAAACTATTAATAAAAATAACAATGCTGTACAGAAAAGGGTGGATTCTCCAATTACATGCATAAATGGCCACCAACACCACTTTTATCCCTTCAATTTACTTCTACTTTTAGTATATAAACAATCGTAAGAAAATAAAATTTCAGTCAGGGTGGAAAATTCTATCTATCTATATATACACACACACACACACACACACACACACATACATACATACATACATACATATATATATGTATATACATATATATATATATATATATATATATATATAGTGTTCCCGCTAGGCTGTTTTAGCGGGCCGCTGCGCCCTGCCCGATTTTTACAGGGCAAAATGCACCCTGCTCTGCTAGCAGCGCCCGATAAAACAGCCTGGTGCCTGCCCTGGCTGTGTGATTGATTCCCAGCGCTTCCCCGGCAGCACGGTAACTTCGGCGGGCTGGGCCCACCTCCTTTAGTAATGGCGGCAGCCAGGCCCGCCCCTTTTCATGACGTTGCGGCCCGGGCACGCCCCTTTTGTGGCGTTGGCTGCCCGGGACCGCCCACAACTGTGACGTCGGCGGGCCTGGTCCGCCCCCCTTGCGCTGCCCCCATGCAGTGGCACCCTGCCCGCCCTCATTTCTAGAGGGAACACTATATATATATACACATATATATGTATATATATATATATATATATATACACATATATATGTATATATATATATATATATATATACACATATATATGTATATATATACACAAATAGAGGTCCAGACTGCGCACAGTCAATGTTTCAAATATAGAAGTGCGTCCTTATTCAGGATGTACTGCAGCTCTCTCCACAAAGCCAGACCGTAGCTTAGATATCCCAATCACATGTAAAAGAAATTGGAGAGGAAGCGCAATATGTGCAATAAGTAAAAACAAATTTTACTAGAAGTGCAGGCTCACATACATCATAGTAAACCGCAAACAGCTTTCCACAATGGAATCCACCACGGTGCACTAACGACTGCAATAACCGGGACCAGCTTTTTCACCGCCGCCAAGGCTTCCGTGGGTCAGGAACGTCAAGACACAGCGTCGTGTGACACCCCCTGGCGAAGTCCCTAGATGACGAAACGCGTTGGGCGTGGCATGAACTAACGACTCTGTGTCTTGACATACACACACCACACACACACATTTTTGAGCTGGACACATTGGGAGGACACACACATTTCTATTAAGATGTGTCGTTAGACTTCGTCAGTGTGGTGTACCTCACTGACGAAGTCTAACAACGAAACGCATAGGGGTTGGCCAGAGTGCTGCATCACGTACTCCAGCTGGCCGGCTGACAGTGGAGAGCCGCAGGAACCCCGCCGAGAGCGATGGTGCTGGACATCGCCATTCAGAGGAGAGAGGGGCCGTGAGTTTAACTTACTGAGCGGTGGATATCTTGGGAGCAGCAGCGTGCCAGTGGGATTTCTGTTTAACACCATGTGGTAATCAGCCCACACAGATGTATATATTGGTACGGGGCTGATGACTGTTTTAAAGGAATGTTCTAATGCATTTTTTATTAATTAAACGATAATGCACTATTAGGCGCCCCCTTTGTTTATTGTTTTTCCAGATTGTGTCCAAATTCACCTGTGGACTGGGTGATACATTTGGGGGCGGCTGTCGAAATAGATAGAGAGAGAGAGAGAGAGAGAGAGACGTACCTACATGTGTACAATTTACAATCCTAAAATCTGTAGGGAACCACCTGTGTAATTTAATGCGCTCACTGGTATGAATAATAATTTTTGTTAGGCTTTGGATACCTAGATAATATAAACTAGGAATGATCACTGAAATCAGTGCTAATGAGGTGCTGGCTTACACACCATGCAAGAGACGGCTGCACAGTAGATCAGCTCTGTGCTCTTCCTCCCACATAATCATCTTCTCACAAAACGGCTAAATAATGCTGAAGGCATTGCGAAACAACAAGTGGGTGCCGAGGAGTGTCCTTACACCAAGGACAAGGTTGTTGTGATGTTCTATTGCAATGCTATCTCAGTTCAACTATTTCACCCAGTAAGATCAACAATCATTGCTGCTGCCATCTCTTATGGCCCATGGTGATCCCAGCCACTTCTCAGGTGGCAGTAGCTGTCCCACACTATCTCTGTCACACTGTGAGCATAAAATCCACCAAACACACTCCGGGAAAACTGGCTAATACAAATTGGTGAATATTGAAGGTCTTGGTTGCCAGATACTAACTGTCTTCAGATATCTACAATCATAGTAGTAAAACATTTCACCCACCAACAGCTTCTGTTCTTCTTTCACTACTTCATGTATCCGTTGTGCCCAATACCCCTTACACATTTCAGCAGAAACAGTAGTGTTCATTCTAGCACTCGCCATCTTTGAAAACCCATGCAGGTTCTCTTCCCTGCCTGGGGTGTCGCTGTCTGCTGTGGTGTTTCTAGCACAGGTCTGGTTTGCATATCAGTGCTGATATACAGACCCCACTGTGCTAGAAGCACTACAACAGACAGCGACACCCTAGGCAAGGGAAGAGGTTTTGAAAGATGACGGGCGCTAGAATGAACACTAGAAACAGCACGGACTAGCGTTACTGCCTCAGGGCACCGAGGTCATGGGTTCAATTCCCACCATGGCCCTAACTGCGTGGAGTTTGTATATTCTCCCTGTGCTTGCGTGGGTTTCCTCACAATCCAAAAATATACTGGTAGGTTAATTGTGCATGTACATGTGGTAGGGAATACAAATCGTAAGCTCCACAGGGGCAGGTACTGATGCGAATTTTCAACTATTCTCTGTAAAGTGATGCGGAATATTCGTGCACTATATAAATAACTGTTATTAAAAAGAAGCATTTTTACCTTCTCTTTCATGTAACTATAGTTTATTTTTTTTTTGGTTTGTTTTTGTATTAATCTGTTTTAGGACACGCTGAATGCACATTAGTATGTAGTAGTATGTTCAGGTATTATAAATAAGTAGGTCTAAAATTCTGCTATAAACACATAACTAAACCATATCAAGAGACATTGACAATACCTAACAAACAATAAGCTTCGATAAGAAGATAAAGCCTAGCTTGCTACGATAAACCTTTGGCTATTAGCGTTTCCCTTACTTGTAAGGAGCAGCAGTCCTTTTTGCACTACAGGGCAAACCCAACGGCGCTCATATTGTATGTCACGCACAATAGTCTGCAATGTGCCGCCTCTCTGTTCTATGTGGAAGCCAGTCGTTTTTAAGGCTGAAAGTCTTTTTTTTCCTTAGCACTACATTAAGAATTGAAAAAGTATTACGGAGCATTAGTAGTCTATTATATTTTACTGCATTAATGTTCTTACTCGAGGACTTTACAAAAAAAAAAATAACAGGTGCTGGATGTGAATAAAATAGGAGATGTGAAAATGTAGGCCTTGCTTCAGCTGAAGTCTGCCCTGGTTCCTAGAGTGCAGGAGACGTACGACTTACTGAAGAACGCATTCGGTGCTCTGGCCAAGCTGAGCAAAGAGAAAGAGACGGCAAAAGCCACGTGTCAAAATAGCTCAAACAATACAAATAGTATAAACGTATACATGCTGTACGTGACATTGTGTGCGCAGTATATTAATCATAAAAACATTTCTAGGTAAAACGTTACATTAATGAAAATGTGAAATAAGGAGATTTGTACCAGTATAAACACTAATGATGTGTGCTGAGCGATGCGCAGCGATGTGTGCTGAGCGATGCGCGGTGATGTGTGCTGAGCGATGCGCGGCGATGTGTGCTAAGCGATGCGCGGCGATGTGTGCTGAGCGATGCGCGGCGATGTGTGCTGAGCGATGCGCGGCGATGTGTGCTGAGCGATGCGCGGCGATGTGTGCTGAGCGATGCGCGGCGATGTGTGCTGAGCGATGCAGGGCGATGTGTGCTGAGCGATGCGCGGCGATGTGTGCTGAGCATTGTGCGGCGATGTGTGCTGAGCGATGCAGGGCGATGTGTGCTGAGCGATGCGCGGCGATGTGTGCTGAGCATTGCGCGGCGATGTGTGCTGATAGATGCGCGGCGATGTGTGCTGAGCGATGCGCGGCGATGTGTGCTGAGCGATGCGCGGCGATGTGTGCTGAGCGATGCGCGGCGATGTGTGCTGAGCGATGCAGGGCGATGTGTGCTGAGCGATGCGCGGCGATGTGTGCTGAGCATTGCGCGGCGATGTGTGCTGAGCGATGCAGGGCGATGTGTGCTGAGCGATGCGCGGCGATGTGTGCTGAGCATTGCGCGGCGATGTGTGCTGATAGATGCGCGGCGATGTGTGCTGAGCGATGCGCGGCGATGTGTGCTGAGCGATGCGCGGCGATGTGTGCTGAGCGATGCGCGGCGATGTGTGCTGAGCGATGCGCGGCGATGTGTGCTGAGCGATGCGCGGCGATGTGTGCTGAGCATTGCGCGGCGATGTGTGCTGAGCGATGCAGGGCGATGTGTGCTGAGCGATGCGCGGCGATGTGTGCTGAGCATTGCGCGGCGATGTGTGCTGATAGATGCGCGGCGATGTGTGCTGAGCGATGCGCGGCGATGTGTGCTGAGCATTGCGCGGCGATGTGTGCTGATAGATGCGCGGCGATGTGTGCTGAGCGATGCGCGGCGATGTGTGCTGAGCGATGCAGGGCGATGTGTGCTGAGCGATGCAGGGCGATGTGTGCTGAGCGATGCGCGGCGATGTGTGCTGAGCAATCTGTCAGGCCCAGTGTTTTCCGGTACGAACAGTGGCTCTGACCAGGGATCTAACTAGATTTATCGGTACTTATGTAGTAGACGGGCGCCCACTAAGCAATAAGCAATTTGCTTAGTGGGCTATTCTGCGTAGGGAAATCGCATTGCATGGGCCATTTTAAGGTAATTTATTCACTGCTATCTTAGCCCTGGGGGATCGCATCGCACCTCCCGCAAAATCGCATGCGATTTGATAGGGTGTACGATGCCATTACATTAGCTATACAATAATATCATTGTATGACATACAATGAGGTTTAAGGCACCCACCCCGAAACGTGGCGAGCTCTGCGAGGGGCGGCGGAAGGACGCCTCCGACCTGTTCATACTCCCACTATCCACGTCGGCAGTTGATGCTAGTGTGGCGAGCTCAGTGAGGGGCCACGAAATACATGTAAAGTAATCCGCTGCGCTCGCCACGCTTCGGGCTCGCCACACTAGATAAAATCAACTCCACGCCAACGTGGATAGTGGGGGTATGAAAAGGCCGGAGGAGCAAGAGCAATGGAAAAATGCAGGTGACTCAGGTTATTTGAGGTTACTCATTTGACTTAATTGCATTTAACTTAAACTAAATGCACAGAGTGCAAGAAAAATGCATCAGAACACAAAGCGATGCACCCGGGCATGGGTACAAAGGTAGGTGTGTGGATATTAGAAACTATGGGGGAAATAGGATGAGAGATTCAGAAAGTGAGAGATTTGGTAACAAATCTCCAGGTTTTTTAAAAATTTGCAATCATTTACACTACATTTACTACTGCATGTCCGCTGTCCGGCTCACACCTAGCAGTTTGGGGATAGGGCGGCGGAGGGGGGGCACAACCCATCGGAACGCCCAGCGTTCCCATAAAAATACTGAGTGTTCCCATGGAAATGGCTCGGTGGTGCGGGGGGGGGGGGGGTGTGATCAAGCAGCTAACATCAGCGGATGTCAGGGCACTCGGAGAGCTGAGACCCAACAGAGGTGTCTCAGATCTGCGATCGCTGGAGAAATCACTCTAAGTTCGCTGGCCATCGAATGGTTTCTCCCCCGCACCCAAGGCTGCAAATGGAGGATTATGCAAACCATCCATTCGCAGCTCTGCGGGCAGCACCTAGGGGGATCGCAAAATTTGCAGCCTTGCGAGTCAACCAGAATAAGGTCCAATATACGAGAGCCCTGGCAAGGATGCAAACATTTCACACAACAATTTGACTTCCAAAACATTGTATCTGTTGTTAATCCTATTGTAAACAATTGCATTCATGATGGATACGCGTAAAATGAATCACCGGACAGCAGCCACTGTGATCCCGAATGCAGTTAGACCAGGCTGCATAGTAGCGAATTCCTGGAATTAGGTCCTATGTTTGTTTAGCAGTTTTAAGCACAAAACCTGGCAAACGGCTCTATATTAACATTGACGGCTAATACATAACACAGTCACCTGCTGTTATCTTCATGTAGCACCAATTGAAATGCTAATTGCACTTCGTTTAATACTCATGAGCTCACATTCGCCACCTGGCACGGTCTGCCAAGGATGGATTGCAGTATTACACTAAATAAATGGCAAGCAAAATACTTAAACATCAATAAAAATCTATGTTAAATAAACATTTGGATACATGCACTAAATTTAACATTTTCCTCAAATCCCCAGCGCTCAACGCATGAAGTCTTTTGGCACAGAAACGAAGGCTTCTTTACACCTAAAGTAGAGGTCGGTGATGCAGCTGACTGTGGGAAGGATAAACACTGCCTGCTCAGCTGCAAGTATGTGTATCAGAAGGTTCCCCTTCTGTGCAGGAGTTGTTGTTATATATATATTTTATCTGTACACAAAATGCAAATGGCTGTTTTAGCAGTAGTAGCTGAAGGTGCGATACACATTTGTTTTGCACTAAGTATTTTGCATGTGTAAGGAGAATATGGTTTATGTTTTTGCCACAATATGGCACAGGGCTGTGGAAAACATTATGGAAATACGGGATAATGTTTGAATAATAAGTGATAAATTTAATAGAAAATAGAGAAATTGCAACGAACATTGGGCCTAGTTCATGACTGTATGCAATGTCGATGCTCATGCACTTCAGTGATTGTCGCCAGGCTGTGCGTGCCTCGGTGCACTTGGGCTTGCACTCAGAACTTTAGCCACTTCAGTGGAATGCCATGCCGCAGCGGCCTGTCCCGGAAAATTCCCGGGCATACCACCTCTAGCAGCACCTCCCATTGCTCCCCCCCCCTCCTGTTGCTCCCCCCCGACCTCCGCGATCCGGCGATCATACACCCGAGCTCCAATGCCACTGCTCCCGCCACCATTAGCACTGCATCAGTGACCAGGTGGCAGGCCCCGATAGGGGAGGTTCTGGGCGGCTTGGGGGGACTCCGGAGCGCTCGGAAGTTCGGACGCCCGAGTCCCCCCGAACCTCCCCAAGCGTGGCCTGCCACCTGGTCACTGATGCAGTGCGAATAAAGACAGGATGCTCCGGCGTAAGATTGCAGGAGAGCGGAGGTCAGGAACGGGGGGGGGGGGGGGAGGCGACAAGAGAGGGAAGTAGGGACTGGCTGCTGCCCTTGAGTGTTGAGTATTGCTGGGGCAGGACAAACCTGCCCTGGTAGGTTTGTCCTGCCCCAGCAAATTCCACCACCACACAAGTCACTGTTTGTGGGAGGTAATTAAGAATGGCAGCAAAAAACGTAGGCGTGCCATGGCCGTTTGTGAATGTGTATGAATGCTTGCGATTGGTGGGTGTTTCTTCTAACTTCAGCCTGCTTTTGGTAACACTTGCAATTCTGTAGCATAAAAAAAAATTGCAACAAGTGCATACACACGAATTAGGCCCATAGGGCAACCGGGTGTGATAATGTCTATACTTTACCATCTGATTGGAAATGGGAAAATGTGCACAGTATAAAACAAAAAAGTTCATAAAACAAAAAAAACATTCCAAAAAGGTCATGTTAGCATCTGCATGAGCCAACCTTTCCCATGAGAACCTTTTGTCAAAGTCGACCTTGCGTATTTCAACCTATTGATGGTCAACCTGTCAGCTGTCCGCATACTTGTGCAACCAAGGCTAATACCCATTCACAGCAATGCAAGGGTCCGGAGCGGTACTGTTAGGGAGCATGTGAAATGTACAGTATATAAAAAGTTAAAGTTTCCCGTCAGACATAATGGGGTTTACGCTCAGCTGATGGCAGCTCCAATTGTGGAGATTCTGCTCCTGATGAAGCTGGGAGTCCTTTCCCAGAGAAACGCGTAGAGCATCTGATATACCCTTGACACCACCATACTCCTGAGGATTACAAACTTCCAATTTGCCACACTGGATACAGGACTTACCATCTCTACCTGGTCAGCCATCATTCCATACCATAAGGATTGGACCTGCAGCAATCCCTTCATTCTTACCCAGGTTTACCGGACAAATTACCAGAAATGATCTGCCATTATTCCATCTGGAATCGGCCACCTGGTGATATATATAGTGTTCCCGCTAGGCTGTTTTAGCGGGGCGCTGCGCCCTGCCCCTCTGGCAGCGCCCCGCTAAAGCAGCCTGCCTTTGTCACCGCTGTTGTGACCGGGGAAGCCCGGCCCCGCTGTACATAGTGATGCCCGGCACTTCCCCGGCAGTGTACAGCCTTCTGGGTGGCCGGGCCCGCCCCCTTTGCATGACTCCGCCGGCCGGGCCCACCCCTTTGCGCGACGCCACTGGCCGGGCACACCCCTTTTCGTCACGGTGCGGCCCAGGCACGCCCCTTTTGTGATGTCGGCGGCCCGGGCACGCCCAAAATAGTGACATCCGCGGGCCCGGTCCGACCCCCCCCCGCCCTGCCCGCCCTAGTTCCAAGAAGGAACACTAATATATATGCTCTATATCCCTTCCAGTTGCCTAATTATTCTGGATATACAGATGTAGCGCCCCTCATTCAGGCAGGGGCTGACGAAAATATCGACAGCCCCTGCCAGCCGCCAGCTCTCGCCATGGGCGCAGGAGATGCTCACGCGCCCTGTGGTGATGAAGCTCCACCCCCGGGTCCTCACCGCCTTGCCGCCTAGTCCCAACGCTTCCCCCCACCTCCCCTCATTTCCCCCTAACCCTGCTGTCTCCCTGAAGCGGAGATAGCTTCAGCCAATCAGAGGGCTGCCCAGTGTCTAAACACTTCTGCCGCCACCGCTGATCCCCTGCTAGCGCTACTTCTAGCACTACGCTACAACGCCGCCCTCTGCCAGCACAAGATGGAATGCAACATCGGGTGCTGTAAGCGGGCACTTTTTACACCACAAGATGCGATCGGGTTCAATGGACATTGCACTTCGATGTCGCATCAAATCCGATCGCATAAGTGTATAGGTAGCTTTATAGTTTTTCACCTCAGTTTCAAATGTTAACTCTTTTATAGTCTTGTAACGTATTGAGGTATAAACACTGCACACAGTTATTGTATAAAGCTCCAGTATAAATTAGGAGGCACGTTTACCCAAGTATTCTGAGGGAAAAGCAGATCAGGCTCATTCAAACAAGAAACATAAATCCATTTCCAACCAAGTCATGTGAGATCAGGATCAAATCAGAATACAACTGACAAACGGCTTCAAAGAGCAACATTATTACACAAGTTATGGCTATGTGAGAAAATGACAGCTTAGTTTAATACATTACACCTGAATATGTTCAGTCACTTGTAGTGTTCCTTCACTGGCCGATTCACCCTACAATATTTATTAGCATTCTGGTCATTTTAAGATAATGTATGTCTTTTATTAAAGGCTTCCTGTGAAGTACAATGCCTTGTAGAGTGCATATGTGCCACTGACTAACAAAGTCAACTGTTCCAGTAGAAAAGAACAATTTAGCCTTCTAACATGCTCCAAATCCCCTGCCAGATGAAATGCTTATTCAACTACAATAGAAAACAAGGAGCGTCTTTGGTTTTATCTTATGTGTGTAACATACAAGAAAAAGCTCTTTCTGCACAAACATCAGGCTCCGAAGGGACTTTCAAAGATGACAGATAATTTCACACATGTTGGATCTGACTTGACGTGGGCAGAGGTGTTAAAAAGGATATCACAGGAGCAGAGAGAGCCCCGTGCATGGGGAGAGCGTGCTGAAGGTTCATCTGGTTATTTGGGAGTATTTATCTTATTAGATGTCTTCTCCTTTCAGGGATCTGATCGGATGTAACGCAATGGCACTACCGAGCAATGTCAGCGGTGGAAGGGTTACTGCACTGAAGGCTCAGGAGCACAGATATCAGGGGAGAAATTGCAGAAAGCTCTTAGTTCCCATTTACTGGGTCACACAGCAAATAAAATCTGGGGCCACTGCAAAGGCCTGATTCCACCTGTTGTCACCTGTTCCGCCTGAGTCCACCTGTTCCTCCTGAGTCCACCTGTTGTCACCTGTTCCTCCTGAGTCCACCTGTTGTCACCTGTTCCTCCTGAGTCCACCTGTTGTCACCTGTTCCGCCTGAGTCCACCTGTTGTCACCTGTTCCTCCTGAGTCCACCTGTTGTCACCTGTTCCGCCTGAGTCCACCTGTTGTCACCTGTTCCGCCTGAGTCCACCTGTTGTCACCTGTTCCGCCTGAGTCCACCTGTTGTCACCTGTTCCGCCTGAGTCCACCTGTTGTCACCTGTTCCGCCTGAGTCCACCTGTTGTCACCTGTTCCTCCTGAGTCCACCTGTTGTCACCTGTTCCGCCTGATTCCACCTGTTGTCACCTGTTCCGCCTGAGTCCACCTGTTGTCACCTGTTCCGCCTGAGTCCACCTGTTGTCAGACCCACTTACAGTTGAAGAAATGGCTTCTCATAAGGGTACAACGTAACAACAGCTGGCATACACGCTCCGGTGGGTATGGATCATACGGAGGACAGTACTTAGGTCGGCAGTCATTAGGATGACCACTATAGGTCGATGCGTGAAATAGGTCGACACACGCATTATAGGAAAAGGTCAACATGAGTTTTTTTATGTTTTTTGGGTGTCTATGTCAACTTAAAGTAAATGTAAATGCTCGCCTTTGTTTTGAACTATTTCCCTGTCTGGTGCCCTATGTGACCCAGGCAATTACTTTGGGTGTGGATCGTATTGTCGACCCATACTTAGGTCAACAGTCATTAGGTGGACACCGTTGGGTCGACAGGCAACTAGGTCGACAATGTTCTTGGTCGACATGAGTGAAAGTCAACATTTGTCTAGGTCGACATGGGTTTAGGTCGACAAATGCGTTAGGTCGACATGGGTTAGGTCGACAGGTCGACGTGGGTTTTTTTCACTGTTTTTTTACCCGAATGTCGACACAGTCGACATGGACACAGTTGGACATGGTGCCTCGCTTTGGGCACGGTGCCTCGCTGCACACTATTTTATTCTCCCACCACGCCCTAGTGGATGGTAGGGCATGAAATACCGCCTGTCGGCACAAAAAACAGTGAAAAAATCCATGTCAACCTCGCGACCTGTCAACCTAACGCATTTGTTAACCTAAAACCATGTCAACCTTGTCCCATGTCGACCTAGACACCTGTCGACCTTCATCCATGTCAAGCTAGAGCCCTGTCGACCTTGTTGCCTGTCGATCCAACGATGTCGACCTAATGACTGTCGGGTCAACAATACGACCATATCCCATTACTTTAGCTGTCATAACTGTGGTGACTGTAGTCTGAGATTGCTACAGTGTCTCAATGGCGGAACTTGGGGGTGTTTAGCCCAGGTGTAAAAATTGAACATCATAACTATTTAATAAAAGATACCAGAGTGTCTAACAACTGATTACATTAGACATTTGTATGTGTTCACTATCTAACATTCTTAGGACTTTCTGTTTCTGTGTTATCCCACACCAACTCTGTCAACAGCCTCCTCTATAGTATTACTGTGTTCCCAACAGTGACTGTAGGATCGACCAAGCAGCACATGTTATTTAGCCTACTTTTTATGTCATTTTTTTATTTTCAAACCCTTTGCATTGGAAGTTTTTGGATAGAACATCCCATTACTTCCGTCCTAACTTCTCAGAATTATGGTTTCAACCATTGCTTCAATATGCAGACGTGCCCAAGTACATTTAGGCTCCGTTCATGTTAAAAAGCACGTTTAGTGGTGTCATGCCATGGGGCAAATCGGTAGTGCCCCATGTACTTTTTTGCCACTTTTTCTGTTAAATATTATAAAGAAATGGAAGGATACAGTGTTTTCCTGGAAAACAGTGTAATGTAGCAGTTACAGCTACATTACATAAGTCTACAGTACAGTAACCAACATCGTTCGCAGACAAAAAGAGGTTCGGAAAGAAGGGTGAAGGAATTACAAGTGTAC
Source organism: Crinia signifera (assembly GCF_055691185.1). Classification (NCBI taxonomy): domain Eukaryota; kingdom Metazoa; phylum Chordata; class Amphibia; order Anura; family Myobatrachidae; genus Crinia; species Crinia signifera. Next base: position 8,827,556 of record NC_139225.1, on the reverse strand, counting down.
TGAGTAAGGACAAAGCTCACGGCTTCCTGAGTAATGAAAATAAACGGTGCAAAAACAGTTAGGTCCCAAGAAATACAAGTGTCAAAATGCCATGCGCAGTCAGGACCTTAAGTGACGAGTAAGAATCCTCCATTTAAGATGGGCCATCTTATTCGCTGCAGTTAACAAAGGCAGGAGAACATGTTTATATGGCCCAAGAAACCAATTGCCACAATTGTATAAAAACAGTGATGAGGGATAAATTACCAAATTTAGAGAGAGATCACCATTAATACAGAACATAACCATACCCCAATATTTAGAGATGTGTCTGCATTCCCATAAATTATAAAATATCACAGCAATAGATTTGTTGTATTTGAGCAATGATCCAGGTTCCACTCCACACTATGGGCGGTATTCAATGTGAATACCGGCGAGGTGCAGCGAATCCTGTTTAGGATTTGCTGCACATTCGCCACGTTCCGGAGCCTCGCTGGCTCCCTTATTCAACGAGTCAGGGGCTCGCTGCCCCGACCGGCAAATATGAGCTCCTGCGGCGAACGCCGCAGGGAGCCTGAGGACGGTGGCAGGCAGGGAGATGGAAGTCTCTCTGCCTGCCCCAGAGCGTATGTGGGGGGGAGGTGGGCTCCCCGGGAGCCAGGCAGCCCCCGGGGGTGCCAGCAGGGGACCGGGTATATTCACTACACCCGATCGTGCATATGTAACGATCGGGTGCAGTGAATATATGAATATGTAATGAGCGGCTCGGCTCCGGCGCCCCCTGCTGGCTGCTGTGTAAAAATAAAATAAAAAAATATATATATATTTTTTAAATTAAATATATATTCATGTGCTTACAGCACATGAATAAAAATAGCATGCCCCTCCTCAGAATAAAATTCCTGATTTTTTGACACCAAATGTAAAAAACATAATACTTTATTTTAAAAGTTCACATTCCACTTCACCATAAAAAGATAGCGATTGCTACTCGGTGAATCATGGCGAAAAAAACCTGGTCATTGAATAGGGTGATTCACCGTTTTAGTCAAAAATTCGCCAAACAGCACAAATTCGCCATAAAAACATGGCGAATCAGGCTCATTGAATACCGCCCTATGTGGTCTTTGACCATAGGAAATATATGCTTGATAAAAGGACTGTAACGTACTTCCGGGAGGAAAGACAATGACAGATACCAAAGTGCAGCGTCATAATATTGAAAAAGCAGTTAAGAGGTTACAAGGGAGTGCGCAGTCATATACCAACTATTAATGTGGTGGGACCACAGATTGTCAGGCTGAAAGCGGAGGAAGAAGTTCTGCAGATAATAATCTGGTATCCACCAAGGTAGAAACTGAGAGGCCAGGGCTAGGAAGAAACAGGAACAAATCATCAGTAAATAGTGGCAATTTGGTTTTCCATGTGCCCGCACAAATCCCTGTAATAGACTCAAAACTCTGACATGGGAATTTAAATGTAAGCGTGCGGAAAGCCAGCAGATGGTGCCCATTGGAGCTTTATAATTGTAACTCCGTTTGGGTGCCATTGGCTGCTGGTGCATGCATTTTAGCTTGCAGTCCTTGGGGGTGGTGACCTGAACGTTGCGAAAAGTGAATCCTTGAGTGCTCAAAGGGGACTTTTCACATTGCACGCATTAGCATAGAGCAGGCATTCCCAACCACGGTCCTCAAGGCACACCAACAGTGCAGGTTTTGTAGATATCCAGGCTTGAGCACAGGTGACTTAATTAGTATCTGAGGGATTCTGATTAAACCATCTTTGCTGAAGCCTGGATATCACTAAAACCTGCACTGTTGGTGTGCCTTGAGGACCGTGGTTGGGAATGCCTGGCATAGAAGCTAAACCCAACCATAATATGCTCAATCAAAAGCATCAATTGAATATCCCTCTGGCAATCTCCTGTCACTTGAGACCAGAGATTTGGAGACGATAAACATTTGAATTCCCCCCTAAGAGCACTGACAAAAGTCGCTAGTGCCAAGGCAAACAAAAATCAGTGCCTCATTCTACCAATTTACTCACAGGGTCAGAATAATAGGTTCAGAAACTCATAAAGATAGTCCTAGTTTACAAGATCAAGATGAGTTTTGACTGCAGACAATGCTTAATGGTAAGAACCTTCTGAGTAGCAGCCCCAAAAGTTAACGGTTTGTTTTTGGTGTAGCACCAATGGGCGTACAGAGTAAAATTACAAATCATGTAAGTATTTTATAATTATAATCTGAATTAAGGAGGGATATGGCTCTAAAAGAACCAGGGAATTTTGGGAACCTACCAGGCTTTGGGAGAATCTTGAGGATCCCAGATATGTTTAATTGTCAAGAATGGAATTATACCCTGCAAAAAACGTCACTAATTCTGGGTATCAAAATGTTGTCATAATCCCCTGGGACTATGGACCTGGGGACCTTAAATTATTTGATTTTCATCAATCACTTTAACAATTTTTGCAAAGGTAAAGGGCCAAGTTAAGACTTGAGATTGTTGGGGAACTGAGGTTGGCAGTTTTCAGTATAATTGTAGGAGATTGAGCGAGTTTAAGGTTGGTAGGCCTAAGTAATAACCCTGTCTTGTTGCCATGTGTATGAAATTGGTAATTATGCAGCTAAGCAAAGGGACAACATATTTGAAATAATGTATTCCAATTTCTAATAGGATTCCTGAGCATCAGTCAAGGCTCTCTGTGCACCGGTATATAAAGATAATGCAATTTAGTACGATGCTTAACATATGAGATTATTTCTCCACTCACAACCACTTTAGAAGCATGCATGAACCACGTTGTTATAAATATAGGTGTCCCAGGCAGACTATGCCATACTCCTAAATTTCAAAGAATAAACAAAATGCATGGTAAACCGCCACTGGTGATACGGACCACAAACAACCTGATATGAGATACAGGTGGGTTCCATGACCGAATCAGACATATAAGGAAATCAAAATGTTGAGAGCAACAAAAAATTCACTTAAGATGTCCATGTACAACAGACAAATATGTGAACTCACAGTCCAAAGGATGGTGTGTCCTCCAAACATCAGAAAGATGTATCAGAGCTTACAGAGCGTGCCAAATGATCAGCTCTAAACTGTCATTTTTCAAACACAGCCTGTAACATGAGTTAGGAGCTGATTGGCTGGCATTTTCGCTCTTTTTACTTTATATCTGCCAAAGGGTTGATACATCACGCCCTAAGTTGTTGAGAAAGAAAGGAATTCCAATTGAGGAGGTGTATATTTCCCTTTGCCAAAATTCTGCTTGTGCATAGCAGGGAACAAAATCACAACCTACAATAAGCGTAGAGGATGCTGATTTAGACAGCTTAGCCAGCAATCGGTGGAAAACAATTTCAAGTAAACATTTTTTTTACATATACATTACATATAACAAAGTACAGTTTGGACAGTAACATCTACGATAAAATAGGCCTCTTTGGATCAGAGAGAAAAATGTACCATATGTGAAAGATACATATACGTAAATTAATCCAAACTCTTCTAGCATTCGAGTTGTAAAAGGCGGATGCCAACGCTACAGTATTGAACATATTGAGCTCTAGGAGTTCCAGTTGGTGTTAGGTGTCTTTCCTGTAGTGATACCAGGCCAATATGCAATTTATGGAGATCCAAAGAAAAATTGCATTAATTTTTTGGGAGAAAACCCCCAATGTTTCACGAGCAAAACTTCAAGGAAGCCATTTACATTGGTTAAACGAATAGGGTGTCAAGTGGATATAGTGAACACTAAATCACTAATAACCTATCGTTAGCTGGCAATATTCATTAACAATCCAAAAAATAGCTATCTGCCACAACATTCTGATGTACGGAGGGCATGTATAATACATGTGCTAAAACCTGCATGATATATATGCAAAGACCAAAATAAATCAGGATCATACGGCTGCAGACGAATAATGTGTTGACCTCTCTCTGGAGACCTTCTGTACCCAGAGGAGGAAGACAGCTGGGGGATGCCAGGACCTCTGTAATAATGACCCCACACACAGATGGCGGATGTCCTCCAATGGCCATATTTGTATGGTTCGTTGCTGGATGTAATACATGTCATTATAACCAGCTACACATCAATAAAGCAAAGTGAAATATAACCAACTGCACCGCATGATAATCTGTTTAAAAAAAAAAGAGAGAGTTCAGGGGTCAGGAAAGTATTCTGAGTCATTAGCAACGGTACATGCAAATGGAAATGTATCTGTCTTTGTATGTGTCATACAAAATATATATAAATTATTACATATATATATTTATATACACACATACATATATATATATATATATATATATATATGTATTTATTTGGACAAATTAAATTTTGAAACGTTAACAACCAGATAAGGCATCCTGTGAAGTTCTTGTAAGAGTCGTGAGTGCCGCGCCATCCAGCCTGTTACATTGACCGTATTGAGCTGCGGAGGCACCGACCACATTGCACAGCGTTGTTTGGGGTGCCGGACCCTCTCTCCTTCTTTATATATATATTCTGTTGCAGAGTCCGGCACTCTAAATGAACAATAATACAGTCACCGAGGTGCCCTCCCAAATATTGTATATATGCTTGAGTATCCTAAGATACAGAGGTAGGCGGCACTCAAACAGATTTGTAGTAAGAACTGCTGGTGATCTAACGTTTCGCTAAGCAAATGCCTTTATCAAATGCATACAATTAACAAGGAATCTGTGTGGCAATTTGCCACACTAGATTAGTTTACGTGATTTATTTATTTTTTTAATTATTGTTAACCCCTTGGGTGGTGATTTTTGCTGGGGCAGGACAAACCTACAAGGGCAACTCACCACAGAGCTGTGGGCCACCGTCCCCGTCGCTCCCCCTACCCCTAATCTTTGCTCCAGGATTTCAAGCCGGAGCTTCCGTGCCCTTCCACCGCCCCAGCCGTTTATAACATGTGGCAGGCTCAGGGATGATAGGGGCAGCTCGGGAGGACTCGGTCGCCCGGACGCCCGAGTCCCCCTGAGCCGCGGCGAACATCCCCGAGCCTGCCGCCAGCTTACTACTACAGCTAATGGCAGCTGGTACACGGGACCTCCGTCGGCGTATGAGAGGTGAGGGGTAGCAGTGGGAGGGGTGGGTAGCGGAGAGTGGCCACTGGGGGGGGTGCCCTGCCAGGTGATGCGCCAGTGGTGTCCAACTGCAGGCACCACTGGTGCACACCTTCTTCTTAATGGTATGCCCCGGAAAATTTCCTGGACAGCCCGCTGCGGCAGCGCAGCTGAGCCCGGGAATTTTCCAGGCATACTACTCAAGTGGTTAATACTACAATTTAAGTACAGCCAAACCTTGTATGGTAGGAAATCCCACCTCTCCTAAACCAATCAATTCACTGTAATGTAGTCCAGGCCTGCAGAACAGAAGCAGGATCAGCAGCTGCTTAATGTCCTTCCTGATAAGTAAAACTGGCCATACATCTACAGATTGATTGTCAGATTGGGCTGGTTGGAACAAAATCCTGGTAATGGATGAGAGCAAATTACAGTTGACCATTTGCTTTGAAATGCTGGAAAACTGCCAAACTGTCATTCTGATATTACCAGGTGTTTGTTCCAACCAGCCCGATCTGACAATCAATTTGTAGATGTATGGCCAGCTTTAGTCACGTGAAACTGTGCCCACTACCACAGCAATGAAAATATGGGTTACATGTCAGTTTGCTGACCAAAACATTAAGGATTGGGTGCCAAGAGCAGCCAGCATTTCTCGGATATAGGGGAGGGATGTGCATCAAGTGGTGGTGAAGTTGGTCATACTTATTTTATAGACTATACTTTAGGAATTCTAGCAGATTGGTTGCTATGGGTAAATTCTCCACTGTTAAGGGGCATACATACACACACACATACGTTGAGTTGTGTGCTGCGTGTTTTTTCTAAGGTATTTAGGGTAGGAGATTTCCCAGTTTCTAGATTGCCAATAGAGGGCATCATGTAGTGATGTGTGCTAAGCGATTTTACCATAGATTGCGATCCTTATCGCTTATTCTGTACACACAGAGCAATTTGCAGTCACTTGCTATGCAATTGGACTAGATTTTGGCTGTTTGCACTGACTTAACTAGCAGGAGATAGTGAAGTGAGGGACCGCGCATCACCATCGCTCAGAGCATACACACGGAGAAACCTGTGCTTAAGTTCCAAGTCAGATCGCTTCGAAAATAGCATGAAATCGCTGGTATAATAAAATGGGCCAGAGTACTTGGCATAACGAAAAAAGTTTTGAAACTGAGATATAATTTCAGGTTTTTATATCTTGGCCGTTTAGTGTAGGGGGGAAAAAAGGAAACATCGAAACGTAAGGGGTTACATGTTTAGTTTCAGTCACATGACCCAGGTCAGTTGCAATGTAACCTGTCCAACCCGGGTCCCATTTACAACATGGGGGAGAGACATTCTCCCGGCACAAAGAGATTACGCCATGTGCAATGTGACAGACAATCTGGGCACTGAGGTGGAAAGGTGTCAGTCCAGGTTAGGAACTGTGTTCCAAATCTTGGGTTTAGACCTAGGATTTGAATGTACAGTAATAGGATTTTCAGGAATATCTAGCCAACCGCGATTGCACCAAATAATTTAACTACCCTGGCCATCTATTTCCCCTTATAGAGAACAGAAGATACTTCCACAGAGACAGAAGATACAGATAAATATATCTTCCATACAGAGTACCCACCTAAATGGACATTTTACCAAAACCCCCCAAGGGAAAGTACAGCAAAAAAATGTTAATGATCAGACTATAAATGCTAAATTCCTAGTTGGCTTGTTCTGTTCAAAAATATCAGCAACTCAGAGCGTGTGCACCTGCGGAGAACTGAAGCCACTTTCATGTACTTCCTATGTCATGCCATATTTGATGACGGGAAAGGTTTCAACAGGGAAACACTCGATGTACATCTGCCGGCTCTTGTGGCAACAAACCCTTTCTGAAAGGACATAGGGTGGCTTCAAATAGAAATCATCGTTCTCAGTGATAGAAGCTATGAATACAGGGCTTCTACAAAGAATTCACCGGCTTAATTAGCAAGCAAATTGAGCAGCAGATTGGAGCTCGGAAACCAAAACACGAAATTGTTTAAATACTTTGGCAAAAGATCAATGTTTCCCGGCACCAAATGTTACACTATGTATTTAACCTGTATGAGGTGCTTTCTCATCGGAACGAAATAACATTGTACCAAGCACAAAAGAGAACGATGAGAAATTAAATAGTGCATAGCGCAAGCTGTTATCGAATATGGACGAGAAGAAAAAGCTCGGGCAGTATTAATTAGAAATCAATAGCCTACAACAAAAAGGTCTCTTACCATTGGAAAGCTATAGCTGTTAAATACCTGGCTTTGTCATGGTATAATAGAAAGGCTTTGTTATACTGTGGTGAATGAGATGAGATACAAGACAACAGCCTAACGACACAGTGACAAACACGCAGATAACTGAGCAAAGCGGAGGGCAGAAGAATGGAATACGGGAAACATGAATGCCTGGAATGTTCCCCTACCAGAAGACTGTTATCAAGGTGCCGCGTATCTTTGAAAGAAATATGTAATTTCTTACACTGTGAGTTCAAAAGAGCCGCATGTAGATGCTCTACAGAATGCGTACTTGTAGCCAGCCAGCAAGGACAGATAATGCTCTACAACTAGTGTAATCCGTATTCCATTTCAGTGCATCCACAAATCAAAGACACATTTATTAGAGCATGGGCAGGTGAAATATTAGGTTTGCCTTAATTCATTAGTAATCTATATTCTCTTCACTGCCAGATAGGGATGCCAATCGCGGGCATTTTTTTTTTTTTTTTCAATCCGGGGATTGAAAAATGCTCAACCGCGGAGTTCCCTTTCTTAATAAAAAAAGAATTGCCCCACACCACCCGCCCGGGTCCCCAACGCACCGCCCACCTGGCTCCTGTGGAAGCCGGCCGGGCGGTGCGGATTGCGCAGCATAAACTCTGACCAGGTCACACTGCGCAGAGCTGCGCACCCGGGGTCTGAAGAAGCCGGGGAGCGTCTGAGCGGGTGCTCTGATGCTGCCTGGCATTAGACCACACAAGCGCAGTATAATCCAGAAATCCCAGGATTGTAGACTTCAATCCCGGGATTGAAAATCCCGGCGATTTGGGGGCCAAATCCCGGGATCCTGGGATTGGGCACCCTAATGCCAGAATTTTAATAGCACAAGAATTCAAGAAAACCGTCCCTTCCTCCATGGCAGCTATGCAATCCACAATATAGCATGTGGCAAGCATGGTGAGGATCACAGGTGAACATGAACACCCATAAGAAAATGGTACCGCAAACTGCTTGCATCACTGGATACAATCTGAGTGGCACAACCTGTACTGCCTGCAGTAATGCTGGTCATTAGAGTGGCCAATCCTGGGATCAGCCGGATCTCAGGATATGGCCCTAAAAATGCCAGGATTTGAATCCCGGTATTGGTCTGTGCAAATCTAATGTTGGGCAGAACTGAGAACCTGCTGAGACGTTGCCCGGCTGCTCCTGACCTCGACGCGTGGCTCTGCAGCATGAACTGATGTCAGAGGTCACGCTGTGCAGCCCCCCTGCGCTCTGCGCCCACCCACCACCTTGCTCATGACAGCTGCATCAACGCCCAGAACCCGAATGCCTCACAACCACCGCTGGGCTTTCGCACCACAGTCCAGCTCCTGCACCGCCGCTTGGGTGACAATGGTTTAAGGGGGGGGGTTGGTTAAAATTCATCATTATATTGACTAACTCAATCTTGGGATTAGGCACTTTTTCAATCCAGAAAATGAAAAAAATGCCCCAGGATTGGCATCCCTACTGGCTGTACACTAGACAAACTCTTATCCAACCAGTTGGACTGAATATCTGGTACCCTAAGGGAGCAAATGACAATTAGCAATTTGCTCACAAACCCAGGAAAATGGCCCAAAACATTCAGTCAAATTGTTTAACTCAAACAGATTTAACTACAGTACCGTGTCTGAAGGACAGTGTCTGTCCTTTTAAAGATTTTGGGAGCAAATTACTGAACTACAAATTAAATTTGCTCTAATTCATTACCAGATTTATATTACATCCAACCAAATAGTTGGATGGTTCGATGAAAGTGCAGGCTGACCAAACTGTAAAACTACACATCCCAGCATGCCTTGCCCTAGGTTTTAGCATTCCCTAAAAGTAAAACTGTGTCAAGGCATGATGGAACTTGTAGTTTTAAAACAGCTGGTTTGGCCATGCCTGGTCTAGTGTATGTCCAGCATAATGCTGATCAATTTGTGGACTGCTCTACAGAGTTCTGCAGCTGATGAGTGCACCTGGGAAACCCTGATGAACTGCACCTTTCAGGCACCGATTAATACCAGCTCTCCCCAGCATAATCATTAATATCACATTCTGAGCTGTAGTGTACCTCTATTCTACCAGTGTATGCTATTACCCTGCCCCTATGTTCTGGCTGTCAGACATTCCTGCAAACATGCTTCAGCGTTCTGCATTCTGGTAATCCTGACACGGCATTATTTACCAGAGCACACAGAAACCATTCCACACAGAGTGGATAATCCAGATTACAGTGCACTATCCCATGTCAACTTCAGTGTGAACTGCATGACCAGGTTAATTTGTCGCAGGTCATGCCTAAAGAGGAGCGCTTGGAGATGATGTCATCAACAGGCATCTGTTATAGCTATTGCTAGTGTAACACACTGGAAGTATAATCATGGCGGTCAGCATTAGCCAGCCACCTCAAGCTGATAATAGAATATTTTTTTCTTTACTGCTGCAATATATGAAGTCATCTATAAACATTATTTAACAAATATTTTAAACTTGGCCCATGGCATGAAAGAAGATTCCGGTTTGATTTTAAAAGGTGGAAACAACATACTTTTATTTTTATATTGTAAATATGACTTTCACTGTAATAATTGTTAAAACAGTATTCTCTCTTGTGTATATGACACTATATTACATTATGCTTGTGACTAGTTCCCCTTTGCCATAAGGACCTGGGGAGGAGAGGGGGGGAGGAGAGGGGGCGGGAAGAGGAGGAGCAAGGTCGGAACAAAGGACCTTCAAGGGCTTGCTCCGCTCGCCATGCTTCGGGCACCGTGGCTCGCTCCGCTCTGCTCGCCACCTGGTTACTAAACGCAACTGGTGGTGGCGTGGATAGTGAAAGAACAAGCCCTCAGTGACCGAAGCGTGGAGAGCTGAGTGTGCCCGCGAGGGTCATATGTTCCGACCTTGCTCCTCCTCTCCCCGCCCCCTCTCCTCCCCAGGTAGCCGCTACCATTACATTATAGAGACTGTATAATCACGGTACCCCTAACATAAACAAGGCACCTGAGTATAGATTTATACAGTCGAATACACGTAGACTCTTTGTTTCACACCTAGGTTTTCTCCCGTGTGCGAATACATCCAACTTGTCCCTTGATGATACATTCTACAGAGAAGTCTATTTGATTAGCAGAAGATGAATGATATTACTATACCACATTCACCGCAGTGCTTACCTTACAACAAAATATGGAGAGCATTTAACGTTATGATAAGAATATTCATATCAGAACTAAACTTGCGTATTCCGTACCATTTAAAGCCTACGAAACGACATTATAAAAACATAAAATGTTCCTCAAAGCAAGGAGCACAAAGGACAACCATAAATGACCTATCATTATTAGAAAGAATCAAAATCATTTGTTCCACTCTTTCCTTAGGGTTGCTCACATAATGTCATTGCTTTAATATGTAGGCCAGCAAGGACACAAATGAAAAAAACAAACATTTAAAGAGATTCATTTCGGCTTGCCTTAAAGGCAATGCATACCGTGCTAGAGGTTCCTAAGGAATGTCATTAAGATGAGCGGGCTAATGAGCAATCGGCATTATACTGAAAATATGTAACCTATATCCAGGCAATACATCTAACACCACAATCAGAAGGAAAACCCCTTTGATGTCTCTTTGTTTCCGCTCATTAAATTTCTTTTGGTTTTTACAAAAAGTTTTTTTTTTTCCCCCTCTAAATGCACAGAAGTTTTAACATGATAATTATTATGAAACCGTAGGTGGTTTGTTAGGGCTGTTTAAAAAGGTTAAAACAAATGAGAGGGACGAGCACTGACGGCTAAACATCAGTCTGTTTTGTTCAGAGTTATGAATCTGCCTGAAATCTGTTTGTGCAAACTTCGTCGCCACGGATTTCATCAGTCAAAAGAAAGTATAAATGGCCAATACAAAGTATCCAATTGAAAGTACAATAGAATGTTCCTTCCTGCATTGTACACAATTAGTGACAATACCCTTTGCTATATGGAGGTTCAAGTTATATTGTAAACGCAAAACTTGGCTTCTTTGATGTCTTGGACCGTGTTCATGCAAACAACAATAAAAGCAAGCCTGGTAGGGGAGAGCGTTATACAAAATAATGATGCATGATTGCTTATAGAGAAACATGTAGTAATTGGTTAAGCTTAACTTCTAAGCAGGTGGAGGCATGGCTGAGAATAGGCCAAGATATTGCAGACTTAGGAAAATAACTGTTTACAAACAATTCCATTTCTCTGTGACTGAGGCTCTGGAAATAAGGGAGCGATTTGTCATCTGAACAGAGGTCGCGGACATATTTCCAGCAGCGAACCCCCTAATGTTATTAGAGGTTTTATAAAGGATAAATGTTAAAACCGAACCATCTGCGAGGCTTTGGGGGATATTTCCACAAAGTTTACTACTTAACTGCAGGAATAATGTAAACCTCTAAAGTTTTGAGCAAACAAATCTTCATTATATTCTGTGAAAGGAAAACAAGGCTCAGAGTTTATAGAAAGTAGACAAAAACAGTTTTATGTAATGTTTCCAGAAATAAACAGGCCGCCATTACCAGGAGTGAAAGGCTCAGTTATAAGTACTCAAGACCTTCAATGTTCGAGGCAAGCAGGTCACAATACGGTCAACTAATGGCATCAAAACATTTGCCAATTTCATCTGTACAGCATGGTCACCGCAATCATAGGGACTGGTTTGCCAGGAAAAGTCAATCCAAAATTGGTCACATTTTGTACAAACCTGTTTTTGGTATCTTGTATCTGGCTGGTGATCTCATCTTTCTATTGGAAAACATTGGTTTTTGTGCTATCTGCGTGCAGTCCGGACAGAGTGGAATTGAGCCATCTGGGCCACCACCAACCACCAGTGTCGAAAATGGTCACAGGCGATTATGGCACACTACTAGATATATCTAGGTGTAACTATATACAGTAGATCAACACATATATATATATATATATATATATATATATATATATATATATATATATATATATATATATATATATATATATATATAAATGAAATAAAATAAAAAATGTGATGTGGCAGTTTAACCCTTTTGGTGAGTATTCAATGTTTGTGTTCTCCATGTGTAGCGAATCCTGTTTAGGATTTGCTGCACAATCGCAGGGTTCAGGGCCCCTGTCACCCTATTCAATGCAGCAGGGGATCACTGCCCCTGCTGGCAAATTTTAATTTGCCGCAGGGAACCAGGGGACGGAGGCAGGCAGGGAGATGTAAGGGGAGGACTCCCGGGGCACAGGCAGCAGAGGCTGCCCCCCCGGGAATGCTGGCACGGGGGGGCAGGGGTAGGGAGCCGCTCCTCTGGTCCCGCACGTAACAAGCTGGGACCAGAGTGCAGTGAATATATGAATATTAATGAGCGGCTCCCCAGCCCCCTGCTGGCGAATGTGTAAAAAAAATAATTTTAAATTTTTTTTAAAAAAATATATATTAAAAATATATTCATGTGCTGCAAGCACATGAATAAAAACAGCATGCCCCTTCACCAAAAAAAAAAAATTCAGATTTTTTTTTACACCCAAAAAAAAAAAAACACTTTATTTTAAAAGATCACATTCCAGTTCACTTGAAAAAGATGACGAATGTTAAACGGAGAATCATGGCGAAAATCAATGGAGAAAGCAGTTCTCCATTTGAGCATTGAATACACTCTCGGTGAATCCCAGTGAAAACCCCATTGAAATACACCAGCGAATTGCAGCGAGCATGAAACGGAGAACCGGCCGGCATTCAATGTTCGCTTTCGGCGAACAGTGAACATTGAATAGGGTGAATCATATTTTCAGTGAAAAAAATTCACCGCAAGGAGTGAAAACAGCCTGATTTGCCGAAAAAATGGTGAATCGGGAGCATTAAATACTGGCCTTTGAGTGCCAAGTGAATTTGTCACAACTGGTCTTAAAATTGCCATAATGACCTGTACTGTATAGGAAATACAATCTTTTTGGACACAACCTTTTTTTAACAACAATTTAAAACAAATGGGCGTGAGCTCCGTCATTTTTACCGGATATTTTGGGCACCCCTCACAGAGATGTCGGCACTCAAGGGTTAATCCTGAATGTACATCAATGAAAGTATCATAATGCAATGCGCCAATAGAGAATCTAATATCTAAAAAATAAATATGCTATTGTTATTTGATTAATAATAGCGATTAACAAGGCATATCGTAATATAAAACAAACGTGTTGAACAGTAACCCTTTAAACATGACTAAAAATGCCACGCTCTGACTGCAACATATGATATGTGTAAATAATATAGAATACTGGCAGTAACAGTTATTTATTATCCTATCAACAAGATGGAAAAATGATAACCTATCCGATAAGCAGTCAGTGCGACCATTACATCCGGCTTGCAGACATCGCGGGAGCCACAGTCTGAGGTTGTGAATTCACACCTGTAAGTCACAGTTTTTAAGCAAATAAAAAATAAGTGGGAGAGGATTTAAAAATGTTCCCAGCTTCTGACACTGCAAGTCTGATATGGGAACATGCGGAATCGAAGCAACGGGTTTAATACGAAGATGGAAAGTGTGAATAAAAATGATCAACACCACCATATCTAAAATTGGAGCTTATGATATATTCTATTCCGTAATGCAGAAAGAAACCTTTATGGATTTACATACAGTACCTCTCACCGGAATGACTGCATAAATGAATCCTCGTTTCTAAATTTCAAAATGCATAGTAAGAAAGGGCCAATAAACTGCTTGATAACATTAATGTGTGTGACCATTAGCAAAGAAATTTTTTATTAATTCTTAGATTCAACAATAATAACAATGAAAACAAATAAAAATGGGTGTATAATAATGTATGTATTCATAAAAAAAAAAAAAAAGGAATAAACCCCTAGAACCACTGTAATTTGGGTCTAGAGCAGCTATAAACCTTTTCCACAGGATGGTCCTTACGTACCTTGTGTACGTAAATGCACCGTTCTTATGGTGGCACTGGAAAATTAATCATTTCCTCCATTAAAAAAATAATTTTCTAGGCATGAAGAAAGATAAATCTACAATATTCCAAGACGATACTATAATTTTTCCCATGGTTAATGGGATACTTATTGGAAGGAAGTGTTCTGTATATAGGGAATATGCCTCCAACAAATGTGTATTCATTGTCTGTGGTTGTGAGAAACTCCCAAACCTTTTGCAGATTTAAATTTGAATACTTTGACAATTAAGAAACATGGGGGGTAGGGGGGGGGGGGTATTTAATCTGTTTCTGACAGCACTGAAGACTCAGTCTCGGCTTTTTTTAACGTTGATCTGTTTGGTAAGAAATGGCCGTGGATCATCAAATCTGCTCTCTCTTTCCAACAATCTGGGGCCGTTTCACCGAACTGCGGACTTTCTGACTCTCGACATTCGGAACACTGAATTCCGACTGTCGGAAACGGGTAAAAATGACCAGGATTCCAACTGTCGGGGCGTTCCGACAGTCGGAATTCCGGATTGAATACCCACTCTATGATATTTAGTGATCCTTTAGTGATCCTTAAACTGTCAATAGTTGAAAATAAATTCCTGAATATTAAGTGTATATCTTACATAAAGCAAAATACTGGGTGCACATTTTGGAAAACTTCAGAGAGTTTCCTTTAATTAATCAGATGCCCAAAAAGTGTTAGTTTCCAAAATAACTTACTGTACTATTTTTCATTCTCTGGGCAGTATTCAATGAGGCTGATTTGCCATGTTCTACGGAGAATGTGTACTAATTTCATGCTCTAAGGTGAACCTTTTTACTGAAAAAAAAGTGAATCACCCTATTCAACGTGCAATATTCGCCAACGGCGAACAGTGAATGACAGACAATTCGCCGTCTGATAGTTTCCGCAATTCGCTGTGGTTTTTCAATGTGATTCGCCGTGAGTGTATTCAATGATCAGATGGCGAATTGCTTTCTAAGTGATTTTCGCCATGTGTCACCGTGTAGCAATCGCCATCTTTTTATGGTGAACTGGAATGTGAACTTTTAAAATATATATATATATATATATATATATATATATATATATATATTTATTTTTTTATTTGGTGTAAAAAAAATCAGGAATTTTATTATGTGAAGAGGCATGCTATTTTTATTCATGTGCACATGAATATATATTTAATTATATATTAATAAAAAAAACAGCCAGCAGGGGGTGTAGAGCCGCTTATTAGATATTCATATATTCACTGCTCCCGATTATAACATATGCACGATCGGGAGTAGTGGAAGCGGCTCCCTACCCGGTCCCCTGCTAGCTCTCCTGGGAGGCAGCTTGTGCTGCCTGGGTCCCGGGGAGCCCACCTCCCCCCCCCCCCAAAATACATTCTGGGGCAGGCAGGGAGACTTCCATCTCCCTGCCTGCCGCTGTCCGCCGCAGGGGTTTAGAATCGCCGTCAGGGGCAGCGAGCCCCTGTGGCATTGAATACTGTGACAGCGAGGGCTGGCAGCGAATGCTCCAGCCCTCCGGAACACGGCGATTGTGCAGCGAATCCTAAACAGGATTCGAGTATTGTCATTGAATACTGCCCTCTGTTGTACTTTGCTTAGTTATAAAAACCCATAATTATTAATCTACATTGTGAAAATGTAAAGCTGTCGTAATGTAAAACCAACTCTGCGCAGAAAGTAAAACAGAGAAACAGATACACGATTTGCTGCAAAAGTGATTGATTGCACAAGTATGCTGTAGGTCTGTACATTTTAACACTCCTTGGGCAGGACTAATGAGTGCAAATGGAAATGAGAACACCTTGAGTGAAACAGTACTCCAGTTCATTTCACACCATCCTCGGCACAAACATCTTGAGATACCCAATCTATCATCTCCAGCGTTGCTGCCACTACCTCCTGCCAGCTCTCTAACATTGCAGTAAATCTATACAATATTCCTCAAAGCAGCTGTTCAATGCTTGTGATCAATATTATCAGAAGTAATGTATGTGCTTGAACAAGAACATTACAGAAACTGACCTATGTTGGAAATAATATAGATAGATATATTAACATTTACATAGTACCAGCCTACTACTCAGTGTCGTCACCAGGGCCGGTGCAAGGCACCGGAGCGCCCCAGGCAAGTCGGGGTGGGGGCGCCCCGGTGTCTGCCGCCCGGGTACCTGTCCTGCGGCACTGTGCGTATATAAAGCTGGCGGCGGCAGCAGCAGGGGGTCCCTGCAGTCAATAAGAAACAACGAGCGCTATCTGCCGGGCTATGCGGAAGCGCTTCTGTTTTGGAAACACTGGCCGCACGGCGTGCGGTGATTGGCTGAATCTTAGCCAATCAGCGTGCGGCCAGTGTGTGTGAAAATTTGTTATTATTAAACATGTTACTTTTAAATACTGTCCCAGCATCTTTTCTTCTCTACTAGCCCACAGGATATAATTGTGTATTGGACTGAACTACCTAATGATAGATATATGATAGATATAACAATGGTAGAAGAATGATGGCACTCAGGATTATTTTCAAAAAGTGAACAAGCCAGTGTTTCGGGGTTGGCATGTCCCCTTGTCAAGGCAAAAAAGTGAATCCGCCTTGACAAATGGGGCGTGTCAGCCCCCAAAACGTTAGCTTGTTCACTTTTTGAACACTCAATTTTTTTTCTTTTTATTTAAAACCTCGGTGAGCCATCATTCTTCTACCATCGTTATCCTACCATATTGCAGGGCACCGGGGTCATCGCATCACAAGGGAGAGAGCCGGACCTCAAACACACACACACACATATACACATATAAATACACACACACACACACACATACATATACATATACATACACAAACACTTCTATTTTGCACCCGTGGCTAACAGAAATGCACTGCCTGTAGATCACACAGAACTAGCGGCCGTGGTGATGAGCGCAGCTACCTCCTTACACATCTTTCTTGGGTTCAATTTCAGCAGAAGTGAAGAGGGATTAAAGGGAAGGAGGGGACCTACAGGAAAAAGTATACCGGACCCCAAGATTTTTCTTGACGGCCCTGCGTATACTTACCTGACCCTTCGGACACCAGCGTCGGTATTCTGATCACTGGCATCCTAACCACTGGTCATCCATATTATTACCTGTGGGTGCAGCCAGTTTAATGGGAATGCAGAGGCCAGCTCCCATTTTAACCGTTGCAAACTGGCTTAAGTTCAGCTCTGCATCAGCTCCTGTCTATACAATGACACTACCTGCCCTAAAAGCCAGTAGCTCAGTGAAAGAGAAATAATGGTGCAAGACGGCCAGGTCTGATAAACTACAGCTGAACGCATTCTAATAAATGCTTACAAATATGTATTGCTAAGTAATAATATTCCAACTGCGATGAACACCTTCACATTAATGCTAGAATTTTTGGGGGAAGTCAGAGATTGACATTCATTAACCCCTTGAGTGGTATGCCCGGAAATTTTCCGGACATACCACTAATATACAATAGGTGCGTGCCAGTGGTGTCCAGGTGTGCACCACTGGCGCAGCACCTCTAGAGCCCAACCTTGCAGTCCCCCCCCCCCCCATCACCTCTGCTCCGGCGATCGGTACCCTGGAGCTCCCCTGACCTGCCCGCCAGCCGTCACTCATTTTACAGTGACATCAGCGGCTCGGGGGGGGGGGGGGGGGGGGGACTCGGGAGCGCTCAGGCACCAGAGTCCACACAAGCCACCGCGAACATCCCCCTTAGCCTGCCGCCGACGTCACTGCTGAATGTGACAGGCGGCCGGCTAAGGCAGCGGGCAGGGAAGCTCCGGCGTACTCATGTCGGAGCAGAGGTGAGGGAGGGGCTTCCAACTTCCTGTGGTGGGTTTTGCTGGGGCAGGACAAACCTACCCTGGTCCTGTCCCAGCAAAACCCACCACTTAAGGGGTTAAGGTAGGTCTCACCCAACTATATACAGGTAACTATAGATCTGTATCTATAATATATATCTTTAGATTTTACACATGCATACCTTCACAGACATATATAAATAAACATACACACACGCACCATGGGCCTTGCCCCCTGTGAATTGTGTTACATTTCCATTTCTTTTATGCATAATATGAAGTAACCTTCTGTTTGATGGGGAACGGCCATGCTGTACAGCTGAAGACTGCATTATTTAAGACGCCGTTCTTTAGGATACATATTTCATAAGCATCATATACTTAAAAGGAAGTATGGTCACCTTCCCTGCACTGTGAATATATAACCCCCTTGTTTCATTAGGAGGTACATTACCAGCACAGTAGGAAAATAGACCCATCAGCCCGTGTGCCCAATACCCACACAATGCGCCATTCTGTGCCAGTTCACTTCTCGTAACCTCAACCAAGAGCAAAGTTTATTACTGTGTCCTCCAATGATACCTGAACCTGGGATTTGTTTGGAGGGGAAATGGTTTCTTTTTAGCTCTGGGGAATAAAATGAATGCTTTATTATTGGGATTTTTAAAAGTTCTCAATCGATGTAATGAAATGAAACTAGCCATCAATGCGTGGAATTGGGGATTATTCGATACTGGCAGGGTTAGGGAGAACCCCCTATATTGTGCTGCAAATCTCAGTAGAGTCTGCGGAAATGGAGATGTAAAAGTTTCATTATTCAAATGCCGCACAAAGATAACAGAAACTTAAGGTCATCTGTATTTTTGGAAGTACCAAGTGCCTTCTACCACCTATTTCTTCTGGACCTAAACTTTCTTTATAAAGCTGGGTACACACTTTACGATTTGTTGTGCAAACGTCTCCTCTGCACGAGGGTGGGGTGTGTGATGTAATGCACATCATATGAAATGATTTGGCGGTATTATATTAACCATGTAACTATATATTGCGTCATCATATGGCGGATTATGTATTGTTTTACACCTGCAAACAATTACAGTGTTTTGTGTTATTCAGTGGCGGATCCTTTATTTATTTACAGTTTCTTATATAGCGCAGCATATTCCGTTCAAGATAAAACTAAAATAAATAGACCCGTTTTAGCTAGAGAATGAGATTTTATGAACACAGGAAGTGATGCATAGACAGGAAGGAGAAAGAACTCCATCTTGGATGTCACAGATCATAAATAGCAGCCCCACAGGCAAGTCCTCCATGACTTGATAAAGAGATATACATCTCGAAACGCGTCGGCAAGAGGACTTGCTATTCCATGTTGTGACACGCTCTGCTGGAGGCTTTGGATTTAGCGACACCCTTCTGGGATTAAGGTAGGATTGAAGCTTTGTACACGGTAACTGCGATACCGGTCCGCGGCCCCGTTGTACCCTGCCTTATCCACGAAGGACGGAGCAGTCACTCCACCAACAGACGGCCTTTTTTTATGAAAATTTATATTGATTTTTGAAAAGATTTTTATAATAAAATACAAATTTTAAAGAAGCATTTTCGAGTGGAGAAAGAAACCTTTATGAATGTGACACTGCACACTTTATCGTGAGTACCGGTACGCATTCTCGCATGTGAGCTACCCCCATAAGAAGAATCTTCACGTATGAGGAAGATATCTATACATGAGATTCATTCACCAAAAGAAACCCAGATGAGTTTACTCTCACTACATGTCTATGTAAGTGAGGTATGAACATCTAGACACTGGGACACCTTTTCCTTCCCTAGGGACGTTTACAGTGAAGTTCCCTCATCACTAAACAATTGTTTTCTCTTCTATCCATATATTAAACAACAACGAGGATCATTCTTATATAAGAAGAAGCACAGGAGACGAAAATTGATCACCACCAACCATAAGAAGCTAAGTATTCAAGCTATCTATGATTAATCTGATGTAGAGCCTTATCCCTTACCAAACAAAAACCTATTTTCACATTTTAAAACATGCTGCATTCATTCCTACTATAGATCCACAGGTTGCCTGGAAAACATGCACCGTTGGTAGATCTTGACAACAGGTTTGGCCACCCCTGCCCTACCACATGTACACACCCACACAGACATTCTAGGGTTAATTTTGTTAGGAGCCAAACAACCTACCAGTATATCTTTGGATTGTGGGAGGAAACCGGAGTACCCAGAGGAAACCCATGCAAGCACGGGGAGAATATACAAACTCCACACAGTTAGGGCCATGGTGGGAATCGAACCCATGACCTCAGCGCTGTGAGGCAGTAATGCTAAGCTTCTTCATCTATTTTTATTTTGGACAGTCTATAATAAAAGTGAATTTCACCAGGCACCCCAAACAGGCAAAAAGTGGGGTTTTATGAGGAACCATCTGTAAGTTTAGCTCTTACCCTTTGGTGGACAAGTACACACGCTAACATTTTACATGCAGTTAAAAGGCAGTGTCTGTCGGTTTTCTCTTCTTGCCTTGCCCTCAATAGAAAAACTGACAGATCACAGGAGCTCTCTTTTGTAAACCAATTCATGCTTCTTATTTGTTAGGTTAAAGGTTAAATTGCTGACCTCTGCCCTCCTGCTTAGCAGCCTTTCCCTTTTTCTGTATAGCTTTATTTTTCTTCTGTATTTACATGGATTAGTCCCCTTTCACGCTAAGAAGGAATCTGTTCACAGCCAATGCCTTAGTTCTGCTGGTACAAAAAAGCAGCCACAATTATTCAATGGCAGACAATGGCTGTATTGTGGCTTTACAAAACCCTCACCAGACTCTGGCAAATCTTGTCCTTGCTTCAAAAAAACAATAGGGGGAAAAAAAAAAATCTTATCAAGCGTTGAACATAAAGCAAACAAAGCAGGCCTACTGTGAACTTGATGAGGATGTCAGGTTTGCAAAGAAGAAAAAGAAGATAAATCAACACGAAAGAGGGGTTCCCTTATGAAGTTGTGAGGAGGAATTTGTAGTCTGTGTGTCCTTCTTCATGAGCACTTAGAAAACATTCTGTAGAAAACACAAACTATTCCACCCTGACCACTGGTGGACTCGGACAGCTCTGCACTAATCATTACTCAATGACACACTCTGAATAGGGATCCGCATCCATTCCAAGAGAAAAAATGGATATCTTCGTGCGTGTACTAACAATCAGTGGCTGCAGATTTCAGTACACTACAGTTTGTTAGCAGAATAACCAGTACAAACAGCTTTAGGATAAGGCTGCACAGAGCAATGACAAACATTGATATATACTGTAGAGATTAGTGTTCTTGCCATCACTGGTCTGGTTTGCATATCAGTGCTGATAAACAGACCATAATGTTCTATAAGCACTACAGCTAACAGCGGCACCCCAGACAGGGAAGAGGAACTGCATGGGCTTTCAAAGATGGCGGGTGCTAGAATGAACACCAGAGATGATGAAAGAGAAGCCACGAGAATACATACAAAAAAAGCAAAATGTTATAGATCACATCTTTATTCCTCTAAATCGGTCATTAAACCTATTAAATGGAGAAAGGTAGTCACACTGCTGTCTGGTATCATCATTTGCACCACACTAAACATGAACCACAGAAAGCAGAGAGAGGTCCGATTTGTAGAGATCGGAAAAAAAATTACAGACAAGCTTAAATAGAGGTTGAGTATCCCTCATCCAAAAGGCTCCGGACTGTCACATGCCGCCGTGGCAGGACACGGCGGGTACAATACTCACCCGTCAGTGTTTGCCATCAGCTGGCATGCGTTCTGCAGGTGTCGGTCCAGTGTGGCAGCCTCATACACTGTGCTGGGAAATCCGGGTGAGCCGCGGGCCAGATGGGCATTTGCCAGCGCCGCCATCTTGGATAAGGGCAAAGCAGTGATTGACCATGTTGTGGAGGTTTTTCATCCCACTGTTCAGTGGGCCTCTGGCAGCAACCCTCTTGCTATAAGGAGGGCCTGCTTAGGGCCTTCTGGATCAGTGCAAAGTGTTCCTAAGGGTGTTCCACTCCTGGAAGCCTCCTGACTGTTATAGTGCTTAAGCTGACAGCCATGTCTGTCTGGTTCTGCAGCACCCTTCCAATCTCCAGCATCCATTCTGTCTGACCGCCCGCCTTCAGTCCATTTTTAATCTGTATTTTGTTTATATTTCTCTTCATGTATTTGAAGTACTGTGTTACTTATGTGTGTGTTTAACTGTGATATTTTTATGCCTCCTGTTTTACCAGAAGAGGAAGTGATGACACCTTGTTTGGGCCACATGTGGACTCCATCTTATTAGCCAGCTATAAATATACCGATATTGTTATCCCATGATGAAGTCTTCTAGATAAGGCAAAACACACTGGTATTGACACTTGAGTTTCAATCTCCTACTCCTTAGCATTATAGTGAACATTGATAGAAAAGCAGGCAATCTGTCCAATAAAACACAACTTCTCCATTAATCCTGAAGGTCCACCACCCAAAGTCTTGCAGGCCTCTATGCTAAAGGATGGCATGGATGAGCACACCAGCTATAAATTATGCTCATTAAAAAGGGGATAGAGCTTAAACACCTCCATGGCTGGCCTAAGCCCCCACTGGACCAATCAAGCAAACTGATCTCAGGTAAATATAAGTCCTCTTTCAGCATCCCTGTCCTCCTGTGCTAGGTGTGTTCAAAGTTAAGCTGGCCATACAGCAAATCAACTTTCTGCCAATAACCTAGCTAGTAACATAGTAGTTAAAGTTGAATAAAGACGTTCATCCATCTTGCCGCACACTAAGCTACACAAGTGGGCAGCAAAAACACGTGGCCCTTCTAAGAGAGGTACTGTGGTAGACAGGATGGCAGTTTGAAAAACTAGGCCCCAAAGAGCAGATAATGCCAAATAAAAAAGGTACAAGATGGAACTGTCCTTGGGCCCTCTCACTCACCCTTATGTTGCATAAATAGAACATGCACGCTGTCTAACGAAGCAATTACTTCAGTGACAGGGTCTGCCACATGACTGTGGCTGAAATGATTGGTTTGTTTGGACCCCCACAAAAAAAGAAGCAAATCATTGCTCCTTGTACAAATCAGCTCTCTACAGAGGCAAGATGTCACCCTCATCCTCATTCTCCGATTCCTCACCCCCTTCAGTACATACATCCTCCTCCTCACAGATTATCAATTTGTCCCCGCTGGAATCCACCATTACTGAACCCTCTTTAGTCTATGGAGGCAATTGCTGGTCTTCGTTGAAGAATTGATAATTAATTTTGATGAACATCATCTTCTCCACATTTTGCAGAAGCAACCTCCTATGCCACTAGCAGACCAGGTTCCCCGTTGCACTAAAAACTCTTTCAGGAGTATACAGTGGAGGGGGGGGGAGGGCAACTCAGGTAAAATAGAGCCAGTTTGTACAAGGGTCAGTACAGGTACGGACTGCCTGACATGTCTACTTGGATGCTGTCACCAAAGTAATCCTCCACCATTTTTTTCGTTAGTGACAGTAGACATGTCAGTAATTGGCAGGTCCTTCAGTTCAGAACAGATGTCCAAACTCTCTCCTGCCTGCCCTGCATCACTGCCAGTGGGTCGGTTAGGAAATTTGAGCTGTTTTCTCACAGCCACAATGTGTGAGAAAATGAAGGAGGAGCTGTTGCCGTGTCACGGTCTGCTTCAGATGACATCTCCTCACCAGCAGGTCTTTGCACCGCTGTAGATTTGTGTCCACCGGAAACAGAGATACAACATACGCTTTAAACCGATGATCGAGCACGGTGACCAGAATGTGTTCCTCTGACTTTAACAGACTGACCACCCTTGTATCCTGGCAAAGCGTATGACGGGCTTCATCCACAAGACCTACATGCTTTGCAAAATAGCCACGCTTTAAGCTACTCACTCACTTTCTCCAGCTGCTTCTGCAACAGCCTGATCAGGGGAATGACATGACTCAAGCAGACAGTGTCGGAACTGACTTCACGTGTGGTAAGTTCAAACGGCTGGAGAACCTTGCACAAAACGGAAATCATTCTCCAATGCGCTTGAGTCAGGTGCATTCCCCGCTCTTTTGACTATGTCATAGGTGGCTGTGTAGGCTTGAATGACCTTTTGCTTCTCCTCCATCCTCTGCAGCATATAGAGGGTGGACTTCCAGCCTGTCACAACCTCTTGTTTGAGGTTATGGCAGGGCAGGTCCAGGAGTTATTGATGGCGCTCAAGTTTTTGGCAGGCAGTGGTAGAATGATGAAAGTATCCAACAAATTGCGGCCACTGCAAGCATCTCCTACACGCCACCGAAAGAGGTCTCATCTATTGACTTACTGTCCGAATGAAAAATCTTTTGTAACATCGTCTGGAGGAAGAATATTCCCTATCCAGTCGGTTGATTTGTCAACAGAGAGAATAGGAACGCGTTGGAATCCTCATCAGCTATTTCCAAGTATCTGAAATGTTTCAATGAAAATTATAAAGATCTGGAATAAGTGCTACCACTATGTGGAATAAGAGACTTTTTATTAAACATTTAAAAATTATATGGACTTTTTTCTGCATGCTACAGTGAATTAATTTAAGGCTTGATTGATCTAATTGGTAAGATCAATACAAGGGCGCTAACTTACAATTGTACTCCATAAAATGGTTATTTATATTTTGTTGTAATATATATATATATATATATATATATATATATATATATATATATATATATATATATATATATATATATATATATATATATATATACATACACACACACACACACACACACACATACATACATACATACATACATACATATATATATATATATATATATATATATATATATATATATATATATATAGCTATTCCAAATAATTAATGAATAATAATAGTCCGGCCAACAGAGGGCATACTTGTGCATTAATGACTGCACTGAAATTAGCGGACAACACAGTATTAATCTGCCTGGCTGTATTCTAGAAACTGGAAGTTCCAAATACCAGAAACGCGTCATATTTTGCGTTAATGGCAGCTGAAGTTCTGTGACTCCATGAATATTTACTTTCTGTGTAAAAAAATGACTATTTCCAAACTGTTTTTGAGATTGCTATATATTATTTAGTTCAGGTATGTCTTATATTTCTTTTAAATATGAAAAATGTTATAGTTGTTTAAATTGTGGGATTATCTGGTTACCATGTACATTAGGTTTCTAACCAAATAGAGGTATCAATACCCACCCTGGGTTTCACAACCTTATCACCTTGAAAAAGCTGTGAGAAAGGACAGCGAAATGCGTTGGTACTAGCCTGTATTTTTGGTCCATGACACACTCCACCTAATGGACTCCAGAACCTGCCATTTCACCATACCATAGAGAGGACAAACAGGTCATAATATCAATTCCATAGATCTTCCTCCTGCTATTCATGCCCATACAGGGAACTGCGTTATTGTGAGGACAAGTGGATTCAAAGAACCCCAGTATTCCCCTAGTGGTGAGATTATATCTACCCCATTATTCTACAGGTGGCACTCACTAGATCGCTTAGAAAATGCCCCTACATCGTTACGTGTGTAGTGGGCACAGTGATAGAGATGCACGGCCCTATCGCCCAGCAATTACTATCCAGTATGCTAAATATTAATCTCTTAATCGCCTGTCAGGGCCAGTGTTCCCACCGGAAAACAATGGCCCTTACAGATCGCTCAGCACACACCACTGACACATCGCTGTGTGCTGAGCAATCTTCCTGCGCATTCAACCATCGCTCAGAACACCGCTCAGCTGCATTTTCCCTTTAGATTCGGGTGGGGGTGTGTTCAAACTGAAATCTAAATTGCAATGTAAAAATAAAGCAGCCAGTATTTACCCTGCACAGAAACAAATGAATCACCCAAATCTAACTATGTGCGCGTTAAATTTGCCCCACCTGCAGTGCACCTGAGTTTGCCAGTAATGAAAACTAGAATTAGAATGCCCATAAAACCTGATTCGATATATAATCAGTTTTGTTTTTATGTTTTTTTTTTATAAAACATGAATGTAGGCGCGCACACACACCTATTTTTCATGAATGCGTTGGGAATCAGATGAACGGTTTCTGACGATTGTACAGATGCACACTCATCTTCAACGAGCGTTGAAAAAGACATTTAGCACATCAAACTCAGAAATGTTTTATTTATGGAAAAAGAAACAAATGCGTTCTGTGTGTACTGTATAGCCTATTTCCTAATGCTGCCGATCCAACATTGGAAAGCGCATCAGAGCAGCAGAGGCTGTCATTATGTTATTAGGATAACCTGACATCAATTGCTGTCACTGACACAGAAGAGTGATGCAGCGGGCCAACCATGCATGAAAAAAGTTACACCGTACAACAGTTATTTATCATGTAAACGTCTGTATCACCTGCACAACCATCTCGCTGTGTCATTCACTTATGTGTTAGGATGAGTAACCAAGTGGAACAATCGCTCCCTGGAGTGTGAAAAAGAAATGGGTATTTATCATGGGAAGGGATGTACAGCTCAGAAGAAAGCAGCTCGCCAATGTTAGTTTGTTCTGTCAGATGAAAATAAAAAAAGAAGCATTGTAATAACAAAAAATCTCTATAGTACAACTATTTACAGACTGCAAAATAATAGAAAATAAATAAAATTGGCCATATCTGGAAAAACCTACCGGGATCTATGGCTGACTTTTCAGTATGTCTAATTACCACTCCTATTAACAAAAATTAACCAGCCTTCCGGTAATCTCTCACCTGCATCGCATTACCAAGGTTCTGGAAATATATCCAGTTATTAAGGAGCTGCACCGAGCTGTAGCCAAATAGAACATATCTAGATTTTCAGCACTCAAGACAAGGGCCTGAATGACAGTTTGGTCAGAGAAGAGAATAACATGCATACGCCAACATTGGGCCAATCAAATGATGGTGCAACCCGCACAGTAAATCTGCTTATACTCCTACAAGTTACCCATCCACTACTGCGAGATACCACACATGATTCCCCACCAACTCACCCAGCAGCTAACAGGTAGCTGGACTGCATACGATACATCATTTTCGTTCTTTTTGCGTACAGTGTATAGTATGAGATCCCAGTCATGGCTATGGGATTTGATAGAGCCTTGGTTCAGCAGGCCAAATCTCCGGTTCCAAACCAATGCGCACATGACCGCATGTCGGATTACAATTGGAGACCAAACACTTTCGATGTAACCCCTTTAATGTGTTTCCTTGACCACATCCAAAAACATTTAGTAAACTTTCACGGTTACCACAGACATCCTCCTGTTACTAATCACCAGTTCAGGATTGCAATAGTACGATATATTGAATGACAAAATTATTTATAGAAGACATTTTGATAAATTCAGAAGTCTATGAAAAAAATATATACTATTTTATTATATTGAACCAGCAGTTGGGATTCCGATGTCGGACTAATGACAGTCTGAATCCCGACTATCTGTGCGTCGTACCACACCCAGTTTGGAGTGAGCCAAAATATCACTATGATGTTATTTCTGTGCTTTCAACATTCAAGGTACATGAAGCTCTGATTTCCCAGACTTAGAATCAGCCAGAAGACCTATCCCATATGGAGAAGATGTATCTGTACCAGTGCTTACAACCCTGCCATCATGTTCCGATGATGGAGAAATTAATGATTTGGTACGGTTGTCCTAATTTACAGTACAAAAGAAAATCCTACAGGCAGAGTTCTTTAAAAGAAAGTACAAGAAAATGGACGATGGAATATTTGCTTTACAAATGATTTTAACTAGATTTTCATTTTGTGCAATTACCTATTTAAGATCATACCAAGATCATCTGTTTTTGATGATTTAGCATGAACCCCTTATATTTCAAAAACTGTAGCCAGGGAATAAAGTATTGGAATCAGCACCAAAATCTGGTCCTAAAAAAACTTTAACATGTTGGGCATCAAAAATGCTGTTGACCAGTGTTATGAATGGGAAAAATATAGCGATGACCTAACATACATAAAGTACGAGTAGCTGAGCAAAGAGAGATGATATCTACTATCAATCACAGGAGAAGCAGAATCTTTTGGCCTGCAACATGCCCCCCTATTGTTAAGGTGCGTTCCCACTTGACTAAGGCTGCCCAAACTGGTCCCAAAGATCTACCAACAGTCTGCATTTTCCAGACCACCTAGCTGGTGCACAGGTGTAGTTATTACGGTCACATTTTCAAAAATGTGCTGAATTCATTCCTAATCAACATACGGTATTCTACAGATCCACAGGTTGTTTGGAAAACACGGACTGCTGATAGATCTCGAGGATCGGTTTGGCCAATCCTGGACTGAATCATACAGATAGAGCCATCCTTATCTAGGATTAAGTGAGCCAGAGCCGTCGGACTTAATCCTCTGCAAATCCCCTGTTGTATTGTTCTAGGTATTGAGTTTCAGCTGAGAACAGTAGATGATAATAAGCCTTGACGAGCCATTGCTCATCATGGCTATCCAGAGATGGCTAGTTGAAGAAGACTCCATCTGTATATTAAATGATATGCACGTGAAAAACCATCACTAATGATATTTTTGTGCATATATAGTCTAGTGCTTACGCAATATACCGTTAATGAGGTTCGCTCCCAGAGGGGGTGAGGTCCTCCATCGTTTGAACATGCAGGTCGACGGAGGATGTCACTAGCGAGCGCCATGTTGCTGAATACAGCAAGGCCTCACAGTCGCTCGTCGCCGATGCTGGCTACTGCGCTAGGTCCGGTGGCTCCCGATATCCTGCCGGGTACACATCATCTAATGTGTACCCAGATTTAGCGTTGTGAACAAAACCGTACAATAGGATTGACCTACAGCCAATCATTGTTATCTTTGCTGGCTTCAGAAAGCCTATTTGCAGAGCAAAGACGGAAGTACTTCAGCTGCTCCCAGACTCCTGTAGGAACAAGATTATGGGAAGCACCAACCTTTCAGATGCTAATGGGGTCCTTTGCCCTCAAACAATGATGAACTGCTCTGGAGTTAATAGATTTCTGTGGCGGAGAGATGCATCTCTCTATTTAACAAAGCAGGATGTTTAGGAGGGACTGGAGAGAACGTGTGTTGGAGTTTGTGAAAAGACCTTTTACAAGCTTTGTCTTGACACATAAGCTGTATTTCCCTTACTAATCCTCAACACGATATGAATGGCATACTGTTTTTATAAAGATCATGGCCAGTTTGTATTGGACCCCAATGATGTAACATTCCAATTTCGCCTGTCCACAATATCATCAAAATGAAATATAATTGGGTCATCTGCATCATTAGAATGATGACCCACCTACTAGGATGATAAAGACCATGCATTCACCTGCATGTCCCTATATAAATGATAGCAATGTTCAAAATAATGGACCAAAAGTTAAAAGATATATTATCATATGCAACGAAATCTACTCTGATAAACCACAAAGCTGTCCATTTCTTGGGCTAGCACAGTGGAAAAAGAGTAGAGAATTGTGGCTTTAATTCAAACTCATAAGGAAAAAACGAATTATATGTATTTACTAAATTATTTCTACAAAGTTTCTGTGGAAAAACAAACAAGAGCGAACAAATAAAAAAAAAGTAGAAATTAGGCAAACAACTTACTTAAAAAGAAATGGTCTTTAAACAGGACCCGTCTCTTCAGTGCCACATGTTGCATATAGATTTGCAATCATTTTTATGGTGATTTCTTCACCCAGCTGGCATTGGGTTGACCCCAAGGTTAGCAGTACCCAATATGCAGATGGTAAAATTGGGACAAATCTCAGCCTTTGTCTGAACCTGTCAGTTACAGACCTACACAGTGCGGACTTGCTCACTTATCAGTCGCTGATGAGCACCTCACAACTGCACATTACATCCTCTACATACAAGTAATAGTGTTAAGAACCATACACACTGGGCGACTATGCCCAGCGTGTATGGACAGCGATGATCGTTTTCATTGCTGGGGGGAAAGCCGCTCAGTGCATACACAAAGCCGCTTTCCCCCTGCCCGGCGCCGACTGCGGGGGGCGGACAGCTTTGCATAGCACAGCGCTATGCAAAGCCGTCCTCAAAGCCGCTCATCTGTTGGTATTACCAGCAGATGACTTTCCTGGTGATGATGCGGGACCGCACAGCAGCGCTCACCGCTCATCGCCGAGGCATACACACTGGGCGGCTTTGAGCTGAAAGCCGCTCAAACATGCTGTTTTGAGCGACTTTCAGCTCAAAGTCGCCCAGTGTGTATGGGCCTTAAGAGTGCCAGGAGCAGTCAGTATCTGACAAGTGCGGAGCTAAATAGGCAGGTCAGGGCTATACAAACAGAAAACACTGGTGCATCAGAATGTAGAAATTAGTAGGCAGATGCAAGATAAAATAGTAGGCAGATGCAATATATATATAGTGGTGCGCTGGAACCCTGGGCGACCAGGGTTCCAGCGCACCAAGGCACATCAGTTCTCTTCCTCCATTGAGTGCCAGTCCTCCCTTATATATATATATATACACACACACACACATACATACATACATACATACATACATACATACACACAGGCATAGATTTATGTAACACCTTATCTCGTGATTAAACTTCTAGGGCTTCCTATAACAAGAAATCACTCTACAAAAGTGATCCTCGATCCAACATTTCAGTTGACTTCAAATAGAATTCAGGGAAAAAAGTAAAATATTGGATGAGTATAATTTGTACAGCAATTTCTATGTAGAAGGAAGCCCTGGGAGAGACATCTGGATGGAGGGTATTGTATGTTCATACCATCAGTAGGGCACCTAGGTATTAATACTTTTTATCACAAACACAAATAAAATACTCTGCAAAAAAGTTACAGGTGTGAAATATATGCTGCAAAGAATTCCTTAAAGAATAAAAGTGTTAACATTTTATTTTAATCGCTTAACAAAATGCAAAGTGAATGAACAGTAGTGAAATCTAACTCAAATCAATATTTGGTTTGACCGCCCTTTGCCTTCAAAATAGCATCAATTCTTCTAGGTACACTTGTACAAAGTCAGGGATTTCGTAGGTTTATAGTCAGGACTATGATAAACCAATCATAGCATACAGGTTATAATGATCATCATGTCCATATGCAGATTAAACACAGTTATTAACTGAAACAGGAGGCTTAAAACTGGATGAGGAACAGCCAAACTCTACTACAAAGGTGAGGTTGTGGAAAACCGTTTCATGTCACAGGTCATACACCATGATGAAACAGAGGACAGAAAAAACACACACGGTCGTTATACTGCATCAGCAAGGTCTCTCCCAGGAAAATCAGGAAATCAAAATCAAAAGCATACTGGGGTTTTATGAAGAAGAAGCAAAAAGAATGGACAACGATGAGGACTAGAGACGCACTGCTGTACACCCATCTACTGTTTGGAAAAATCTTTCCAGAAGTAGACTTCATGAAAGAATTATGGCAAAAAAAGCTATATCTTTGATGTGAAAATAAGGACAAGGGACTCAAGCACGTAAAAAAATATAGGAACTGGGGTGAAGAAATTTTCATCAGGTCCTCAGGACCTTGGAAATATTTAGTTGTAAAAGAATGCAGTTTGTTCACTGAAAGGCTGGAGAGCGCTGCAACAATGAGTGGCTGTAGGCAATAGTGTAACAGGGTGGAGATTCCTTGCAAGTTTGGAGCAGTATTTCAGCAAATTGTACAGGTGACATAGGACATGTTAATACGTGCAATGTTAAAAATAGTTATACAATAGTTATAATAGTGTGTACACTCTAGACGACAAACACAAAAGCATTGTTATGACTGGTCTTATTGTGCACATCGTTTTAAATTTTGTCTACGCACCTTTAGTCAATCAGTATTTAGGTGCCGGAAACCACAGTCTGTATATACAGGACTCCTGTATCTGCTGTATCGTAGGTTTACTACTGGACAAGGGGACTAATCAGCGCCATGGAGAAGGTGAGTTTGTACCGTGAGTGCTAGTGCGGGTGTGAAATAAAGGGTTAAACCATACGCTGTACGTGTCTTCTCATTTTTTAAAATATTTTCTTTACAGTGGGATAACAGGTGCCAGCTCACCAGTTACTGTGAATGCTGGTGCTTGTGGCTCACAAAGTGTAGGTATTCGGGGCAGGCTTGCTGGGACTTGTAGTCCCAATGTAACAGACAACATTTGATTCTATTTTTACACAACCTTGCATCCACCGCTCTGAGGTATACTCGGGGTGAGCTTTCAGAGGTCTAGCTGAGACGTTGGGGCTGGGGAGGGTAAGGTTTTGTACTAGGAAGCCCATAATGCATAAAACATCATGGCTAAGATACTACGACCCCCCTCTCCCCCCCCCCTCTCCCCCATTTGTTGAACCTGATGCTGGTTCATGGAAATACATATTTCCACAACCAATACTGGCTCATAGAGCCCAGTTACACATTTGTGGCAAGTGGACGATATGTGACCCCCATACATTTCTTTTTCTAAATTGTAACCATTTATTTGCGCAATGACACGAGACGGACCGCACTGATCTCAATGACACACAGGCGGACCGCACTGATCACAATGACACACAGGCGGACCGCACTGATCACAATGACACACAGGCGGACCGCACTGATCACAACGAGACACAGGCGGACCGCACTGATCACAACGACACACAGGCGGACCGCACTGATCACAACGACACACAGGCGGACCGCACTGATCACAACGACACACAGGCGGACCGCACTGATCACAACGACACACAGGCGGACCGCACTGATCACAACGACACACAGGCGGACCGCACTGATCACAACGACACACAGGCGGACCGCACTGATCACAACGACACACAGGCGGACCGCACTGATCACAACGACACACAGGCGGACCGCACTGATCACAACGACACACAGGCGGACCGCACTGATCACAACGACACACAGGCGGACCGCACTGATCACAACGACACACAGGCGGACCGCACTGATCACAACGACACACAGGCGGACGGCACTGATCACAACGACACACAGGCGGACGGCACTGATCACAACGACACACAGGCGGACGGCACTGATCACAACGACACACAGGCGGACGGCACTGATCACAACGACACACAGGCGGACGGCACTGATCACAACGACACACAGGCGGACGGCACTGATCACAACGACACACAGGCGGACGGCACTGATCACAACGACACACAGGCGGACGGCACTGATCACAACGACACACAGGCGGACGGCACTGATCACAACGACACACAGGCGGACGGCACTGATCACAACGACACACAGGCGGACCGCACTGATCACAACGACACACAGGCGGACGGCACTGATCACAACGACACACAGGCGGACGGCACTGATCACAACGACACACAGGCGGACGGCACTGATCACAACGACACACAGGCGGACCGCACTGATCACAACGACACACAGGCGGACCGCACTGATCACAACGACACACAGGCGGACCGCACTGATCACAACGACACACAGGCGGACCGCACTGATCACAACGACACACAGGCGGACCGCACTGATCACAACGACACACAGGCGGACCGCACTGATCACAACGACACACAGGCGGACCGCACTGATCACAACGACACACAGGCGGACCGCACTGATCACAACGACACACAGGCGGACCGCACTGATCACAACGACACACAGGCGGACCGCACTGATCACAACGACACACAGGCGGACCGCACTGATCACAACGACACACAGGCGGACCGCACTGATCACAACGAGACACAGGCGGACCGCACTGATCACAACGAGACACAGGCGGACCGCACTGATCACAACGAGACACAGGCGGACCGCACTGATCACAACGACACACAGGCGGACCGCACTGATCACAACGAGACACAGGCGGACCGCACTGATCACAACGAGACACAGGCGGACCGCACTGATCACAACGACACACAGGCGGACCGCACTGATCACAACGACACACAGGCGGACCGCACTGATCACAACGACACAAAGGCGGACCGCATTGATCACAACGACACACAGGCGGACCGCACTGATCACAACGACACACAGGCGGACCGCACTGATCACAACGACACACAGGCGGACCGCACTGATCACAATGATCTTCTGCAGAACGTGCTGCTCACAGACAACTCTCGATTCTCCTATTTTTGGTCAATGTTTTAAATACATTTCTCCATAAACTCTGTGCTGTATTCCTGTCTATGGAAAGTACTTACAAGTTTGTTTGATGGTGTATAGACTGCCATTTGCATGTTCAGCTGTGTGTTTACACATCATGTATAGTTAGTAAATCTCCGAGTGTCAAAAACAAGCCCCAGAATTCTCAACCACACACGATACTTAGTAAATTTACCACTCAAAGGGGCACATTTTTCTTAGATGTGAGTTCTATGGACGATATGATGTTGCTATGCTCAACCAATTTCATTCTATTATCTTCTAGAAGGTGCTAAATAAATAAGTGAGTTTTGATTGGTTGCTGTGGGCAACATCTTATCTTCAATAGAACTTCCATCTTAGTAAATTTCCCCCAAAGTAGTAAACATTAAAATAAAAAAATATTTAAAAGTATTAAAAAAAAAAAGAAGAAAAAAACATAAAAAATACTTGTGACTAGAGTGACCAATCCCGGGATCAGGATTGACGGGATCCCAGGATTTGGCCAAAAATGTCCGGGATTTCAATCCTGGGATCGGAGTATCCAATCCTAGGATTTGGGGATTAGACTGCGCATGCGCAGTTTAATGCCGGGCAGCGTATGAGCACATGCCCACCACCACCAGCGCTGCACCACCAGCGACGGAACCCACTCACTGCGGGGCCTCTCCCGGCCGCGCGTGTCATACCCACCTCCGCACCGTTGCCGTCTGCCCCCCTCCGCCATTCCTCAAAAGTAAGTCAATGTGGGGCCCTGGGGCAATTTTCTTTGCGGGATGCCAATCCCAGGATTGAGCATTTTTCAATTCCAATTCCCGGGACTGAAAAAATGCCCCGAGATTGGCATCGCTACTTGTGACTATAGACAACATACGGTGACAATAGACAACAATGATAAAATCCACCCTTATGAACGGAAAAGCATTTGATTGAATCACAAGGTGCTTGTTTCATTATGCAAATCCTTAGAACAGTCATTGTGGCATCACTCCATGGGACGAGCAGGCACGCTTGAAAATAAGAAACGTGAGTAGGTGACATACTTCTCAAAAAATTGAGCACCTAGGAAAGAAGCCATTTTTTTTTTTTAGAACAATACATTTGCAAAACCATTTACAAGAATGGTAACAGCATGCGTCAGCCATTCAGAGAAACTACTATTTTTCAGAAGGATGAGTGTGCAAGATTAAAGGTAACAGCACTGTATAAAATCCTGAACACGCGACAGCCACAGCATCCATCAGAGGGAAAGTCGTACCAGCATTGTTCTGAAGTGCGGAGCAAGGTGAAGCTACAGTACCGGAGGGCACTTTGTCTAACAAAGCTGCTTGGTAGAGCAGGGAGCCCATCTCCCTAAAGGTACTCTCTTGCAACCCGGAGAGCCACAGCAAGTCTGCATAACATCATTAATTGCATCCCTCAAGAGCCCCCCACACTTCAAGATCTAAAATGCAGGATGCTCGGCCGCCCCGTCTGTGTGATCTTACCTGCCTATACAAAACCGCAGCTTCTTCTGGCAGCAGCTACTCTGTAGTAACTGTCTCACACACAGATTTCACTTTATAAGCTCGGAAAATGGGTGTTTAAACTCTAAACTAGTTTGGCGGTCTAAGGATTCCATCACTTATATTCTGCTGGGATTTGTGAAATAATAGTAACTTCAAGCTTCATAGAATGCTCTCCCCGAGGTCCAGCTCATTCTCTGACTTCCCCTATACGCTGGACCTTATTCACCACTCTTGTGCCAAACATTTTCTAAGGCTACCGTCAGTAACGGAGGAGAGATAAGTGGGCGAAACATAATAGGTTAGCATAAAAAAATAAAAATAAATACCTTCGTTGTATTCGCTTATTCCAGGGCGGCTTACTTCCGCATAAACTTCAAATGTGGTGTCTGGGTTTTGCCTGGAATAAAATAAATGTGTTTGTGTTAGTAAGTTACAACATTGACTGAACCTTAAAACAAAAACTCTCTGTAGAATAGAACTGGGCTGTTTGGATTGATTTCCCATTCAGCAAATCAACCAGAAAGCGATGAGCAGCCAAGTTGTGATATATGTAACTGATTATTGAGTGAAGAGCAGGAAATAGAGCTTAAAAAGGGGAACAAAACTGTATTTGTCATAAGCAAAATTTACTCACTAGCTTATGGCTAACCAACGGTAATCATCAACATACGATATAACATAATGCTATAAAGATATTTGTGTGTGATGGAGACATGAACGCAAAGCTGTAACTATTTCCGAAATACATGGCCCATTTGGACGGACACACACAACACCTACCTGCTCAGCATGTAGTATAAAGGGGAGTGTTACTCTGCACAAGCAGTCTACAATTATATAA
This sequence comes from Crinia signifera, assembly GCF_055691185.1. Taxonomy (NCBI): domain Eukaryota; kingdom Metazoa; phylum Chordata; class Amphibia; order Anura; family Myobatrachidae; genus Crinia; species Crinia signifera. Next base: position 8,790,832 of record NC_139225.1, on the reverse strand, counting down.
TTGTCAGAGGTCCAGCTTTAAGCAGCTACTAGCCTCACCCTACATGGTACTGAGGTTGCTTCCCTCCTCCCAGTAATGCATCACATGTAACTACTATTGTAAATAAATATGGAGAGAGCCAATCTCTGCAAAGTTCAGGCTTCACTATCACGCTTTCCAGGTATATGTATGGAGCCATTCCCTACTCTACAAACCCTTTAACACCGCAGCTGGAATCCATTAATCCGTAAGGGTAGAAGACCCGAAAAGATAAGTTATGCTGCTATGTGTATTTCTTTAAGGTGGCAGATGTGAAGTTAGCAGCAAAGCGTCCATATATGAAATATGTTTGTGACATTAGCAACTGTAAATGTTAAGAACCAACTTCAGACATTTACAAATCATTTTTGTTTGTTTGTTTTTTTTTAAATTAATGAGTATAAACCAAAAACTACATTGACTCCAGAAAAAGATGCAATGTCAGCTTCTGGCACAAGGTGCCTACTGAGGGTTCTAAAGAATTTTGGTTTTTTTCTTGTTTTTTTTTTTACTATTTTTATTGAATGAATGAATGAATGAATGAATGAATGAGCAATTGCAATACTGACAATGGTAAAATATACAATAAATTGCAGAGGCAATTATCAAAGGTGAAATGAAAAAGAGACACATGATATTACCATCAGCTTTATAAGTTTTAAGGGGGTACAGATTGAGTGTCCCTTATCCAAATATCCATTATCCAAATTATTCTGAAAACCCTAGGGGGATATGCAATCTGCCGCCGCTATTTCCGACGTGGGAAATAGCGACAGCTCCCTATTCAATGCTGTCATTAACGACACCATTGATGCTGGATGAAGGCAGAATGGGCCTGGCTTCAGAAGCTGTCGGGCCCGTTCTGCCGATAACGGCCGTGAATTGTCGTTATCCGGGCTGCAGATCGACAATCCACGGCCGTTTTCGCGGCCACGCCCCCTTTGCACCCATCGGCAGGCATGACATTGAATCCCGTCTGCCGTTATGCGGTCGATCTAACCGCAAACGGGCCTGGATCACGGCTGTCGGCAGTTATCGACAGCCGTGATCCCACATTGCATACCCAAGTCTTCAAAATTTACTTTTTTTTTTTACTAGATAGATCTGTAACTGGCACTACTGGGGAAATAACATGTAACTGAAATAAAATGCGCAAGGACGCGTTTGCTTGGCATTCAGATTCAGTGCCTGAGATAGTACACAAACTTCATGTTTCAGGTTTTGAAACCTTGTTTCACGCACAAATAAAATATATCTGTGTGTATTTCAGGTGTTTGATGTGACTGTGCAACATACATGCAAGATACCTCAAGATATCCCATTCAAATATAAAAATATTCCAAAATATAGAATAACCCGTTATCCAAAATTCTTCTGGTCCGGATAATTTTGGATAAGGGATATTTAACCTGTAATTATTTTTACAGCTTTAAAAAAAGGTCCATTTTTAATAAAATGAAAGCATACAAAGAATTGTACTCATAGCCTATATGGCTCATGGTGTGTATTCATGTTTTCTAGACAAAAGGAGAAGCGATTCCGAGGGAGGTATACAATATGATTATCTACAATAACGTGGCACCTTGCCAGGAGAAGCCTCCAAGTGATCACACACATCTCTGCCAATACTGAGTGATTGCTAAAGGAGATGAGATTTCGTGACCATCTTCCCACTATGTGTGGGGGTAGGTGGCAGTCCCAGGCAACTCACACCGAGTATATTACTGATAACTTTGGATCTCTGACAAGAATTCAGATGATATTATAGTTTCACTGCCTGCACTAGAAATTGCTCGCAAATATATATAAAAACTTATATACACTACAAAAGTAAATAGCCACCAAGTCTAATTAGCGTTGAGACATTGAAAACAGTTTCATGAATTAAGCATACTGCCAATGAGCTGTCACTGGGGTAAGTAGATTACCCCATAAACAAGGAAACAGGTGAACTACATGATATTTTGTGGTTGGATGATTTCGAATCTGCATTTGACCTGTTTTTAAACAGATGAAGAATCTGAGTATTTCATATATAAAAAGGTATATTCTGGAAACCCCACCAAAAGGAATAGGTCAGTGAATTTCAATGTGACACTTCCGTAGGATGCCCAGTGCCATCTTTCTTATTGGGCTCAATGAGCAGTTTCCCAGGGGCCCAAGTATTCTAGGGGCCCACCCCAATGGGGAAGACAGCACTGCCTCGGGGAGCGGCAGCCGCAGCTGGAAGCTTGTAGCACTATCTGCTGGGCGGTCGTGCTGGAAGCTCTGCTGATTTTGAAAAGACTGGCCGGATGCTCAGCCAATCAGCGAGCTGCTGCCCAGAGGAGAGGAACATGGAACTGCTTCTTGGAGATGACAAAACCAGTCCTGGTGAGCACTCCCAATCTGCTCATCCGTCTATGCCCCACTCCATCAGTCTGTGCCCCCATATGGTGCTCTGTCCCTCTGTGTATGCCTCCATCAGCCTATCAGTATATGCCCCCAATGGTGCTTTGCCTGTCTATCTATGCCCCCCCCCCATCTATCAGTCTGTCAGCTCTCTCTATACTGTGCCCTCGTCCATCGGTCTGGCAGTCTGTGCACCCATATGGTACTCCGTTCCTTCATTTTTTGTTTTATGCCAACCCCACCCCCCCCCATCCATCTTTCCATCGTTGCCCCCACATGGTGATTTGTCAGTCAAATCCCTATATGCTGCCGCCCATTTGTCCATCCTTGTCCCCCTATACACTACCTCGTCTGTTGTCTGTCCCCACCCTGTTCTTTGCTGTAATCAAGTAGTGTCTCTTCTGTTTACTCTACCTCCCTCTCTATCTCCCTGACACTGCCTCCCTTCATGACAATATCTCTCTCAACCCTCCCTTTGTCTCTCCCTCTCCCTCCAAGCTCACTTTCTCCCTGAAAAGGCCTCCCTCACCCCCTGACACTGTCATTCTCTTCCTTCCCCCGACTCTCTCTATGACACTGTCCCTCTCCCTCCCACTTTCTGTCCCCCTGAAATAGTCTCTCTTTCCTTACCCCGGACATGGTTCTTGCTCTCTTTTTGACACTCTCTCTCCCTCTTCCACCCCCTCTACCTGTGTGTGTCTCTCTCTCCCAGACATTATCTCTCTTTCTCTGACACCCCCTTTCTCTACCTCCCATCCTCTCTCTCTCTTGGCACGCTCACCCTCCTCTTTCGCTCATTCCCTCTTTTTCCATGATGCCCTCTCTCTCACGCGCTCTGATAACCCCTTTATTGCGCTCTCTTTCCCAGACACCTTGTCTCTCACTTCCCCCACTCTTTCTTCTGCCCCTCTAGGCAGTATTCAATGAGAAAAATTCTCTGTGTTTTATGGAGAATTTTAGCTTTTTTCGCCTTGGACGGAGCATTTTGCTCTCCAAAAGTGAACCACCCTATTCAATGTGAAATATTCTCCGTCTTTCGAAGTGATTTTCGCCGTCTCTCTCCGTGTAGAAATTCTCCATCTTTTGATGGAGAGCTGGAATGTGAACTTTTAAACTAAAAGGGTTTTTTTTTTAATTTTGGTGTCAAAAAATCAGGTTTTTTTTTCTGTGAAGGGGCATGTTATTTTTATTCATGTGCTTATAGCACATGAATATATATTTAATAAAAAAAAAATATTTTTTGACAGGGGGACTGTGCGCTCGAGCCGCTCATTAGATATTCATATATTCACTGCACCCGATCGTTAATATGCACGATCGGGTGCAGTGAATACTGGGTCCCCCGCTGGCTATAGGGGGGGGGGCAGCCTGTGCTGCCTGGGTCCCAGGGAGCCCACCTCCCCTCAACCTTCCTCTGGAGCAGCCAGGGAGACTTTAATCTCTCTGGCTGCTTCCGTCCCCCGGCTCCCTGAAAGCTCCCTGCCGCGGACGCTCGTCCGCTGCAGGGGTTAAGACTCGCCGCGAGTGGCGGCGAGTCTAAAATACATTGAATAGTGGGAGCAGGAGGCTCCGGAACATGGAGAGTGCATGGCGAGAGAAAAAATCTCTCGCCATGCACAGAGAATTTTTTTCATTGAATACTGCCCTATGGGACAGTATAGTGACAATGGTGGTGGAATGGGGGAGGGGCTTTCAAGATTTTGTTATGGGTCCCACAAACCTTCAGTTACACCCCTGTGTAGCCATCGCACAATTCAAATTTCACCAAACACAGTGTTTACTTGTCAAGTCAAAGGGGGATTTCAGCAAGTTATCAAGAAATCCATGAAGGATAAGGTCTGTATTCCCAAGTGGCACTTCTAGGCCCATATAAACGGCAATGAACAGAATGATCAAATCTGGTTTATATTCAACGTGATACAGTATATGCCTATTTAAATGGGTGAATTATATGAGCTTGGCTGAGTAAATTCCATTCCATTGTAACAATCCAAAAATATACAGGTAGGTTAATTGCCTTCCAACTAAATTAACCCTAGTATGTCTGTGTGCATGTACATGTGGTAGGGAATATAGATTGTAAGCTCCACTGGGGCAGGGACTGATGTGAATGTTCAAATATTCTCTGTACAGCGCTGCAGAATATGTGTGCGCTATATAAGAAACTGGTAATAAATAAATAAATAACTGGATGGCTAAGTACAGGTCAGTAGATGTCATCTACAGATATCTTTTAATAATTAACTTGTCCAGTTATTATTCATTTGATATGATCAGATCTGGGCCAAATTTTTGTGACAATTGACAGGAATTACTGCATGTTCTGCAGTGTGTGTAAAATGCATAGTTACCAAGGAAGGGGGCAACACTGAAACAGTTGGTTGCTATGCGTTACAGCACCTGTTTAAATAAATTCTACCACATGAAGTTCTGATGTCTGAAAAAGTGATGTGTTTGTTTGGTTAAGCAGCGTCCCAGAGGAAGGACTATTGCAAGACCAAACCGAGAACAAGCGTCCCAGAGTTAGGGCTATTGCCTTGTATGCAGCAAGACCAAGCAGAGAACACCACACAGCTGTTACGCACAGCTTTCAACAATCAAATGAGAAATGTAAAGTATGACATAAAAGTCGAGATAAGTTTATAAGAAAGAGTACATACAAGTAAATGTCCAATAGAAAATTGTATTTCTTTCATGAAACATTAATCAACTATATACTTTTGTTTGTCAGAACCTTAATAAATTTGAGTGCAAGATCGTGCTATCACATCGCAGAGATGGGTAAACAGGGAATTGAAAACGGCCTGAACACACATCCCGCTGTCTGGACCGTGCAACCCCCAATACTATGTCAACACTTACTTAGACTTTCCTGTTGCATTGGTTGCATGTGCCGATATGCCCCGCAAGTGGTCCAGGCACACCTCTGGTCTAGACCGCGCCCCCGCCGTCACGTTACCTCCCCCACCGGCACTTAGACTGTGGTCACATTTTCCTAAATTCCTACATTGCAATTGTAATGTGGAAAATGCCGATTAGGGATTTTCTCACTTAAGGCTGCATCTACATATTGCATTATTGTTTATGTGCGTCTGAACTCCCATCTAAAAGTCACGGGCGATCGGAGGCGCTATTTAAGTGTTCTTTTCAACACTCTGCTCACACCTATACCAAAGTGGTAGAGTGATATGAAAAGAGCGACACAAAAAATGCTGTTTTGACAACCGAACTGGCTACTTTTTACACAACTGCTCGCGGACACAAACATTTCAATCCCCCCCTTAATAAAAATAAATAAGGAAATCAACAATTTTATGGTCAAATGGTTAAATAATTAAAAAACAGATTTTTCAAAAATGTTATGTTTGTTCCTTAATATTTTATGATTGCTCATAACAAATGTAAAGTTTAGATTTTAATAGGATCTTATAATTTTATTTATTCAAGTTTATATGTGCAAGTGAATATGTTTGGTTGTGTCCTACAGTATATTTCAGAAAATGTACAAAATGATTTTCAAAAATGTTGATTATTTGGGTGGCGTATTAGTTTGTTAATCCAGGAAGTGCCACAGGTGGGTGGTCATTGGTGCCAGCAGCAGTAACAATCTGGCCAAATTTAACTTGCCTTCCTGTCACTGTTCCTGAGTTCTTCCATCCAGTTACGACCAAGCTTGATGATTCCCCTACTATACGCCTCATGATGAATTACCAGTTCCAGATCCAGTGTATACCAGCCCCTGTACTTAAGGGCACCACCTGCATGTCAGGAACAGCAAAGCCCAAACCTTGTAGGGGTCCCTGATGAGAATCATTGGCACTGTCCTGGTTATGGGCCAATCCTAAAAGTATGGGTCTGCATTAATGAATTCAATTCATGAGTTTCTGACAATGTTTCCTCTCAATAATAAACTTTACTGCAGTTGAAGCCAAATACGTGACAGGCAGCTGAAATCAGGATTACCTAAAACCAAAAGGTGCCCATACACTAGTAAGATTTATATTCAGATCTGGCTGGTTGGAACAAAAACATGGTTATGGATGAGTGACAGTTTGTCAGTTTTCCAAGCAAATGGTCAACTGTAATTAGCTCTCATCCATAACCAGGTTTTTGTTCCAACCAGCCAGATCTGAAGATAAATCTGCCTGTGTATGGCCACCTTAAGTGGGGCAGAGACAGCATATCTCTACTCGAGAGTAATGTGGAAGATCCAGGCAGTAGCAGAAGCAAGGTTGGGTAAGCAGCAGCACCTGTGCTCTCCTGATATAAGTGTTTCCAGGGCAGAGGGTAGCTGCCCAAGTGATAGGCCGGGGTGTGGGTTATGGCAGGGACCACTGGAGCATTTGGAAGAACCTGTACTACACTGTGATTACCTGTATGTTGCTTGCTGTAACTATACTTGCCTGTGGAATTGATCGGGTATGCAGTGACCTGCTATACAAAAAAAGACCAAAGACTCCATATGAATCCAGTGTATGTGATCATTTTCACATTAAGGTATACAGTCTAGCAGACGATAAAAGCATGTTCGCATGTTCTCTAATATGTCTTTTTTCAATATGTTAACATGTCACAAAAAGTATAAAAGGGTCTCCTGACCATTTTATTACTATTAATTAACAGAATACTAAAACAATCCAAACCGGTGTAAAGCACTAGGGAAACGAACAGCAAAATTATCATTTAGGAAACAAAACACTGCAGCGTAAAAGAACTTTAATTCTAACATTATACATATAAAACAAATTTCAGGGAAGGGAGTTTGTAAGGGGTGTGGTACAGGGGTCCGACAGTCGGGACCCCGACCGTCGGGATCCCGACTGGCCGGACCCAGACAGCATGGCGAGCGCAACAAAGCCCCTTGCGGGCTCCCTCTATGGGGGTCGTGGCCCTTCATGAGGGAAAATAGACGACGGCCGTTGGAACCCGACTGTCGGTGTTTTGACAGTCGGGATCCCGACGTTGGGACCCCGTCCGGCACCCGTTTGTAAGCCTAACAGTATACATCTAAACACTGACTAAAAAGTATTGCGTACACATTTCACACTAACATTCTCTCGTTACTTGTTACGTGTACAGATACTCTCAGATATACATCACATATGAATTACGTAAATGAGTGACAACATCAGTCATGGAGTACCTTTGTGCAATCACCACGCACGTCACAGTGACCCCTCAAAATGTTTCGCTAGAACACAATAATATTCTGTAAAGGACATTATTCAGAAACTGCATTTTTGCTCAGTAGAGGAGTCACTTCCATTGCCTTCCTCTATTTCTGTCTAGCACTCCTCTACATTCATACACTTTGCCTGATTTGTGCACTACTTGGATATCTATCCATTCTAGTGGAGAATTAGACTACACATGCTCACACAACATGGGAAACAAAAAGTACATTATAGTCATGGGCTATAATGCGTCAAATGCGATTATATGATTACGTATTCGGAATAGATCCAGTTGATTAAAATGTGGCGGACATGGCTGAGAGGAGAGACTACAAAGCAGTGTAGCTTGGCAAAAAAAAAAAACAGGTTTCTAGAAATGTACAACTGTATCCAATATACCATTAAACAGTAATAATGGCCCAGAGTAAATATTTAACATTTAACTCCCTCCACGCACACAGCAGAACTGCAAGGTCCAATGTCCAGGACCCCTGTGCGGTAGTAATAATGGGACACTTATTTATGTACCATCAAAGGCCACCACTTGATGACATGGTTGCATTCGGTCTGAGCTGCCCACGGGGAAGCAGCTGGAAGATAATCTTCGAAGTTTTTTATGGACAGGTGTCATCTGTTCATTGTACTCAGAGTTTAAGTCTAATATTTAATAAAGGAATATTTTCTGAGAATACGTTTTGGAATTCTCCTTATAGAAATTTGAGTCTTTGTTCAGTATACGTCAAATTTACCAAATATTGGAATTTTTATATGACCCATGCATGACCTATGAAAATTGTGTATTTATACAAGTATACTGTATGTGTCATGCAGATATATAGCATTAACCATGAAAGAGAGGATCCTGTGGCTGTATACTAACGAATGGCTGGCTTCCTGTAAATGGAATATACAAATGCTATTTTTGACTTGCTTGCAGAATGTTAAAGATACTGCAGTCCTGACACGGTTATAATGAGGAGCATTTTATGAGTCTCGGCAAACGTTTCTGACATCTTCCAAAGCTAAATCTATATAAAAAGGTAAAACTGGACAAAGGATTTCTCCCCTTCAGCCAGTTTGGGAACTATGCAATAGGTTCCGAGTTTATGGATCTGGCGTGTTTTCGGCAAGTTCACCGAAAACTATAATGTTGCAATTACTTGTAATGCCAAAATCATCATTACAAGTAATTGCGGCTTGCAATTTACAGTAAAATCGCAGAAAACACGCCAGTTCCTTAAACTTGGAACCCATTACATAACCCTCACTGTTTACAGCGCTCAAATGAATGACACAAACTGCGCAGAAATTGTTTATTCTAAAATTAGACTGAGCATCTATTTTTTTTTTTACTTTTAAAAACATACTTTTTTTTTAGACCATAGGTATTTAAAAAAAAATTAAATTTACATTTTTATATTGTGGGAAGTTGTTCTTCTCTGTACATGCTGGGCAGAGCCAGCCCTAGCCAATTTGATGTCCTAGGCAAGATTTCGGTTGGTGCCCCCTAGCACTGGCTCTAGTTCTACTCTACACTACTGACCCCTTTATTCCCTCAACTACGTTACTGACCCCTCTATACCCACCTCTACTCTACTGGCCCCTCTATAACTGCCTGTACACTAATGACTCCTACATACCCATCACCACATTACTGACCCCCCAACAGCCTACACTACATTACTGACCCCTCTATACCCACCTCTACTCTACTGGCTCCTCTATAACTGCCTGTACACTAATGACTCCTACATACCCACCGCCACATTACTGACCCCCCTACAGCCTACACTACATTACTGACCCCTCTATACCCGCCTCCACTCTGCTCTACTAATGACTTCTACATACCCGTCACTACATAACTGATCACTCTATACCCACAAATATATCACTGACCCCCCCCCCTACAGCAGGGCCAGCTCAAGGGCACTAGCAGTAGGGGTAGGACAAAGCAGAGGCCAGCAGGACGATGAACCAGGAACAGAAAGAGTCAGATGGGGCAGCGCAGAGGCAGCAGCTACATGCACAAATTCAGAAATGGAGGTGGAGACTGATAGACCTGGAGGCGGAGAATAGGGGAGGAGGTAGATGCACGGCTAGTGACAGATCATAGGAGGAGGAATAATCATCCTGTCTCACCATGAAGGATACTGCTCCTCACTGTTAGACTGAGGCGGCCCTAGGACATGTGGGATGGATGCCCAGAGTGTCAGTAGCAGTGCGCACATTGAGTCAGAGCATGTCACGCGGGGGTGCGCGCCGCCCCATGCGGGGGGAGTGTCTTTGGTGGGACATATGCTTGCTGAGTGAAGCTGTGGTGTGTGATTTTTAAAGGGCAAAATGCGTCCTGCCCCTCTAGCAGCGCCCTGCTAAAAGTGCCTGTCCCGCCAGGGTGCACCGGAGAAGCCCAGCGTCGCCGCAGATGGCGGTGCCCGGCACTTTCCCGGGAGCTAGTGACGCAGCGGCCCGGGCACGCCCCCCCCTTAGTGACCGGGCCGGACGGGCACGCCCCCTTTAGTGAAGCGCCGGCCCGGGCACGCCAACGTCACTAAAGGGGGGCCCCTCTTATGCTGCCCCAAATACACCAGCGCCCTGCCCCATTTAGTTCCTAGAAGGAACACAAAGACTCCGTATGCCAGTTAAGCTGCCGCCCCTAGTGCCGGGATTATTACAGTCTGCCATTACTTCTGCCCGAGAGTTCAGCACTTATCTATCCAAGACTGTAATGCCACTTATGTAGACACCTGGCACGTCATGTTCATCCAGAGGGGAATGCACCTTGGATGGTGTTTGGATGCTGGGAGTACAGCAGATTTTAGTTCACGCCGATTCCAATGGCACCGCCATCTTTCTTCGATCATGTGATTCGGTTCTGAACAATCCTAATCAGTCCAAAGCTCAGCTGACCTCAGGAACCTAGAACAACCAGTCAGTGGGTATATAAGGAAACTCCTGAGACTCATAAGCCACCAGTACACCACTGCTCTTAGACTGTGCTCCCTGGAATCTGCGTTGGAGTTATCTCTGTGAATAGGGCGGCTTCTATTACATTCCCATGGTTGCGGCAACGGCTCGGCTGAACACACACACACACCACAATGCACTGGAAATGGATAATGTGCTGTGGTGCCCTCCCTAGGGACTGCGACAAATAGACTAACGGCAACACTCACAGTCTTCCAATGTGTGAAAACTTATATTAAAACCATCATAACATGGTTTGTGGCAAAAATGGAGTATATCACTAGCATCCAGAACAACACGGTAAAATAATTCCATTCTATCTGGCTTCCGTGGTATTCTCACCATAATACTCCGCACCCTGGTAATATATCACACTCTCAAAAATCTATGTGTACCCACTTATCCCTTGACCGCTCCGACTGGCAACACCAGATCCCCTGCACCCTTAACCCCCCTATCCACTCCGTTGTTACAAAATATTTTTAGTGAGTTATTTTTAGTTGTATTGGTCTCTCCTTTTCTTCTATACTCACAATTCATTCAGTTTCTAGAATTGTTCTGAAACTTAGTGGAATGAATCTGTTCACTGACGTCAGCATCGTAAGATGCATGTTCTCTTTATTTGTACTCAGGTTAAAATGTACTTAGACTACTTCGATCTACCTGCAATTTTACGGTTTATCATACTTTTCCTGTTACTGAATCTTTGTACAATAAAAATGTTGGAATATACATCATATCAACATTTCGGAGACAGACTGTCCGCAAAAGCGTTGATGTGATGCTTTAATAGTTGTAGATTATTTTCCAACAAAGAAGATTTGATATGCTGGCAGCGAGGGGGGGGGGGGGGGGGGGGGCAAAGTAAAGCCATCCAACCCCCCTTGCCATATTCAATGTTTTGCAAAAATTCCATTAAATATCGAGGTTCGCCACAAAATGCAGGGGGCTCACCTCAAAAAATCCAGACATAACTGAATGCCCACCGTATGTTGTAGATTGCAACTATATAGTAATAACTATATAATAATAACAACAATAACTTTTGCCAATAGTATGCAAAATCTAATAATACAGTATAAAAACTATGAACACAATATACTAGAAACTATAACCCAGATTATTTCCTTAATAAAATACTGCAATTCCTGCACGTAGAATGCATTAATATCTGGATGATAGCTCAACAATGCAGGTTGACAACATATGGTTGCCTGGTATAAAATTGTCAGTACAAAAGAGCAAGTTGAAAATGGCCAAGATATGTAAGCCATGTAAAACCTGTGTTTTTTTCAACATCTGCTTAATATACTTTAAACGTGAACATCTATTGGGAATAGTAACCTGTGGCAAGAGAAATGGAGCGGAGCGAGCCACCAAGCGAGGCTGCGAGGTTCTAAGTTATGGCACAAAAAATGTTGACCATTTGTGTGTCGAACTTCTGTCCATTGGTCTTGACCATTCACTCACTGTTGGCCTAAACATTGTCAATCTACTGATCCAAACTCAAATGTAGTGTTCCCCAAGGATAAAAACGAACCCTATAAAGAATTACACTGTATATTATATCCTATCTATTAAATCCTACTGAAGGAAATTTGCTGGAATGCATTTGTGATATTTTAAGTATGTTATGATCTAACTGATCCGGGAGTGACCCGGAAGTATAAACATTGCAACGAAAATAGAATGTAGTTTATTTAATCTTTTATTGGTTTGCCCTGCTATTTTTTGCCTAATTTTAGGTGTTGATTGTAAAGAATATCTGGTTCTGTCTCCGAGCATGTCTTTTAGCTTATTACTATTCAATTTACAAGTGAATCAATTATGTATGGTAATTATCTACCAGGAAGTATGGGTATAAATACCCCCATGGCACACTCATATAGACACCTTGATAAAGCCGACAGGGGTCAGCGAAACGCGTAGGTGCCCTGTGGATTCCTATTCATTTACCTGCTCATTGATCCTGCCACCTGCCCAATTCCCTGGACCAGAGTTCAAACACCTGGGAGAACGTACCATCACTTTTGGGACTTACAACTTTCACTGCACTCATCGTTGAGGTCATACCATCCGTGGGTATCCCTTGCCCTAATTCAAAGAAGGATTTCAAAAAACCTCCAGCGGCTTCCCCAATCCAGTGGTTCATTTAAGGACTTCTCCATACAGGACTCTGAATCGTCCAGCGCAGGTTATATGATACACAAAAATTCCACTTATATCAAGTCTTGAATTTTAATTTTTATTATATGATGATATTTTATATCCGGATAAATTGCGTTTTATGTGCCATTAAATTTGTTATAATTTTCTTTTAACTTGATTCACTTGTTATTAACCGATGCAAAATGTATAGCGCTGCTATCTTGTTTTTTTTCCCCAAGGATTTTTAAAGGGCAAAATGCGCCCTGCCCCTCTAGCAGTGCCCCGCTAAAAGGGCCTGGGTGCCTGCCCCAACGGTGTGCTCGGGGAAGCCGTAGACGGCGATGCTCTGCGCTTCCCCGGCAGCACAGCAACTTTGGTGGCGGCGCCGCCGGCCGGGCCCGCCCCTTCAGAGAAGGCACCGGCCGGGCCCACCCCTTTTCATGATGTCGCTGCCCGGGCACGCGCCTTTTGTGACATCGACGGCCGTGGACCGCCCACAACTGTGACGTCGGCGGGCCTGGTCCACCCCACCTTGCGCTGCTCCCGTGCAGCGGCGCCCTGCCCGCACAAAATCCTAGAAGGAACACTTAAATGTACTCTATAGCTTATCTTTTTATGCTTATTTTACATATATTTCACTTTTCAAATGTACTTTTTAGAGCTATTCTGCTTTTTAGCCAAAATGTTCTTTTTACTAATATGAAACTGACATTACAAGAGCCCCGTTACAACAGAGAGCAGATTAACAGAATATGAATACGTGTCTGGGGAAATATACCAGCTTCAGTATACGTTAATTCGTAGTGACAGGACCGCTGCAAATGAAAGCCGTGCCTATTTAGACAGTTGTTAAAGTTATTTGGAAATTGCACGTGTTATGTCGTTAAGTCATATTTTAGCTCATGAGCGCAGCGGACACATCCATAACCGAGCAGTTAAGAAGCAAATGATTTGTGTAGGTAATATGTTACACCTCTATGCCGGATTGCCGGACCCCATTAGTGGGGGGTAAAAATGCACTACATCAAAAATTTGGAGTGTTCTGTTTATTTTTGGTGTGTTTCGACCAGCCCGGCAGATCACCTGCAGTAAGCAAAAATAATTCTCTTAAAATAGAACTGGCTAAATGTACACAAAATTACTTTCTTAAAAAAGGCAATATAAAGGTCTTGGGAGACTAGTAGGTAGTGGTACGTCCGCCCACACAAAGCAAGGCGTATTTACAGTGTGACACCGTGAATTCAACGCAACATATTTCAAAACTGTTACTTAACAAGTTTCCTTTTTTTTTTTCCTTCGGATTTCCTGATGTACAAATGTGTCTTCAAGTTTTACATCTGGTAATGATGACAGAAAATGACTGAGCCAGCACTATGGCAAAAAGCCATGAATAATTCATAAACAGGATTGCAGTAACTCCTACTGCTCCGACATTAACCCTTTCACTAATGACCCCATTGCTAGTACACCCACGGAGCGAAGTATCGAGTCGAAAATAGGAGCCGCCGAAACAACTGTATATTCAATACATATATATTCTCATTATAAATTATTTTTCTAAATCTAGCCTATGATATTAGCAGGCAAGGCCACTGGCAATAGGCAAATGTGTGTTTCCCCAGTCATCCGAGCATCAGCGATTTCAGCACACTTGTGGCCTTATAGGTTTTATGCGAGAGCCTCAGCTTGTTGCTGATCATTACCTGGCTGGATCACTTGTGTCTTTAACCTTTGGATGTTTTGCTGGTGCTTCATTCCGAAGGCTACGCTGTTCTCTGGATTTTTCCTGACCTATGTCTCACTATGGCCTATTACTGGATTGGATTTTGTATTACTGTGTCAGTATAGCCTAAGATTTCTTAGCATTTGTTTAGTATACTCCTTAGTGCCTTACAGTTGAAGACAGCCACGGATAGAGAGCCTTAACGTACAAAGTAGTATGAAACCCCAAGTCACCCTGTGTTATCCGCAGCGCAGCTTATCTCAGGCATGGGAAGTAGGTTCTAATATCCCTTTTCCATTGCGACCTGAGGAGGAGTCAAATCTCAGCCCTGACTCTAGTCTTGAGCAGGGTCATAGACCCGGGACTACATCCTGGTTTGTTTAAACCCCTTTCACACTTGCAAAAATATCCTGGGTTTTTGCACATGAATGCACATCAACCCAGGATTTAGCTCAGTGTGAAAGGGTCTTGGACGAATATCCCGGGTTCAGCATTCCGGGATCTCTACCGAGGTCCTGACCTGGGTAGAACCCGGAATCGGCATGGGATGCGGAGAGTGTGAACGGGTATTCTGGGTCAGCGTGACCAGATCCCATTCACTGCAGTAGGAGGTGCTGCCCTGGCCAAGCTTCCAGATGATGCCACCCGCCCGACTTCATTCCGGGTCAGTGGCCAGTGTGAAAGGGTACATTCCTGGGTACATAAGCCTCCAGATGATGCCACCCGCCCGACTTCATTCCAGAATGGGTGGCCAGTATGAAAGGGTACATTCCCGGGTATGCAAATGTGAAAGGGGTATTACATTTGCAGAAACGTGAATCCCAGGATGATGCACATTTACGTGCAAAATCCTGGTATTTAGAGGCAATGAATTAGTATTACTAACTTGAATACTTTTAATCCCACTGTAGTAATAGAACCACTAAAATGAAAAACAAATCAAAATGTTGTTTCACAATTATAAAACATAGGATACTTATTTTTAATAATCTGAGGGATTACTTCATTATACTTAATCTTAATTCTAGATCCCTAATTAGCATCTGTGTATGTTTCTTGTACGAGATCATTTTGAACACAAACCAGTTATTGTTAGATGACCGAGAAATGTCGAACGTCCACTTAATATAGGCCTATAGATCGTATATATATTATTGGAGGATAAGACCTCAGACTTCCTCATTTGTTGCCTGTAACAGCGGATATTTGTATCCTTCTTGGGAACCATGACCTCAGCATGTAAACACGGGTGCATCGGGTCTTCCAGTGCTGTGTGCGTGTTATCTGGGCTCTGCATAGACACAGCAGCTCTCCACCAATCTTACACAGCACAGCGGAGGTAGATGATATACTGTATATCCTGTACGGTCACAAAGACTCCTTTCACACATATTACTAAAAGAAGAAGGCTTCGGGGGGTATTCAATGTGCTCCGAAAAAAACTATTTTACGTTTAACAATATGTTTTCGTTTATTTCGCATCAAGAATCCTTTTTCGCTATTTTTTTTTTCGATGTATTCAAAGGTTTTTTTTCCGGAGACAGCAAGAAGTGAAAAAAGTGAAATGTATCGAAAAATGGGCGTGACTTTTTCGCTAAGCGAAACCTGTCTCTGGCACTTGGGAATCAACTGCAATGGCATCAAGGCAGACATCAAACTGCAAAGGGCAGTTTGCGGAAGCAGCAGGAGACGCAAGGACCTGCAAGGGGAAACATTAATGGGAACATAGAGAGCTGGTCAGTAGTGGCCCTGTTATAGACAGACATGGCACCGAGTTACACCTGGCACACAGCGCATGCGCCCTTGGTTTGTTTTGGGTTTAAACTAGGGAATGGGTCTTCAACCTATGGCCCTCCATCAGGAGTGTCACAGATTGAAGACCAGTGGTGCAGGGGCACATGAATCAGCTACTTACCATTTTCCCACAGCAGCTGAGAACTGGGGCCTGTCTCTGGCACTTGGGAATCAACTGCAATGGCATCAATGCTGGGAAGTGAATTGTAATAAAACAACTAATATTTCACACAAATAACAAAAAAACAAAATAAGGGCAAACAATCCTGCATATATTTTATTCTGGAGATCAAACGAGCCATTACTTAACAAAATACAGAGTTGAATCTATGAATTCATCACCCGTGACATGGTGAAAGGAAAATTGAGAAAAAGAGCATACACGCGGAAACATTCATATCGGTATCATATCATTGAATATGTCTGAGTGAAAAGTCGAAAAAAAAATAAAAAAAAAAGTGAAAAAGTGGAAATATCGCTAACGAATCAAACGAAAATGCATTGTGAAAAAAAACATTTCACATACTCGAAAAATGACTAGATTGAATAGCTGGGGACTCTTCCATGTGAAAAAGTGAAAAAAAAAACGAGAAACAATCCATTTCGATAAAGATTGAATACCCCCCTATATCTTCTAACAATGCAAGAGGGGGTAGTATAGGTCTCACATCCAGTAGGTTCCCCAGGGGATGCTCGGGGGGTGGGAGGACTAATCACATTTTAAGTTGGCAGACTAAACCTATTTGACAGTTCTATATTACATATCCAGCAGGACCTCTGGTGAAACAGCTGCATGTAACAGTCCACCAGGGCTGTTTTGGAAGGCGAGACATCCCTCTACTACCACACCATTAAACAGGTCAAAAGTGGGTACTTGTGTATTAGCTGGGCACCCATACACCACTATGCTGGCTACGTAAACTACGTAATTTACGTAACGGGAGCTGTGCTAATACACAATGGTTCATATCCCCACTATCCACGTCATACCCCCAGTATCCACGTGGGCGTGGAGTTCATTTTATAAAGTGTGGCGAGCGCGGCGAGGGGACACGTATCCGCGTCTGCTCGCCACACTTTATAAAATGAACTCCACGTCCACATGGATACTGGGGGTATGACGTGGACAGTGGGGATAGGACGTTGTTAGTGTGTGTGTGGTGCTTTATACTTACAGGTCCCCGGCGGCAGCATTGTGCGCCCCCTCCTGTGTGCGCTGGTGCCAGATCCCCGCTCCCCAATGTACACAATTAGCGTAGTGCTGCTAGGGGAGCAGGGAAACCAAGTGATGCTCCCCCAGCGTCAGTACGCTGAATTATGTACGCCCGCCCTTCACCGCCGGCTGCCCAGTAAGTATCAAGGCAGATATTAGCAGGGCGCCCGGCTACACTACGCTGACAATGTAGCCTAAGGTACGTTGTTAGCATAGCATAGCCGGGCGCCCTGCTAATACACAAGTACCCAAAAGTGCAGTTATTAAAGACCACTCGGACTATCCTTAATGCTCCTTGTCCACGAGCAGCAATTCTACCAACACCAGCCATTGGTGGTCCCCTACTCTATAGTGCCAACACCTTGATTTCCCAAACATATAAAGGTCACTGTGCCTACAGCAAGCCGCCCAATGGCTCATGAAGATTCTACAGAAATGGAAGTCTGAGCCAAAAACGGTGTATTTAAGTTGAGTATTTTTTTCGCCTATATGTATTTTAATGCTTCAGTATTCAACTGCGGGCGGTGTCAACTGGCTTTTCATTATTTTTTTGCAGGGTTGAAATGACATTGGTGAATAAGCTTGCAATTTTGCCCGAAAACACATCGAAATGCATACTAAAAAAAGTCAAGAAGTGATGATTTTTCACCTCAGTAAAAAACCATCACCAATTAAATACAACCCCCCCCCCATAGATATGATGTTAGCAAAAGAGTTAAGTATACCAAATTGGCAGTCAAACTGAAGATGCCAGAATGTACATTACATTAAAATAGCATGAATCTATGTCACAGCTCAGAAAGACTTGTCAGGGAGTTGAACATATAACGGGAGCACTCAATTCAACAAAAAGTGATAGAAAAGCAAGAGCTTACATTCTTAATTAGTATTGGGGTATTACTATAACTTAAATACATACTACAGAAAAAGTAATGCGAGAATAAGAATAGGGCCTCCATTAAAGCTCAAGTCTGCATAAACTCTTACTTATGTCACGTTCACACTGCCAATGTGAACAACACGAAAATGCCGGGGGACTGTAGCATCGGACCCCGTTCTCACTGCTAAGGCAAATTCCCGGGAGAAGCAGTTCTGTAATTTGCTGTTTAACTCAGTTTTTTTTGCAGTGTGAACAGGTCAACCCGTGTCTGCATACCCATGTCTCCAACTCGGGTAAAAAGTAGGGTCGGAGACCTGGGAATTTTGGCACAGGATGAACCGTTCACACTGACAAGAAAAAAACAAAAAACAGCAAATTATCAGGTCGACATGCCACACCCGGGAATTTGCCTAGCAGTGAGAACGGGGTATTACTGATTAGTGTATATTACAAACATTGGTAATGTCATGAACATTAATAAATTAATAACTATTTAAGTGTAACAATCCACAGATTCCAGACATTCAGTATTAGAAAAATAACATGGCCCGTTAATCAGTGGTGACACCTGGTTTGTAAGGTCAAGCAATGCACAGGTTTGCCTACCTGACCCTCTCCTTCAGGGAGAAAATGCTCTGTTCCTGGGCGTCCCTGGTAATGTATGATTGCCAGCACCTGTGGTGACACCTTTCTTATCAGTTACCTAGCTCCCCACAGGTGCTGGCAATCATACATTATCCATACCTCCCAGCATGCCCCTCTCCAGGAGGACACAATGCTCTGTTCCTGGGCTTCCCTGGTAATGTAGGATTGCCAGCACCTGTGGTGACACCTTTCTTATCAGTTACCTAGCTCCCCACAGGTGCTGGCAATCATACATTATCCATACCTCCCAGCATGCCCCTCTCCAGGAGGACACAATGCTCTGTTCCTGGGCTTCCCTGGTAATGTAGGATTGCCAGCACCTGTGGTGACACCTTTCTTATCAGTTACCTGGCTCCCCACAGGTGCTGGCAATCATACATTATCCATACCTCCCAGCATGCCCCTCTCCAGGAGGACACAATGTTCTGCTCCTGGACTTCCCTGGTAATGTAGGATTGCCAACACCTGTGGTGACACCTTTCTTATCAGTTACCTAGCTCTCCACAGGTGCTGGCAATCCTACATTATCCATACCTCCCAGCATGCCCCTCTCCAGGAGGACACAATGCTCTGCTCCTGGGCTTCCCTGGTAATGTATGATTGCCAGCACCTGTGGTGACACCTTTCTTATCAGTTACCTAGCTCCCCACAGGTGCTGGCAATCCTACTTTATCCATACCTCCCAGCATGCCCCTCTCCAGGAGGACACAATGCTCTGTTCCTGGGCTTCCCTGGTAATGTATGATTGCCAGCACCTGTGGTGACACCTTTCTTATCAGTTACCTGGCTCCCCACAGGTGCTGGCAATCATACATTATCCATACCTCCCAGCATGCCCCTCTCCAGGAGGACACAATGCTCTGCTCCTGGGCTTCCCTGGTAATGTATGATTGTCAGCACCTGTGGTGACACCTTTCTTATCCATTACCTAGCTCCCCACAGGTGCTGGCAATCATACATTACCAGGGAAGTCCAGGAACAGAGCATTTTCTCCCTGAAGGAGAGGGTCAGGTAGGCAACCATGGCAATGCAGCATTATGTATAGTTTGATGCAGTTACAGAGAACTCCACATGGACATTTTAGAACAGATTACAACACTAAGGCCTCCTGAATAGTCAGGGTCATTCCATGAAAATGAGTCAAAATGTTCCAATGAAAAATGTTTGCAGTGACACTGCAAAAAAAATAGGATTTTGGGTACCTACCGGTAAATCCTTTTCTCGTAGTCCATATGGGATACTGGGCTTCACTACTATGGGGATTGAGACCTCCGCAGGAGAGACAGGCACATAAAAGAACTTTCAGTGTGGGTGCACTGGCTCCTCCCCTCAATCTCCCTCCACTAGTCAGTTAATGCAAAAACTGTGCCGAAGGAGAGCATGTGAGGAGTATGTGATAATGTATTGTGGTGAGATTCATCCAGCACACCCAAACGAACAAAAAACATATAAAAGAGGTGAATCCTAACAACTTAAGAGGACACCTGTAACTAGAACAAATCTATAGTCATACTATAGAAAACAAGGCAATAAGCCTAACAATAAAGTAGGTCTGACAGCAGAAAAAGCCGCACTGAGGCGGGCTCCCAGTATCCCATATGGACTACGAGAAAAGGATTTACCGGTAGGTACCCAAAATCCTATTTTCTCTACCGTCCAATGGGATACTGGGCTTCACTACTATGGGGAGGTCCCAAAGCTACCAGAACGGGTGGGAACGTGCGGATTCTGCTGTAGAACCGCATTCCCGAACTGGGAATCCTCCCTGGCCAGGGTGTCAAACTTGTAGAACTTCACAAACGTGTGTTGCCCTGACCAAGTTGCGGCCCTGCATAGCTGCATTGCCGACACCCCTCGAGCAGCCGCCCAAGAGGTACCTACAGACCTGGTTGAATGAGCCTTTACTGAAAAAGGAAGCGACAAACCAGCTGATGCATAAGCCTGCTGGATAGTACATCTTATCCACCTGGCAATGGTACGCGTTGAAGCAGGTAAACCCTTCTTCTGCGCATCATAAAGCACAAACAGGCTGTCGGTCTTACGGATCCTAGCTGTGCGCTTGACATACCCCTTAAGGGTGAGAACCACATCCAAGGTATCTGGTATATCTGGGTGTGTCGCGCTAGAAGGGACCACAATAGGTTGGTTTAGGTGGAACCCTGACACCACCTTTGGAAGGAATTGTGGTCTAGTCCTGAGTTCCGCCCTATCGTTGTGGAACACAAGGTAAGGGCTTCGACAAGATAAAGCCCCGAGCTCGGACACCCTCCTGGCCGAAGCTAGAGCCAGTAGAACAACAGTCTTCCAAGTGAGGTGTCGCAGCTCAGACTCCTCCAGTGGGACAAACCGGGCTGATTTTAAGAAAGTAAGAACTACTTCCAAATCCCATGGTGCAGTGGGAGGCACAAAGGGGGGCTGAATCCTCAGCACCCCCTGTAAGAAGGTTTGGACTTCCGGCAAGGCCGCAATCTTTTTCTGAAAAAACACAGATAGTGCGGAGATTTGGACCTTTAAGGAACCCAATCTGAGTCCCTTATCCAGGCCAGCCTGAAGGAAACGTAGCAGACTGTTTAATCGAAAACTGGCCGGAGGCAAGTCATTCTTCTCACACCAGGCAATATACCTGCGCCATATTACATGATAATGAGACGCCGTCACCGGCTTCCTGGCTTTTATCATTGTAGTGACGACAGAGGGATGTAGACCCTTGTGGACTAAGATCTGCCGCTCAACCTCCAGGCCGTTAAACGTAGCCGCTGTAAGTCCTGGAAGACGAACGGGCCCTGGAGGAGCAGGTCTTCTCTTAGGGGCAGACGCCACGGGTCTTCCACTAGTATGGCCTGAATGTCCCCGTACCAGGCCCTTCTTGGCCAGTCTGGTGCCACCAGTATGGCCTCCGTCCCCTGATGCCGGAGCCGCTTTAGCACCCGAGCCAACAATGGGAGAGGTGGGAAGAGGTACACCAATTGGAAATCCCAGGTCCAGGTGAGAGCGTCCACCGCTATCGCCCCTGGGTCTCTGGTCCGTGCACAGTACATTGCTACCTTGTGGTTCAATCGTGAAGCCATCAGGTCGATCTGAGGGAGCCCCCACAGATCCACTATGGCATTGAACACTTGAGTGTGAAGGCCCCACTCTCCCGGGTGAAGATCGTGACGACTCAGGAAGTCCGCCTCCCAATTGTCGACCCCCGGGATAAAAATGGCAGACAGGGCCTGGACATTCTGTTCCGCCCAGGACAGAATTTTTGACGCTTCTCTCATGCAAGGCATGCTCTTGGTACCACCCTGCCGATTTATATAGGCCACAGTGGTGGCATTGTCCGACTGGACCTGGATCGCTTTTCCCTGTAACAATGGAGCTGCCTGTAACAGGGCATAGTAGACCGCCCTCAACTCCAGCTTGTTGATATGAAGGCCTGACTCCAGTGGAGACCATCGACCCTGTAGGCGGACTCCCTGTGTCACAGCTCCCCAGCCCCTCAGGCTGGCGTCCGTGGTTACCAGAATCCAGTCCTGGATCTGGAACCGTCTGCCTGCCAACAAATTGGATGAATCTAGCCACCACTGTAGCGAGATCCTGGTTCTTGTTGCCAGGCCAATCCTTCTGCGCATCTGCAGGGGGGAGCCGGACCATTTTGTCAGAATGTCCAGTTGAAAAGTCCTGGAATGGAAGCGGCCAAATTGTATTGCTTCGAATGAAGCCACCATCTTGCCTAGAAGCCGGAGGCAAAGATGGATCTGTACCAGAGGTGACTGTAGGACCTCCCTGACCAGCTGTTGTATTGCAGTGACTTTTTCCATCGGCAGAAAGACTTTTTGTTCCGACGTATCCAGGATCATGCCCAAGAAAACCATCCTCTGGGTTGGAACCAGCGATGATTTGGGCATGTTCAGGATCCACCCGTGGTCTCTTAGAACCTGTATGGACAGATTGAGAGCACTGCTTAAAGCCTCCGCCGACCCTGCTTTTATTAGCAGGTCGTCCAGGTATGGCACTACATTCACCCTCCGGAGCCTGAGTAGGGACATCATTTCCGCCATTACCTTTGTGAAAACCCGCGGGGCTGTCGACAGGCCGAAAGGTAACGCCCGGAATTGGTAATGGTCGTTCCCCAAGGCAAACCTGAGATAGATTTGGTGTGGGGGCCAGATAGGGATGTGTAGATAGGCGTCTTTGACGTCTATAGAGGCCAGGAACTCCCCTCTTTCTAGGCTGGCGATCACAGAGCGCAAGGACTCCATCCTGAACTTGAACACGCGCAGGAAGGGGTTCAGTGACTTTAGGTTCAGGATGGGTCTTACTGAGCCGTCTGGCTTCGGTACCAGGAATAAGTTGGAATAATAGCCCTGGCCCTGCTCCGTGTCTGGCACCGGTACAATTACCTGAGACTGAAGCAGCCTGGTAATGGCCCCCTGAAGGAGCACCTGATCTTCCTGGGATGCTGGAAGTGCCGACCTGAAGTATCTTTTGGGAGGGGGCTTGTCGAATTCCAGCTTGTAACCTAGTGAAATGAGACCCCTGGCCCAGGGATCCAGACCCGAGGCGTCCCACACATGGCTGAAATGCAACAATCGCGCTCCCACCGCGAGAGAGTCTCGTGGCGGGAAAACCCCGTCATGCTGCAGGCTTAGAGGAAGTCGCGGCATTTGGACGGTCCTGGGTGTTGGAGGTGTTAGGCTTCCTAAACTTGCCTCTCGTGCCCCTGCTGGCATTGGAGGCGCCCCTAGCCTTGGGGCGAAACCTGTTCCCACGAAAGGACTGCTGGGAAGCACCTGTGAAGGTACGCTTTGCAACCGTGGGGGCTGATGGAAGGAAGGTAGATTTTCCTGCCGTGGCTTTGGAAATCCAACCGTCTAATTCACTGCCGAACAGCCATTCTCCTGTAAAGGGAATACCCTCCACACTCTTCTTTGAGTCTACATCTGCAGACCACTGACGCAGCCACAAGGCCCGTCTGGCTGAAACCGCCATGGCTGAATTGCGCGCGTTTATTGCGCCCAATTCTTTTTGTGCCTCGCACAGGATTTTTGCGGTATCCTGAATGTGACGCAGGCTGTCCCCTATCTGGGCCACAGTCATGTCACCCAACAACCCTTCCTGAATCTGGGTTGACCAGGTATGAATTGCCTTGGCCATCCAGCAGCTGGCTAAAACTGGACGCTGGGATGCCCCACTGGCCGTATATATGGACTTGAGGGTAGCTTCCAGCCTTCTGTCCGCCCCGTCCTTAAGGGTGGATACCCCTGGGACTGGTAACAACACCTTTTTAGAGAGGCGGGAAACAGAGGAGTCCACTACCGGTGGCTCCTCCCATTTCTTTCTGCCCACAGGTTCAAAGGGATATTTTGAAAGAGTAAACCTCTTATCAGGGTTTTGCCATGCAGCCCTGAAAGCAGTTTCTAACTCTGCCTGCTCAGGGAAGTACACTGGCTGTTTCTTCTGAGTCATGAAGAAAGGATCTCCTTCTGTGGATGCCTCTACTGGGAGATCTAAAACATCCCTAATGGCCCTGATAAGGGGCTCGGGACCATGCACTGCCGCCTCAGGAGCTGGTTCCTGCAGACCCTGCTCCTCACCCTCCTCCAATATGTCCTCATCGTCCTCATCTGTGTCAGGATCCATAGCAGTAGCCTGCCTCTTTTGAGGCTGTGCGGGAGGAGGAGGTACATTTTGGGTATGAAGAATATCTACCCTGGCAGCTAACATGGACAATTCCCTCTGAACCCTCTGCGTTTGCTGAGTGTTAGTGGAAAGCTGTGAAGCCACAGAATCCAACAAGGTTTTTATGTTGGAGGCCCACGCAGGCTCCTGCTCGTTTGCCTGCGACTGCCCCGCAAGCTGTGGGGGAACCCCACTGATCTGGGTGTCAGCACTACTGGGCTGTGGTGACATACAAGCCTCACAAGTAACCTGGGACTGTGACTTGGGCACAAACTTGGTGCTACACACCATGCAAGTGAACTTTTTCACCATGATGAGATAATACTACAATGTCTGTAGTAACAAACACAACCCCCACGCAGTCACACACGTGCACACACTGCTGGATGTGTTTCCTCTGAGTGAAAACAGACTATGTGCTTGCTTTACCGTGTCTGTAACTAATCAGTGGGGAAAAAACAGAGCAATTGGGGAGCCAAGTGCACCCTTAACCTGAACTCACAGATCTGGGTGAGCTGGTAACGCTAAACACAGTGATATAACAACACAGTGTCTGAGTAAGCTAGATAGCGCAGCAGCGCTAGATCGCTATAAAAAACCTGCTGTCTCTGCCGTGCTGCAAGTACCCGGATCCACCACGCCAGTGAGGAGCCCTGTAATGGAGTCTGGCAGCGTGTGAAGAAGCAGGAAGTGACAGCGCGCGCCCAGCAGAGCTTGGTCCCGCTCTGAGTGAAGCCCCGCCCCCTTACACGGAGCTGGCGCTTACATGTATTTATACTGACATTATCAAAGGTGTAAAATATATATCATACATTATACCCTGAGGGGTGTCCCTGGTGGTCCAGCGGCAGCACCCCTATGCCAGTTTTCAGACGCGGTGTTCACGCGGTCCCTGCTGGAGAGCCGCCATTACTAGCCGTCGTCTAGCCGCACCAGCAATGGCTGCGGGGACCCCTTGTGGGACCCCCAGCCTGTACTCACCACCGATGTCTTCAGACCTGTCAGGGGTGTGCGGCGGCTAGGGGACTTGCTCGCTACAGCGCAATGCTGTGCGGTGACAAGTCCCACGCAGGACTGGATTGTCCTGTAGCAGGGTCAGCTCTGCACCTGAAGAGGCCGGGGACTGACCCTTCCCCTGACACCCACGAAGCAGGACAGCTGTGTGGTCACTACAGCGCCCCAAAATAACAAACTTGAAAATAAATGTAGAAAAAACTCTGGAGCATCCAGAAGCACTGCCTCTCCTGAGGCACATTTTTCAAAACTGACTAGTGGAGGGAGATTGAGGGGAGGAGCCAGTGCACCCACACTGAAAGTTCTTTTATGTGCCTGTCTCTCCTGCGGAGGTCTCAATCCCCATAGTAGTGAAGCCCAGTATCCCATTGGACGGTAGAGAAAATGTAACAAATAAATAAAAATTTGCACTGTAGCAGTGTATCTTGCATTTACAACATAGACTGAAAAGTTGAATATGGCTTTTTCTATTAGGGTTTGATCAAAATGTACAAAGGCTTTTAATTTGGAATTCAAAGGGAATTACCAAGTGGAAAACTTTGTTGGACTTTTCTTGACAACTACATTTTGTGATAATGTGTTAGGTATAAAGAAAAAAAAAATCTACCTATAAAATAAGCTTATTTACTTTGATTTTACATACATCAATTTTATTTTTACGTCCTCGTGTTTTAAACACAATTTGTGTTTTACCAAAAAAGGATGAAACTGTTAAAATGATAAGTATGTGGCAGCGGCATGGCCCATAGTATACCCCATTCTCACTGCAGCAAAAACCCGGGTTTTTGCCAGGGCAAGCAGTCATTTCCTGTGTCCCGTCTCAGTGTGAACGGGTGTTGGTGAAATTCCCGGGTGTAATGCCCCGGGAATTACACACAGTTTTTTGCAGGGTTATGCCTGGGTAATACACCGGTGTATGGCAGTGTGAACAGGCTAGACCTGGGTTTTTCTCACAAGATGCAAAAAAGCAAGCTCAATGCATTACTCAAAGCTGCTTTTTAAACAGCCAATCAAAGCTGCTCTTAGATTCCACACACTTGTTGGCAGGCAGACCAGGGAAAGCAGTGTGAATTGGGCAGACATGGGAATTTCCCAGGTCTAAGGTGCAGTATGAATGGGGTCTGTAGAGCCGAGATGCTCTATGCCCTGGCAACAAAAACCCAGGTATTTGCAGGTTTATAGTTTATTGGGCAGAGGATCATTGGAAAGGAAAGCGGAAACTCTGCAGGATTACAAAAACAATCACTTGTCTTACACCAAATCAGCCCTAACGTATTACAGTGCAATTATCATCCGCATGTTTCCAGAAGTGCAATTATCATCCGCATGTTTCCAGGAATGTATACTTACACAAATAGGTTACAAATCTCATGTATTACACAATGAAAACCATTTCTAATATGAAAGGTGTACTAAAGGCCTCTTGTCATAACATCATCCCATTACGCTGTCATGTATTAGGAAAAGTGAAGCTTTCACTAATGGAATCATGTTAGCATAGGCCTCATATCATACACGTTGCAAACAGCGATCAATATTCCTAGTTATAAAAACAGAATAGAAGTACAGTTTTGCCACAAGCAGCTTTTTCCAAAGAATTTTGGGAATTTCAAAAGGTGACAGCTAGAGGGAAGTTCCTTTGACAGATACTTACTTGTCCTGGAAAATACCGATGCATCCAAAAGCAATGTACAGTAACAGTGTGAAAAACACTTTAAAGACATCATGTGAGAGGAAATGGGATATACTGTATTGACAACTACTGTAGTGTTAAGCAAAACTGAAAGTTTGTCATTTAAAATAAAAGAACACAAACAAAAACAAACAAACAAACAAACAATGTATTGCAGAAATATTTCTCATGCATGGCAGGGGAACAGGAAACCCCTTATATTGTACATGAACCCTGGGAACGGGTTGCACCCAATGCAAGGGTCAAAAAATCTGGGGGGAAAAACATAGGGAATGGGTAAAAACCGGACCAGATCCCAGAACTTCAGACCGGACAGGATCCAGCCATCTAGAGCTTGTAGTGTCCAGTCCAAGTGACAGCTATCAGGCACCTCCCAGACCATAACTAGCCCCCCATCCCCCCCCCTCCCCAGACAGGACACCCCTAAGGATGTCAGTCATTGCCATTGATGGCAAAAGTACAACTGGCCATTGATAGTGTAGTACTATTCAATGGATGACCATCAATGTTTTTACATATCGATGGTCATCCATTTTCGCAGATTGATTGGGCCTATGAAAATACAGAGGTGGGGCTTCACGGGTATCAGGGGCGGAGCTTTGCTCTGTGTCCCGGCACCTTGGGGAAAAAAGCAAAAACAAAACTATTCGTTTAAGCTTGACATCGATGGTGGGAAAACATCTGGTTCTCCCCCACCGATGGCAAAACTATTCGACATCGGCCACAAAACCCTCAATGATTTCTAATCATCCATGGCCATCCCTAGACACTTCAACAGTGGCGTCAAACTCATGACCCTCCAGCTGTTGTGGAACTACACGCCCCAGCATGCCCTGCCAACAGTTTTAGCAATCCATCATATAAAATCTGCTGCAGGGCATGCTGGGATGTGTAGTTCCACAACAGCTGGGGGGCCATGGGAATGTCAGTTTGATGAATGGAGCTGGTCTAGTCTGGGTTTTTACCTAGACCCCAAAATATATAGCAAAATACTGATGTCATCCCTGCTCTGGGTCAATGCATACTGATACAATGTAGCAGCATTATCCAGAATACTCAGTATTAATGTTACAGGAGGAGACTTTACTGCTGTTAGATGGGAGTGTGATGTATCTGTATAGTATACAATGCAGAGATCCCCTGCAGGATAGATAGATAGATAGATAGATAGATAGATAGATAGATAGATAGATAGATAGATAGATCTGGTTATACCTCCCCTTCCCCATGTATACAGACAGCAATGCCCATACACAGACACCATCCTACAGGTATACACAAGTTCTGCTGACAATACCCCACATGCTGCACCCAGACAACAAGAACCCGTCATGTGACCAGTCCCCGGACACTTACTTTACCCTGGAGCCCATTGTCTCCGGTGTCCGGTGTCCGGGGGGTGCTCTCCCTCACTCACAGAGCGCCATGGTCACGGAGCCGCGAACCAGCCGCACTGGCTGCTGGGAGTCGTAGTTCGGTGAATGCAGCTAGTCTTCGCAGCCACACCAGGCAGGGACTACAGTTCCCAGCGTGCACCGGGCGGCTGGCAGGCTGTGGCTCAGCCCATGGCGCAGTGCGCAGGGAGACAGGGCCTGTCACACTCTGGGAGTGACCGGGGCCCGGAGACACCCCGTGACTGGGCCATTAGGGCTCACGTCCGAGGCTCGGCCAATGGGCATGCGGGAGGGAGAATATAAACTACAGCTGCCGGCTGACAGCAGGGTCTGTGAGGGGAGGAGGGACGGGAGTGACACGGGCGGGGCGGGGTTTTGCTGGATCGTCCAGACACCTCAGCAGTCCACGGTTTAAGGTTTTCCATGCTTCAGGCTGATATAGTGACCTGTGCTTGAGCATGTATAGACCAGCTGTTGTGAAACTACACATCCCAGCATGCCTTGCCATAGTTTTAGCATTCCCTAATAGCAAAACTGTGGCAAGGCATGATGGGACTTGTAGTTTCACAACAGCTGGAGGGCCACAGTTTGGACATGCCTGATGCCATACCTGCCTACCTGACCCTCTCCTTCAGGTAGAAAATCCGGTACTTGTGTATTATCTGGGCGCCCGATTTTTTACTCGTAGGGCATTGTACAACGAAAAATCGGTTGCATCACATGCGACGCATTTGGACCCGATTTTTAATTGTACAGTATGCCTGATTTAATTGAACCCATATGCCTGATTACTATGTTAAATGCCCCCCCAGACCCGATTATTTTATTGTACACCCACCCTGATGGGTAATGACTATGTTAAATGCCCCCCCATTGTTAACGCCACCCCACTATCAACGCCAACCCAAAGTGTGGCGAGCCCGCGAGGGGCGGCAGTACGCGTCCTCCGACCTTGTCATACCCCCACTATCCACGTCGGCGTGGAGTTGATTATATATAGTGTGGCGAGCGCAGCGAGCCACCAGGCCCAAAGCGTGGCGAGAGGATGCGGATTACTTCACATATATTCCGCGTCCCCTCGCGGGGTTCGCTGCGCTCGCCACGCTTTGGGCACGGTGGCTCGCTGCGCTCGCAACACTATATATAATCAACTCCACACCGACGTGGATAGTGGGGGTATGAAAAGGTCGGAGGACGCGTACCGCCGTCCCTTGCGGGCTCGCTACACTCGCCACGCTTCAGGTTGGCATTGATAGTGGGGTGGCGTTAACAATGGGGGGGCATTTAACATACTCATTACCCATCAGGGTGGGTATACAATTAAAAATCGGGTCTGGGGGGGCATTTAACATGGGAATAAGCCCAAATCGGGCATGATCGCGTCGCATTGCCTTACATTATAATGGCATGCGATGCAACGCAATATTAAAATTGTACAGACGGGTTTTAAAACCCCTGAAATCGGGTGCCATCGCATCGCATGCCTTAATTAGTGGCATGCGATGCAATATATCGGGCGCCCAGATAATACAAAAGTACTGAAAATCCTCCGTTCCTGGACTTCACTGGTAATGTAGGATTACCATCACCTGTGGTGAAACACCTTTCTTATCAATTACCTAGCTCCCCACAGGTGATCGCAATCATACATTACCAGGGAAGTCCAGGAACACAGCATTGCATCCCTGAAGGAGGGGGTCAGGTAGGCAATTATGAATAAATTTGATATTCTATCCTTATGTATCCCTCTTATTATCCCTATAGATTGTAAGCTTGTGAGCAGGGCCCTCCTACCTCCATGTCGCTTTGTATCTACCCAGTTGGTTTAATCACTGGTGTTTTCAATTGTAAAGCGCAACGGAATCTGCTGCGCTATATAAAACACTGTAAATAATAATAATCCTTACAACCTTGGCTGTTATGGTGCCTGGGGGTCCGAGTTGGGAAACCCTAGGACAGGGATGGGGAACCTCCGGGTCCTCCAGCTGTTGGTGAACTATGCATCCCAGCATGCCCTGCAACAGTTTTAACATAGCTAATTAGCAAAACTGTAGCAGGGCATGCTGCATACTTGCCTACTTTTTGTTTCACCTCTCCGGGAGAAGCCTGGAGAGGCAACACGTCAGGGGGGCGGGAGCAAGGCTGACATCACTTGGCGCCGCCCCTATGCAGGAAAACTCTGTGGTTCGAGGGCCGCGGGGAGGGGGCGGGGCTTAAATGACGCAATCACGTCATTTTAGCCCTGCCCCCTCTCCGCAGACCCGTGATTTCAGGTAATTAAACCAGTGGGCAAGGGGGGAGCGGGGGCAATGCGGGAGACTTGCCCACCTTTCCGGGAGGCACTCGGCCATTCCGGGAGGGTAGGCAAGCCTGGGATGCGTAGTTCAACAACAGCTGGAGGGCCAAAATTAGACCCAATAACCCCATCAGGAGTCCTGATTGGCTATTTCTACAAGCTGGGAGGTATGTATAGTGAGAGAGAGGTAAAGTACTAACCAATCATTTTCTAATTGTCATTTTACAGGCTGTGTTCAAAGGATGGTTGTTTGGTACTTGGGGCCTAATTTGTCCCCGTTCCGATGGTGGGGGGTCTGCGAATGCTCATATATGCACATGTGCAGACCCCCTGTAGGGGAGGGGGGCAGCATTAGGTGAATGGCCAGAGTTTTATGGGCATGGCGTGGCGTTCCCTGTTCAGAGCGGGCGTCTGAGGTCACATGACATCAGTGCCCGCCCCCTTTCCGCGGATAGGTTTAGACTGACTTTTATTACGGAAGGCAGGAGAAATTATAAGAGGGTGACTGATCATATGATTCCTCTTGCCATCTGCCGCGTGCGAGGGGATGTGTATGCTACCAAGGGGATTCTGGTGGGGGGCAGTTCAACGGAGCAATGGGCGGCCCTTACCCGCTCGTTAGGCAGCAAGAATATGCTGCATAGTAAGCATGTCTGAATTAGACCCTTAACCTCTCTCAGCTTTATCTCTCTCCAAACTCTGATAAGTATCATCTTCAGCTCTCGGCCTTGTAGGGGACAGAACCTGAAAGCAATGTGTCCCTCCTCTATATTACACTTGCTGATCTTGCATTACTGCGTATGTTATTGTCTCCGCACAGATTCAGAGCCCATTCCAAGAGATTCAGCTGCTAATAAATGCAATGTCATTGTGGCCTTGGACGTCAGATTCCCAGAATTATCATGTGCAGAGTTGGCAATCCCTCTTTGCGAATCATCATGGCGCTGGGCGCACTTCACAGCGGACGGAATTTGCCCAAAAGCGTTCGCTGCTCCATAGGGTTGCGAGTAATTTTGAGAAAATTTAGCCCTGCGAAGGGTGTGAGATCGGATTAAATTGGGTACCATTGGCGGTGTTTAAACACGTTGGTAGGGCACCTCACACCCTGCACAAATAATAGGATCGACCCCAAGTTTGACTATATCATCAATTATTATTATTATCATTTTACTTATAAGGCGCCACAAGTGTTTCGCAGCGCCGTACAAAGAAACAGTACAGGGAGACAAATCTTGGCATTACATTGAATAAATAACAAAAATAGAGTATTAATAAAGTTCAATACACATTACAGCTTAAATGTAAGTAGTAAGGACTCAATCAACATACAACTAGAGGCTTGAGGCTAATGATGGAGATGAGTATGCGGACGAAGATGGTCACTGAGTGTTTGAGTATAGGAGAGCTGTGAGTGACATGTGAAGAGAAGAGGGCTTTGACAACAAGAGGGAAGAGGGCCCTGCTCGGAGGAGCTTACAATCTAGCAGGAAGGGGAGACAGACAGATTACAAGAGGTGCAAGCAAGTGGGAGGTGGCTAGATAGCAGGATGTAAACAGGCAAGGGGTCGGAGAACCAGCTGGTTTATGCAGTGGAAGGGTACGCTTTGATGAATAGGTGAGTTTTCAGTGCCCGTTTGAAGCTTTACAAGGTCGGGGAGAGTCTAATGGAGCGAGGGAGTGCGTTCCACTGAAGGGGTGCAGCACGGGCAAAGTCCTGTACTCTAGCATTGGAAGCAGTGATCAGGGTGGAGGAGAGACGACAGTCGTCAATGAGTGGGGACCCGGTGAAATCACTAAACAATATAATTTAGTGTGTACAGTATGTGCCAGGAGTTTCAAGGGAAACATTTCACAACATTGCTTATAGATCAGATCGGCTATAGCAGGGGAAGCCAACTCCAGTCCTCGAGAGCTACCAACACTTCATGTTTTCCAGATCTCCTCACAGAATCACAAGTGAAGTAATTAGCTCTAGCTGTAGATCTTTTAAAATGTGTCAGTGAGTAATGAGTGCACCTGTGTACCTGCAAGGTGTCCTGGAAATGTGAACTGTTGGTAGCTCTCGAGGACTGGAGTTGGCTGCCACTGGTCTAGTGTTTATGTGCCTTTAAATATACTGGGGCTCATTTACTCTCAATGCGATGTGGGAGGGAGCTACCACCCAGGATCGCATTGCAATATGCGATCCTACCAGCCGAATGTGCAGATGCAGGGACAGGGGCTCCGATCTGCTCAGCTGGGTGCCGGGGGATCTGCGCATGTGCGGTCAGTGCCAGATTGGCTGTAGCTGCGGAGGCCAATGCACTGCTGCCCGATATTGGTATATTGCGCAGCCTATGACGCCTAAGAAGCCTATGACGGATGCGTCTGCAGGCAGGACAGGAGGGATCACGGCAAGTATTGGAGATTCCTGCTGTAGTCCCTTCTACATAAATACCGGTGGTACTTCATATTTGCGGCTAACCCACAAAATGAGTGTTTTTGGAGAATTAGCCGCAATTATTAAATGATTAATGTACCCCCATTAAGAGGGGGAGAAATTGGGTGGGGAAAAACTAGGGAATGGGGGAGATGAGGAAAGAGAGTAAACCCAGAATTATAAGGGACAAAATGACAAATATATATTACCATAAGTGTGTGCAATTTAATATTCTAATAAACAGCAACAGCTAATTGATAACGGTTTAGTAATCCTTTGTGTAAGATAGGCGGAGGTATTATAGTCCAGCAATTCAGTGTTGCTGTGTTCAAACTAAATTGCATTAAATACGTTCGTGCATCTGCTCACGTTGTTGGGAACAGGCCTGAAGTGCTGTGAGCAGCATGTGGTAGTGTAAACTGTCATCACTTTCTCAGAATGCACATGTACAACCAAGAAGGGAACAATCCCACTCACATTACCTTTTGTCCACACCCATCAGACGCAGATACAAATGTGGATGTCTGCTATATCATCTGGTGAGACTTGCTAACCCAATGCAATGCATGCCAATGAAACAAATATGGACAAATACTGTACATTGTTATATAGATAAAAAACACACGTTTTTCCCACTGACACAGTATTTGTGTCAGTGGGGAAGGGGGGAGCGGGGGCTCCGGGGAACAAATGGGAGACTTGCCTACCTTCCCAGGGGGGCTGGGAGGGGGAGAGAAAAGGAGGCAGTTAGAGGTGTAGGGGCAGTGGCGTAAGTTCGTCGCAGTTGCCCGGAGGCAAGATATAAATTAATGACCCCCCCCAACACATACATACAGTACACCATCTTATATAAATATATGTATGCATGTTATGGATATTATGTTTACAATAAAGAGTGACAATTATGGTCCTGCTAGGAGGAGGAGACAGCCACAGAAGCGATATCAACGGCTTTCCATTAACTTATTCAAACTCACTGGGGAGGAGAGGTGCCCCCTTGGCAGCAGGAGCCCGGCGGCAGATGACTCCATTGCCTCCCATAGTTCTGCCTCTGTGTAGGGGTGAGAGAGAGAGAGGTGCAGAGGTGATAGAGAAAATAAGAAAGTGAGAGTGAGTGAGTGGTGGAAGGAGTGAGAGGTGCAGGGGTGAGAGAGAGAGAATAAGAGGTGCAGGAGTGAAAGAATGAGAGGCGCAAGTGTGAAAGAAAGAAGGATAGGTGCAAGAATGAGAGGAGAGGTGTAGGGATGATAGAAGGATAGATACAGGCAGGGCCGTTTCTAGACAATTTAGCTCCCAGGGCAAAGGAATGAAAATGCGCCCCCCCCCCCCCCCCCCCCCCAAAAAAAAGTGAACATGTCATAGAAAATAGGGGGCGTGGTTTATTTTTAAGGGGGTGTGGCTTAATATAAGGGCGTGGTCTAGCAGGAAAACAATTACCTTACATCTCACCTTTGCAACCTGCAGGTCCAGATATTGGTTACCGCAGGAATTGTCATTGTACTGTGATGTCACTGTGTGAAGGCCACACAGTGACATAAAAATATAAAGGCCCACACAGTGACCTAGTACGCCTCACAGATCAAGGCCAAACAAAGACAGGCTACTTGAATCATTATACACTATTTATCCGTGATTCCAATTACACATGACGCCGCACACCGTGATGACAATTACACATGACGCCGCACCCCGTGATGACAATTACACATTGTCGCACCCCGTGATGACAATTACACATTGTCGCACCCCGTGATGACAATTACACATTGTCGCACCCCGTGATGACAATTACACATTGTCGCACCCCGTGATGACAATTACACATTACGCCGCACACTGTGATGACAATTACACATTACGCCGCACACTGTGATGACAATTACACATTACGCCGCACACTGTGATGACAATTACACATTACGCCGCACACTGTGATGACAATTACACATTACGCCGCACACTGTGATGACAATTACACATTACGCCGCACACCGTGATGACAATTACACATTACGCCGCACACCGTGATGACAATTACACATTATGATGCCCGTTACACCCCACACTGTGATGGCAATTACACAATACTCTCCACACCGTAATGTCTATTACACATTATGCCCCACACGCCGCTGCCGCACAACTCATGCCGTTTACTAATATGCCCCCACAGTGCCACACATATGCCCCCACAGTGCCACACATATGCCCATACAGTGCCAGATACGCCCCCACAGTGCCACATATATATGCCCCCAGTGCCAAATATGCCCCTAGTGCCACAGATATGTCCCCAATGCCACACATATGCCCCTGCAGTAACACACATATGCCCCCCACAGTGTCACACATATATGCCCCCACAGTGCCACACATGCCCATACAGTGCCAGATATGCCGCCACAGTGCCACACATATGCCCATACAGTGCCACATATATATGCCCCCACAGTGCCAGATGTGCCAGATATGCCCCCACAGTGCCACACATATGCCCATACAGTGCCACATATATATGCCCCCACAGTGCCAAATATGCCCATAGTGCCACAGATGTGTCCCCAGTGCCACACATATGCCCCCACAGTGCCACATATATGCCCCCACAGTGCCACATATATATGCCCCCACAGTGCCAAATATTTCCATTGTGCCACGGATGTGTCCCCAGTGCCACACATATGCCCCCACAGTGACACATATATGCCCCCACAGTGCCAGCAGCACAACTTACTGTTTCTCTGTGTCTCCCCCTCCAGTCCCCCGCTGGTGCTGTTGGTGCTGCTGCTTTCACTGTGTCCCTGAGCCGTCAGCCATTCATATCTCGCGGGCTGGCTCCTGATTGGCTGCCAGCCCGCGAGCTCCTATGATTGGCTGACAGCCTAATGACACAGTGAGCGAGGGGAAGGAGAGCGTCGCGCGATGCGCTCCCCTCCCCTCGGAAATCACTCACCCGGCTGTGCCTGCTCTGTTCGTTGCGGAGCAGCGGACAGGGAGAGGGGGAGGGAGGGGGGCGGAGGCGGCGACGGCGGAGGCGGCGACGGGCGGGCGGCAATGGGGTGAGCTCAGCTGCCGGCCGGGCGCCCCGGCTGTTTAAAAGTGGTGGGCAGCGACGGCGGAGGCGGCGACGGGCGGGCGTCAATGGGGTGAGCTCAGCTGCCGGCGCCCCGGCTGTTTAAAAGAGGTGGACAAGCCGTGCGGCGCCCCGGGCTGCTGCACGGCTTGTCCGCCTGTAGAAACGGCCCTGGATACAGGGGTGATAGAGAGAATGAGAGGTGCAGGGGTGATAGATGGAAGGAGTTAGAGGTACAGGGCTTATAGAGAGAAAAGGAGAGGTGCAGAGGTGATAGAGAGAGAGAAGGATAGATACAGGGGTGATAGAGAGAATGAGAGGTGCAGGGGTGATAGAAGGAATGAGTTAGAAGTACAGGGCTTATAGAGAGAAAAGGAGAGGTGCAGAGGTGATAGAGAGAGAGAGAGAGAAGGAGAGGTGCAGAGGTGACAGAGAGAGAGAGAAGGATAGGTGCAGAGGTGATAGAGAGAGAGAGAGAGAAGGAGAGGTGCAGAGGTAATAGAGAGAGAGAGAAGGAGAGGTGCAGAGGTGATAGAGAGAGAAAGAGAGAGAAGGAGAGGTGCAGGTGTGATAGAAGGAAGGAGTTAGAAGTACAGGGCTTATAGAGAGAAAAGGAGAGGTGCAGAGGTGATAGAGAGAGAGAGAGAAGGAGAGGTGCAGAGGTGATAGAGAGAGAGAGAGAAGGAGAGGTGCAGAGGTGATAGAGAGAGAGAGAGAGAGAGAGAGAGAGAGAGAGAAGGAGAGGTGCAGAGGTGATAGAGAGAGAGAGAGAAGGAGAGGTGCAGGGGTGATAGAGAGAGAGAATGAGAGGTGCAGGGGTGATAGAAGGAAGGAGTTAGAAGTACAGGGCTTATAGAGAGAAGGAGAGGGGCAGGGGTGATAGAGAGAGAGAGAAGGAGAGGTGTAGGGGTGATAGAAGGAAGGAGTTAGAGGTACAGGGCTTATAGAGAGAGAAGGAGAGGGGCAGGGGTGATAGATTAGAAGAAAGTGAGATGAATGGGTCATAGAGAGAAAAGTAGAGGGGCAGGGGTGATAGAGACAAGGATTGAGTGAGAGGTGCATGGGTGAGAGAGATGGAGAGGTACAGTGGTGATAGATAGGGAGAAAGGGGGAGGGAGAGGTGCAAAAGTGAGAAAGATAATGAGTGAATGAGAGGTGCAAATGTGATAGAGAGAAGGAGAGGTGCAGGGCTGAAAGAGAGAATAAGAGGTGCCGGGGTGAAAAAGAAAGGAATGGAGTGAGAGGTTCCGGGGTGAGAGATTGAGGAATGGAGTGAGAGGTGCAGGGGTGAGAGAGAGAAATATGGATGGAGTGAGAGGTGCAGGGGTGATAGATTATAGGAATGAGAGGTACAGGGGTGAGCGAGAGGAGGAGAAGAGGTGCAGGGGTGATATAGAGAAGGAGAGGTTCATGGGTGATAGAGGGAGGGAGAGGTGCAGGGGTGATAGAAGTAAGGAGTGAGAGGTACATGGTTGAGAGAGAGGGAGAGGTGCAGGAGTGATAGAAGGAAAGAGTGAGAGGAACAGGGCTGAGAGAGAGAAGGAGAGGGGCAGGTGTGAAAGAGAAGGAAGGAGAGAGAGGTGCAGGGGTAAGAGAGAGAAGGAGAGGTGCAGGGGTGACAGAAGGAAGGGATAAGAGGTGTAGGGAAGTTAAAACAAGGAAAATATATTTTTTGCTAACACATTCCCCTGTAAGGCATGTGCTTGCCGCCAAAAGTAAAGAACAATTCCGTTTTTAAATAAAGTTTTTCAAATAAAGAAAGAAGAAAAAAAATGAATAAATTCTGCAAGGAAACAGAACCAGGCATCCTTGACAAAGAGAGCCTGTCTCTCGAAGCTCGTTGGAAGCCTGGGGAGAAGCGAGTCCGCACACCGCCGCCGATACCGGTCACCAAACCCGAACTTCCAGACAAGCGCGGCACACTCGCGGAGGTCCGGAACACAGCGTGGAGGAAGATAGAAGGCCAAAAGACCTAGGTAAGCTTAGGGATAGATAGGGCTACCAGCTCTCCGCAAATAGTGCCACCTATCACTACCACAGCACGGACCAGCAACCCCACCCACCAGAAAAGGGCTGTAAACATTGTTTTCACTTTCACTTTTATCTTTTGAGCGGCAAAGCACCTTTCCATTTACACATTAAACTTAACACACCCAAGCGCTTTTATTTTATCCTTAAAACTGTACTTATCCAACAAAAGCAGCGGTACTTGTGTAGTATCACGGCTCCCACGAAGGGCATCGTATAGGAAAAAATTGCATCGCATCGCATGCCATCGCATGCGATGTGATGCGATGCCATTTTTCACAGAAAGCATTGACATGTGTTAAAATCAGGTTAAATGCATGGAGTTGAGAATAGAAAGTGTGGCGAGCGCAGCGAGCCCCGCGAGGGGACACGGATAGCTGTGAATCCCGCAAGGGGACACGGATACCTGTGATGGTATCCGCATCCCCTCGCCACGCTTCCGGCTCGGTGGCTCGCTGCGTTTGCCATACTTTCTATTCTCAACTCCACGCCGACGTGGATAGTGGGGGTATGAAAAGGTCGTAGGACGCGTACCGCCGCCCCTCGCCGGCTCGCTGCGCTCGCCACGCTTCAGGTTGGAGTTGATAGTGGGGGTTGTACAGTGTGAAAAAAGACATTTGGGGTGCATTTAACATGTTTGCTACTAATTTAAATGCATTTGGATGCATTTGTGATCAAAATCGCATGCCATCGCATCGCATCACATGGCATGCGATGCGATGGCATGCGATGCGATGGCATGCGATTTTTACAACAAATGCATAAAACCCCGGAAAAATCGCATCGCATGCCATCGCATGCCACTACATATGGCATGCGATGGCATGCGATGGGAGCCGTGAAGGTATACAAGTACCAAAGCAGCTTCCTTGAGTGCAATCTATACTTATTGTATCCTACTTATAATGTGTAGGGGGCATTACTGTGTGGCATAATTTAAACTTGAAGTAGTACTGTGTGGATACCCCTTCCTAGTAAGACCATGCCCCTATCATTTTTAAGTTGCGCTTTCAGTGGACACTGTTTCAATTAATGCTCTAGAAAAGTGAGTGACAGTGATCTTTATATATAGATTAAGAAGGAGGGGTCAGGATAAAAAAGGGAGGAGTCTATGCCAGGACCCAGATGCTGACATCAAGGTAAACCTGCCTGCTTTATACGCCAGGGTTTGGCCCTATTATTTTTCCACCACCAATGAAAAGTGCACAGATCATCCATTTGACACCTTTTAAAAACCTCCAATTCCTTCCATATGACCGCTAACAGTGGGGCAGATTTATTAAGCCTGGGGAAGTAATTATGTGGATAGTACTAGTACTCTGACCAACTGGCCCCTATCTGTCATTAAAAAACAGTCTGTAGCTTGACAGTTAGGAGCTGATTGACCAGCCACTTTATGATTTTGCCAAGCTTAATAAATCTTCCCCAGTCTTTATATGGTCCTACTATAAATCACTTTTATGGGGTCAAGGGTAGTTTCCCCACTTTTTCATGCAAAACTCTACGGTTGCAATCTGTAGAAAAAGTCACACGAGATTGTTGCAAATAGTAAAAAATGTGCATTCTAATGTGTGCATATCTCAGGTGCACACATTTGTGCGATGTATGAGAGTTTAATGAAATAAACTCACTTTTGCAAACTCACACTTAATTGGATTGACCCCCTATATGCTCAGCAAATCCTTAATGGGGCTTCTGTTAGTAGTGGGAGTATAAGAGCCAATAGAGAACGTCCCTGTCTAGTTCCATTGTTTGTAGTAATATGACCTGACAGAATGTCATTAACCATGACCCCAGCTGTTAGATGGTGGCAGTCAGTAATTCTTGTATATAAATCCCAGGGTGTTACGAGAGGTAATAAGCAGTGTCCAGCTATATGGTTTAGTTGTGCCAAACAGTTCACAGAATCATAAGCTTTGGCTTGCTGAGGATTTGCTCCGATTCACTCAACTGTATTTTGGACTTGGTCTCGACAAAGAACCGAAATATTGACCTTTTTTACTTGATGTTAATGTAATCTTCATAAAACCTTATGTTCGTGGCAAAAGGTCTGGTGAATGCACTCGTTTACTAGTTTGGATTATAGAGAGTATAAATATACAAAAATCACTCAATATTCCATCCGATTCTGATAAATCACAGCTGCAGTATGACCAACCTAGGGGCTCCTATCTGACACTCATGGGAGCGCGCATCGGATCGGACTGGCTGTGATTAATCCCTTTTATTTTTTTAACTAGGATTAGATGGTTGGCACTGGGTCTTACACGTTGGTGGTTTTTACCCCAGAGATCCTCGCAAGGAAGTTTGGGGCTTCGCTGTACCTGACATGCAGGTAGCAACTCCCTAATTGTGTCATCTAGTACTAGCACTAGATGCTAGATCATGCAACAAGATTGCTCCGCACACAGCACAGCACAGCGATGTGTCAGCAATGTGTGCTGAGCGATCTGTCAGAGTCCGTGTTCTCCGGCAGGGCCGTCTTAACAGCAGTGTGGGCCTATGGGCAAAGCAATACACTGGGGCCCTTACCCATTCTCCTCTCCTAGGGGTGGGGGGTGCTATCAGCAGCAGCTTTGATGTCCCACGGGTGGCAGGGGGTGCTCTATCTTCCACTCCACATGTAGGACCTGGAGCAGTAACTTCTGCTAATTACTCCTTTACTGCACAGGTGGTGGGAGGGTGAACACTAACGTGTGGAAGGGGGCACTGAGCTGAATGTAGGGTCCCTTGTAAATGACTTCCAGGGAGGTAGGGGGTGTTTTATACACAGGGGAGGGTTGGATAATGGAGTGGGCTTAATATTCGTCATTTTCCAGTGGAAGTGCAGCTTGTTTGACTGC
Organism: Crinia signifera; assembly: GCF_055691185.1. Lineage (NCBI taxonomy): Eukaryota > Metazoa > Chordata > Amphibia > Anura > Myobatrachidae > Crinia > Crinia signifera. The sequence goes on along the minus strand of NC_139225.1, from coordinate 8,749,455 downwards.
AGATATCGCCATTATCTGGAAATAGATTTCTTAGCCTTTATTAGTACAGGGTTGCCGACCCTCCCGGAATTCCCGGGAGTCTCCCGAAAATCGGGTCCCCCTCCCGGCCCCCCCCCCATGTAAATGCCGCAATCCGCGGGTCTCAGAGGAGGGGGCAGAGCTAAAATGGCACAATGGTGACATTTTAGCCCCGGCCCCTCCATGGAGATCAGTCATTTCTCCTATTTCCCGTAATGGGGACGGGGCTTAATGACGTCACAGTCAAGCCCCGCCCCCCGACCGGGTAAGGAAAGTCTCCTCTCCGGGCTTCTCCCGGAGAGGAGCATTTAAAAGTCGGCAACCCTGCAATAGTATAAAAACCTAGAGTCCCAACTTTCAGGAGGTGCTGGGAACTTGTGGATCAGAGATCAGGAGCCAGAGCAATCCATTGACAAAAATATAAAACTGTACACCAGACGTTTGGAGCTGGAGCAGGGACCGGCTGCTGGAAGGCTGATATCTCTGGTTCTGGGCATGATAGAGACAAGCCTCTAAGTCAGAGAGAACCTGTATAGGGTCATTTTCTAAGCAATCTAGCCAGATCGCTTAGAAAATAGTCTGAAATCGCCCCATGTGTAGGCCCCATAAGACTTTATTGAAACAGCCATATCTTCTGACAAGTTCTAGAGCACAGACAGTGCATGACTGACACAGATGGAACATTTCCTTGGAGGAAATAAAAGCCATGCCTACATCTGTCAACACAGAACTACTTTGTTTATTATTAAATCTGCCCATTTCCCCACTCTTACAGAACTGCCTCGTACTCACCAGTATATCTATGATGGGAACACCTGCTAACTCTACTTTGTTTATTTGTAAATGTGCCCGTTCCCCCACTCTCTTACAGAACTGCCTCGTACTCACCAGTATATCTATGATGGGAACACCTGCTAACTCTACTTTGTTTATTTGTAAATGTGCCCGTTCCCCCACTCTCTTACAGAACTGCATCGTATTCACCAGTGTATGTATGATGGGAACACCTGCTAACACTACTTTGGAAGTTTGGAACCGATCTTCTGGAATTGGAATAGAGACGTCAACGTCATTTATCAGGAAACAAAACGTCACCTAAGCAGAGGTCACACTGACATCAATGGGGGATATTTACTAAAGCTTCTAACAATGAGATTCTGTCTTTCATTTCTAGGATGCGGTAGAGAAATGATAGATGTGGAGTTTATTCTGGTTCACTCGCAAAGGCAAATTCACTCTCAGATGGACAAAACCAAGTGCACTGCAGGTGGGGCAGATGTAACATGTGCAGAGAGAGTTACATTTGGGTGAGGTATTTTGTTTCTGTGCAGGGTAAATACTGTCTGCTTTATTTTTACACTGCAATATAGATATCAGTTTAAAGTACAGCCCCCACCCAAATCTTGGGGGGTCTGTTTCTCTCCCCTCTGCCTGCCTCTCTGTGGAGGACGGGGGAGCAGGACCTGCTCCCCTCCATATGAATGAACCAGGGCCGGGTAAAAAGTATCCATCCCCTCCCCCAGGGCCGTCTTAACATAATCTTGGGCACCCGGGCAAAAAATTCACTGCCCCCCCCCCCCCCCAGTCCAGGAAGGATACAGGGGGAGGCGAGGTGATGCCTGGGCAGCGTGGGGTACAGGCAGCATCCCCTGCACCTGTCCCTCTAATATCCACAGCTGGGGCACCACAGGCCACTGCACGGACCCAGTAGCACAACAGCGATCGCTGGCGGCTGTTAATGCTGCTGTGTCCGGGTCATGTTGCCGGGGATGGGGGACCAGCAGGATGTGCACTCCGCCGGCAGCCAGGAGGAGCAGGACTGGGGAGGAGGATGATGGTGACGGGGGCAAGCCAGGCGGGCGCTACAGCTGGAGCCCCTGTGCCTGCGCACTATGATCGGGCTGCCGGACTTGCAGAGAGTGGGCAGCTTGGAGCAGCGTCCCGAGGGGAGGGTGCTGCGGGCCCCCTCCCCCTACAGTCAGGGCCACAGATGGGTGAGCTGCCACCCTTGTACCTTCTCAGCCCGGGCCAGTCTGGAGCTGTTCCCCTCCCTGATCAGCAGCCTGGCCGATGCGGGCAGCCATAAGGTGCTGAGGAGCACGTGTGTGCCTGGACAGCAAGTCCCTGAAGCCGCTGCTATGCTGCAGGACTGCCCGTCAATGCCGCTGGGAGCTTCGATCAGTATTTGCCGGGGCTGTTACAAGCTGCCGCTGCCCGCAACCTGCCTTCGCAAATGCTCCCTGGGGCAGACAGTGCCATCTTTTCCATTGGGGTGGGCCCCTAGAACAGTTGGGCCCCTGGGCAACTGCCCATTATGCCCAATGGGAAAGACAGCACCGCCCTCCCCCTCTCGACGCCATTTAGTGTACACTACTGTATATAGATTGTAAGTTAGCAAAAAGCACCCTCTCAACATCGTGTCGTTCTGTTATTACCCAGTTTGCTCTATAACTTTTTCTTCCAATTGTATATCAATACGGAATATGCTGCGCTATAATAAACGGACAAAAAATAAATAAACAAACAAAATAAATCTGTGGGCGATTCTGGCTATCGATTTTTACTATATAGTCAAAATCGAATAGAAAGTTAAGTCACAATCGCACAATTTTGGAGAGTCAAGATAGACTTGCCAAATGTGTGTCCATCATTACGCTGTTAATATCATCACAAATCAGTTACATAAATGCGACTATTATTACGGTGCTTTTTGGAAAATGCAATTGATAATCAATGTGCTAATGTTTTCTTTTTTCAAATTTACTGTATATTACTTAATTAATATTGTGCTAATATCAAATCAATTGTCTTTGCACATGATATTTTTTATTAAGTAAAATGTTAAAGGTCTCAAATTATTCACATGCCAGTTTTATTACATTGAGAAACATTTAGGACTTAAAAATTCTCCGTTGCAGCTGTGGGACTTCAAATAACAACAAAAAAAAGGTCCTATGAGAGTTACTGCAAATAAAACCACGCTGGGATGTGTTGAGCTGCAGGTGCACTAAATTGCGGTTACCATGCCTAAAACACGTCTGGAGTTACATTATTTATCTACACAATTTTATGAAAAATATTGCAGGACTCACCACGTTGGGGAGAGGATACAGGCTTGTCGGAGTCGTCGATATGTACTCCAGGAAGGACCTCGGGTGGATAATGGATTCCAGTCTTTCCTCATAGATGCATAATATAACCAAACCCTGGGACCCCCACCTGTCCGAGAGGCCTCCTTCTTCTCCTCCATTTTTTCATTTTTTATGTCATTTAAGCATTATTTAGTTTTGTTTTCTTATGTAAGCTACTTTTCTTTTGAGAGTACTGACTGCATTCACCTCCTGGGTAATGGTGACCCACATTTGCCTTCTACGGCTAGAGTGGTGCGGTGGAAAAACTTGCTCAGAAGACATGGTTAAAGGGGCAGCGTTGCCTGCACCAAAGCACAATCTTTCTTGTGGGAAAAAGGGCAGGTAAAGGGCAGGGCCGGTTTTCCCAATAGGCCCAAGAGGCATGGGCCTATGGGCGGCAGCTGTTGGGGGCTTCAAGGCATTCCCCTCCCCTCACGGGGCACCGGACAGAACGGCCCTGCAGCGGAATTAGTCCGGCTGGCTGTGGTCGTAACACAGCAGGAAGCACTATAGATCCTTCTGTGAGTGGCAACATTTTACTGGGGGGGGGGGGGGGGGGGGGGGGAGCTGCGGTCCTGCAGCCCCTAAGTAATCTCCAAAACTGTTTGTTAGTATTCCTTGGTCAATTTCCAAAAACACAATTGTTGAGTCATACTGCCCCTCTCCCCTTTCTTCACTTTATTTCTCCTGCAGAATGGACAAGTTCTGTACTCTTCTTCATTCTCCAGTGGAGATCACCACTAAAAATGGGAATGTTGTGACTGCGCAAAGTGCACATGGGAGTCGGACACATCGGGTGTTGCGCGTAAGAGAAGCATCTTATATTTGCGACCTATTCTAAGTTGATCATGTGTCCTGCCCACAACAGCTTCAGTTGTATCTTCTGCTCCAAGCATAAAGTAGGTGACCGTTACTGGTGACAACAGCTACTCTTGTGACTGTTTTGTAGAGATGTGCAGGTTCTAATTGACTCTGATTTACTCTGATTTCAAAGCAGGATCTTATTGGCTATCCCTTATCACATGACAGTTGTTGATAGTTGATAGCCAATGAGATCCTGCTTTGAAATCAGAGTAAATCAGAGCCTGCACTTCTCTACTGTTTTGTGCAATCTCGTAGAAGCATGAACTCAGATAATCACAGAAGCCTCACGAGAGCTGCAGATATCTTGAGTTGTGTCCATATAATGGTCCTGATTCTGAGTTGTTCATAAATCAGAAGAGCAAGTAATTATTGAATGACAGCGCATGGGGACTGATTGTAGCGCGCATGCACGAGGGTGAATAGCGACAAAAATTTAGTAAAAGCAATTTAGCCGAAGGGTGACTGACAGGAAGCCGGCGTTAGGGGGTGGACACCTGCTGTTTTCAGGGAGTGTCTTAAAAAATCTGGCATCAGTAGCTGCAGCAGCTCTTTTCAACCCAGAATATACTGCTGTGTGCTGGGCTGCAGTGTGGCCAGGGAGATGCTTAAAGTTATTTTTTTTCTGTGTTTTATTCTAAGGGTGCATGACCACACCTCCCACGAATAGGCCACACACCCCTTAACAGTTCCTTGGCCCAATTAGGCTCTCTACTGCCCCGGGCAGATGATCCTTTTGACAGGTGGATTGTTCAGAATGTTGCATGCAGTATAGTGGAGATTGTCACTTGCTGTTGGCTTCCAAATTCCCTGCCTTCAGCCCCATCTCATAGAGCAGTAATTTTTAACCAGTGTTCCGCCGCCGGTTACCAGGTGTGCCGTGGCTGTTTTACCGTAACTGGCCGCTTCCATGTGCGGCTCCCGCTGCTATCAGTTTCAGCTTCTGCCACCCGCCAGGTATTTGCCTTGCACAGGCCCTGGTTGCTTCCGCAGGATGGCCCGTGACCTGTGGTAACTCATTGGTCACGCACGCACACCACGTCACCTTCTTGCCTGGAGTGCCTACCTCCTCTCCTCCACCCGCCGCTGCTCTTCCACACATCACTGCTCCTTGTCCACACGCCACACAGTCTGTGTTCACCAGGAAGATGCGGGATAAGCGGGCCTCCGTTCGTGTAAAAACATTTCCTTAATTAATTTTCATGAAGGGCCAGCTGCCTGCAAGATATTGCACATTTGTTCATTAATTATGGAATCTTATAATTATATGTTACAATTATATTACAAGTTACATGGGATTATGGCCTCCTATAATAATATTGTTACATTGTAACATATAATATAATTATAGGAGGCCATATCCCCAGTGTGTTTTAGGGCCACATTATCCCCTCAGAGACATTGTTCTTTTCATAGTTCTATACCTAATATAAAATCATGGGCAGTTAAAAAAAACATACTTGTTCCGGTACTAGCCTTTTGAATAGATACAGTGGTCCAAATGTAATAGGGTGAGAGTTTCAGAAAGTGAGAGATTTTGGGAGAGTTTTTCCATTTTTTTTTAAAGCAGCAATCAACTACACTGCAAAACCAGATTGATTTTGCCATGTAATTGATTGCTGCTTTAAAAAAAATGGGAAAACTCTCCCATAATCTCTCACTTTCTGAAACTCTCACCCTATTACATTTGGCCCTGTACCTCTTGTTATCCACATATTGTTGTTTATAAAGTGATCTCTTCTTGTTCTTTATCTATATCCCTACTTTCTATAGACCTACTTTCTTATCATCTTTTCTCTTTCTTATGGTTATGTGACGACAATACTGTATTTGTCCTACTGTGGGAGCCACTGTGTTTGTTTAATTACTGTGGGGCCACTGTGTGTGTGTTTTTTCCCTGTGGGTCCTGATGGTGTGCCTTGGCAATTTTAAAGTCTCGCCGGTGTGCTGCGAGTTGTAAAAGGTTGAAATTCACTGCCATGGAGGATATGTCACAGATAGCCGGTCTGTGAGACACTTCTGCAAACAACCCTTTTCCTTTTCATTATTTTATTTGAATGGGCTATAGTGAGTGCAAACGTGCTATGTACTATGGGACCCGAGGCTTAGAAGGGCTTGAACCCAGGATATAAAGTTGCAAACCAATTTCCCAGATGGTATTGGGTCTGATCCATTACCCAGCCTGAATTGTATGACATAACAATTGCAAGTAGAGGAGTGGGGCGCTACTATGTTTCATAAAAAAAATTAGGGCACTACTATAGGGCATAACCTTAATAACTGCTGCAGAGTGGTGTCTTTCAAGAATCATTAGGATAGTGGTGTAATAATAGCTCCGCAGAACCCGCAGTGGCTTGGAGGCGTTAGTTTGGGCGCCGCAGGGTTTGTAGAAGCTATTTCTGGGGGTTAATGTGGGGTGGGGGGCACCGCCGAATATGTTGCTGCCGGCATGGCACCCTCCCCTGCTCCTTCTCCTCCCCTCCTCACCGCTGCCAACCAGTCCACTGCTGCCCGCCAGGAACAGCAGATCCTCCTGTTAGATTGTCAAATTCAAAATGGCCGACCCTCACAGCAGACAGTGACCTCCTCTTGCATCCTAAATAACGGTCTGCTATAAGACGGCGGCCATTTTGCAAGTGACCTTCAGGATGAGCGCCGGGACCGCGGACAGGAGGATCTGCTAGTCCCGGCTGGCAGCAACGGACCAGTGGAGGTGAGGAGGCGTGGAGGTGGTAGTGGGGGCGCGTCCAATTTGGAGTTACGCCACTGCTTGGGGCCCTTGAAATATGTTCCTGTGGGGCCCCCCTGATTTTTAAAGTTAGTGTGGGAAACTTTTACAAAAGTCCCTTCAGTTTCTTTGTCTCCATCCTCTAAACAAACTTCTACAACACTGGATATGTTTGGTTAGATAACTGAGACAAAGATAGATTTTCTTTTCTCAAGTGTGGCTGTGTGTGTGCTTATTCCATAAACAATACAAAATAGTTAACACATTTATTTACAGGTGCTAAGCACAAACAAATGACCTTCATCACAACTTACAGTATGTGTTGTTGATCACACGTGATGAAGCTTCAAGTCTGAAAAGCAGGACCACGTTTTAATTATTGCAGAAATATACATAACGTCTCCATTCATCTCCCATGCTTCTCTTCTCTTCTCTTTTTTTATGTGTCAGGAAAACAAAGGGATATATGTACAGAAAATGTTCCTGTGCAAACCACATTCCTCTTGTAAAATGTCGCCAGTCATAGTGACATTGGTGAATAACCATAGTAACCCTTAGTGATGTTCAGCATTTTCTGGTCATTAATGAGTGCTTCTGCCACAAAAACACCTCTTCTCAATCTGACTACAAAGTGTTCTCTTCTCATATAATGCCGGAGAAAATAATGAACTTCTACAGCAGTGACTTGGTTTATTCAAAGATGATTTTTGTGTAATGTGCTATTGTCCAATGAAAGATATATGGATGTACCATTCTATTTGAAAGCTGTCCCTGTCTGCCAAACGTTCGCTGTAACCCCTGATTAAAGCGCATAGAGGAAGACGTACAAAGACCATAGATATATACTAGAGCAAAACACCTTAAAATATGACTTTTCCACTTTCTACTGTATATGGCTGCTTGCATAGTTGCAGTATTCTATACAGATACAGAAGGACCTTTAAAAGGGTGTTGAAGTCACACAATAACAAAATGTCTATAGAAAAGGAATCCACTATTCTAACATTTCAGTATCGCTTGTGTTCTCTTTTTTTTTTTTTTAAACGTTATGCGAGGGTCAACCAAAATACCCATCCTTAAAAGGGCATCTTTTATTAGGTTAATTAGAGGAATATGTGTAATACACAGATTGGGTCAAAATCCTAATCAGGCAAAAAAATACAGATGACCTAATTTTCTTTTTTTTTCCAAATTGTCTGAAATGCATTCACTTCGCAGTAATTGAAGAAAATTTGGTACTCTTTACTTAGAAGGGCGCCTATCTCGGCCATCTCGGGCATTGAATGCACTAAAAAATCAGGTGCGATGTGACAGACGAGATGCCCGAGATTTCCCATAGGGAATAATGTTAAATGTCTCAATTGACCCGATTTTCCTGTTCAATGCCTCAATTGACCCAATTTTTCCATAGGAAACAATGTTAAATGGGCCACAGAGGCCAAATAGGCACCCTGAAGTGAATAATGGCCACCCGAATTGTTAACGCCACCCCACGATCAACGTCAACCCGAAGCGTGGCGAGCGCAGCGTGCCCGCGAGGGGCGGCGGTACGCGTCCTACGACCTTTTCATACCCCCACTATCCACGTCGGCGTGGAGTTGAGAATAGAAAGTGTGGCGAGCGCAGCGAGCCACCGAGCCCGAAGCGTGGCGAGCGCAGCGAGCCCCGCGAGGGGACGCGGATACCTTCACAGGTATCCGCGTCCCCTCGCGGGCTTCACAGCTGTCCGCGTACCCTCGCGGGGCTCGCTGCGCTCGCCACGCTTCGGGCTCGGTGGCTCGCTGCGCTCGCCACACTTTCTATTCTCAACTCCACGCCGACGTGGATAGTGGGGGTATGAAAAGGTCGTAGGACGCGTACCGCCGCCCCTCGCGGACTCGCTGCGCTCGCCACGCATCGGGTTGACGTTGATCGTGGGGTGGCGTTAACAATTGTGGGGGCCATTTCACACTTTAGGGTGCCTATTTGGCCTCTGTGGCCCATTTAACATTGTTTCCTATGGAAAAATCGGGTCAATTGAGGCATTGAACAGGAAAATTGGGTCAATTGAGACATTTAACATTGTTCCCTATGGGAAATCTCGGGCATCTCGTCGGTTGATCGCACCCGATTTTTTAGTGCATTCAATGCCCGAGATGCCCGAGATTTTTTACTAACGATGCCCACGATCAAAATCGTGGGCGCCCTTCTAAGTAAAGAGTACCGAAAATTTAGTTAAAATATTATGAATAAAGGAAAGGCTAAAGGATCTCCTTTTTAATTATGGAAAATTCCAAGTATCAAGTATTTAAAAAGTTACTTGTGTCAAATAGTAAATGGTACTGTAAAATGAAAAATGAAACTCACTTAAGGTCATATACTCGCAGGCTGTTGAACAGGTAAACGCTGCCCGCCGCCAATAGGGGGGTGCTGTGGGTACAGCTGTCTTGGGCCCCAGCGCTAACTGGGCAGCTAACTCCCTGACTGCCCCTGCTGCGCAGGCTTCTTCAACTCATGATGCCGGTGGCCAATTACAATGCTGCACTGGCTTTTGAGCCAATCAGAACTCACGTACCGGAGGAGATGGGGTAGCAGGAGCCGTGTTACGGTAAGTCAAGTGAGGAGGGGGGGCCTGGGTCCAGTGGCGTAGCCACTGTGCGGCAGACCCCGCAGTGGCGGGGAGGTGCTTAGTAATGTGGTCGCCGGGTACCTGACCTGCCTTATACTGCTGCTGCGTTCATTGCCAGGAGCCGGGAGCCGAGACCTACTTTGTCTAGCCTCCTCCTAGCTCCTTATGACAAAATGTCCCTCAAAAAATGCCGCCCCCTTACAGCAGACAGTATTTAGGATGCTAGAGGGGGCAGCAGCGGTCTCCTCTAACATCCTTCAAATGGTCTGCTGTAAGGGGGCGGCCATTTTTTGAGGGACATTTTGTTATAAGGACTCGGAGCCCGGAGATCTGTGGTCCCGACTCTCGGCCACGAACGGGGACAGGTAAGACAGAGGGGATACGCCACTGCCCGGGTCCCAGACTGGAAATGAGTCCCAGGCCCCAAAATTCCTGATGGCAGCCCTGCCACAAATCCCCTCTCTGACACATCCCCTCTTCACTGATCATTTAGAGATTTTTCTGCTGTTTGTGAGCGCCTCGGAGACTATGCAAGGCTCCAAAGGTTCCCACATAGAAGCCCTGCACAAGCGCATAAGCAATTGTGAGCATGTACAGGGATTCAGGTGCTCGCAAAGGGGGGAGGGTGTGTGTAGGAGGAATAAAGGGGGCATTCCCATGCGAATGCCCTGCGTTTCCTATCGAACTCCCTGTGCGAGTTCCCTAATCAGAATCACCCCCCTAATACCACCTACACAGTGATCAAGTGTTACCTTGATTTTTGCTTTTCTGCAATTACCACTAAACGCAACGCCCCTTATATAAATGTACAGATCCGGTAATGCGCCATGGCTGCAGAGTAGCCTATTGAAATGGCTCCTTGTATTTCTGGGGATTACCGTACTGCTGAGACAGAAGAAGTGCAGTATCTGGATTATGCGACAAACAGTTGGTTTCTAATTAAATATGACACATATCTGAGGTGTTTTAATAAGCAACATTTCTTAAAAGTTTTCTAGTTTAAAACTAGATCCGTGTTTGTTTTATTTCTAAACAGCCATTTGCGTATTCTGCTCGTTTATAGAACACTCTACCTGGATTAATAATAATTGACAGTTTGCCATGAAATTGTGAAGAAATTAGGAGATAGGACCAAGAAGTCTGTAACTGACGGTAAATGTAAATGGGGAGGAAGGAATTGAAATATAAAAAAAAAGGAATATAAAGAATAAAAGTAAGAACAACATAAATGACGTATGGTAATAAAGGGAGATCTGAATCTATGGGTGGTGCTAATACTAGACCGGCCTAGTAGGTCACCTAGGGTGCCGAGGTTTAGCTGCATGAGTGTCATCATTTATTTTGGTCTCTGCATGCAGTGCCCCCACAGTTACCAACTGGGCCGGTCTGGCCATCTGGTACTTCTTGCAAAAAGGAGAGTAGAACTGAAGGGCCAGTTCGGCCTAAAAGTCAGCCTTGCAGCATCCTAAAATATAGGCCAGCCAAGCAGCTCTGCCTTTCGGCCACGAGTCATGTAAAGATACAGCGGCATTCTGTGAGTTCCTGCTCTGTGAGACTATGCCTCTCCCCTGTGAGATATGAATTATACCAGTGGCGTCAGTGGCATAACTATGAATTGGGCGCCCCCCGCCGTTAATGGGGGGTGCCCCCCTGCCGCACCCCCTGCCCGCAGTCTTACCTGTCTTGCTGGTCCCGTCCCGGCTACCTTGCTGGCTTCATTCTTCTGCTAGTGAGACGGACCAACACAAAATGTCCGCCCCCATACAGCAGACAGTTTCAGAGAACTGTCTGCTATATGGGGTGGACATTTTATTGTGGTCCGTCTCACTAGCAGAAGAATGACCACCAGTGAAGTCAGGTAAGGCTGCGGGCGGCGGATTGGCGGGCGGCAGATGGGCGGATGGGTGGGGGCTAACTATAGCACCACACCCCGGCGCCCACACATGCACAGCACCCCCCGTGGCCGCGGGGGCTGCGGTGCTATAGCTACGCCTCTGAGTGGCGTAACAACAGCGCTGCAGACCCCGCGGTGGCAGGGAATCACCGAGTAAGTGTGGGCGCCGGGGTCTGCGGGGGCTATTGTTACGCTGCCACTACCTGTCTTATCCCGCCACTGCCTCTCACCTACCTGCCTTATCCCACAGCCGCGTCTGTACTCTGTGGCCGGGAGTCGGGACCTCAGATCTACTAGTCTGCGTCCCAGCACTCCTCCTAGCTCCTAATGACAAAATGTCCATCTCAAAATGGCCACCCCCTTACAGCAGACAGTTTTTTAAGATGCTAGCAGCAGCGGGATGCTGGATGAAATCAGACATTTTTTTAAAGGGGCAGTAAGTGCTCCTTGGTTTATTCTTGTAAATGATTTTGGCTGGTAAAAAGTGTCCCTGTGTAGTGTGAGCGCTTTTCCATGCAGTGAAGTGCTTACACATTACTGGTAGCCCCCTGGTTGCACAGCCTAGCTATGAAGCCCCCTCCCCTGCCACAAATGGATCGGCCACGCCTCGGTTTCTGCCCCTGCAACGGTTCTCACCCCAGTTGCAATACTACCACAGTTATAAATAAATCTGTTTGCCTAAACTCCTTATTGGTAGTAGATGCAGACATGGCCGGCACCCCCAACGTTGTATACTGTAATGAGGGCGGATTCCACAAGTTTAAAAAAAAAGCTAATAAAAGTCTGATTTATAATGATGGCGGTGTCTAACGATCTCCCTAGTTGGATTATTTGGCTTGATGATCATTTACAAAGGGGTAATTATCCAAGCAGAACATCGTTCTTGTGTTGCCCACTGTTAAATTAATCTCAATGCACCAAATGGTGCAATACATTTTTACTCTTAAGAAAGCATGTCGAAATTATTATTTTTTTTTTACCATCAGCATAGCAACATTCTTACATTAACTATGCTGTATTATAAATCAATTATGACACATGAGTAAGCTCCTGAGACTAGAATTCCTTGTAGATCATGTATGACCCATTCTGAGAGTAGTGGTCGAAGTGTCATCAAATATATTCTTAGACCTCATACTCTCTCTCATGACAACCAAAATGGTTGTTTTGGAATTCAGAGAACTTAATCGCTGGCAACTGTTGACTGGTATTGAGTGTGAGAGACCATATTTAACCAAAGACACTATGATGTGAGTGTGTAACAGGTGCCAAGGTTACACACATCTTACTTACACGGGGCGATTCCAGGGCTATACATACCACTAACACTAATGACAGATGGATAGATGGGAGACTTATCTTTAAGGTAGATGATATGTTACAAGATGATCCCATTTTAACAACAAGTCACTATGGTAAAATATGTGCCCTTAGGACTTTGGGTTATTTAAAAATCCCCTTTGCCCTACAAAATAATGAATTACTATATGTAGTGCACTGCTCAAGTTATTATAACCAAAATCTAAAATTGATAGGCACAAAGGGATCATTTACAAACGGGAAAAAAGGCAGAATTAGAATTTATGGATAAGATTTGATATAATAGACTAAGGGGGGTTTCAATCCCCGCCGCCTATTTAATACTGTCTTGCCCGACAGCATTGAAGAGGCAGATCGATGGAACGGGCCTGACTTTAAAAGCTGTCGGGCCTGTTTTGCAGATCACAAGCCGCGATCATGGCCGAATCTCGACAACCCATGGCCGTTTACACAGACACGCCCCCTTTTCGCCAGACGGTCAAAACGGTCACGCAAAATGAAAACGGGCCAGGGTCATGGTTGTCGGGCCAGATCGACAGTTGTGGATTGAATACCCCTTCAGATGTGATATTTTATTTGCTTGATGGCATAAATCACTTTTAGACTTGGAGCAGTTACAAACATGTCCGTCCTTACCAGGCGACATGGTTTGTGCATCTCATCTGTCATGAGAAATCCTAATGTTTTTGTGGGAAGCGGTCAAGATCCAAGTGGTTGAAATCCTGACAGTCAGCGGTCAGCATGCAGAACGAATGTGTTCGGGTTAGATTTTGGGTTATGAACTTGTAGGGGATGGGGGTGAAGTGGTGGTGGCTAAGATGGGGTTAGGCTACCGGAGGGTATAGTGACTGTTGGAAGGTGGGTTAGGGTTAAAATACTCACCAAGAACCATCTAGGTATTGAACATACGACACTGCTTACAGCATTGTGACTATTTTGACTGGCTGCATTATTTTTACACTGCAGATTAGATTTCAGTTCAAACACACCTCACCTAATCTAACTCTCTCTGCACATGTTACATCTGCCCCACCTGCAGTGCACATGGGCCCTTATTCTGATCGGTGCGGATTTTTCCGCATGCGGTCGTACCGCCGATGGTTTTCGACTGCGCATGTGCAGAGGTCACTCTGCGCATGTGCAAGCGGTTTCGCCGTACGTATTCTTTAGACGCCGCACAGGGGGCGGAGAGGGGCGTGAAGGGCTACTTAGCCTCATTACCCTATGCATACGCCCCGCGTTTTATGGGCGTTCCCATGCAAACGCAGGGCGTATGCATGGTAATGAAGCCGTGACGCATGTGTAGGGGGCGGGCATCTGACATCGCCGGATGTCAGCTGCCCGCCCCCATACATGATTTCATACGGACAAGTGTCCGTGTGGTCTAGGGTGGCGGGCGCTGGTGGAGCGTGCGGCCCTGCATTCGATGTTCGGCGACCATCGAATGCAGGGGCTGCTCCCAAGATGGAGGAGGCGTATCCCCGTCCACTTTCATGCGGACCGCCACATATCCGCGTACGGACGGAGGTGGCGATCCGTATGGAAGGCGGGGATTCGCCTGCACGGTCCTGGCCGCATATTCTGATCTGGCCGCACAGATCAGAATAAGGGCCATGGTTTTGTCCATTAGAGAAAAAACAAGCTTTGCGATTCCTAATGAATTAGCCAACAACGGTGAGCAATCATCCAGAAATCGGATCATCATTGTATATCATGGGAAGTACCCTGATACATTCAAATATACCAGTGAAACTGACTTAGTAATTTACATTATTATCATAATTGTACTTGTTACATTTAACTATTTGAAAAAAAGTTTCCCAAAGACTGTTACTTAACATTTATAACCATTATGGTGTAAATCTTGCAGTCCAATGGACTTCCTCACATATAAGACTACAGTTTCTACCAGTCCTATAGTTATGCCCTGGAAACTGCCAAACAAACATATTTCCAAACTCGCATTTCTGCTCAATCTTCTAATTTAAAACATATTTCTAATACACTTAAATCATTTTCTCAACCACACCCAAGCCACCAGCCACTATCCATGCACAAGATCTTGCTTCCTACTTCAGGGACAAGATTGACAAGATCTGAGATGAATTGGAATGAATTGGTATGCAGTAATCTGCTCAATTCCCTACCTCAGGGGTGTCCAAACTTTTTGCGACGAGGGCCAGATTTGGTGAAGTGTAAATGTGTGGGGGCCTACCATTCAGCCTGACATTCTTTGAATCATTAATCGCATCAGAATGGTCCCCCACTCTGCCCCCATTCACTCTATGGCCCTTATTCTGATCGGTGCGGATATTCCCGAATTCTTACGGTGCGGTCCGCACGCCACGGTGTGCGGCCGCGTGCGGCCATCGTCCGTAGAAACGCCCACGTGTCCTCCGCATTCGGACGGACTCACTCTTTAAGAACAGGGCGTGTTTACGGACGACATACAAACCATACGTGTGCGGGGGAAACACTCCGATTCTGCACGGTATTACAGAGTATGCACGGGAATCCCGCATCCAAACAGGTGGCAAGCGGTGCTTCCGCACGGAAGCGGTGTATTTACGCCAAACTACCAACTATTATGTCTATTCTGCAATACATCACATGACCCACTTATTCAATTACCTATCCTCATACAAAAATGCTTATTTGGAATTGGAATCAATTAGATGCCAATATATCCTTACAACCATGCCTAACACATGCATTGCACACATTAACCCTTACAGCAATTGAAGTGCAATGGTTTCAATTAAAGCACTGACAAGCGTCCTATTAGTGAGTAATGAGTAAAGGAGTCGATTGTATTGGGTTCAGGTGTTAATGCTTGTAGTCATTAGGCGTTCCGTTCGCCTACCGCAAGACCGAGTGGTTTCCGCAAAGCAATACTTGACTTATGGACACCGCACATTTCTATCGGTTTTGGTCGCGTGCATTCGGAGTGCTATCCGAATGCACGCCCCCCAACATAAGTGTACTCCCCCGTGTCCGCCCATGTTTCCTCCCAGTTTTTCCCACTTTGAAACTACGCCCATGTCTCATTCCGCATGACGCCCATAATACGCCCATATTTCCAGACTGATTGCGGTGCACAGTTTTGTACGGGATTTGCCCGATCAGGTACGGAGTCAATGCGTGGCACATGCGTGTTGCGTTCTCCACGCATGCGCAGACGCCGTAAAGACGCTATCCGAAAGTATGCGGAAAAGTACGCATCAATCAGAATAAGGGCCTATGTCCCCCAGCCTGTCCCTTTACTGTATGTCCCCCAGCCTGCCCCCATTCACTGTATGTCGCCCAGCCTGCCCCTCCTTCACTGTATGTCCCCCATTCACTGTATGTCCCTCACTCTGCACCCATTCACTCTGTCCCCCAGCCTGTTCCCCTTCTCTTAATGTCCATCAGTGCCTCCATTCATTGTATGTCCCCAAGCCTGACCCTGCCTCACTGTATGACTCCCATTCACTGTATGACCCCCATTCACTATGTACCCCACTCTGCCCCCATTCACTGTATGTCCCCCAGCCTGCCACTGCTCCCCCCTTCTCTGAATGGCCATCACTGCCTCCATTCACTGTATGTCCCCAGCCTGACCCTCCTTCACTGTATGTCCCCCTGCCTGCCCCAAGCTTCTGCATTGGCTGGCCACAGCCCCCTCATAAGGCTGGCCACACCCCTTGGCATGGGCTCATACCACTGCATTCACAGTGGGCCCTTAATGCCCAAGTTCAACATTGCATGCAAAGATAAAGTGTGTGCTGTGTGTCAGACCGGTTCTAATGGTTCTGCTGTGCAGAGAAGCCACTACAATTGCACCCATATCACCCCATGTACAAACTAATAACAGCATTGTATATGAGTAATAAGCAAACGTGACTTTAAATATTATTAGTTCTTCCAATAAAGTAGAGTCCTTTGCATTACACTTATGCAGCAAGAAAATGAGCTTTCTCCAAATGTACTCCTTGCTGTCTCCCTGAACCTCTTGCCCCCAAAACCTACTGCCTGCCACAATTGTCTCTGATTGCCTCATTATAGGCACAACCCTGGCAGTGACACAGGAGTACTTAACCGATCATTTCCAGCAGTCAGATGTAGTCATCCGTATGAAAACTAATATATTATTGTCTAAGTTCCCAGCACATGTATTCAGTCATGGAGGTTTGTAGCACAAACCTGTATACTATAGTCGTCCTTTCAAACAAGCATCTCTCTTTTTCTCTGTCTCAGTAGAAAAGGTCATTTAACCTCAATGAATTCAATTTTTGGTGAAGCGTTTTGTAAACACCAGTTAAATGACCCATCTTTATACAGGGATGCTTTATTTTACATATTAATGATTATATTTGTAATCCTTATTATACTTTAAATCAAATATATAGGCTTGTATAGATTGTAAGCTGGCGAGCAGGGCCCTCCTACCTTTTGACTGTCTGTAAATACCCTGTTTGTTGTATCACTGTCTCCTTTTGTAAAGCGCAACGGAATATGCTGCGCTACAGTATATAAGAAACTGTTAATAAATAAATAAAGTGTAATGAAATATGCTGGCGCTATATAAGTAAAAAAGCTTTCACGTCGCAAAGCCGGCTCTGACCTGGGTCTGATCCTTTCACATTAAACCCTTTATACACAAAAGCGACCCGCGGTTAACCCTTCGTATATCCTGGGTTGAATTGCCAAGCTGGTCATCCCCTGCTTTTACACAGCACCTCTAGCAGGAGGCAATAACCCAGGTTTTAGAGGTGATGCCAAAGTGGTAAACTGATGATAATGATGTAATAATAATAATAATAATAATAATAATAATAATAGGCTTAAATGCTCACACGGTAGAGCCATTAATAAAAAATAACAAAATATAACCACAACAAAAATCTAATTAAATGTTCACCGTTATCATAATAAAAGATCTATTTTGAGATGTATTAATTGTTTCTTATATAGCGCAGCATATTCTGTTGCACTTCACAATAGGAGACAGTGATTCAAAAAATTGGGTATTTACAGATGGTCAAAGTTATGAGGGCCCTGCTCGCAAGCTTACAATCTATAAGGAAATAGGCATTGATACACAAGTATAGATATTCTTTATTGCATAAAATCCACCAGAATGCAAACGTTCCTGGTGTGCTGTAAGATACGGTGACCCAGCAGTTTGGCCAGTGGTCAGGAGGATGGAAAATGTGAAAAAGAAAGAGAGAGAATGTGTGTGGACTGTACAGTGGAGATGTGATTAGATAGGACAGAGGATATGGGTGACATTCTATGGGATGCGATTTTGCTTATTTTGCGGTAATTAGACCACAAAATGGCGATATCGCATTTTTCATAGAAATCGCGGTACTTGTTTCCTAGCACGGCCACAATCGTATGGATCGTGTACCTTTAAGTTAAGGTACACGATCCATACGATGGACCCGATTTCCTTTGAAATCAGGTCCATTTTGCCGGCTAGGAGACAATATCGGGGGCATCGCGTCGGTCGGGACCATTAACATTGGTCCCGACGCGACCGACGCGATGCCCCCGATATTTCCATAGGCTTCAATGTTAAAAAATATTTTAACATTGAAATCGTGTCGGGAAAGGTAAAATATCGGGGGCATCGCGTCGGTCGGGACCATTAACATAGGTCCCGACGCGATGCCCCCGATTTTTCCATAGGCTTCAATGTTAAAAGATTTTTTAACATTGAAATCGTGAAAAAATGTGAAAAATGTGAAATGGGCCAATATGACCCATTTCACATTATAGATGTCCCCATCGTCACCCCACGATAGACGCCAACCCGAAGTGTGGCGAGCGCAGCGAGCCCGCGAGGGGCGGCGGTGCGCGTCCTCCGACCTTTTCATTCCCCTACTATCCACGTCGGCGTGGAGTTGAGAATAGAATAGTGTGGCGAGCGCAGCGAGCCACCGAGCCCGAAGCGTGGCGAGCGCAGCGAGCCCCGCGAGGGGACGCGTATAACTTCACAGGTATACGCGTCCCCTCGCGGGGCTCGCTGCGCTCGCCACGCTTCGGGCTCGGTGGCTCGCTGCGCTCGCCACACTATTCTATTCTCAACTCCACGCCGACGTGGATAGTAGGGGAATGAAAAGGTCGGAGGACGCGCACCGCCGCCCCTCGCGGGCTCGCTACGCTCGCCACGCTTCGGGATGGTGTCTATCGTGGGATGGGGTGTACGCCGTGAAATTTGGGGGGGTTGGGGATATTTTACATTGAATCCAATGTAAAATCGGGTCCCAGGGACCCGATTTACATTTCATTCAATGAAAAAATCGGGTCGAAAATCGGTCGGTCGCGTCGATCGCATTGCATGCGACCAAATCGCATGCGATGCGATCGACCCGATTTTTCCGACACGACCACCCCGATGTAAATCGGTGTGGCCGTGCTAGGAGACAAGTACCGAAATCGCAAATTTAATGTGATGCGCTAAGGGACTGAAATCGCATATTATGTGCGTTAAGGTATGCTGATAAAAATTGCGAGATTAATTCGCATTTTTATCGCATCCAGATGTTTTTGTATAGAAAAGTATACAAGTAGCTTATTTAATGCAATGCGCATTTGCACATCGCATTAATTAGGTGCCTAATTTTCCCACTTATTTCAGACCAGGGTCTGTTTTGCGAATTAGCCAGAACCCTGCACAGATCGCAATGTTCTGTGCAGGGTTCTGCTGTAAAAAATAAAATAAAGGGTTAAAATAAAAAAAAAAACGAGCGCGGGGTCCCCCACCCGAGTATAACCAGCCACGGGCTCACTGAGCCGGTGCTGGTGACATAAAATCAGGGTCCCCGACAAATCGGGGTCCCCTTGATTTCATGAAACCAGCACCAGGCTCAAGGTCCGGCGCTGGTTCCCAAAATACGGGGGACAAAGTGACTAGGGGTCCCCCGTATTTTAAGAACCAGCACCGGACACAACCAGCCAGCAGGGTAATGCCACAGCCGGGGGAAACTCATTATATAAGCTCCCGCGGCCAAAGCATTAACCCCCTGGCTAGTCAGCATGGGCAGGGGTCCTGGGGAAGTGGGGACCCCCCCAATGTATGGGTCCCCCCCCTCCAGGACTTACCAGCCCATGCTGATAGTCCGGGGCTGTCCCCGATGCCCCTGGCCGGTGGGCATCGGGCTGATGGCTTGTGTACAAAAAAGAAGTACAACTATTGTTTTATACTGGCGAACTATGAGTCCCAGCAAGCCTACCCCGCATGCTGGGACTTGGAGAACCACAAGTCCCAGCATGCGGGGCATTAAAGGGCCCGCTGGCACTTGTAGTTCAGCAGTACAAAAAATAGTTAACAAAATCACACTGACACACTGTAAAATAAAAGTTTAATACATACAAAACACACACACACACTGATACTTACCTACCTTGAGCCCGTAGGTCAGTCCCTGGGTCCTGGGTCCGGGATTCGGGGCTCCAGGGCAGAAGAGTCCGGTTCCGGGGCCTTGGTCCTGGTTCTGGGGCTGGTCCTGGGGTTCCGGGGCTCCTGGGCTGCAGAATCCGGGGTCCGGGTTCCGAGGTAGTCCCCAGGGGTACCTAAGGAAGCAAATCCAACTCACCTGGTCCCCGGCGACGACCTCGGAATCCTCTCCGGTGACAGCGCTGGTCCCATCTGCTACCCGGCTCGCAGGACTTTGACAGGCGCTGAGATGTTTCCTCCTCAGCGTCTCTGCACAGAATGATTTCTTGGCCAATCAGGAGCCGAGAAAGTCGGCTCCTGATTGGCCAGAAATCATTCTAACTAGAGACGCCGAGGAAGAAACATCTCTGCTCTAGATGCGCTGAGATGTTACTTCCTCGGCGTCTGTATTCAGAATGATTTCTGGCCAATCAGGAGCCGACTTTCTCGGCTCCTGATTGGCCAAGAAATCATTCTGTGCAGAGACACCGAGGAGGAAACATCTCAGCGCCTGTCAAAGTCCTGCGAGCCGGGTAGCAGATGGGACCAGCGCTGTCACCGGAGAGGATTCCGAGGTCGTCGCCGGGGACCAGGTGAGTTGGATTTGCTTCCTTAGGTACCCCTGGGGACTACCTCGGAACCCGGACCCCGGATTCTGCAGCCCAGGAGCCCCGGAACCCCAGGACCAGCCCCGGAACCAGGACCAAGGCCCCGGAACCGGACTCTTCTGCCCTGGAGCCCCGAATCCCGGACCCAGGACCCAGGGACCGACCTACGGGCTCAAGGTAGGTAAGTATCAGTGTGTGTGTGTTTTGTATGTATTAAACTTTTATTTTACAGTGTGTCAGTGTGATTTTGTTAACTATTTTTTGTACTGCTGAACTACAAGTGCCAGCGGGCCCTTTAATGCCCCGCATGCTTGGACTTGTGGTTCTCCAAGTCCCAGCATGCGGGGTAGGCTTGCTGGGACTCATAGTTTGCCAGTATAAAACAATAGTTGTACTTCTTTTTTTTACACAAGCCATCAGCCCGATGCCCACCACCCAGGGGCATCAGGGACAGCCCCGGACTATCAGCATGGGCTGGTAAGTCCTGGAGGGGGGGAGCCCTTCATTGGGGGGGTCCCCACTTCCCCAGGACCCCTGCCCATGCTGACTAGCCAGGGGGTTAATGCTTTGGCCGCGGGAGCTTATATAATAAGTTTCCCCCGGCTGTGGCATTACCCTGCTGGCTGGTTGTGTCCGGTGCTGGTTCTTAAAATACGGGGGACCCCTAGTCACTTTGTCCCTCGTATTTTGGGAACCAGCGCCGGACCTTGAGCCTGGTGCTGGTTTCATGAAATCAAGGGGACCCCTATTTGTCGGGGACCCTGATTTTATGTCACCAGCACCGGCTCAGTGAGCCCGGGGCTGGTTATACTCGGGCGGGGGACCCCGCGCTCGGTTTTTTTTTTACACTTTGCGCTGTCCTGCAAATGTGCGATTTTCAGACAAGAAAATCGCACATTTTCAGGACTAAATAGAGCGCACCACTTCGCCGCAAATCGCCCCTCTTCGCACTTTTCAGCCTCCAATGCGCATCACTTTAAATAATCGAATTTTGGCTGAAAAGTGCAAATTAGAAAAAGGCGATTTGCGGCGATGTGGTGCGCGAATAAAACATGCGCATTTAGCGCAAACCATAGAATCTCACCCTATGTGTGGACTGCACAGTGGGGATGTGATTAGATAGGAACGGTATATGCAGGTTAAGTGGCTGGTTCTGGAATTTGATAGGCTGCCGTTTTGTATGCATTTGTGCAGTCCAGCAATAACTTACATATGTCTTACTATTGATTTGCAATTCTGAGTTGAATCATGTATTATACTAAAGATGTTAGAACTATTCATCACAGTAATGAATTCAATTAAATTTAAGTTTAAATTTTACTTTTTAAATTTGAAGTGCTGTTTCAAAAAATAAAAAGGAAAAAGGAAAAAACATACAATTATATTTTTTCTATTTGTTCCAGATAAATTGGCTACATTTTGTATTATTTAGATTTTTTTTGTTGCTTTATTTGAATAGCAAATATGATCCTATTTGAGTTAGTTTAACATTTCAATTTGTTCTTTGTTTTGAAAAAAAAAAACATTTTAGCGTAAACATACTCGGACACAACAAAACCAGCTGCAACATGTTCAAAACTGTTTGTCTAATTATTTTTTTTATATGTACGTATTGTGAACAACTTTTAAACAATTTAGAGCATATTTAGTTGTTAAATTATAATCTTGTTTCAGTTCAGATTTTCTACTGATGACAAAGATGGGATCCAAAAGAGACTGATCATAATTTGGAAAGAAGACAGATCTCTGTATGTAGGTTCGCTTCTTAAAAAAAAAAAAAAAGAAAGAGGGTTTATTGTATTTATTTATTTATTTATTAACGGTTTCTTATGTAGGGCAGCATATTCCGCTGCGCTTTACAAAGGAGACAGTGATACAACACACAGGGAATTTAGAGACAGTCAAAATGTAGGAGGGCCCTGCTCGCAAGCTTACATTCTATAGGGAAATAGGCATTGATACATAAGGATAGATACTGTATTCTTTATTGCATCGATTCCACCAGAATGCAAGGTTCTATGACTGGTTCTGGAAATTGATAAGCTTGCCTGAAGAGATGAGTTTTTAGGGAACGCTCATAGGTTTGGAGACTGGCATAATGCATGCTTATCAACTATTAGGTGGTGGCTGTGAAGATTGGACCACCCAAATATTTTTTGTGGCCCCTACCGCAATGTGACATGACCAGATAAGAAATATACAGATTCTGTCGGATGATAATAATAACCAAATGAAAAGGAGGCAGATGACATCCAAACCGAGATAAAATATTTGGTAACATAATGATTACACAATTTGACAGCTTGAGCCATCTTCAAGAAGCTACAAAGATAAGGGCAAAATGTAGAACACATCTTCAGAATCACTTGTTATAACAAAAGGAATCAGACGGAAATTCGATTGGAAAGTGAGAGTGGATCCTCATCCATATTTTCTATGCATCTAAGATGGCCCTATGATGTCCTTAAGAGACATACGGTATATGTTTGTGGAGTGTGCAGTAAAAGCAAGCAAAACTGTTCAGTGAATATATGGCATTACTTTCAATTGAGCAGTATAAATTCTGATGGCAATGGTGTTTGCACCTAAGGATTCTGTGGAATTTCAGACAAGACCTCTAGCAAAAATGGTTCATCCAGCTCCTGGCATACACTTAGAATGGTCAGGACAAAACAAAAGACAGACTATGCAAAAAGCAGGAGCTTGTTGCAGGTGTGAAAAGGTTTTTTTTTTTCATACCCCTTCAAGCTGCCACTGTAGACATGCCTGTAAAGGGCCGTATTTAGGCAGTCTGCCAAAGTAACAGAAGAGGTGATGCTCAATTCAAACAAAATTGTTCTAGTGTGTATGATGTTGACAATGCTAGCAGGGGCACAGATGATCAGAGTGGTGTTGCAAGCCTTGAAATATGTTACAACAATGGTGGAGGTACATCTGTCATTTTTCTGACACCTGAAGAATCTGAAAATCATTATCGATGGGACTAGATAATAGAAGGAACATTATTAAAAGTATCTTTGCAGTAGAAGTGTCCTCTTTACCTTTTTTTCTTTGTTTGCACCATTTTCTGCCAACTATCCTGCGACATTTTCAATCTCATGACCTGCCCCCTGGCGAAAGTATTCAGATGTTATAGGCAGACGAAACGGAGATGTTTCAACTGCACTCTCAGAAATGTTGCATCTGTCTACCGTGAAAAAAATCCTTACTTGAGACTTTCTCATATGGACAGCTGTCTGTGAGCTGTCATATGTAAAATTTACATTTTGCCTCAAAACAGTAATGGTCCTGTTTATCGTTAATGGTAGTGGGGTTCTGAGAGAAATGATTTTCGAACGACACATATCACAGCTGTAAAAAAAATATTTATTGTCAATTTATCAAGATACTCTTCCTGGAAAAGTGGGTCCCATAAAAGCCCATCCTGGTGAATATCACTGCTGGATTCATACCTTGCTTATCTTTTGTACATGCATGTAGAGCTGTTAGTAGACAATGGGCGGTATTCAATGTGAATACCGGAGACGTGCAGCGAATCCTGTTTAGGATTCGCTGCACATTCGCCACTACTCGCTGCGTTCCGGAGCCTCGCCGGCTCCGGTATTCAACGAGTCAGGGGCTCGCTGCCCCTGACTGGCGAATTTGAGCTCCTGCGGCGGACGCCGCAGGGAGCCTGAGGACGGTGGCAGGCAGGGAGATGGAAGTCTTCCTGCCTGCCCCAGAACATTTGTGGGGGGAGGTGGGCCCCCCGGGTGCCAGGCAGCACAGGCTGCCCCCCGGGGGTGCCAGCAGGGGACCGGGTATATTCACTACACCCGATCATGCATATGTAATGATCGGGTGAAGTGAATATATGAATATGTAATGAGCGGCTCGGCTCCGGCCCCCTGCTGGCTGGTCTGTGTAAAAAATATATATATATATATTTTTTAAATTAAATATATATTCATGTGCTTACAGCACATGAATAAAAATAGCATGCCCCTCTTCAGAATAAAATTCCTGATTTTTTTACACCAATTGTAAAAAACAAAACACTTTATTTTAAAAGTTCACCTTCCACTTCACCATAAAAAGATAGCAATTGCTACTCGGTGAATCATGGCGAAAAAAACCTTGAAATGTATTCGCCATCTGGTCATTGAATAGGGTGATTCACCGTTTTAGGCAGAAATTCACCTTGCAGCACAAAATCGCCATAAAAACCTGGCGAATCAGCCTCATTGAATACCGCCCAATGTAGTACCCACAAAGGGTCTGTAACTGATAGGATAGGGGGACAAATACAAATAATGGGGGGTGTTAGAGACCTATAAAAAAGGAAGCAGGTGCATGTTAATAATGGGAAGGTGGCAAATGTACACTTAGGGAGAAGTTGATAAACATACCATGTTGGTGATAGGGACACAGAGGAGAAAGAAAGCATGAAAAGGTGAAAGATTCAGATATACAAAAAGGAAGAAGAGGCACATATGGGGAGATGAGGCAGAGGTACAGATGGGGAGATGAGGCAGAGGTATACATGGGGAGATGAGGCAGAGGTACACATGGGGAGATGAGGCAGAGGTACACATGGGGAGATGAGGCAGAGGCACATATGGGAAACAGAGTCAGAGTCACTGATAGGGAGATGAGGCAGAAGCACACATGGGGAGATGGGGCACAGGCACACTTGGGTAGATGGGGCAGAGGCACACATGGGGAGATGAGGCAGCGGTAGAAATGGGGAGAGTGGGCAGTGGTATACATGAGGAGATGGGGCTGAGGCACACAAGGGGTGATGGGGCAGAGGTACACCTGGGAAGATGGGTCTGAAACACAGAAGGGGAGATGGAGAAGAGGCCCACATGGGGAGATGGGGATGAGGCCCACATGAGGAGATGGGGCAGAGGTACACATGGGGAGATGGGGATGAGGCCCACATGGGGAGATGGGGCAGAGGTACACTTAGGGTGATAGGGCAGAGGCACATAGTTGGAGATGGAGCAGAGACATACAAGGGGTGATAGGGCAGAGGCACATATGGGGAGATGGGGCAGTGGTACAAATAGGGAGAGTGGGCAGCTGTACACATGAGGAGATAGGGCAGAGGCACACATGGGGAGATGGGGATGAGGCACACATAGGGAGATGGGGCAGATGCCCATAGTTGGAGATGGGGCAGAGGCCCACAAGGGGAGATGGGGCAGCTGTACAAATGGGGAGAGTAGGCAGCGGTACACATGAGGAGATGGGGCAGAGGCACACATGTGAGGTGCACCAAATCACATATTGGGAAGGGGATCAAAGTCCTACAGGGCTAGGGGGCAGAGGCAAACATGGGGTGATAGGGCAAAGGCACAAATGTGGAGATGGGGCAGCAGTACACATGAGGAGATGGGGCAGAAGCACACATGGGGAGATGGGGAAGAGGCACACATGGGGAGATGGGGAAGAGGCACACATGGTGAGGTGGGCCAAATCACATATTGGGAAGGGAATAAAAGGCATACAGGGCTGCCCCAGAGGCAAACAAGAAGAGTGAGCCTAAATGAGGAGGATTAATGACCTCAAATTGCTTCTGATTCACAGTCTACCTGTATTTATATCTGCAGCTCCCATGTCAGCCTGAGGGCTTTACCCCCATGATGGGGGCCATGCAGTGGTCGGATCTAGTGGAAGGCTGGCAGGGCTACAATGTAGGGTGCGCCAATCTGAAGGTGCAGCAGCAGTTACCCTGCCAGCACCTGCGCTGCTTGTTTACCCCCAGGCACTAGGACCCACCAGCTGTCCGTGGTAATGTTGATTTCATTAGCTGGCTTCTATTAACTGAAATCAATTGAAGGTTGAAACAGGAAGGAAGGAGCAAGAAGTAGAACCTTAAAAGTTGAGACTGAGGTATTAGTGCACTTCATTTCTGTACTACTCCCTGATCCTTCCTCGCTCACCACTACCTCTCTGCACCTCCCACTGACTCCTCCTTACAACCCACTACCTTTCTGCACCTCCCACTGACTCCTCCTTACAACCCACTACCTCTCTGCACCTCCCACTGACTCCTCCTTACAACCCACTACCTCTCTGCACCTCCCACTGACTCCTCCTTACAACCCACTACCTCTCTGCACCTCCCACTGACTCCTCCTTACAACCCACTACCTCTCTGCACCTCCCACTGACTCCTCCTTACAACCCACTACCTCTCTGCACCTCCCACTGACTCCTCCTTACAACCCACTACCTTTCTGCACCTCCCACTGACTCCTCCTTGCAACCCACTACCTCTCTGCTCCTCCCACTGACTCCTCCTTACAACCCACTACCTCTCTGCACCTCCCACTGACTCCTCCTTACAACCCACTACCTCTCTGCACCTCCCACTGACTCCTCCTTACAACCCACTACCTCTCTGCACCTCCCACTGACTCCTCCTTACAACCCACTACCTCTCTGCACCTCCCACTGACTCCTCCTTACAACCCACTACCTCTCTGCACCTCCCACTGACTCCTCCTTACAACTCACTACCTCTCTGCACCTCCCACTGACTCCTCCTTACAACCCACTACCTCTCTGCACCTCCCACTGACTCCTCCTTACAACTCACTACCTCTCTGCACCTCCCACTGACTCCTCCTTACAACCCACTACCTCTCTGCACCTCCCACTGACTCCTCCTTAGAACCCACTAACTCTCTGCACCTCCCACTGACTCCTCCTTACAACCCACTACCTCTCTGCACCTTCCACTGACTCCTCCTTACAA
This sequence comes from Crinia signifera, assembly GCF_055691185.1. NCBI lineage: Eukaryota > Metazoa > Chordata > Amphibia > Anura > Myobatrachidae > Crinia > Crinia signifera. The sequence continues at coordinate 8,722,119 of NC_139225.1, read as the reverse complement.
CCCACTACCTCTCTGCACCTCCCACTGACTCCTCCTTACAACCCACTACCTCTCTGCACCTCCCACTGACTCCTCCTTACAACCCACTACCTCTCTGCACCTCCCACTGACTCCTCCTTACAACCCACTACCTCTCTGCACCTCCCACTGACTCCTCCTTACAACCCACTACCTCTCTGCACCTCCCACTGACTCCTCCTTACAACCCACTACCTCTCTGCACCTCCCACTGACTCCTCCTTACAACCCACTACCTCTCTGCACCTCCCACTGACTCCTCCTTACAACCCACTACCTCTCTGCACCTTCCACTGACTCCTCCTTACAACCCACTACCTCTCTGCACCTCCCACTGACTCCTCCTTACAACCCACTACCTCTCTGCACCTCCCACTGACTCCTCCTTACAACCCACTACCTCTCTGCACCTCCCACTGACTCCTCCTTACAACCCACTACCTTTCTGCACCTCCCACTGACTCCTCCTTACAACCCACTACCTCTCTGCACCTCCCACTGACTCCTCCTTACAACCCACTACCTCTCTGCACCTCCCACTGACTCCTCCTTACAACCCACTACCTCTCTGCATTATCCTCTGACCCCTCCTTTAATTACCATTACCCCTCTTCAGTACTCCCACCCCCTAACCCCACCCCTAAAACAATATTATCTCTCTGAGCTAATCTCTGTTATACGAGAGTTCTATTAAAGATGTAATGTTGCCCATAGCAACCAAGCAGTATCTACTTCTTATTTATAGATGATAGATAGAATCTGATTGGTTGCTATGGGCAACATCCCACCTTAAAGAGAACCCCCATCTTAGTATACAAACCCTAGCGAGTTTGTTTTTTTGTTCCTTTTAATTTCATTATCTTCAAATACCATATACCAACTAATCAAATTCAATATCATTTATCTAGAATCTGATTGGTTGCTATGGACAACCAGGGCCGGATTATAATGGAGGCACAAGGGGTCAGTGCCCCTGGGCCCCCCACTAGCTAGGGGCCCCTTGTGGTTGGCATGTAAAGGTTTTGCGCATGAGGGTGGGGTAGTGCTGCAGCTTCACCTATCTGCCAATGTGACAATGATTAATGGTGCTGAGCATCGGGAGCCAAGGCACACTGACTGCACAAGTGTGCAGTGCAGTACTGGGAGTTGACTAAGTCCCATGACACTTTAAACCAGGGGGCAGAGGCTGATAGGTTTGTGCTGAGCTCTAATTGGTGGAGCTCATTACATGCCCATGGAGAACAGCAGCAGCAGCTTAGTCATGGGAGGGTTTTTTTTATCAGAGGCAGCACTAGGGCTGTGAGGTCTCCTACAGAGTAAGGTGCAGATAAACAAACACAGGCTTTTCATATGGTATGTATTTATATGTATGTGTGTGTGTGTGTGTGTGTATATATGTATATATATATATATATATATATATATATATATGTGTATATATATGCAGTTACCCATTGACCAAGTTTATACTGCCTTTACTCTGTGTTTTGACAGTGTAATATTCTCCCATGCAGTGTGCGGCCAGTGCAAGGGGGCCCCCCTGGCTAAAGTACCCCGGGCCCCCTGAAGGCTTAATCTGGCAACATCTCTCAGTTCTAAAACCTCACACTTTAGTAAATTTACTGCATAGAATCACCACTGATTCTGCAAAATGTATATAAACATCAGTGTCTAGTCTACAGGGTCTGTCCGGAAAGTAATGAGACTAAATCCGGATTTTTATTATTGAACTTTCAGATAACCAGGGTTAATAATGGTCAAAATATGACCCTTGAGGATCGATACACCACTGCCAGCGTGTCTTCCAAGCTTGGTACGCCTCCTGGAAGGCATTAACTGGAACATCCTTAAGTGCCCTTGTCACGGCCATTTCCGCTTTGTCTGTGGTCTGAAAACGGTGTCCTTTTAGGCTGCATTTGATCCAGGGGAACAAAAAGAAGTTCCGGTCTCTAGATGAGCATGGATGTGCACTTTGATTTGCTCATTCGGCCCTTAATGGGTCGAGGGGAAGATGGCCTATGCCACTCTTCTCTTTGCCTTTTGATCTCCAGATTGTATGATCCAATTTTTGTCACCCGTTATCACTCTGTAAAAAAAATTAGACTCACCTTGTACACGCTCCAAAAGTTTGCAGGAAATTGACACATGCTTGCCTTTTTTTATCATGAGTCAAAACCTTGGGAACCAATCAGGCACACACCTTTGACATTGCTAATATGTTTGTCACAATCTCTTGCAAAATAGTCCCAACCTTTCTGCTACCACTCTAACGCTCAAATGACAGTCAGTGTTCAAAACATCATGGACTGTCCACATTTTGCTCATTTCAGCTTTTTGAAGGACGTCCAGAGCGTGGTTCATCCTTAACGTCTTCTCTGCCTTCCTTGAAGAATTTAAACCAGCTGTAAACTTGCGCATCAGAAAAAGATTCCTCCCCAAAGCCTATTGAAGCCTGGCAAGCATCTTGGTACCCGATTTCCCTAGTTTAACACAAAACTTGATCGCATATCATTGCTCGATGGTATGCTCTATCTTGATCCTTGACCGAAGTAAAAAAGGTCACTTCATTTACAGCTCGATACGTACACTATAAAGGCTCACAGGCAACTGCAACCAACAGGAATGTGTAGCTGAGACACACCTTCACCCAACCCACACTACAGCGCCGCCATGCACCTGTTCTACGTGGTGTGAAAAAGTCTCATTACTTGTGTACACTAGTTCAAAGGGTATCGCTTCCAATATCATATCGGTTGCACATTGTTTAGTGCAGTGATGGCTAACCTTGACACTCCAGCTGTTGTTGAACTAGACTTCCCAGCATGCCCTGCTACAGTTTTTACTATTTGACCATGCTAAAACTGATGCAGGGCATGCTGGGATGTGTAGGTCAACAACAGCTGGAGTGTCAAGGTTAGCCATCATTGGTTTAGTGTGTACCCAGCTATAGTGGTAAACTTTTAGTTTATTATTCTTTTCTGACAAAAACATACTTTTGCTGTTGTTTATTGATATTGTACTGGCATATAATGCAGTGCTAAACTGATATTTTCCATAAACATTTGTCAGTTTTTGACAAAATGTCGTTATACTACTGGTACCACATAAGGATACGCATTGTCATGGTGGCTATCTTAATCTGTGGTGTTAACCTAAATGAGTTCAGCAAAGTCATCATAAGATTTGGAATTTGAGAAAAAATCCTTAATTAGAGCTAATTAAATGCAAACATTTTTAATATAATTTCGTCACTTTACAAATGATCAATATTTAGTTGAAACTTGAATGGACATTCTGTCATACCAAAACCATTTACACCAAAAAATAATTAGATCTAATTTTTTGATGTATCTTTTTTGGTATTCCCTTGCTCACACAAAAGATTTAGAATGTCAAGACCTACACATCTTTAATACTGAGAACAATCATTATCCCATTTGAACTTTTCTTCTGTAGATTTCAGTGTCTCAAATATATCTTAATATAATGTTTCCTTTATATGTTTTAAGATGAATTAATAAAAAAAAAGGATGAGACTTGAAGGAGGGAGCAAATGAGAAAGAAGAAAAACCTTTTTTTGACAATTTATTTTAAGTAGTTAGTATATCAAACATTTTAAATTATTTCTCACCAGCGGGTCTACGGAGTTTATTCTGGTGCATACTCCTCGTTACCAGTGCCACTGCCGTGTGATGTCCTACAGTGTTCTATACTATCTACCATGCTTTTTGAAGTATACATGCTACCACTTGGTGAAATAATCAGATGCCATGGCCTGGTCTCCCACTGGCATACAGATGATACACAAACTGTACCTGTCCTAGGAACATAGTAACATAGTAATGACGGTTGAAAAAAGACAAGTCCATCGAGTTCAACCTATTTGTCTTGTAACTACTGACTTGAGTAAGTTTTTATTTAAATTCATTAACAGTAGTTACTGTAACCACCCCACCGGCAATGAGTTCCAGAATGTTACTGCTCTAATGGTGAAGAATCCTCCTCTTAATTCAGTTCGGAATTTATTTTCCTCGAGCCTCAGTACATGACCGCGTGTCCTAAGTATAGGCCTGTTAGTGACCAATCATCTCCCAGTTCCATATGATTCCCAGTCCTGTATGTGAACATACTAATCATATCACCTCAACCTCGTTTCTCCAGTGAAAACTGTCCATTTCTCTAGGTATTGACAAAACAATAACATCCATGAACGGTGTCTACCTGTGCTCCAGGAGTGGATAAGTGCCAGTTGGCTACCACTGAAACCTGATAAAACAGAGGTCCTTATGATAAGTCCCAGGACAAGACTGCAGCATAGCCAACCAACAGGACTTAGGTTTTGAGGTTCAGAACGAAAAAACACTGAACATGTGCGGAATCTTGGTGTTGGTCCTATATAGTGGCTTGATACTCAAACATCAGGTATCAGCCACAATCAAATCCTCATTCTTTCTTTAGCGGAACATAGCCAAAATGAAGCAATTAATTCCCTCCCTCAGAAGCTACGACTAAATCATACATGCATACATATATCATCATACCATTCTCTACTCCCTTCACTGGCTACTTTTAAGATTTTTAATAATTTTCAAGATTGGCTTACTATCTTCTATAGCCCTTCATAGCCAAGGCCCAAAGTACCTGAAGCAGCTTCTGATTCCTTAGTGCCCCTCTCGATTACTGCGATGTGTAGATGATGAACTATTACCAGGACCTAGACTCTCCCTGAACTCCTCTAGGGGTTGAACTTTCAGCTCTGACTTTATGGAACTGCCTCCTCCACACCGTTCGCGAAGCCCCCACTTTAGAGAAGGGTTTTCACTTTCCTGCTCAGGCATCCACATTTATAAAAGATCTCTTGGCTGCCTCTTCATGCATTATACCTGTACCATATGTGTGAGTGTAAAACATCTACCCAAATGTTTTCTATTAACATTACACCTTTTAGTAGATTGGTAATTATTTCTATATTTAAATTTTAATATTGCTTTGGTTTCCTTTCTTGAAATTTCTATGGTATGCATTTCGTAAAAAAAAAAATCTTATATAAAAATATATTTTCCCTCACATTCCTCTACTTTTGAATTAGTCAGGGCCGGATTTGTCACTAGGCACGGGCCTAGGGGCGGCACCTGTTGTGGGCGACAGCTAATGGCATTACTACCGAGGTGACATCAGAGGTCGCTGGTGCCCCCCCCCCCCTGCCCGCCGGAGACACTCTCCCCCCCCATCTGCCGGAGATGCAGAGCTTTCCCCTGTGCGTCAGAGACACTCCCCCGCCTACTGGAGACGCAGCACTCACCCCTGCCCAGCGGAGATGCTCTTCCCCTCCCTGGCGTAGACACAGCACTTCCCCCTACCCACTGGAGACACTCCCCCCTGCCTTCCTGAGATGCAGCACTCACCCCTGCCCAGCGGAGATGCTCTCCCCCTCCCCGACGTAGAAACGGCACTCCCCCCTACCCACTGGAGACACTACCCCCGGCCTTCCGGAGATGCAGCACTCACCCCTGCCTGGCGGTGACACTCTCCCCCTCCCCAGCAGAAAGGCAGCACTCCTCCCTGCGTGCCAGATAGGATCCCCCCTGCACCCATCTCCCCTGTAGGTCGTCTGCGGACCCGCTGCTCATCCAGGGGCACCCACAGGGCAGAGTAGCAGGTACTGTTCCTGTGTGGAGGGAGGACGGGGGTGTCAGGCCTCTGGTGTGTGAGTGTATGTCAGTGTGCCCCTATACCCTGTTTAGGATATGTGTGTGTGTATATGTCATTGTGCCCCTGTACAAAAATGTTGTGCCTAGGGGCAGCATGAACCATAAATCCAGCCCTCAACAAATGTTGGCCATTGTCAATTAACTGTATTTACTTAATTGAATTAGTGAAATTAATCAAATATACAAAGTATTATGCAATTGCTCTGCCAATGCTTTTGTATTTGTGAAGACAATGGTTGACAAAGAATTTGGGATATAATGGCCACACTCCACATATCTCTGAAGAGTCACCCAAGACTTCCAATGCCTCACTTCATTCTTAATACATTTTCTAAGCAATTGAAATATTCCATAGCATCATCATATGTCCACATATCATAGTTAATGTCTCTGCCATTTTAATTAGATTGAAATAGCTGTCACCTATGCCTGTCCGCATAACATATGCAATTATACATAATGAAGTGTGAGAAAAAAAATAAGGTTACATTAATAAAATTATTAATAAGGAAAGAATTGAGTCCACCAGTAACTTTACGCAACAAAGTAAATAACTGATAATTATAATATGTTAGTAATACCGTTGGAAATAATTTTAATAATAAAAGATCAAAGATTACAAGATTACGATAAAATGCAGATAAAATACCCATATGGAGAAAACAACAAACACTTGTCTGGTGCTAATTATCTAAATAGTGCCAGGACCTTACAGCTAATAATAAAGACAGCTGGGAAAAATACATACATGGATACCAGTCTTACAATTAGCAGCAGAATATAGGCAGATTTCGATGACCAGTAATAGCAAATAATAAATCAAATGTGTATAAAATGTAATCAAATAAATACTTTCAAACATAATATAATAAGATAAATGTATTGATAATATCTAATTAATTGAATTATATAACAGCAAAAGACCTGCCCTATGGCCATCCTGCCACACTTCCTTTACCCAACCACCTCCCCGCTCCGTGCTCACCCCGTATCCACAGAAAGGTCCTTTCTCCATGCAGGCAGCACATTGGGCTTGTGAAAAATTAATGGACCTGGCTGCTATGCTGGGAACCTTCTCTTAGCATTAGTATGCTGCAACCACCCATTATGAGTCATCTCTTCTTCATGAAGCAGAAGAAGACCATATACAATTTCTGTTGACATTTCATGTTTGTAGATAATTCAATCTTTTTGACTTTTTTGTATCGAAGAGTAGAATTGTCAATGTTTTTAAATAACCCAATGCATTCCATCTATTAACGGGTCTTCAGGGGTACATACATCGACTTCAAAAGTATATGGCCAAAGCTAATAATACAGGCCAAAGAGACTGGTCTACGGTCAATGTATCATATGCCTCAAAAATGTTGTTTAATTTGACCAATTAATGAATAATGGCAATGTAGTGGACAGTCGCAGTAACAATCACATCTACTGGTTCATTTTAGAAAAGATCCTTAGGGAGACATCTCCCTCAAGGCTGAATTCAGACAGCCTTCTAGCTAGGCAATTGACCATTAAATTGCCATTATATGTATATCTCATTGTGGTATGACCACAATGAGATATACATATAATGCCACAAAATGGTATGTCAGCCATCAGCCCTATTGCATAAAATTACAGCATAAAAAACCCCCACATCATTAAGACATAAAACACATCAAATGGGGACATTATAGTATTACAGAACTTAAGGAAATTAAAATAAATTTATATATATATATAAATGGATAAATGTCTACATAGATATATAAATAGGGCATTCATATAAGGGTTTAAAAAAAAATATTAGAATGCATATGACCAGATCATGGATCATAAAAATGGGACTGTTTCATAATTATCATTTAAACCATTGGGAACTTCGATTCACGGATCCTGTGCAGTTTGTCTTGAAACCTTATTCTCCAGATCACCTCCTGTAGGACATTTCTTCACATTCACTATTTCTTTAAAGGTCAAATCATCAACAATGGAACCATAAAAAGTTTCTCTTTCGAAACATAATGAAGAAAATGGTAAAAATCATCTCAGAAGAGGTATAATTGCCTTCTTAGACATATACAAATTCCAATTCAAAAAGTTTGCATCTAAAAGGGCCAGTGGGTCACTACTCAATGTAAGATGAAAATTTTTATTAATTAATCGTATTAATCGTACCACCTTTTACCCCAAATTTACCGCGTCGGCCAAATCCAAAGATTTAAGATAGTCTCCCAAATCTATATAGTGCCTGCATACTCACAGTTAATAGTTTTAATATGTACTTTCTGTAGCAGGAACATCATAAGAATTGTCAACTTGAGTCATAGTGGTTAAGCAAAACTTCTATGTAGAGATGGTGGAGATATGTTTCTGCCAGGAAAGTACATTGGTGTTCCAGGCCTTGCGATGAGAAGTGCTAGGTTCTACGCTAAGATACTTAGGGGGTAGATTTATTAAGCTCGGTGAAGTGATAAAGTGTCTGGTTTTTATCACTGGCCAATCAGCTTCTACCTATATTTTTCAAACCAAGCCTGTAACTTCACAGGTAGGAGCTGATTGGCCGGGGATAAAAACCAAACACTTTATCACTTCTATGAGCTTAATAAATCTGCCCCTGAGTTTTATATGAGTGTAGCACAACGAGTGACAACTGTCTATGAATAGGATCAAGGGCACCAAAGTTAAGGGCTTAAGCAATATGTATATGAACATAGTGGGATAGTTGAAGGAACATACAAATTGTCTATAAAAAAGAAGCTATTGCTCATGAAATTTGCTAAATGGTAACAGAACCTCCCCAGGGTCAAACACATCCTTGATACTAGCAATACTTTTTTCCTTCCAGAGGAGGAAAACAGAGTTATTAAGCCCAGGAGTCAACATTGGAATACCAGTAAATGGGATGTATTTAGAATACTTATGGTCTAGACCAGGCATTCCCAACCATGGTCCTCAAGGCACACCAACAGTAAAGGTTTTAGTGATATCCAGGCTTGAGCACAGGTGACTTAATTAGTACCTAAGTGATTCTGATTAATCCATCTGTGCTGAAGCCTGGATATCACTAAATCCTGTACTGTTGGTGTGCCTTGAGGACTGTGGTTGGGAATGTCTGGTCTAGACAGTGTCAGCAAATGGCTTTTCAGGTGATATACGTGTCGTGAAACAAAATATTAGTAAACGTATACAAGAAGGGATATGGGAACTGGGTGTATGAAGTAATGCTACTAGCATACTAGGGAAAAATATAGCTTTCTCCATGGGGTATGAATGTAGCTGTCTCTGCCAAGGACCCAATCACGAACGCATTCAAAAGTTTGACAATCAATAGGGTAACATGCTCAAAAGCTGACATTCAAAAGGTCTATAGTATTTTTAATTTTTAACCATAAAAGTTGGCATAGAGGGAGAATATAAAAGTGTTCTCTGAAGCGACTGAAGTGAGTCATGTGAAGATATATGAAGATCTACCCATCCATAACCCAAGGAGTGACAGAGGAAGTTGTTTACAGGCATCTCACAACATGGATAAATGGGAGATAACCAGAGAGAAATTGAGATGGCACAAAGATCAGTGGCGTAGCTTGCTTTGTGGCGCCCCCCCCCCCGCCGTTAATGGGGGGGGGCGCCTCCCCGTCGGCCTCCCTCCCTCCCCCGGCCGCCCGTGTCCCCCCATCGCCGCAGGCTTACCTGTCTGCGCTGCAGCGCGTCCCGGCTCCCCTCCTGGCTTCAATTAGTTCTATGCAGACGGACCACGATAAAATGGCCGCCGCCATACCGCAGACAGTTTCAGAGAACTGTCTGCTTTATGGGGCGGCCATTTTATCGTGGTCCGTCTCCATAGAGTTGATTGAAGCCAGGAGGGGAGCCGGGACGCTCAGACAGGTAAGGCTGTGGGGGATGGGGGCGGGGGCATTACTATAGCACCGCAGCCCCCCCGGCGCCCCCACATGCACAGCGCCCCCCCCGCGACCGCGGGGGCTGCGGTGCTATAGTTACGCCACTGACAAAGATGATAACACAACAAAAATAATAATAATACTTAAATATTTTATTTGATTATCTGTAACTCGAAAATGGCTGAAAGCAGGATTGCACAAATATGTGCGTGAAAGGTTAGTTACTTGCATCAATTCAGATTTATGGAAATTAACAAAGCATCTAAAGGTGTGCAATAAATTTGGAATCAGGCTCATATCATTGGCGAGCAAAGACAATTTAAGTTCTACCAAATCAAAACAAATACCTTTAAAATCAGTCAAAGTATGCACACTGATTTCCAGTTGTAAAAAACAAGGGGAAACAAGGGGCACCCTTGGCGAACGCCTCTATGGACACAGAAAGCATCCAAGAGATAATCATTGCTAGATACCGAGGAAGGAGGGGAGGTATATTACTCAGACAGGAGGGAAATAAATCTGTCTGGAAAGCCAAAATTAGGCAGTGTGGTGCAGAGATGATCCCAAATTGCAAGGTTTACCGGCTTTTCTGCATCTAAAGAAATAATAGCCAAACCAAAAGAATAGGCAGCCAACTGCAACACCGAAAGCACCTTTCTGATATTGATAGTGGAGAGGTGACCCCAAATATAACCTCATAAAAACATGAAGGATAAATTATATTTATTACTTACAATGTGTTCCCTCATAGTGGCATGTCTACTCACATGTGCTACACTTTGGCCCCACACGTAACATCTGCCAGTGACTGGGTCAGTGCATTGGGTGCATCACATGTAGCTTTATTGAACAAAGTCCATATATTGTACACAGTCCAAGAAGATGTTTTCTATAAAACATGTCTTACATTGTAACAGTGGGTATGTGGAGTATATAAGTATCACTGTGCGATGGCCGATCTAGGTATAACCACCTGGACCTTTTGCCTTAGCTCTGCAAATATTTTCTGGAAACAAGAGTGGCCCCAGGATGGCAGATTACTTGTGCCATTGAGAGAGTGTAGGTCTAGTATATATTTATATATACATGTGCACAGGATAAGTATATTACATTTAATGATTGAGTCAGAATTGATCTGTTTTCATTCATGCATTTGAACTATATTCACATAGCATTTTTATGTATTTTTTATGTGGCTTGATGATATTGAGTAACCAACATGCAACACTCTGCACAAATTTATAGTAAACATGATAAGTGCGGAAAAATAATATTGCAGTAGATTGCATTTGCAATTATTTTGCATATATTTGAAAGATTGAGTTGAAAATAACGGCATTGGGGAAAATTGACACCACAGTCACATACATATGGTCCTACTTAAAATGCCTCTCCTTGTAGAACGAAATCTGGGATATAGATGTTTGTTCAATACATGGCCATCAAATTAGGAGGGGACTCTGTAAAAGAATACCATGTATGTCCGATCTGTGTTTGTAACAGTGACTTTCTAATAAATAACCATGATTGCTTCTACTCCTCTGGGATCCTTAAGATAAGTTAAGTTTTGGAGTAATTCAAGGCTTTGCATACACTTTAGGAAGAGATGGTGGTAAAAAGGGGCCAGAAATATTGGTATCTTGATGAAATACATGGACCGAAATTTGCTAAACATGTGTAGACTATTCAGCTGGCAATGTTAGGCCAGTGACTTTTATTCTAGTCTTTACTTATATCAGGGCCGAAACTAGGGTTTCCAGCGCCTGGGGCAAGGCAGTCATTTGGTCCCCCCCCTTTCTGGGGGGGGGACCAAATGACTGCCTTGCCCCTGGCTCCGGAGGCTGAGCGAACCCTGCGCCCAAATACCTCTGTTGTGCAGCGTGGTCCGGGGACGGGCAGCAGGGTCCGGGGACGGGCAGCGGGGGTTCTGGTCCAGGCAGCGGGGGTTCAAGTCCGGGCAGTGGGGGTTCCAGTCTGGGCAGCGGGGGGGGGGGGGGGGGGGAGCGGGGTCTGGTGGCTTTTACTTGTAGTAAGCTACGCTATTTGCCTGGCGGCGGGAAGCGCTGCTGATTTTGAAAAGACTTGCCGGACACTGATTGGCTGAGAGAATTCAGACAATCAGCATCCGGCAAGTCTTTTCAAAATCTACTTCCCACCGGACCCCTGCTGCCCGTCCCCGGACCCACGCTGCTCATCCACGGACCCCTGCTGTCCATCCCCGGACCCACGCTGCCCGTTCACAGACCCCCACTGCCCGTCCACGGACCCCCGCTGCCCGTCCCTGGACCCACGCTGCCCGTCCATGGACCCCCACTGCCCGTCCCCGGACTCCCGCTGCCAAGCCCGACAGCGCCCCTCCCCATGCAGCGCCCGGTGTGCGTGACTAGGGATGGACATCGATGGTCAATGTTTCAGAAACATCAATGTTTTTCTTTTGATGTTAGTGGTTTTGACATTTAATGGTGACCTTCCGATGTTTGTCACCATCGAATGCTAATCATTCGATGGTGTACCGATGGTGGCTTATTTTTTGTAATTCCCAAAAGATATGCCTCCCCTGGCTGCTGTGTCTGTGTCAGGGAAACTTCCTAGGTTCGTTGGAGGCTGTCTGAAATTTCTCTCTGCTTCCCTCCCTCAACCGTTCTATGGTTGCTGTAGCTGCTAGGCAACAAGGCCCACTGCTAGTTCTGATTGGCTCTCACTGACTCAGAGAGCCAATCAGAGCACAAACCTCACCCTGCAGCACCAGTCACTCAAACAGCAGCAATTTTCATAGACACACTGAGCTCTGGAGGATTCAGAGAGGAGGAGACAGTGATGTCACTGAATGTTATACCAGCTCAGGCAAGCTATAATAATAATAATAATAATAATAATAATAGGTACACAATACAACTAGCTACAGATATTTGTGAATGTCACATACAACACTCATTAATAAACTGCATTAGTATTACCAGGCAGCAACCACTATATCATCATCAGTGAAGTGTTGGTCAGAGATTGTCTGTTTCTGTCAATATAGTGAGGAACAATATACACAGTCCTGGGGTACCAGTGGAATCGACCAAGCTAAACTTGGTGCCCATACACTGCTGTGACACCTCGCAGCAGTGTACGGACACACGACAGCCTGCAAGGCACGGACGCATGCGATCCGTTATGATGGATTGCATGCGTCCCTGCTTCTGGCCCGCCTCACCGCCAGGAGGAACGGGTGGACGGCCTGCCGGTCCGACCACCTGGTCGGGTCCAATGCGCACGGGACCCAACGGCATGTCAGGGAGAGGCGATTTGGTCCGATTTAATGGGTCGATTGGTCGCAATTGGCCAAAATCGGACCAAATCGCCTCAGTGTAGGGGCACCTTAACTGTTTTTATATATAGTGAACTATTTTTTATATTACGTGACCTGGTCGCTAGCGATTGGACGCTCAGCGATCAAATTGCTCGTTATCAGTAATTTACAGGTGACCAGAGATTCTAGCAAGTTTCTGCGACCAGCGACTGTCGCTGGGCTGCGGTGGGAGCGCACACACGGCGAAGGTCGCTAGGTATCACCGGCAATATGGTCACTGAGCGACCATATAGCTGACGATGGAAGCTAGAATCACCTAGTGTGTAGCATTATTAGTGGTGCCCCCACAGATCCTGGCACCCTAGGCCGCTGCCTAATGGTAGAGCTGGCCCGGCTCTTTGCAATATTTATCTCACCATAAAAATGATGTGATGACCACTGTACCATCATCTCCCTTATGTGTGTGTGTAGTTACACTTGCCTTAATAAATAGACATTTTCCTATCTGGAAAAATAGTGAAACCTAAAGCGAGTTTACAATTTATCTAATTTTATTACATTTTGATTACTTGCTGTTAAAGTGTTAATAATGTGTACAAAATGAATATACTACTTCATCATTTGGCATTGTGTGAATATTATATATGTATATTATACACACAATGTCCAGTGATAAAGTAATATGTTGCTCAGAGCCTGGGCCGTGCCACTAAACCCAAATACCACCTTACAAATGGCAATACAGGCTTTTGCGCATGCGCTAGTCATATAACTATTTTTCACCATCGAATACTTTTGATGCGATGGTTAGTTACCATCGCATCGAAAGTTTCAATGGTGGAAGCACTGCCACCATTTGATGGTTGGCTTCCGATGTCCATCCCTATGAGTGACCCCCCAGCCATCCACCTAGTTACGGCCCTGCTTATGTATCGGGCAAATAAGGACACGGTTGCTGTTTTCGAACACAAAATGCCTTATTTTCTCCGGGGAAAGAGACAAGAACATGGCATTTATATTAAAATCCTTAGTGCATAGTCAGTGCCTCAGATACTGCTCTCAAACAAAACTTTGTACACCCCTGATATTAAAAAAATGTAGTGTGTGTCATACAGACATCAACATGTGGAGGTTAATTTACTAAAGCATTTCTCTATTGTCACCTACAAAATGATAGACAAAATCTTATTGGTTGTATCACCTCTTTCCATTTTTAGAAGTTTAAGTACATTTACCATGTAGGGTGCAGAAGCCAGTATAGGAGGTAGCAGGTTGAGTATCCCTTATCCGAAATGCTCGGGACCATGAGCATTTTGGATAAGTGATTTTTTGGGATTTAGGAATACATTTTTTTCATACTTACTTTGTCCCCTGGTGGTGCCCCGATGGTCCCCCGATGTCCACAGTGTCCGCCGGCATCCACAGTGGCCTTCAGGATCCTCTTCAGCGCACTCGCGCAATGCACCCATGGGACCGGAGATGCAGCTGAAGAGGATCCCGGAGGTCACCATGGACATCGGGGGATGAGATAAGTATGTCAAAAAAGCGGCGCGGGGGGGGGGGGGGGATGTGGTGGAAACAAAAAAAAATAAATAAAAAAAAATTATTCTGAAAATCGACGGTTTACGGAATATTTGGGTTTTTGGAATACACGGATAATGGAGACCCGACCCATACTTACCTCTGTGCTGAGGGCAACATTTGCTCTAAAAGCTATCTACTGTATACGCTTGGTATATCATCAGTTAGAAGAGATATCGGCTTTCAGACTGGCCTTCAGAACAGAAGATCTATCTTTACGTTGTGCCCTTCACAAGCCACAGAAAGACCTTTCTGTCAATAGGAGTCAGAGAGTTTTAATAAGAGGAGTGTACAATCTGTTTTTAAGCTACAGTTACCTCGTGTGTATTGAACCCTGAGGAGGCCATGAGACTCCAGAAACATAGTCATATCCTGACAAATAGTATGTAAGGTTTAGAGGTGGAAGGGTTAAGTAAATGAGGTTGATCGGTGACAGTCTGCTGATATGTTTTCCTCTCCTTGACATCTTTCCTTAGCACATGGTGCATGTGTCAAAGGAATAGGACAGGTGGCTGATATGTTTGGGATTTTTTAACCTCCTCATGACCTAGCCCCTGCTGAGAATGGAAAAAAATTCACTAAGATTCCCCCAGTCCTGCTGCTTTGCTATGAATAAGGATATATCTGGGGTCAGGACTCCTGTGCGGGAAATTTAATGTGGCGCTGTGATATTTATGTAGCCCTGGGAACACAATAACCTACCAGTGGTCTGCATTTATTGTTTATGACTATTGTTAGGGTTAGGAATCTATGATATTGATCGTATTAAAACAACGCTTCGGCACAGAAAAATTCAAAATCACGTTATTTATTCATCTCTATACCAAGACCAAGTGCAGAGAACCGGGGTGTCCGTGATTCCAGGTGTAACCTGATTTTACATATATTTCTTGCAGGAGTGTAACTAGATCTCTGTAGGCCCCATAGCAAACGTTTGTAAGGGCCCATATATCTCTACCAATAATGATAAATGTATATAACACATGTAACTTATGCAAGAAAGGTGGGCCCCCCTCAGCGCTGGGCCCCATAGCAACTACACTCCCGGCACCTATGGTAGTTATGACATTGGTAACTTGCCATTTAGGAGCAATGTGTGTGTTTTTGTTGTTGGGATCTGAGTGTATGATTAGAACTGCAGATGGAATGATTTTTCTGTGGCAGTTCTACATATATGCTTCTCTGTCCCAACATTTGTATATGACATTAATATTTATATATGTTATCATTTAAGGACACCTACAGTTGTCGACACACTCATTGGAGCTCCATCATGTTGTGCGTGTGACATGAGTGTCGAAAGGCATGCACCCACGTCTCATAGGAAACATGGGGCAGCACTGCGAGTATGCATCTTGGGTTCGACTTTGTGCGCCAACAAGCTCTAGCTGTCATGTTACTGCAACGATGAGCACAGCTGTATATGCACATTGGTAGCCTTAACATCATCATCGTCTTTGGCATCATCAACATTATTTACTGTGGTCCCTAAGTTGTACAGGATCTATTTAATTAAGGTGTTCCTCATATATATTAATTTCACTTTTCCAGGTGACTTGCCCATCAATCTTTCTTCCGATTTATTATTTTGAACTCATAATAACAGATCTTGCCTTTAAAGGGCACAAGCTATTGAGTTTTGTCTTCCTCAGGTTTGGGGTTCAGTGGTTCGGTGGCTCACTGCGCTGGCCACACTTTATAAAATTAACTCCACGCCCACGTGGTTAATGGGGGTATGAAGCGGATAGTGGGGATATGATCCATTATGTATTAGTACAGCTCCAGTTACGTAAATTACGTAGTTTACATAAGTTACGAAATTTGCGTAAGTTACGTAATTTACGTAGCCAGCATAGTGGTGTATTGGTATTCTCAATACACCACTACGCAAACTACGTAATGGGCGCCCTGCTAATACATAAGTACCACAATTATTACACAACATTCAGGTATATTCGTACATGATAAAATGATCCATCTCAGGAATTGGATTGCAAAAGAAAACTATTGCTCATTGATTTTGAAAATAATATACAATTCTATTAATATACGATTCTGCCATTTCATTTAATGGAAATATTAACATGTACAGTGCCTTGCCAAAGTATTCTCCCCCCTTGGCATTGTTGCCTCATAACCTGGAATTAAAAAGGATTGTTTGAAGGTTTGCATCATTTCATTCACAGAACATGCCGACAACTTTTGAAGATGTTATTTTTTGTGTGTGAAGCAATCAACAAATAGGACAAAATAACAGAAAACGGCAGTGAGCATAATTATTCACCCCTCAAAGTCAGTACTTTGTAGAGCCGCCTTTTGCTGCAAGTCACTTTGGATAAGTCTCTATGAGCTTGCCGCATCTTCCCAATGGGATTTTTGCCCATTCCTCAAGGCAAAACTGCTCCATCGTTTTCATGTTGGATAGTTTCCGCTTGTGAATAGCAATCTTTAAGTCTGACCACAGATTCTCAATTGGATTGAGATCTGGGCTTTGACTAGGTCAGGAAAGTCCAAACTATGGCCCTCCATCTGTTGTGAAACTACACATCCGAGCACGACTGGCCAGAGTTTTAGCATTTACTAATAGCAAAACTGTGGCAAGGCATGATGGGACTTGTAGTTTCAGAACAGCTGGAGGGCCATAGTTTTAACATGCCCAGACTAGGCCATTCCAACACATTTAAGTTTCCCCTTAAACCACTTGAGTGTTGCTTTAGAAGTATGCTTCTGGTCATTGTCCTGCTGGAAGGTGATCCTCCTTCCCAGTCTCATATTCCAGGCAGACTGAAACAGGTCAAATATATCCCTGTATTTAGCACCATCTATCTTTCCCTCGACTTGAATCAGTTTTCCAGTCCCTGCTGCTGAAAAACATCCCTAAAGTATGTTTTACCGGGGGGATGGGGTCCTTGGGGTAATGGGATGTGTTGGGTTTGCTCCAGACATAGCATTTTCCTTGGTGGCAGAAAAGTTCAATTTTAGTCTCATCTGACCAGAGCACTTTCCTCCATACATTTGGGGAGTCGCCACATGCCTTGTAGCAAACTCAAAATGTACCGTCTTATTTTTAACACTAAATAATGGCTTCTTTGTGGCCAAAATTCCATAAAGCCCAGCTCTTTAGAGTGTACGGCTTATTGTGTTCCCATGCGCAGATACACCAGTCTTTGTTGTGGAATTCTGCAGCTTCTTCAGGGTTACCTTTGGTCCCTGTGCCGCCTCTCTGATTAATGCCCTCCTTGCCCGGTCTGTGAGTTTTGGTGGGCAGACCTCTCTTGGCAGCTTTGTTGTGGTACCATGTTCTTTCCATTTGAACATGACGGATTTGATGGTGCTCCGGGGGATTATCAAAGATTTGGATTTTCTTTTATAACCCAACCCTTACTTGTACTTCTCAACAACTTTGTCCCTGACTTGTTTGGAGAGCTGCTTGGTCTTCATGTTGAAGCCTCTGGGGTCTTTCGGAAAAGGTGTATTTACACTGACAAATTATGCGACACTTATGTAGGGTACACACCAGAACAATTTGGCCTCAAAACACCCCATTTAGATACAATCTTGACCAATTGTATGTAAATTGGGCATGTTTTGGGCCATTTCCGATATGATTCCGATACGATGCATGGCTCCGTGGGATGTTTGGTCGTTTATCAGATCCTACCTGCAGCAGGCAGGATTTGAAAATGACCCCTTTAGATGGGTACCGATCGTATCGGGAACAGATCATATGCAGATCGTGTGCAGATTGTGTGCTTCAACAGATCGTAAGACGATCATACGATTGTCTTATGATCTGCTCCCGATCTCAATCGTTCTTGTGTGTACCTTGCATTAGATTGCACACAGGAGGACTTCATGTGACTAATTATGTGAAGTCTTAAGGTAATTGGTAGCCCCAGAACGTTCGAGGGCCTTCAAATCAATGGGGGTGAATACATACGCACATGCCAATTTTCAGATTTTTATTTAAAAATTTTTTTTTTTAAATATATATATTTTTCTCATTTCACTTCACCAACTTAGACTATTTTGTGCAGATCCATTACAAAAAATCAGATAAAAAAAACCGGTACTTCTTTACTTTCACGGCGCCACTAGATTAGGACAGATAGGATATCGCGGTCATCGCGGGCATTGAATGCACTAAAAAATCGGGTGCGTCGCGATGCCCGCGATTTCCCATAGGGACCAATGTTAAATTTCTCAATTGACACGATTTTTCTGTTCAATGCCTCAATTGACACGATTTTTCCGAGGAATCAATGTTAAATGGCCCACAGAGGCCAAATAGCCACCCTGAAGTGTGAAATGGCCCCCACAATTGTTAACGCCACCCCACGATCAACGTGAACCCGAAGCGTGGCGAGCGTAGCGAGCCCGCGAGGGGCGGCGGTACGCGTCCTACGACCTTTTCATACCCCCACTATCCACGTCGGCGTGGAGTTGAGAATAGAATAGTGTGGCGAGCGCAGCGAGCCACTGTGCCCGAAGCGTGGCGAGCGCAGCGAGCCCCGCGAGGGGACGAGGATACCTGTGAAGCCCGCGAAGGGACGCGTTTACCTGTGAAGGTATCCGCGTCCCCTCGCGGGGCTCGCTGTGCTCGCCACACTATTCTATTCTCAACTCCACGCCGACGTGGATAGTGGGGGTATGAAAAGGTCGGAGGACGCGTACCGCCGCCCCTCGTGGGCTCGCTGCGCTCGCCACGCTTCGGGTTCACGTTGATCGTGGGGTGGCGTTAACAATTGTGGGGGCCATTTCACACTTCAGGGTGGCTATTTGGCCTCTGTGGGCCATTTAACATTGTTTCCTATGGAAAAATCGTGTCAATTGAGGCATTGAACAGTAAAATCGGGTCAATTGAGAAATTTAACATTGGGCCCTATGGGAAATCGCGGGCATCGCGGGCATCGCGTCGCACCAAAAAAAATTTAAATTACAGGTTGCAATGTAACAAAATAGGTAAAAAGCCACGGCGGGGGGGGAATACTTTTGCAAGGCACTGTAAACGAATACATATTTACATGTATTTAGCTATAATTTCCATTTATTATAAAAAAAAATTATCCTCTGCCTTACCATAAAAGCACATTCAGTTACACTGCTCATATGCTGAGCTGTAATCCTGATTTACAAAAATAAAATAAAAAAAAACCCTCTTCATGTTTAGTCCTATTCAATCTGTTCTTGCATCTTTTTCAAGCACTCCGAGAGTCTCTCAGCATTGTGTTCTCTGCGATGATCCTCCTGTCTTTATTTCTCAGCTGTGCATTGTAAAGAAATTCTCACATCACAAACCGACAGGTCTGCTGTGGGATCTATCATTCGGAAGATGACAAGCAAACATTCCTTTTATTAGACCTGGTGAACTAACTCCACAATACAGTAAAGATTGCATTATTTAGACCAGACTTCTCAGAAATCTGCTTTTAACAAACACCAAAAATAAGATGTTTTCTGTTTTGTACAACAGATGTCCGCCATCTGATTCCTGATATTCCCGATGATACAAATCCTATTCTGCGCAATAGATTGTCATTTCAATTAATATGTATGTCTTGGTGAAGTGAAGTGAGATTTGGGACTTTTCGCTATCCAGTGTTAAAAATAAATAAATCGTATAACGTCAGCTACACCTGTCACCGTTAATGAATGTGTTCAGAGCCAGTGTTATGTTAAACATGTATATAGACTGTGTCGGGTAATGGTCCTAGCATTCTTTTCTTTAAGTAATAATTATAAATAAATGAAGGTAAATATCTGACCATCTTTTTACACTGCACTGCACAGGGAACAATTGTCATTTTAGGCATATCTGTGACATTTCTGCAGGGTTGCCAACCCTCCCGGAATTCCCGGGAGTCTCCCGAAAATCGGGTCCCCCTCCCAGCCCCCGGAAGGGTGGGCAACTCTCCCGGAATCTGGGGGACCCCCCTGAACCCCCCGAATTGCGGCATGTAAATGCCGCAATCCGCGGGTCTCAGAGTAGGGGGCGGAGCTAAAATGGCACAATCGCGTCATTTTAGCCCCGCCCCCTCCATGGATATCAGTCATTTCTACTATTTCCCGTTGTGGGGGCGGGACTTAATGACGTCACCGTCAAGCCCCACCCCCCCCCGATCGGGTAAGGAAAGTCTACTCTCCGGGCTTCTCCCGGAGAGGAGCATTAAAAAGTCGGCAACCCTGCATTTCTGCCTTGTGTATTCTCTTCAAATCCCTAATGCAGTGGTTCCCAAACTGTGCGCCTAGGCTCCCTGGGGTGCCTTGGAGCACTTGCCCCACTCCCTGGGGTGCCTTGGAGCACTTGCAGGGGTGCCTCAGGTTGGTGGTCCAGAACCAATTCAAGTTATTTATGGCCAATGAAATAGACAAAATCAGTGTTTGTGGCTTCCAATTAAGAATATGTAGGTAAACAGAAGTGAATCATGTTTTTCACCACATAAGTGGACCTTAGGAAAACATTTAAATCACAACTAATTTCATATTTTTCCTGAAATTAGTAGCCAACATTTGGCCTAGGGGTGCCGTGAAAAATATTCTGATACTTTAGGGTGCCGTGATTCAAAAAGTTTGGGAACCACTGCCCTAATGTAAGATCTAATGTTGTGTACACACGGTGAGATTTGACATTAGATTTTGGGTACTCTTTACCTAGCACGGCGCCCATCGCGGGCATCGCGGCCATCAAATGCACTAAAAATCGGGTGTGACGCGATGCCCGCGATTTCCCATAGGGATCAATGTTAAAAGTGTGATTGGACGCGATTTTACTGTTCAATGCCTCAATGCCCGCGATTTTTCCATAGGAAACAATGTTAAATGGGCCACAGAGCCCTAATAGTCCCCCTGAAGTGTGAAATGGCCCCCACAATTGTTAACGCCACCCCACGATCAACGTGAACCCGAAGCGTGGCGAGCGCAGCGAGCCCGCGAGGGGCGGCGGTACGCGTCCTCTGACCTTTTCATACCCCCACTATCCACGTCGGCGTGGAGTTGAGAATAGAATAGTGTGGCAAGCGCAGCGAGCGCAGCGAGCCCCGCGAGGGGACGTGGATACCTTCACAGGTAAACGCGTCCCTTCGCGGGCTTCACAGGTATCCGCGTCCCCTCGTGGATAGTGGGGGTATGAAAAGGTCGGAGGACGCGTACCGCCGCCCCTCGCGGGCTCGCTGCGCTCGCCACGCTTCGGGTTCACGTTGATCGTGGGGTGGCGTTAACAATTGTGGGGGCCATTTCACACTTCAGGGGGACTATTAGGGCTCTGTGGCCCATTTAACATTGTTTCCTATGGAAAAATCGCGGGCATTGAGGCATTGAACAGTAAAATTGCGTCCAATCACACTTTTAACATTGATCCCTATGGGAAATCGCGGGCATCGCGGGCATCGCGTTGCACCCGTTTTTTTAGTGCATGCGATGGCCGTGATGCCCGCGATTTTTTACCCCCGATGACCGCGATGGACATCGTGGGCTCCGTGCTAGGTAAAGAGTACCAGATTTTGACTATATAGTCAAAATTGCATGCAGATTGTATGCAGATTGAACAGGTTTTTTTACCTTGCGATCCCGATGCGCGCTCCTGTGGCAGCACAAATTGAAGCCCAGATAGACAGGGCAGCAATGGCTATATAGTGCAAATCTAATGCTGATTGTATGAATTGTATGTAAATAGTACAGAGTTAGTAAAGATTGCATAGCAATCGAATCTTAAGTCGAACAGCAAGGGAATCTCACCGTGTGTACACAGCATAAGTCATCAGTTTTTATGTATATTCAGTACTTGTGTATTATCACGGCGCCCATACCCACGGATCGCATGCCATGGGATTTAGCACACCAACACTAACCACGTCAGTGTGAAGCATGGCGAGTGCAGAGAGCCCCGCAAGGGGACACGGTACGCGTCCTCCTGACCTGTTCATACCCCCACTATCCACGTGCACGAAGCATGGCGAGCGCAGCTTGCCCAGCGAGGGGACGTGAAAAACGAGCCCGAAGCATGGCGAGCGCACGCGGATTACTTTACATGTATTCCGTGTCCCCTCGCGGGGCTCACTGCGCTCGCCAAGCTTGCGGCTCGTTTTGCGTGTCCCCTTACGGGGCTCGCTGCGCTCGCCAAGCTTTATAAAATCAACTCCACGCCGACTTGAATAGTGGGGGTATGAACAGATCGGGAAGACGCGTACCGCGTGGGTTCGCTACACTTCGGGCAGACGTGGTGGTGTGCTAAATCGCATCCTATGCAAGTCGCACGCGATATTTGTATACGATTTGCATACGATACGATCCGCGGGCATAGGCGCCGTGATAATACACAAGTATCATATAATTCTCCTAGTTTGCAGTGAATGAGAATATATCTGTTGTTTAATTCCATAGTCTGTAACCATGACTAAAAGTTCAGTCGGCAAGGAAAAAGTTCATTAGTCCAAACTAACACCTACATATTTAAAAGGCTAACTCCTCCTCACCGCTATAAGGTAAATTACCGCCACTGACCACTAGAGGACACTCAACGGATCAAATTACTTCTCTATGTGCTAAAATATGTCAGAACAGAAAGTTAAATAAATTTTTGCAGGGACACTAATCTTGCTGGAGGTGGATAGAGGGAGCTGTAAAAATAGAGATTGGAGGTAGGAGCAGATATGGACCGGGGGCGGGGTGGAGAGTATGTTGCAGGGCTGGCTTCAGCTTTGCTGGGCACGACTCCTAAAATAGGCTGGCTGCTGACTTGCTGAGAATGCTTTCTCGCTCAGCCAATCAGTGGCCTTGGCTGCTGATTGGCTGGGAGAGAGAGCACAGTCAGTCATTCAGCGGCCATTCTGTCTTTTGAATTTTCAAATTCTGCCACCGCCGTCCGCAGTGTCTGCTCACTCAGCGATTCCCGGGCACTGCGCACTGCCCACTCTGTCGCTGCACCCACAGCCCCCGGGCACTTCACGCTGCCCGGACCCCACACTGCCCAGGTACCACCTGCCTCCCCCTGTATCTGTCCCGAACTACCCACTGCGCAGCTGCACTCACAACCCCGGGGAGAAGGGCACTCCAAAATTTTGCTTAAGGTGCTAGGAGGCCTGGAGCCGGCCCTGGTATGTTGGCTTAAAACTGGAGTGAAAGTAAAAACTGTCACAGCGACATTGCAGAAGCTGTCATTTTGCTGGGCTTTTACAGTGCCTTGCAAAAGTATTCACCCCCTTGGCTTTTTACCTCTTTTGACAAACAGCGGAATGCCACCATCGAATGCTAAAATCACTACCATTGTATAAAAACCATCAGTGGTAGCAAAACATTGCAGTGTGATTCCATCCCTAGGCGGAGGTAATTAGTACCCTTTCCCCTCCCCCTCTCAGCACCCCTGAGTATTCAGTATACCTGTATACCTGTGAAGAAGCTGTAGGATCTAAGAAATGCTGGATGGGCCCCAAGGAACACATGCGTTCCCCGGCCTGCTCAGGGTGGGCAGTTGATGTCACAGGATGTCAGCGCCTGTCCCCAATTCGGAGAAATAAGTGCATCCGAATTAAGCTGTTATAGCACAAATCTATGTTGTTTTGCACTGTTCTTTTGCTAATATATTGATTGTAATAACATATGTTTACTGCTTGGTTGCTATTGTATGTTGTCTATTTGTTTCACTTGCTGCAGGCTTAAGAGAATGGAACATACTGTAAGCTCCCCAAAGTCACACATTTACACTAATGCTAATACTTCAGGGAATCACTTTTTCACTGCTGGCTAAAAATTAACACATTTTTCAAAACTGCTTAACAAAATATTGGTCTCATTTTGCATTATCTGTTATATTTTACAACTTTTGCCAACAGCATTTTTTCATTCATTCTTTTTTTTTTTAATAAACAAAAGGGTGAGACTCATATTGCTTCATTTGTCATCGTCCCCTTCCTTCCTTGCTTATCAATATTTACCCTGATCTCCTGACATTCTGCCTAAAACCCCTGCCACACCAGAAAATGCATGAACTTACACGGGAAAATGGTCCCTGGATCAAGCAGGGACATTCCCGGGTTGGCCCCTTTCACACAACCCTTGCCCCTGCATTTTCTGGTGTGAGGGGGAAGCGGGGTCCAAACTGCGGGGATCCGGGCAGCGGCGGCTGGACGCTTGTAAGCTCTATTTGCCGGGCAGTGGGGCGGGAAGCGCTGGATTTTAAAACATATTAAAAAGACTGGCAAGATGCTCTTAGCCAATCAGCATCCGTCCAGTCTCTTTAAAATGTTGTCAACTTCAGCATCGCTTCACGCCACGCTGCCCGGGAAAAAGGTTGTAGCGATATTTGGACGCTCTCAGCCAATCAGTGGCTGGCCAGTCTTTTCAATATGTTTTCAAATCCAGCGCTTCCCACCCCGCTGACTGGCAAATAGCACTACAAGCGCCCAGCTGTCGCTGCCTGGATCCCTGCAGTCTGGACCCCGCCGCCCACTGCCTGGACCCCACCGCCCGGACCCCGCCACCCGCTGCCCAGACCCGAGTAAGTAACTTTCACACCAGCCAGTAACTCAGGCTGGCCGTGGGAGCAATGCTGCTAGCAAGCAGGGTTGAAATCCTGGCAAATTTTCCTGGGAATTTTGCCCGGGAACCTTGCACACCAGCGCTAGTCGCGGGTTGTTCCTGGGGCCAACCCAGGAGTTTTGGCTGGTGTGAAAGGGGTATAATTCAGGCCTGGATCACTAATCAGAGAATTCCCAAATCAAGCGATTATGGAATGATTGCACATGCGCTGGGCCAAAAATTTAAAAAATATTTGTGCGCATAGAAGACGCAGAGTAGTCGCAGTTTGATCGCCATTTCTGGGCTGAAACCTGTAATTTCTGGCTGTGTTTATGAAAATGTAGGCGTGTCCAGGCATTTTTTGAATGGGGCTTCCAGCCTGTTTTCCAAAAAGATTAGCAGAAGCTCTCTAATGGGGCAGATGGGAAAAACGATTTGATGGTTCAGGGTTAGGGTTATTTTTCATGTGGATTTGCGAAAATGTCACTGATTGCGATACATTCCTAATTTTGCAAGGGGCGGCTTTTCCTTTTGTCTTGGTGGTGACCCTCTACTTGCAGTCTACTACGGAATTCTATGATAAGCGATCAATGCTGAATTATGCACACTGTTCCTGTGCTACTTTGCATTAGTTGGGGCAAGTTAACCTGTACCCGACAGCACACTTTGCTGATCTGGCTTATTTTCTGGTCTTTTACTCATATATGCGGTGGCACACTGGGGGGTGGGGGGTGGGAGGATGGAAGCTGTACCCAGGGCACCCCCTTGTCGGCGGCCCTGACTGTATGTACGAAATTGGCTTTAATTTATAAATGAACCTTAAGGGGAATACTTTTGTTGAGATTTGTATTATCGTTTTGTGCTAAACAATTTAGGGTAGACAATTTCTCTGGAACTTCCCAGTGTCTAGATCACCCATACACACCAATGGGATGTGCGGTTCGTGATTTATGCTAAGCAAAGATAAAAAAAGGTTCTTTTACATAGTAGATCGCTATTGCTATTTCTGTACATTTACATATGCACACAAGATCAGAGCCGGCTATAGTGATGCACAGGACCGCGCATGCAGGGCAGTCGAGAGGAATGCTGGGCCCCGGTAAAATTTTGGGGGCATGGCCTAAGTGTGGGCACCTCCCGCATTAGGCCACGCCCCCAAAATGTTTAGAGGAGGGTGAAAGAAAACTCTAAAAACTGTAATCTCAGCAGCAGCACACCTACAGCATGTGCTGTGCTGACAGCAGGCTCAGCATGACCTCTCACGCTGTCAGTGAGACACTCATGCTGAGCCTGCTGTAAGCACAGCACATGCTGTAGAAGTGTGTGCTGATGTTGCTACCCGGGAGGGAGGGGTCAGCCTCTCCAGCAAGCCTGGGCCCGGGTAATTAGTACCCGCTCCCCCCCCCCCCTCTCGGGTGCCCTGCGCGCATGGCTATCGCTATGGGGGGTATACATGGAGCAATTTGTGCTTAATTTCTAAGTGATCTAGACAGATCGCTTGGAAAATAGACTATAATCTCAACATGTGTATACACCTTTTGGTATTGTAATGAAGGTGTTATCTGTAATAAAACTACTGGGCAGATATATCATTGACAAGACCTGCAGGCAATGTATTCAAATATATATCAACATTAAATATCAATTCCTTCAGTAATGCCTTGTAAAGTCCTCCACACTAATTTGTATGGTTACAAGGTAAGTTTTTCCTTGGAACATCTAATATTTTATTATTATTGACCTTATAACACTTAATAATGTCTGCATTTGGACATTGATATCAAATTTGAATAAATACCATTAAACTTAGCTGAACAGATGTCATTTCATTAATGCTAATTATTTGATGACTGCATTCCAAACAATTTAACTTCAAGTGCATATCGACACAAGACCTGCATCTCCACAGGCCCGGAATAAGCATTATCATATTAAATAGATACATTTGTGTATTAACATAACTCCGGGTTCCCCTTCTACAGACAGCTATGCAAAACATACAAGGATTAAATTCAATCTAATATAAACGCAGATGTTGAGCCATAATAACAGGAGGTTGGGAGATCTGCTTATAAAACAAAGCCATTTTAATGACTGTTTTTCCTAGTTTACACAATTCCACTAAGTTAATCTTAATCATTACTTGCCAAGTCAGGCAGAAGTTAAAAATAACATGAACACTGAGATTGTTGCAATCAAGGGAGGACATTTAATAACGGTGGAAATAATATCCCAGTGTCTGCTGAGCGGGATTGTCAGGAGGCGGAGCCTGCTAATTGCACAGATAGAAATTCTGCTTCTACTTCTGGTTTTCAGCAGAAAATGCACCTAAATGTATGTACTTTATTTAATCGTGGTACATCACAAACTCAGAAATGGGGTTGGTATCCCATTTTCATGGGGTTATTTACAAGCTGCGGGGGTCCATTTATTAATGATTTTATGTGCAATATGATATGGGAGTGATATTAGCACCTAAGATTACATTACAGAATGCAATCATATGGAGTGAATGTAACTGGGCACAGGCAGGGACAGTGGAGTCCTGTTCTGTGCTCAGTGTGGTTCTGGGCTTCTGCGTATGTGTGGTAGGCTTGACCGCCCAGCATAGTCGTCATTATTGATGGAGGTTTCCTGGGGTAGCCTGCTGGAACTACATCCCCTGTCTGTAGCTCATAGGCTACAATGGGCTACTGAAAATTGCACAAGCTTTGGGGGACAACTGGGCAGCAATGCATCTCCCATAGAAACCTATGGTGGTTGCGGCTGTGGGCGGCAATGGAGGGATCGCAGGTATCAAAGCAGAGCCGGCCCTAGGCATAGGCAAACTAGGCAAATGCCTAGGGCATTTTTCAATGCCATGGGGCATGCAGCTCATACAACTAAGCCAGCAGCAGCCAGCCAGTATGAATAAGGAGCAATACAGTGTGGTGCAGTGTGAGTAAGGAGCAATACAGTGTGGTGCAGTGTGAGTAAGGAGCAATACTTTGTGGTGTGCCGTGAATTAAGAGAACTGGGTCAGGGGCAGAGCTAATGACAGTGTTAGGGGGCACCAACCAAAATCTTGCCTAGGGCATCAAATTAGCTAGGGCAGGCTCTGTATCAGAGATTTATTCTGCCCTCCGTCCTTCACACTGTCAGAGATTTTTAATATGGAATGCTTTGAGAGAGATAAGTCCCAACTAACTTGACACAACCAAACATGGCGTGGTGGCTGCCCCATTAGCATATGGGAACTCCCAGCGTTTCATAGGCTTTCCCATGAGAATGCTGGGCGTTCTCATGCTAATGAGAACATGACACGGGTGTGGGAGGTGGGCCTGCCCAACAATAAGGCCTGCCCAACAATGTGGTAGGGGGACTGGGACAAGGGTTTGTCTCAGTCCCCCTACCCCATGGTTGGTTTGCTGTTTACTGCTGCTTGTATTGCCATGGCCTTGATAAAGGTCCGCACCAGGACCGGAAAGTCGGTAGGCTTTTTGATTGGATTAAACTCTGGAATTATACTTTCATGAGAAGACTAATGAGTACTGTTTTTCCCTCTTTTGGAATTTCTGGGTATATACTGCACATATACATATATGTGGTGGGCAACGATTAAAATTTTTAATCGCGATTAATCGCATGAAATTTTTGCGATTAATCGCATTTTTAGGCACAAAGGTGCTGCTTACCTACAATCTCATAGCCAAGAGTTCCATGCTAGTTGCCAGGGGGGATTACATGCTTGTTGCCAAGGGGGGATTACATGCTCGTTGTCATAGGGGTTCCATGCTCGTTGCCAGGGGTAATTACATGCTCTTTCCATGCTTGCTGCTATAGTGGGTGAAATTATCATTGCCAGGGGGGGATACATGCTTGCTGCTATGGGGGTTAAATGCTCGTTGTCAAGGGGGAGATAAATCTTAATTGTGGGGAGGGAGAGCAGCGCCACCAGTCAGCGGCAGTAGAGGGGAACTGTGTCTCCCCACCAACGGCAGCAGTGCTAGGCAGCAGAAACAACCAGCGCCTCCCCACCAGCCTGCGCCACAGCAGCAGAGGAGACAGCCGCTAGAGGCCATTTTTGGAGAGGCGCAGGGTCTCTGTATTGCTGTCAGAGACCCTGCGCCTTCGCGACGCCACTACCCCTGCCGCCGGGCGCCCTCCCAGCGTTAACGGCGTTAAAAAAGTTAATCTGAGTTAAGGTGCTGGTGCGTTAACGCGTTATTAACGCGTTAACTTGCCCAGCAATAATATATATATATATATATATAAAATGATATGAACTATTTTATTTTATTATATGTACTTAATTTTTACTTCTTTTTTTTTACCAGTAGTAGCGTCAAGTTAAACATATTCATTTATATTTCAGGGTGAGAGAATATTGCTCTCACTTAACAGTGTCACAGTAAATTATGGAGCCCAGAAAATTCGTAAGAGGTAGAGAAGCATTATTCTGAATAAATGAATAAGTGAAATTGTAGTAATTGGGGTGTGAATGCTTGAACCTAATTGAAAACGCAGGAAAAACCTGGAGGCTCTGCGTGTAAATAAACAGGATTAGCATAAGCCGAACATTTAGAAAAGTATGTGAACTGTGAATCGTGATACAGAATCTATCAACGGGAAAAAGAATGTCTAACAACCAGGCTTCAAACTGCACATACTGTAGCTCTAGCATATGGTTTCGGTGAACAGCGCTGTTAACCTCTATGTGCACAGCGCTGTTCACCAAAGACATATGATTAATAACACAAGGAGGACAAACCTTGTTTTTGAACTAGCAGCTGACCGATACCAAATACGTTAGGTCCTAGTGTGCAGGATACCCATCATATTATTGTTTCATGTTGATTTAGATCATAGAAATGTTACTGTAAATATCTTCTTAGGGATAGGTTGAGGGGCCCCGAAATTTCTATATTTAGCCCCCCATCCTGTGTTATGCCGAGTTTCCTGAAAGCCAAATATGGATGAGTATGAAGCATCATCAGATGTAAAAATAAGAATAAATAAACTGTGTGGGGTCCGCAGGGCTAGTGCAAGCCCTTTCAGCGCCCCAGGCGACCCCCCCCCCTATGCCCCCCTCAACTCTGACCCGGTTCGGGGGGGATGCGGGAGCCGTCCACCTGCTGCACAGGGGGGATGCGGTCGCGGCCGCCGATCTGCTCCACAGCGCGAGGTGGGGTGGGGGTGGGGGGCGTGTAGGGGCGAAGATTGCTGCTGACTGGGGGGGGGGGATGCGGCATCCACCTGCTGCACGGGTAGAAGAATGCGGCATCGGGTGCCTATTTGCTCAAAGGCGCAGGGGGGGCCCACGGCCGCCACCCGCCAAAGATTGCCGCTGACTGGGGGGGATGCGGCATCCACCTGCTGCACGGATGCACAGCTCATTACCGCCCTCCAGTGGCTGGGGCCCAGCCAAATGCCTAAAGCCGCCTAGTGGTGGCACCGGCCCTGGAGGTCCCCCCCATGAGTATAACCAGCCCCAGGCTCTTTGAGCCTAGGTGTTTGATGCAGAAATTCAAGGGAACAAAAAACTGGGGGTCACTCTGTATTTCTATAACCAGCATTGGGCTCTTGGACCGGTCCTGGCTACAAAAATATGGGGAACAAAAAGAATATGGGTCATGCCACAATCGGGGCAAACTTTTTATATAAGTTCCCCTGGCCAAAGCATGAACATCCTGGCTTCTTAGTCCTGGGGGAGTCTCTGGGGAAGTGGTGAGCCCCCCCCCCTCCTGATAAAGGGGTTTCCCCCCTCCACCCCCTGACCGGACTGATGGCAATAAAGGGTAAAAAAAATAAAGGTTAAAATAAGGTATTGGGTTTTGATCTAGAACTACAAGCTTCAGCAAGCCTCCCTCATCTTAACGTGGGGCATTAATGGACTTGCTGGGACTAATGGGCCTGCTGTCCCTTCACAGAACCAATACCTCCAAAATTACACACACCTAATAAAGTATAACTTTATTACACACTCCATCCATCCATACTCACCTATCTTGTAAGGTTCAGTCCAGTTGTCCAGTGGAATTTCAAATAGGTACCAGTGGAATATAATGATACTCACTACCTTTCCAACATAGATCGTGTCCTCTTCGGTCCAAGTAGCATCCACGGGGTTAAAAAACAAACAAACCAAAATCAAGTTTTTGTCAGTTTAACAATAAAGAACTGTTTAAATGCTGCAGCCAGCCTGAGTAATGCTGCTGACCATTTGTATGATCATCATCTAATGGTCACTAGTGGCAGGATAACGTTCAACGTCACAAAGCACTCATTGGGCCTGATTCAATGCAGAAGCGCTATTAGCTGTATCTGTTGTGTCTTTCTGCAAATTGCAACACTTTCACCGGCATGTCCGCGACTCTCCATAGAACGTCCATAAAATGTATAATCCACATGCAGAGACACACTCAGCAGCGCCCATTACATTTCCAATACGCTTCTCCCAGTGTGCATCTGAAATCGCAACTGTATGCAGACAGAATCAGAACCCATTCTGACACATGTCCAACAGCAAAAGATAACTCCGCTACGTACGACATCTGCAATGCGTTCACCTCTGATTACGGCGCGTTATCCCTCCCTGGATCACATGATTTCAGTCTACTCTAATGGCTTCTGCAGTCACCAGTTCTCAATCCTCTAGAGAACCTTTGGGATGTGGTGTAAAGGGAAATTCACAGCATAAATATGGAGCCAACAAATATGCAGCACCTGCATGATGTTAGTAATATTATTATAATACCTTATTTATATGGTGCCACAAGGGATCCGCAGCGCCCAATTACAGAGTACATAAATAAATAAACCAAACAGTGACTTTGAATACAATAGAGGACAAGCACAGGGTTGATAACCAGTGGCGGTTTTTACCTATGGGCTGCAGGGCTGCAGCCCCGCCCCAGGTAAAATCCGCCACTATAGTGAAGCCAGATGCAGTTTGTGAGACTGCTCTGGCTTCACTGTGACTTGCAGGGACTTCCTATTGGAAGTGCGACCTGCCAGCCAGAAAGGCAGCCGCATTGGGAGGTGTTACCTCCCTTACCTACCTATATCGGTACTGCACACGCGCTGGTCCCGGTGCCTGTAACTCATATTGTACAGGCGCAGGGACCATGATTACTTCTATGGGCTGTTGCCGAAGCAGCCCATAGAAGCTGGCCATATGCACAGTACATATGTTTGTACTGCGCATGCGCCAGTCCCGGCGCCTGTCATCATAGGACAGGCGCCGGGGACCTGAAGGCAGCGGCGGTGACAGGGGAGGGGGGTGCCTGCAGCCAGAGGCAGCCCCCCTCCCTGAAAGAGGTAGGAGCCGCCACTGTTGATAACCACAGCTGCATCAGCAGAGATCGTGTCACCATGAACCAGTCCCTGCTACGTGCTGAACCCATGCAACAAAGAACTCAGACCGTTCTGGGGGCAAAAGTCAAATGGCGTTTCTACCCAGCACTACAAAGATGTACCAGTGAATATTATATCTGTATATTACGCTATCTGAACTCCTTCCATTCCTCCCTGTATTTTTGTATCTGCCTTATATTAAGTAATAATAAAACTACTGAATACATTTTTTAAGCATCGAAGACATGAAGGGAATCTGGCTCTGTCCGATTGTGTCAGTATTACAGCACAGGACCGGCGGTTTCCTAACAAATTGGCAATCTTGAATGTAGTATTCAGACCCCACAATTGCAAGGTTTTGGTCTGAGGTGTATTCTTTTATAGTAGACGCAGTGGCGTAACTATAGTCCCACAGCCCCCGCGGTGGCGGGAAGGCCCTTAGAAGGTGAGGGCGCCGGGGGTGGGGGGGTGGGGGGGTGGGGGGTGGGATGCTCTAACATCCGCTGCCCCACTTCACTGCACATCTGCGCCTACCGCATTCATAATAATTGTATATGCACTAAAATATGCGATTATTAATGCAAAGGACAGCTCCTGCGATAAGATCTGTCCTGCGCAATGAGGACCTGGTGCTGGACTTCCGGGAGTCCCTGTGCGCGTGCGCGTGCGAGTGACGGTGGAGGTTGATGCCGCTATATCTAGTGAGGACTTTGCTATCTTGGATTGATTGCAATTATTTTCCAGATTAATTTTGGTAATATGACTATTACGAATTATGATTTTGCAATAACGGGACTGCCGGTATGATCCAGTGCCTGTGTTTTACCATGACGTGGAGTTCCTGAGCTTTATAAGTTATATTGTATTAGCCCTGATTAAACTAATTTTTTTCAACACATTCGCTTGTACCTACTCTTTTATTTGAGCGCTGCCAATTTTGTTGCACCTTGGAGAGATATACTGTATAATCTCATTTATCTTCCATTATACATTTTGCTAACATGAAAGTGCACGAAGATCTGTGTTTGCCGAAACCTTCTTCATCTTTTTTTTCAAGTTTTCCCTCCAACTGTACGTCCCTCCGCCTTAGTATATATGCACTTATTTGCAGTTCATTCTCCAGGGCCTGATTAAAGTTAGAAACATAGAAACATAGAATTTGACGGTGGATAAAAACCATTTGGCCCATCTAGTCTGCCCCTTTTTTTTAAAACATATTGTTACCCTTAAACCATATTTGATCCTTAATTATTTTTAAGGATGTCCTTATGTCTATCCCGAACATATTGCTCTACTGTATTTGCCTCTACCACCTCTGATGGGAGGCTATTCCACTTATCTACTACTCTTTCTGTGAAGTAATTCTTCCTCACATTTCCCCTGTACCTTCCTCCCTCTAGTGTCAGTGCATGTCCTCGTGTTCTGCTGCTCCTCTTCCTGTGACGAATGTCTCCCACCTGTACCTTCCTCCCCCTAGTGTCAGTGCATGTCCTCATGTTCTGCTGCTCCTCTTCCTGTGAAGAATGTCTCCCACCTGTACCTTCCTCCCCCTAGTGTCAGTGCATGTCCTCGTGTTCTGCTGCTCCTCTTCCTGTGAAGAATGTCTCCCACCTGTACCTACCTCCCTTTAGTGTCAGTGCGTGTCCTCGTGTTCTGCTTCTCCTCTTCCTGTGAAGAATATCTCCCACCTGTACCTTCCTCCCCCTAGTGTCAGTGCATGTCCTCGTGTTCTGCTGCTCCTCTTCCTGTGAAGAATGTCTCCCACCTGTACCTTGTTAAAGCCCTTGATATGTATGAAAGTTTCTATCATGTCCCCCCTTTCCCTTCTCTGCTCTAAAGTATACATATTAAGATCTTTTAGTCTTTCCTGGTACATTTTGTGATGTAGGCCATGCACCATTTTAGTTGCTCTTCTTTGTACAGTCTCTAATGTATTTATATCCTTCTGGAGATATGGCCTCCAGAACTGAACACAATACTCTAGATGAGGGCGTACCAATGACCTATACAGTGGCATTATTACTTCTTTCTTTCTACTGCTGATACCTCTCCCTATGCAACCAAGCATCTGACTTGCCTTCTTCATTGCTTTGTTACATTGCCTACCTGCTTTTAAGTCCCCTGGCATAGTGACACCTAGATCCCTCTCTTCCTCAGTAGTTTCCATTATAGTGGCATTTATACTATATTTAGCCTTCAGATTTTTGAGACTAAAGTGCATGATTTTGCATTTTTTTTTGCATTAACCTGTAGTTGCCATGCTCTTGACCATTCCTTCTAGATCATCAACCATTTGTTTTACCCCTCCTGGTGTGTCTACATACCTTTGTGTCAGCAGCAATACAGCATACTTTCCCTTCAATACCATCTGTAATGTCAGAAATAAAGATATAAAAGTGCACTGGTCCAAGATCCCTGGGGTCATTTCCCTCATGTGATCCATTTACTACAACTTTTCTATCCTGCAACCAGGATCTTATACATTCAGCCATCTTAGTATTTAATCCAATGCTTTTGAGCTTAGTTAGCAGTCTGCGATGTGTGTCACAAGCCTTAGGGGGGTATACACATGTAGTGACCCTGCCGAACGTTCTGAGCCATGCTAGATCACTCATCACACAGCGATGTGTCAGCGATGTGCCGGCAACCCTACCAATTCACTTGATCTATCCAGCATGCTGCATATTAATCACTGGCGCGATAGCGATGCGCAGGGCCGCGCATTTCTATCGCTATGTCGCTATACATGGAGCGTTGTAGGGGCAAATTCTAAGCGATCTATGGGGAACGCTTAGAAAATGCCCCTAAATCACTGCGTGTGTAGGCCCCATTACTAAAGTCTAGATAAACTATATATATGACCCCTCCTTTATCTATTACCTTAGTCACCCAGTCCAAAACATCATGAATGTTCCAGTTGCCCTTGGCTAATACACATGTAGCTCCCCTTGCGCATCTGCGCAACATTGGTACTGCGTGCGAATGCACGCAGTACAGATGAGATCTGAATGAGGCCCAATGTACGTAAAGTAATGGTTCCATCAGTAAGTTACCTGGCAGTCACCTGAAGAACTTTACGCCCCCCCCCCCCCCATAGCATATCGGTACGGGTGATAGCTAACAAGCATGGAATCATTTAGGTCTTAATTTTATTCCTCTGCTGTCACCTGCAAGGTGCCCCTAAGTCTTGGCACCTTAGACTGCATCCTAATCAGCCTACTGGTTAATCAGGCACTGTCGTTCGCCCATTTTGTACCAGTCATGGGCAGGGCCCTCCTATTTCTCCCTAGTACACTTGTCACCAGGGGTTAAAGTGGGGGGGGATGAGGTGGAACTGAGTTCCACCACCTCTAATGGTGAGATGGAACTAGTTCAGGTCTGCATTGGCCCTGGCACAGTAATTCTAGCAGAAAAGCATTATAGTTTGCATGGGGGTTCCAAAATCCCTGCCACTGGCCCTGGTTGTGCCTAGTGGTTGGAGGGGAGGGGGCGTAATTAGGTAGCAGATGAAAAGGAGTTCCCCCACCTCTCCAGGACCACTTTTAGCCCTGCTTGTCACCTTTCATCTTCAGCATCTCTGATTCTGTTTTCCTATCCATTAGATACAGATGGAGCCCCTCTAATTCAATGCCGGCGCTCGGCAGAATGTCCCCGCTGGCGAGCGCTAGCTTAGAGGGACTCTATTAGACTGGGACGCACAAGCATCTCACACACACGCTCGTCCCAGTCACTCGGCAGCTAGGTGGCGGGACCCTGCCTGTCTCCGCTTCAGGGAGGGGGGAAGGGATAGGGGGGTGCGGGGGGGGGGGGGGGGTGTGAGGTGGCAGTGGCAAACACCGGGACCGGCGGCGAGGTGGCAGGGACCGACGGGGAGCTCCATCAGAGTGCAAGCCCCTGCAAGCATGAGACCGGCTCCATCTGTATATGGTCACCAGTGGTGGCTCCAGGAGATTCAGACCAACTGCCATTGAGTCAGTTTGGAATGGCAGTTGGTGCGTCTCCCCTATTTGAATTTTGAACTGTGCTGCAGGAACTGCCACCGATGGCCGCTTAAGATGGAATTGATTCCCACCTGCGAATCTAACTTGCTTTTGTGACTTGCCCTAACCTTGTCCTAGTCAGAAGTCTTTCCAATTCCCAATTATATGATTCTTTTTATTCTTTAGATTTTTTTCTCTATCCCCCCCCTTTTTTATGTGTTTTTGTTTTTTTTACTTTTTGTATCTTGAAAATCAAAAATAAACTCCAATGAAAAAAAAAAGTTTTGCCCGGAATATAAGTTTGATTACTACTTACTTATATCCCAAGTTATAAGGCTTTGCTTTGGAAACTATTTACTTTTAAACCACATGAAGTATTATATATGAGTCATGTCTGGCTGCTTAGCTCCCAGTATAAATGGTGCAGGTTCCCAGGATTTATCCCATTCATGGAACCGGGAAGTCACAGAAGATGATGGCCAGGAAACCACATTGCGTAGGGCTTACTTATGGATAGTAGTGGGGGTAGTGATGGCCATTCAATTCCTCATAAAGAGACCTGGCTTGTTTTATATCAGAACTTTGGCCTTTTTCATTGGCAAACTAATGAAGACGAAATGTGTTTATGTATTGAAAGGAGACAGAGCAACCATAGGGGGGTGGGGGGTGGGGGGGTGGGTGGGTGGGGGGGGGGGTACTGCGTGGACTCCAGTCCTGGGCCCAGACAGAAAGGGGGCCCAGGGATGGAGTCTAAAAAGTGTAATTGTCATAAGCAAAGTTCACGTTTCCCTTGATGCAATGTAGATGTTGAGTAATGCAGTCATTGCTGAGGACACCGAAGGTCTCCCTAGGCATGCTGGGTGTTTGACTGAGAAAGGGAAGGGGGGCCCTGCCTACATTGTCAATCCCGGAACTCACAATTTCTGATGGCAGCCCTGAAAGGGGACTCGGGGGTGCATCTATGAAATAAATATTGACACACTTAAAATTAAATCCAGATTCTCCTGAATAACTAACGCTGATTTTAAAAACAGAACTTTGTTTGTGAAACCTATATCTGAGTCACATAACTTATGACGTACGTATTTATAAAGTCCCTACAATAGAAGGTTGTGATTAAGCTTTGAAAGTAGATTTCGTATTGAAGCACTGCACTAATTTATTGGATGCAACCAGCGACAACAACTGCTTGGTAAAATCATTTAATTTATTTGTTTCATGGGCCCTCCAGCTGTTGTGAAACTACACATCCCAGCATGCCTTGTCATAGTTTTAGCATTCCGTAGTAGAAAAATTATGGCGCGGCATTATGGGACTTGTAGTTTCACAACAGCTGGAGGGCCATAGTTTGGACATGCCGGATGTAGACAAACCATGCAGGGCCGGTGCAAGGCACCAGAGCGCCCTAGGCAAGTCGGGGTGGGAGCGCCCCGGTGTCTGCCGCCCGGGTACCTGTCCTGCGGTGCTGTAAAGCTGGCGGCGGCAGCGGGGGGTCCCTGCAGTCAATAAGAAATAACGAGCGATATCCACCGGGCTATGGGGAAGCGCTTCTGTTTTGGAAACACTGGCCGCACGGCGCACGCTGATTGGCTGAATCTCAGCCAATCAGCGTGCGGCCAGTGTTTCCAAAACAGAAGCGCTTCCGCATAGCCCGGCGGATAGCGCTCATTATTTCTTATTGACTGCAGGGACCCCCCTCTGCTGCCGCCGCCGCCAGCTTTTACGCACATAAACGCCGCAGGACAGGTACCCGGGCGGCAAGGGGGGGGGGCGAAATACCGCCCTGCCTAGATTTGCCTAGTGGTGGCGCCGGCCCTGAAACCATGTATAGAAGAGAGGCTCCGATACATAAAATTTAGAAACGTTTTGGATTAGAAAGAACGGTATGCAGGTACCCGGCCCTAATATATGTTATATACAGTATTTCTATATGTAGTTATATTCAGATGTAAGTACAAATTTGCTACAAAGGACATCAGCTACAATAGTTACGGAGACGGGTATTAAGGGCCAGTGGTGACAGAAAAATATTTTTTTTTTTGTTTGTGGGCTAAAAAAACTGTCACCGCTCAAAGTGAAAGTTAAAACTGTCAGAGCTCAAAATGAAAGTACATCGCAGGAGCCATATTTTAATTAGTGCTTATAGAAATGTTCCACATTAATGTTATGCATACATGTTTCTCTATTATTTCTAGCACATTCATATAGTAATTCTGGGTGCTTATTGCCGCAATGCATTATTGTCCAACCTGGCAGATAATCTGCAGTTATGCTGGGAATTATGTTTATAGCCATATCTAGGGCTCTTAGAAAGCTTTATACTGTGTTTTATAACTTGGCCACATGATTTCTGCAAACTATACTAAAACTCAGTATTTTGTAGGCTCACCAGATGTGTCATGTAAAACCAGACACATGTGAAACACATATGTAGCTGCAATGTATCAAACTTAAGGTACCCATAGACGGTCCGTTCCCGGACCGTCCGTTTTGTACTATGCGATGCGCGCTCCCGCGCATCACATAGTACGGTACAAAAAGTATGTGCTGCACATACTTTTTGTACTAGCTAAACATCGTATCGGATCGCATTGCATGCACTAGGCATGCACTAGGCATACGATCCGATACGATGCATGCTACTTAAGACCCAAACGGATCCGTTTAACGGACCGAGGCCCTTATTCTGGTCTGTGCGGCCGGAGCCGCACACGGTGCTCCGGCCGCACAAACCAAACCCCGCCCACGATACGGATCGCCACGGCCGTCCGTACACGGACGGCTGGCGATCCGCAAGAAAATGGTGGGGCGTACGCCTCCACCATGGTGGGAGCTGCCCCCTGCATTCGATGGTCGTCGACCATCGAAGGCAGGGCCGCACGCCCCAGCAGCTCCCGCAAGCTGAGACCACACGGACAATCGTCCGTGTGATAGCTTGTATGGGGCCGGAGAACTGACATCCGGCGACGTCAGCTTTCCGCCCCCATCACTGGCGTCATACCCTCATTACCATGCATACGCCCCGCGTTTGCATGGGAACGCCCATGAAACGCGGGGCGTATGCATAGGGAAATGAGGGTATGAAGCCCCTCGCGCCCCTATACGCCCCCTTTGCGGCGGACGAAATACGTCTGCGGCGAATTGGGCTGCACATGCGCAGATTGACCTCTGCGCATGTGCAGACTGAAAACATCGGCGGTACCGCACGATTCAGAATAAGGGCCCGTGTATGGGCCCCTTTACATAGTAATCTGCAGGCATGCAGCATGTGCACTATGTATTCTATATGTGTGTCTGGATTTTTGTGGAATAATCTGCTTTACTATGAAATTCAGCATCTAATACATGTGTATCTCTATAGATAGCCTGCAACTAATCAATGGGCAGTACAGATGGTGTAATGGTTAGCATTACTGCCTCACAGCGCTGAGGTCATGGGTTCTATCCCCACCATGTGTTATATATACGGGCAGTACGGACGGTGTAATGGTTAGCATTACCGCCTCACAGCACTGAGGTCATGGGTTCTATCCCCACCATGTGTTATATATACAGGGCAGTACGGATGGTGTAATGGTTACATTACTGCCTCACAGCACTGAGGTCATGGGTTCTATCCCCACCATGTGTTATATATACGGGCAGTACGGACGGTGTAATGGTTACATTACTGCCTCACAGCACTGAGGTCATGGGTTCTATCCCCACCATGTGTTATATATACGGGCAGTACGGACGGTGTAATGGTTAGCATTACCGCCTCACAGCACTGAGGTCATGGGTTCTATCCCCACCATGTGTTATATATACAGGGCAGTACGGACAGTGTAATGGTTACATTACTGCCTCACAGCACTGAGGTCATGGGTTCTATCCCCACCATGTGTTATATATACGGGCAGTACGGACGGTGTAATGGTTAGCATTACCGCCTCACAGCGCTGAGGTCATGGGTTCTATCCCCACCATGTGTTATATATACGGGGCAGTACGGATGGTGTAATGGTTAGCATTACTGCCTCACAGCGCTGAGGTCAGAGGTTCTATCCCCACCATGTGTTATATATACGGGGCAGTACGGACGGTGTAATGGTTAGCATTACCGCCTCACAGCGCTGAGGTCATGGGTTCTATCCCCACCATGTGTTATATATACGGGGCAGTACGGATGGTGTAATGGTTACATTACTGCCTCACAGCGCTGAGGTCATGGGTTCTATCCCCACCATGTGTTATATATACGGGGCGGTACGGATGGTGTAATGGTTAGCATTACTGCCTCACAGCACTGAGGTCATGGGTTCTATCCCCACCATGTGTTATATATACGGGGCGGTACGGATGGTGTAA
The DNA here is from genome assembly GCF_055691185.1 of Crinia signifera. Classification (NCBI taxonomy): domain Eukaryota; kingdom Metazoa; phylum Chordata; class Amphibia; order Anura; family Myobatrachidae; genus Crinia; species Crinia signifera. The sequence continues at coordinate 8,681,447 of NC_139225.1, read as the reverse complement.
TGGTTAGCATTACTGCCTCACAGCACTGAGGTCATGGGTTCTATCCCCACCATGTGTTATATATACGGGGCAGTACGGACGGTGTAATGGTTAGCATTACTGCCTCACAGCGCTGAGGTCATGGGTTCTATCCCCACCATGTGTTATATATACGGGGCAGTACGGATGGTGTAATGGTTACATTACTGCCTCACAGCGCTGAGGTCATGGGTTCTATCCCCACCATGTGTTATATATACGGGGCAGTACGGACGGTGTAATGGTTAGCATTACTGCCTCACAGCGCTGAGGTCATGGGTTCTATCCCCACCATGTGTTATATATATATATAGGGCAGTACGGATGGTGTAATGGTTAGCATTACTGCCTCACAGCACTGAGGTCATGGGTTCTATCCCCACCATGTGCTATATATAAGGGGCAGTACGGATGGTGTAATGGTTAGCATTACTGACTCACAGTACTGAGGTCATGGGTTCCATTCCCACCATGGCCCTAACTGTGTAGAGTTTGTATATTCTCCCCGTACTTCCGTGGGTTTCCTCTGGGTACTCCGGTTTCCTCCCACAATCCAAAAATATACTGGTAGGCTAATTGGCTTGTAACAAAATTAACCCTACAATGAATGTGTGTGCATGTACATGTGGTAGGGAATATAGATTGTAAGCTGGGCAGGGACTGATGTGAATGTTCAAATCCTCTCTGTAAAGCACTGCGGAATATGTGTGCGCTATATAAGAAACTGTTAATAAATAAAATATATATATATATATATTTATTACACCACATAGTAGCACCCTATTCACTTGATGACACACAGTAGTGCTCCTTATTCACATGATATCACTTATTGTTTCCCTTTATTCATGTTAAGATACACAATAGTACTCCTTTTACACATTAGTGTCACTTATACACAATACCCACAGTAGTAGTGCACCTTACACATAATTCCCACAGTAAAAGCCCATGAAAAATCTAGCAGCTGCCACAGGGTTTTCTGTTGGAATTACTGTGCAGGGCTTTGATGGAGGTGGAACTAGTTCCCCCTACAATTAGAGGTGGTGGTGGACTCAGTTCCACCCAGTTCCCTCCTACCTTAACCCCTGCTGGTGTGATTAGTACAACCAACATTAATCAGTCCCCATCTCTCCATTAACTGTGTGCTGTAAAATGATCGGCTGATTTCTCAGCGTACAGCAGTCATTTACCGTTTCAATGTAGCAATGTCTTTTAATGTATAAAATCTAGAACTATACATCACTGCTGCTGCGAGGAGATAACTAAGGATCTGTGTCAGTGCCGTAACTAAGTGTGGGCGAGTGGTGCGCCGCACTGTGTGCAGAGGATCTGTGGGTGCCCCATTGCCCGGGATTCATGGTTCAGGCACTCTGCAGCCAGTAGCATGACATTTGTACTCCAGAGACTGGTGCCCTGGACTCAAGAGACTGCTGTAGCTTCTGGGTGCCAGTAACCCCCAACCCCCCCCCCCCCCAGGGCTGTCTTAATGGCATTGTGGGCCCTAGGCAAAGCAATATATGAATTATCAGATTACAGCCAGTAACTGTTTGTCTGCCGGCCAGAAGAGGATGTTCCCCAGCAGCTCTGATTTTGGATAATTCACAATCAAAGCAGCCGGGCAGCAATCTCTGCTAACAGGAAACTCTGGAGGCACCAACAATCCCCTTCTTGAAGGCCCCCAGAATTGTGGGGCCCTAGTACAACTGCCCAGTAAGCCCATGCCTTAAGATGGCCCTGCCCCGCATGATGTCACATGTAAAGGAGACGGGGCCAGCACAGCGAACCGGGACAGGGAACTTGTTACACCTCTGATCTCAGCAAAAACAAATGTTCAGATATTATATTAATAATATACTTATTCTTACAGACTGCATTATAATTTGTGGCTGCAGCAGAAGGATTCACACTTTTTTTTTTTATATATTATATCCTTACTAGTTAAAATCCTGACAGCTTCTGCAATGTAATTTCACTCTGAGCTGTGACAGTTTTGACTGTCACTTTGAACTGTGACTGTTTTATTCTTCACCCCCAGTCCATATCTGCTCCTACCTGCAATCTCTGTCTTCACAGCTCCCTCTCTCCATATACAGCAACGTTTGTAAAATAACGGGTCCCGCTTCTCCTGCATAATGTGGAGAAGCGGGCACCAGTTATGGCCAAAGGTATTAACCCCCCATTGCCGATCAGGAGAGCCGTTATGCCGAGCGTTAACAGCTCTCCTTGTCGGCGCCCCAGGCATCCCTGTGCATGCGCAATTAAAAAAAAAATCCTCATTAGGTGCGCTCATAATACATGTCAAAACAAGTAATCCCCCCCGTTAACTAGCTTTAAGTGCAGAAATGCCCCTTACGCTAGTTCATACATGTGCCCCAGTGTACCTAAAAAAATTGCTTGCACTTTCTGCTATGACATCTTTGAGCACATAGTTCCTTGTGTGGCCTCTAGTGGTCACTGGTGGTACTTCAAGTCCACCTCATTTAGGTGAGGAGAAGTTAGCTTTTTATATTAATAGATATTACATGTACTGTGTATGTATTTGCACTGTATGTTTGGCAGCAATTGTATAATAATGTATATGAGGCACAACCACTCGGAGACTACTACTGTTTGTTTATAAACACGTGGCACTTGGCCAATCACAGGTATTTATTTCCTACCCACGGTGGAAACATTGAGACAGCTGTGTACAGCGATCAGTGTAAGAGCCAAAATGAATATCACATTATTATTATTTACTATATCTGCCACATGTTGTGGACTAATTATATTGGGTGTCAGCATCTGCCACTAGAAGGCAATAGATATCCAACAAGCTAAAATTGCTTATTTTTCTTTTTATTTATTTATTTATTGTTACATATACAAATTCTACACTTTAAATACATGTGTCTCCCCCCCCCCCCCCCCGAAAAAATAAACTCACTGCCAGATCACAATCCCTTCATTTCTTACACACATAATGCTGTCAGAATATAAACCATGTGTCCCAAGAACAGTTTTGCCAAAATTGAACAAGTTGTGTAAAATATTGTTATTAAATCACAGCTCTGAAACCACTTCTAAGTATTAAAGGAAACTAATGAAAAATAGCAATGGGACTAATTGGGGTCTAGAATTAATTTCAAACAGGTTCCCAATTCCTTGCAGAGGACTCTATCAGACATCAGAGATCGAGCAAAAGTGTATTAAAGAGGGGGATGGATCATAGCTTGGAGTAAGATCATATCCCAAAAAATCAGCTCCTCACTGTTATTTTTCAAACACTGCCTGTAAAATGACAGAAGTTGGTTGGTTGGTACTTTATCTCTCTTTACGTTATCTATACCCCCCCCCCCCCCTTATATTCTGTATATGTTACTTACAGATGGGGTTGGTGCTTCTGCAGAGGGTACAGGCTGGAGGGCTGGTCCTTGCTGGGGGACCCTGATACTGGCTGAATTTAATGAGACCCTCTCCAATGACAGATTCATTATTTGTGTTCTGTTCTTCAAGTCAAAACTGATTAGTTACACTTAGTGCTGCGAAGATTTAATGATTTTATTGTTTATCTTCAATTTATTTTGATTAACATCCCGGCTCTTTTCATTGCCAGAGC